>NW_026526688.1:152451365-153651365 GCF_024362965.1 Panthera pardus | reverse complement strand
AACTCTCTGAAGCTTATCATATAATAAAAAAAAAAAAAGAAAGAAAAAGAAGAAATCATTTGGCCAAATATAAATCATTATTAAAAAGAAAATATCTATCTATCTATCTATATACTTGACAACAATTTTTTTTCTTTTTTGTTTTTACTTCCATTGAAAAATCAGCTTAGCATTTCTCCTCTGTAACGTTATTAAGAGTTTGGTTATCATCAGCTACTACTTCCAAAGAACAAACACGAAAGACTTAAATAACACCCAATACCCAAAAAGACCATCTTCATGATGAATCACTGGATTACCTTAATTGATAAATCATACTTTTTCTTGTGCTCTTTACATACCAGATCTTTTTTTTTTTTTTTTTTCTTTTTCTTTTCATTAACAAGCTGGGTCCTCTTTCACCTTTGGTATGTGAGTCTTTTCTCTGTCTGAGATTTTCTTCATCGTTTTCCTCCTTCTGAAATGCAGCCATGTGCTCTCCTACTTAGGTCTTGCTCACTTTGACTTAGTAATCGTGGTGCAAGGAACTTCTCTTCAGGGAGCAGGAATATTGGATAAATGGCTTATTAATGTGCTCCCAGGTGTTCTGTGCACACACCCATCGCAACACTGACTATTTGATATTGCATTTACCTTCAACCACTACATCCTTCCACATCCTTCAAGAGTAAGAATATACTCTTTGAACATTGTATCCCCAAGGCCTAGTAAAATTCCTGAAAAAATGTAGTTGCCTAGTAAATAATTTTTGAAAAATATTTATAATTAAATGAAAGTTGGTGAAAAAGTTTGATTCCAGATTAACTCTATAAAATTAGAGTTACAGTATTGGGGCCTACAAACCTATTGTCTCATCACAGATCAATGGAACAGGATAGAAAGCCCAGAAAGAAACCCACACTTAACACGGCAATTAATCTATGACAAAGGAGGGAAGAATATACAATGGGGAAAAGACAGTCTTTTCAATAGATGATATTGGAAAAACTGGACAGCTACATGCAAAAGAATGTAACTGGATATAATTGGACCACATTCTTATGCCATACATAAAAATTCAAAATGGATTAAAGACCTACATGTGAGACCTGAAATCACAAAACTCCTAAAGGAAAACATATTCAGTAATCTCTTGGATATTGGCCTTAGCAACATATTTATGGATGTGTCTCTTGAGGCAAGGGAATCAAAAGCAAAGTTAATCTATTGGGACTACAGCAAAATAAAAAGCTTTTGCATAACAAAGGAAACCATCAACAAAACAAAATTCAACCTACTGAATGAGAGAAGATATTTGCAAATGATATATCCAAGAGGGAGTTAATATCCAAAATATATAAAGAACTTCTACAACTAAATACCAAAAAAATAATCTGATTAAAAATGAGCAGAGGACCTAAATAGTTATATTTCCCAAGAAGACATACAGACGACCAATAGACTTATGAAAAGATGGTCAATATCACTCATCATCAGGTAAATGCAAATCAAAACCACAATGAGAAATCATTGTACGCCTGTTAGAATGGCCAGAATCAAAGACAAGAAATAACAAGTGTTGGTGAGAATGTGAAGAAAAGGGCATCCTTATGCACTGTTGGTGGGAGTGTAACTGGTGCAACCACTATGGAAAACAGTGTGGAGGTCCCTCAAAAAATTAAAAATAGAAATACCATATGATCCAGTAATTCCATTACTAACCATTCACTGAAAAAAAAAAAACAAAACAAAACCTGAAAACACTAATTCAAAAGGATATATGCACCCCTATGTTTATTATAGTATTATTTACAATAGTCAAGATATGGAAGCAACCCAAGTGTTCATTAATAGATGAATGGGTGAGGGTGCCTGGGTGGCTCAGTCAGTTTAGTGGGTTAAGTGTCCGACTCTTGATGTCAGCTTAGGTCATGATATCTTGGTCCATGAGTTTGAGCCCCATGCTGGGATTCTCTCTCTGCCCCCCGACTTTGCCCCTTCCTTGCTCATCCTCCCTTTGTCTCTCTCTCAAAATAAATAAATAAAAGCTTTAAAAACATAGGTGAATGGGTAAAGAAGATGCAGTGTGTTTGTGTGTGTGTGTGTGTGTGTGTGTGTATGTATGTATGTATGTATGTATACATATACACATATATATATGAAGACAAAATGAAATATATAAATTATTATAAATATATACACATGATATGTATATATTTATATATATATTATTTAATTTGTCTTCATGTATTTTTTAAAATATTTTGATTGCTTCATTGACCCATTGATGTTTAGTATTATGTTGTTTAGTTTCCATGTGTTTGTCTTTTTTCCATTTATTTTCTTATGATTTATTTCTAGTTTTACACTGTTGTGATTGGGAAAAAATACATAGTATGATTTCTTAAGGTTATTGAGGCTTGTTTTGTGTCCTAAAATACAACCTATTCTGGAGCATGTTCCATGTGCACTTGAAAAGAAGGTGTATTCTGTTTTGGGGATGGAATGTTCTGTATATATCTGTTATGTCCATCTCATCCAATAAGCCATTCAGTGACATTATTTCCTTATTGATTTCTGTCTGGGTGATTTATCCATTGATGTAAAAGGAATGTTGAAGTCCCCTACTATCATTGTGTTACTATTAGTTACTCTCTTTATGTCTGTTCATATTTACTTTATGAATTGAAATGAAATCTTGCCATTTGCAACAATACGGATGGGCCCTCAGGGTCTTATCCTTAAGTGAAATAAGTCAGACAAAGAAAGACAAATACCAAATGATATCACTTATATGAGGAGCCTAAAAAATAAAACAAACCGACTAAATACAGTAAACCAACTGGTGGTTGCCAGAGAGGAAGCGGATGGGCGAAAAGCAAACTAGATGAAGCAGATTAAGGTATAAACTTCCAGTTATAAATATGTAAGTCACAGAGATGAAAAGTTCAATATAAGGAATAGAGTCAATGATATTCTAATAATGTATGGTGACAGATGGTGACTACATTTGTTGTAGTGAGCACTGAATACTATATAGAATTGTTGAATCACTATGCCATACACTTGAAACTAACATAACATTGTATGTCAACTATACATCAATAATAACAAAAAAATACCCACACATTCAGAAAAATCATGTCCCACGATTTCAGTCTCATTATTTTATTTTTGATTTATTCCAATTAAACGTATAGAAAACCTATGCAAGAAGAGTAAATTTCCTTAGCTACTTAGGCAGTAGATTTTAGTTTTCTATTTTTCATTTATTTCCTAGTTCTAAAAAATAGAAAATTCAGGATATGTTTATAATTTTATATCATATACACTGGTATTCCTGCTGTTGTGTTTGTGTTCTAAATTATTTTATTCTCTGAAATTAACTCACAAACTATACTGAAAATTTTGATGTCAATATCAAACAAATTACTCCCACTGCTGCAGAGGAATTATCTGGTATCTGGCCTCAGACACTATTGTCAAAGACAAGTCACTTACGTAGAAATAATTAATTAACACATAGCTTCTAAACAACTTTCCAGCTAATATTTGATATGTGACAAAAGCTTTGAATAGAAAAATACCTTGAGTAATTTTTAGCTTTACAAATATGTATATTTGTAGATATATTTGCAGCTGTTACCATAGGGCCACAAGATACATTCAGTGCATTGGATTTAATAATAAAGTAGAAAAAGACATACAAAAAAATTTTTGTACATACTTAAATTGGCATTTTATTTTTAGAGTTGTTTAATTATTTTCTCTTTGACTCTTCACATTAGCATTCAAGTAATTTCAGTACAACCTGAAAACATTACATGCTTTTCTTTTTTAAAAAAAAAATTAGTGGGGCGCCTGGGTGGCGCAGTCGGTTAAGCGTCCGACTTCAGCCAGGTCACGATCTCGCGGTCCGTGAGTTCGAGCCCCGCCTCAGGCTCTGGGCTGATGGCTCGGAGCCTGGAGCCTGTTTCCGATTCTGTGTCTCCCTCTCTCTCTGCCCCTCCCCCGTTCATGCTCTGTCTCTCTCTGTCCCAAAAATAAATAAAAAACGTTGAAAAAAAAATTAAAAAAAAAAAATAAAAAAAAATTAGTTTTTTTAAAAATTTTGTTTAATGTTTTTTTTTGAGACAGAGAGAGAAAGAGAGAGAGTCAGAGGGCACACATGAGAGCAAACTGGGGAGGGGCACAGAGAGAGACAGAGTATGAAGAGGGAGGGGCAGGGAGAGAGGGGGATACGGAATCGGAAGCAGGCTCTGTCAGCACAGAGCCTGATATGGGGCTTGAACTCACGGACCCTGAGATCATGACCAAAGCTGAAGTCAGATGCTTAACAGGCTGAGCCATCCTGATGCCCCTAAATGCTTTTCATTAAAAAGTAATGACTACACTTTGTGTAAATAAGGCCTCCCAGGAGTTCAGAAACCAAGAATAGAAAAAAAGAGGAATTTGAACTTTTGCCATCCCCTGTCCTAGCAATTGTTTTCTTTTCTTTCTAGATGTATTGATGTCTAAGTTGTGATTTTACATTTGATCCATATTCATTTACATGTAACTATAGATCTTATAAAAATTAGGATGAATGACCAGAAATTTTACCTAATAAATGCAGTACTATTTAGAAAACAGTTATGTACAGTGTAACTGTTCTCCCATTGACTGATATTTTGTGTTAAATATTTGTCCTTTATTAAGATTTTATAGGAAATTTCTTAGGTAATCAGAAAATTAATTTAACAGTTCTAGTAATAAAAATTGGATTTTTATAAAGCAGTTTATAAATAAATTCTTCATATTTAGGGTTTATATTCAATCTGTAACTGTTATGTTTTATAGTTTCCAATATTTTCTTTTGACACTTTTTCCTACAAATGATTTGACTCAATTAAAAAGGAGACCTGGATTAAATCATATTTTCTTCTTTCTGGTGATTGATGTTTTATATTTATTGACATCAACTTTAAGATGTAAGTGAAAGTTCTTTTCTCAGGTCAGTCTATTATATATCTTTTAAATTTAAGACTACAATATACTTTATGTATATATATGAGCAAATATGTGTTATAAATTTATTATAGCAATATTGCACCTAGAATATCTGTTCAAAACATTTAAATATTTTGATAAAATTGTGAAAATTTTTGATGCCAGAGTGACAGTGTAACAGAAGTGAATTGTCAAAAACAGATTCCTGAACATTTGAATATCTCAGAATAAGTTTAAGAATAAAATTTGCTTTAGAGGAGCAGTGACTGATAGGCAAAGAAAAGGAAAATGAGGCTGAGGGAAACAAAAGGCTTAACATTCACTCCTGTAACACACAGCTGAGTGCACTCTACTGGACACTGTGAAGGGCACTATTCAATCAAACACAAGTTCAACGCCCAGGAAATATAATAGTAAATAGAACGCAGACTGGAAGTAAGATCACAAAATTGACAAATGAAAGAGTACTGACATCCAACTGGTCCACATACACACATACTTTAATACGCAATAAAAAAGACTCTCCCTCTAGAAAAGCTTTCCTAAACCATCAAGATTAATGTGGGGACCCTCCTAAGGTCTCTCATAAAATCCTGTGTAGACAGAGAATTCAGTCTTCAAGCCCATCCAGATCCACTTTATCAGCTGTGTATGCACTCCTGCCACCCACACCCATACTCAGTGAGGAGCATCTATGACCCTTGTGATGCTTGTGGGCCCAGCAACAGTGCCCCTCCGGGGAAGGTTAGAAAGCTTTAACTCTCTTTGTCCTTCTGCTCTTGTATTATGCTCCTCACACACTGGAGTGGCCAGTGTCTATGGTCTGGGAGTTCAATGGCCCAGCTCTTGACTCCAGTTGGGATGAACTTTTGAATTTATACTTCAGAGCTCTTCCTGGGATTAGGTTATGTCCTGGACTTTCAAGTTAAATTCCACCCTTGCCAAATTTCTTCCCCTTTTCTATTCTGTTTCCTTCATATTTTTTCTGGGTCTTCCTTTGAGTTCTTCCTGCGTACATCATATTCACCAGAATCTTTAGCTTATGGTTCATTTAGAGGAGAACCTTACCTGAGACAAACATGTTTCTTTACTTATCAAACCTCAGTGTATTAGCTGTTTACTGGTTAATTTGGGATCATCCAACTCTCTGCCTTTGTGTTCTCAAAGCGTGACACAAAATAGTAAATATAATTGTATTAGTTTGTTAAAGCTGTTACAACAGAATATCATAGATTTTGAATAACAGAAACTTTGGAGGCCATAAGTTCAAAATTAAGGTATTAGCAGAACCATGCTCCCTTTGAAGGTACTAGGGAAAGTTCTATTCCAGGAATTTCTCCAGCTACTGGCAACATAACTCCAGTCTTCACACAGTGTTCTCTTGTGTATGTCTGTCTCTTCACATGTTTTTGTTTTGTTTTGTTTTGTTTTATTGGAACACCAGTCATATTGGATTGTGGACCCACTTTACTGCAGTGTGACCTCATCTTAAATCGGTTACATTCATAATAACCTTATCTCCAAATAATATCACACTTTGGGGGTTAGAACTTTAACATAAGATTTTTTTCAAGACATAATTCAACCAATAACACTATTTAATACGAATTGACCAAATACGACAGAATTAAAAATACCTGAGTATTGAACAACATAGTATAAAATAAAATATTTTTCAAAGAATTTAAAAGCTTAATCGTTTCTCTTTTCATTTTATGCTTATTCTATGTCAGACAAAACTCTTGCACATCATATGAATTAGTTTATTTAGTCTTCATAAAAAAATGAAATAAAAAAAGGGGGCAGAGAGATTAAATGGGCATCATTTAATCTGAGTTCTTTATTTTCAATGTTTACTATTTACCCTCATCATACGGGAATGATTGGACATGCACCAGCATTTAATAACTACTAATATGCTCCACGTGCTGTATGTGCCCGAGTTAGAAAAACTCAATTTTCCACCTGTGTGTGTTCTTCACTATTCACACATAACACTTCACTGCTGACACTTCTGATCATCAAATGTCTGGAGGATTTTACCCACACCATGCAATTCTCTGAGACACCAACCAGGTGTCTTAGTTTTTAGCTCAATTCTACCACTAGCTACCTGGAAATAATGTCAAATCTCATTCATTAAGGACTCAATCCCACAAAACTGGTCCCACCCTAGTTCAGATCTCAATTGCAATTAGTAGGTCCCCAGGTTACCCACGATTTCTGTATGCCAAGTCAGATTCCCACAACCCCCTTCACAGGTTCAATTAATTTTCTAGATGCTCATAGAACTCAGGGGAACACTTGGGTTTATCAATGTAGCAAAAGATGTGATAAAGGATATAAATGAACAGCCAGGGAAAGAGATATGTAAGGTGAAGTCTAGGACTGATCTTCTCTGTGGAGTTGGGATGTGTTACCCTCCCAGAATACGAATGTGTTCACCAATCCAGAAGCTCCCTAAATTCCCTACTATTGGGATTTTATGGAGGATTCCTCACATAGGCATGATCAGTTATTAAGTCCATTTCCAGTCCCTTCACCCTCTCTGAAAACCGGGGATGGGGCTGAAAATTCCAAGCTTCTAATCATGGCTTGGTCTTTTCAGTGATCAGCCCCCAACCAAAAGCATTTTCAGTGTCAACTCATCAGAAACAAAGACTGTCTGACACATAGGAAATTACAAGGGTTTCAGGAGCCCAGTGTCAAGAACTTGGATGAAAGAACAGGTATTAGAATAAAAGATACTTCTGGTACTTTTATCACCAAAGCAATTACAAGGATTTTAGGAGCTCTGTGCCAGGAACTGGAGCAGAGACTAGTATACATTTTCTATTACCTCATAATACCTTACATCAGTTATTTTCTAAAAAAAGAAAAAAAAAACAACAACAACAAAAAAACCCAGAGTTATGTACCAAACAATTTTTGCTAAATTTCAGTCAGTATTCTTTAGTAGTGGAACTTAAACCTATCTGATTACAAACCTATAGGCATTGCACTACAAGGAGTTTGAGTCATTTGCAGACCCTTCGTAAAGGGAAAGTAAAGTTTTCATGAACTCCTAAAGTTGAAAACTTATTTTAAATTTGTTTTTAATTAATGTTTTTTTATTTGTTTTTGAGAGAGAGAGAGAGAGAGTGTGAGTGAGGGAAGGGCAGAGAGAGAGGGAGACACAGAATCTGAAGCAGGCTCCAGGCTCTGAGCTGTCAGCACAGAGCCTGACGTGGGGCTCAAACTCACAAACTGTGAGATCATGACCTGAGCCGAAGCCGATGCTTAACCGACTGAGCCACCCAGGTGCCCCCAGTTGAATACTTATTTTAATACAACACAGAATATCTACCAAAATAAAGACAGGTTTAAATTCCACTTAAAATGTTTAATTTTAAATTAAAAATAATAAATTATGTCAACAGAAATATTAATATAATTAAATATAACATTAATTTACTGTGAAACATCATATCATATTAAAAATAAATCAGTCATTATTTCTGTGGTTTAATCACTTTTAGGATTTATCTCCGAATACCTCCAAAAATTTAATACACATTTACAATAACCTCTATAGCATATTTGCCTCTAGCTTAAAGACTTGTCATTATTGTAATACATCAACTAGAATGTGATTCTGATGGTGACCACAGGTCCTTAATTCTCCTGCGTTTGGACATCTTTAAGACTGCTTGTTATACAGTGATTCAGTTCTTTCAACACATTTCTTCTTTTCAACTACTTCAAAACCATTTTCCCATATAGTGCATTTCACTCAAATGAATTATTTTTGTTATATTGCTACCTATTAGCCTACAGAGACAGATAAAATATTAATCGCTGCACTACTAAATGGTGACAAAAGAAATATTTTTAATATTTAACTAATTTCTTAAATACTTGAATACATGTTTTCATATGTGAAAATGTAGTTCACTCGCAATTTATCACTATAAGTGAAATATTTGTCCATATACAGGAGTTATAATCATTCATGGTCATTTAAGTTAACAGAGATTGAGTGTCTCAAAGGCCTAGTACTATTTTAGGTGTTTAAGATATATTACTGAGAAAAAAAATTATAAAATCTCTGTGCTCATGGAGGTTACATAAAATGAGATTACTGATGTCATTGCCAAAGTAGTAGGAGCCATACACACTTACCATTGCACTGAATGTTAATTTCTTATTACAAATTTATATTTGGCAGCAAAGATATCCTCAGCTTAAACTAACAAAGACATTAAAAGTAAGTGCTAGTACTGTCTGCAAGTTTATAACCTAGAGGACTACTCATTAAGGTAAATAAGCTATCATTATTGTAATACAATTTCCAATGTTTATTAGAAACTTATAGAGGGGCACCCGGGTGGCTCAGTCATTTAAGCATCCGATGACTTCGGTTCAGGTGATCATCTTGCAGTCCATGGGTTAGAGCCCAGCATCGGGCTCTGTGCTGATAGCTCAGAGCCTGGAGCCTGCTTCAGATTCTGTGTCTCCCTCTCTCTCTGCCCCTCCCCCACTTACACTTGCTCTCTCTCTCTCTCTCAAAAATAAACAAACATAAAAAAATTTAAAATAAATAAAGCTTATCATGGAAATAAAAAATTAATTTTCAAATATATTATATAAAGCTTATTGATCATGACATAAATTTATATTTATGGAATCAATAGTCCAGAAAACCCAAATTTTTTTGAACAGGTCATGATTCTACTATGGTCATACTGACTTTGACTTGTCTGTGATAATGACCATATATATGCTTTTCTTATTATCCTTGAGATATAAAAATCAAGTCCAAAGTTGTATAGAAGAAATAGAATTGACTGAAAAACATTTGCAAAAATGTTCAGTTTACCTATAATTTGAAAATACACATTGAAAAAAGATTCTTTTTTAAATAAAATTCTTAAATTGATGGAGAAGTCTATTTCTCTCTCCTCTCTCATCCATTTAGCCACCTAAATATTTACCTCCTAATTTTGCTGACTATATGAAACTATGGGCCAGTGTTAGAGATATAAATTAATTTTAATATTTCTGAAAAACCTGTTAATATTTATCTTTGTGCTATTTACCCCTGATTCTCTCAATTGATGGAAATTCATCCGAAGGAAATAATTAAAAATACAGTAAATATTTGAGTAGGAAAGTATGTCTAAAGATTAATGTCATATGATTTCACCCATATGTGGAATTTAAGAAAGAAAAGAGATGAACATATCCTCAAAATATGGTGTGTACTTTACACTTAAAACACCTCTTAATGTGAACTATCCAGATTTCACATGTTTAAAAACATGTGAGTTTTCACATGTTTAATAACATGTAACCAGTTGGTACCACTTTGTATAATGTAGATTATAGAAAAATAAATATGATTTTAAAATGCTAAGGAAGCATAATATAAAGGAGAGAGAGTTAAATTTAGGTAGGTGATCTTAACTGGTCCTTTTTATATAGTGTGCCTACAAGGAATAATCTATTTTTACCTAACCTGATAATCCTATCATCTCCATTGTACATAATGTAACAAACTAAAAGTACTATTAAGTTACAAATTAATTTTGTAATTACATTTCCTATATATCCAAAATAATATTAACACCTGGAATTTATACTCTTTAGTTTAGAAAACACTTAAAACTCCAAGGGGGCCTGGGTGGTTCAGTCGGTTAAGCATCTAGAGCCTTGATTTCCACTCAGGTCATTATCTCACAGTTCCTGAGATCGGGCCTGCTTGGGATTGTCTCTCTCCCTCTGTCTCTGCCCCACCCATGCTCTTAGTCTCATTCTCTCTCTTTCTCTCTCTCTCAAAGTAAGTAAATAAATATATACATAAATAAATACTTTTAATTCTAATATATGGAAAGAAAGTCACATGTTTCAAGAATATTAATGGCAAATGGACAGACTGAGGGACTATATTTATGCAAAATCTGTTTGAAAAATAATCATATGTTGGGGCGCCTGGGTGGCTCAGTCGGTTAAGCGGCCGACTTCGGCTCAGGTCATGATCTCACGGTCAGTGAGTTCGAGCCCGGCGTCGGGCTCTGTGCTGACAGCTCAGAGCCTGGAGCCTGTTTCAGATTCTGTGTCTCCCTCTCTCTCTGCCCCTCCCCTGTTCATGCTCTGTCTCTCTCTGTCTCAAAAAAAAATAAACGTTAAAAAAAATTTTTTTTAAATAATCATATGTTAAAACAATAACATATATTTATTTTAATAAAGGTCCTCCTAAAATTGATGAGCTATTTTAACCAAAACAGTTCCAATTAAAATGTTTCAAAATCACAGATTTATAAATATGTAATGATTTCATTTCTTCTTTAATCTTTACTAAAAAAAAAAAAAAAAAAAAAAAGCATTATTACTTCATTCTTGACCACCAAGATTACCTGACAGAAATATTAACATCAAGAGTAATAATGATGCTTACATTCTTTGAACAACCTATATGCCAGGCATTGTTCTAAGTACTTTACGTATTATCTGATACATTTTCATTGTTTTCTGGGGCAACTGGATGGTTCAGTCTGTTAAATGTCTGACTTTGTCTTAGGTCATGACCTCGCAGTTCCTGAGTTCAAGCCCTGCTTTGGACTCTGTGCTGACAACTCAGAGCCTGGAGCCTGCTTTGGATTCTGTGTCTCCCACTCTCTCTGCCCCTCCCCTGCTCATACACACACACACACACACACACACACACACACACACACACACACACTATCTCTCTCTCTCTCTCTCTCTCTCTCAAAAATAAGTAAACATTATTTTTTTATTGTTTTCTTATGAGAGGTGATTTCATAAATATGGAAAATATCAAAGAGAACAAACTGTTTTTGCAGTTGCCTTTTTGTGTGTGTAAAAGTAGAAACACCAAAAGGGTAACATTGGTAAACACAACAAATTCTGGTTATGTTGTATTTCTTATTTTTGAAGACTAGCTTTTTTTTTTAATTGATTCTTTTTTTAAATTTTTAAAAATGTTTTTATTTATTTTTGAGAAAGAGAGACAGACTGAGAGCAAGCAGGGGAGGGGCAGAGAGAGAGGGAGACACAAAATCCGAAGCAGGCTCCAGGCTCTGAGCTGTCAGCACAGAGCCGAACACGGGGCTCAAACTCGTGAGCCATGAGATCATGACCTGAGCTGAAGTTGCAGGCTTAACCGACTCAGCCACCCAGGTGCCCCTGAAGACTAGCTTTTGGACATGTCCTTAAACATGTCTGTGATAGGGATCAAAATTCTATTTTAATTATAGAAGTTTGTAGCTACTTCTTCGGTATAGCCTGCAGGTAGAATGCCTGTCAGGAAATAATTGGATACCAATTATACCAATTACCAATTGTAATATAGAAATTATACCAATTATAATATAGAAAGACATGGGTTTAATTTTTTATGTATCAAAGACGCAGCAATTTACATTTTTAAATTTAAAAATGTTGACATAATCTCATTTATTCAGATACATAGAATCATTATTTTAAGTCTTACTTGGTCTCTTGAGTGACACTGAGTCGGTTTGCTCCTGGAGGAAACTATACAAAGAGGTAAAACAGTAGAGATGTTATGGCTAAATTGGGTTAAAAATGATGGGGCTCTGCTAGATACCTTATTCACCTCTTTCTAGACATGTGGCCTTAAGCAGATCAACTGACGTCTGTATGCCTCAAGACCAGTATCATACTCATCTAAACTGTGAATAATAGTCCTGACCTCCTAAGGTAAATGGATACCATATGTAAAGCCCTTAGCACATACAGCAAGGTACATAAGCACTTACCGGGTAGATGTAATGACTCTTGGGAAATAACCACCAGAGGATTAAGGGATAGATTTTCCTGGTAGGTAAATGAATATAGTGCTTCCAACAGCATCAAGATGAATCCTTTTCTAATGATTTAACAATGATTCTAATTGACCCTGCTTTGCTATTCATTAGGTGTGAATTAGTGAGGTTTCTTTCAAATAGATCTGTCTATATAATCATTATTTTAGCCTGAGTTCATTTTTAGTTAATGTAGCCTGAAATGTGAATCTGGTGAGTAATGCATTTTAGTTTCATTGCCAAGAATTCTGAAAAAATTCCCAAATTTGCTTGGCAAATGGAGTGTGTCTCCATAAGGTCACAAATTTAACACTTTGATATAAAAAAAGGGGAAATGAGTATATAATCATAAAATTTTGAATTATCCTAAAAATTATAGGTGCTGTATGGTAATACTTCTTTCTTTTAATTGCAAATGTAATTATTTAAACATTATTTTAAGTAAACTTAATCCTTACCCTTGCAAAATATAATTACATATGCGCTCCATTTTTTCTTGGAGTATATTATTATTAACATACATTCACAAAAAGGAATTAGTTTCAACACTTATTTTTTCCTATAACAGTATATCCTGGGAACTTTCTGCACTGGTACATGTAGTTATATTTTATTTTTTGTAATAGTATATAAAATCAATTCATCTATGCACTGGAATTATTTAACTAATAACGTTATAGTACGACTATGAGTTAAAAATGACAAACTCAGTGGAACAACTTTACTCAACTTTGCTTAAGTTGTGGATAAGCCCGTGCATGTTTTAAGTTCAGTATTTTGTACGTTAAGCTTCCGTATATTTCTCAGGGCAAATGCTTTATTTCCATACCACCAAATTTTATACACACAGTAGTTTCAAAACAAAAAACTAAAATTTTATGTTAGAAAAAAGTACCTAATCTCTTTTCATCTCTTTTTGTTTTAAATGTCCTTTAAATTGTTAACAAAAAAGATTAAACAAGAATAGAATGTTTTATGTACTTTGAATAATGACAAATTGCTGACACTACCTTTTGTTTTTTAATGCAAATTGTTTTTGGCTCTTTTGTCCATAGGAACCAAGCAGTAACAGTGAAAGTGCCTCATGTGTCACTAACAACATCAGAAAGAAAAGTAAATCTTCAAAAGTTTATTGTGGACCATGTTCTAAAACGATCCAGGATGAGTGGCATATAACCTTACATGTGGCAATACAGCAGTGTACTTTAGCTGAGACACAACTGTTCTCAAAAATCGAAGTGAAAATTGAGAATTAAAAAAAATCAACACTTGCTAAATAGATCATACTTACTTATAGAGCCTATAATTTACAAATGTTTTGAGACCGTTTCTATTTCCACAAATGCACCTTTAGGGAAAGGCCCAAATAATGGATCCTGCATTTTAAAGCAAATTGGTAAATTTGTATAAATTTAGTAAGGCCTCTCTTTCTCTTGCCATCTTTGGGAAATAGTGTGGGAGTTTAGGAGTATGTATTTCCTGAATAAAATAACTTTGTTTATCTATTTCTGTTAAAATATCATTTAGTATTGGTCACTTGGGTGGCTCAGTCGGTTGGGCATCTGACTTCGGCTCAGGTCATGATCTCATTCATGGTTCGTGAGTTCAAGCCCTGTACTGACTCTGGCTCTGTACTGACAGCTCGGAACCTGGAGCCTGCTTCAGATTCTGTGTCTCCCTCTCTCTCTGCCCTTCCGCTGCTGGTGCTTTGTCTCTCTCTCTCTCTTAGAAATAAATAAATATTTAAAAAAGCCAATTAGTATTAATAGATTGAAATATATCTTGTGATTTCAGTGGAATGTAATTAGCACACCTGTAATAATGATGGTCTGAGCTAATGAAATAGCACAGGAACTACATGGTGATAGCTGCATGGTGACGAATGTCATGACACTTGGATCTAGGAAATGGGGTCCTACACTGGGCCACATACTTTGGAGGGTTTTACATATATTAATATGAAACAAAAAAATAAATATAAATTTACATAGTCTATAAAATATAAATAATATATCTAATTATTTTTCTTTTCCTTCTCTTAAGAAAGCTTGTTGAAAATTTATAACTAATGAAGTAGATAAAATATGCTAGGGCAGGATCTTTAGGAGAACTTTGTGGGCCAGGCCGGAAGATGAAGCAAACCAGATCCAGTGAACATGTGAGCAGATGAAAGGGAAGAAAGACCTGAAGTTGCCCAGAGAGTGTGTCTAAACCACCCAGTTTCCCAGATAAATAGTGCTTGGCTAGTGGTGCTTTGGGAAATGCTAAGTCAGTTGCCCCATGGAGGAGTGGTACTGGTGTATACTGGTTTCTGGGGAGTTTGACCTTGTCAAGTCTTTAATAAGGATCTAGTCCTGTCCTAGGAGTCTGGGTCCCAAGCCAGCTTTCATGCTGCCAGGCCACAACACATCTTTACAACCACTCTGGCTGGCCCACAGACAGCAGGTGTGGTCAGGGAAAGAAGAAAAGAAGGTCCTATGAAGAAAATCCCTGGGGACGGGCCAGATGGGTCCCATTACAGCGAAGCAGCTCAGGCCATGAGTAAAACTGTATTTATAACTTTTAAGTGCTTAGATTTATATATATAGATTCCATTTTTATTCTTGCTCTGGAACCACAAATGTACTGGCTGAATTTCTCTATATTAAAGCAGTTGTGGAGAAGCTGGTGAGAAGACCCAGATTCACAGACCCTCCAACAGAGATAACTGATTGATTATATATAACGTGTGAGTGAAGGAGAGTCATCAAGGATGGCCATTTACCAAAATGGAGAATACTGAGAGCTTAGCATGCTTTGAGGAAAATGAGATTTATTTTTCTTATAACATGTTAATTTTGAGGATTTCAGAGGAGAGTCAGATTAAAGATGATATTAAAATCTGCGTAGCTGCCTATGATGACCTAGTACCTGAATATAGATAGAAAAGTCCTAGAGAATGTTAACATTTAGAAATTAATGAGAAACAAATAAAAATTTTTAAAAAGTAGCCAGTGAGAAAAGAGAAAAATAAAAGTTTTTTTTTTCAAGGATGAAGATGGATAAATAATGTTTTAAGTACTGCCAAATGGTGAAACAAAGTGAGGACTGAGAAATGACCTTTGAGTTAGTAATAAAGAGGTTATCAATGACAACAACCAAATGATTTTAATGCAGTTGTGGGGATTAACTCATGATCATAAGTGGTTTAGGAGAAAATGGGTGGTTAGGAAAGGTAATTTAATTATCAGAACTTTAATTTATAACATTGAAAGCTGGGAGGCGAACATCTCATTCAAATAAGACCAGCAGCGAATAGGCATGACTCAATATGGGTACTTTTCACACATTAATCTTAATGGGGATATTTGTCTCCTCTCTCATGCTAATTTCTCTCCTAAAACTGTTCATTTATGGGGAGGATTTGCACTAATGCTAGCTTTGAAGATAATGGATGTATAGGTGAGAACCCGGCTCTGTCTCTCAATTCTAAACCACTATTTTTAAAAAATGCACTGCTCCATCTGTAATTTTTTGGAAATCTTTAATATGGTTTTAGTTCTAAAAGTGCTATATGAAGCAACTTTACTGAATCTTTTGCTATCAGTCATTAACTGTTTTTTCTATCCAAATCTATATTCCAGATTATAATAATTTCAATAGGACATGAGGGATAATATACGTTGCTGAACATGAGTTTTAAAAAGAACAGATGTAACTTGATAAGAAACAGGCATAGACCGAGTCACAATTTCAAAGATTGATTAGTGGGTGTGCACAAATAAAAGACAGAAAACTGGTAGAACAAAAACTGAAACAGAAGTAGTACCTAATAAACGTTATTTATAAACTTATAAACATTTTGTGAAAGTCTCTGGAACCTGAGGATAATATTTTGAACTTGATACAGTAGGATCATTCAGGGACACTTAATAAAGTCCCACTGCTAGAAATATTTAAAAGTGACTTGAATAAACAGAAAACAATGTAAGGGATGGATCGAAAACATAGATACTAAGAATACAAGATTGGGATATTTTAAAATTTGTCCAGCTGTGAAAAAAGAAACATAAAGAGTAAAATGATGATAAGGAACTTTGAAGAGGGTTTAATTAATTAATTAGTTAATTAATTAATTTTACAATGGTGTGAAATAAGAAAAAGAGGAAAAAATTATAAAGACTTGTATTTGGGCTTTTCATACTCATTTGATTATAAATCCTTTGCATGATAAGGAAATAAAAGGATATGTGAATGTAAGATAATGACCCTATGATACCCAGGCATTAATCTTGGGGGAAAATGATAGGTACCCTCTGGATGGTGGAGATATTAAAAGCCACTGGCAGGGTTTTGGTCACCCAACACATGAAATATTTGAGCAAAACAAAATGCCAGTCAACAATATCAATAGACAAATGGCAATTTGAAATTTTGTCCTTAACCACCCCACCCATTTTTGGGTCCAGCCAAGAAAATAAACCAGAGCCTTTGGATAAAGTTGCAGTCGGTATTTGTTAAAAACTTGGGAGAGATTATGGAATATCTGTAGTTATTGGTCCATTTTTTTTAGAAATTTGTCTAAATTTGTCCAGAATTTTTAAAATACATGCAGCAAGTGGTACCCTTTACAACACATACACCTCCTTCTTTGGCCAATAAGGAACCTAAAGCTAAATGGTTATCCCAAACTCTCTGCACTAAAGAATCATGTAGCTGTTGCGTTAAGGCTAGGCCTTGACATAACAGCCCAATGTGTTCAGCCAAGGTGGCTGACAGGTTGGTATTTGCCTTAATAATTCATTGTTGCATGCCCAGTGTAGTGACACCTAGCCTAGTCCCTGTGAGAAATAGCAGTAGACCTCCTCCCAATATAACGGGGATGAATACCACACACTTCTGATGTGAGGGGCAGATGGAGAGATACATTGGGGGTCTTGTTCAGTGATTTGTAAAGGTGGTTTTAGGGAGACTAAAGAGCATGGGTATGAACAGACAGTACTTGCTGGGAGTTGGCACAGAGACAAATACATTGGAGGCTGAGGGAAGGAGAAGTGTACATATGGAGAACCATGTGTGATGGCCCCAGGGAATTGGACCTACAGAGGACACCAGCTTGATAAGGAAAGCCAAAATAAACTGGTGATCCTCCCCCACCCCAGACAGCTGGGCCTCAAGGCCCAAGACCATGGGAATTGTGCTTCTTGTGGCGAGGTATAGGTCAAATATTCATCCCTGTGGTGTTGATGCCTGGAAAGATATGGAGGTTTAGGAAGGAATGTGAGGGCTCCTGCCACATACCATCTTGCAATACCATTCTGCATCAGAGCAGTCGTGCATCATAGCAGCTGGACAAGCTGCATGTAGGGTGTTCTCTGTTGAGCAAACAGACCAGGGTCAGTAAGTCAGTCAGGTAGGCTACTAACTTGGGAAACAGTCTTGTTGAGGCTGGCAACATACCCAGCAATTATAGTGGCCCCAAAAAATGAGCTCTTATTTCTTCCAGTTGTGTAAAAATACTAAGACTATTGGAAGGCTTGAGTGGGAGGATTGTGGAGCCCTGAGTGGTGATCATAGGGGAGGGTCTCACTGGGGTGGTATAAGGAGGTGACCTGGTAATTGTTGTCCTGGAGGGTGTCCTGGTGGATGCCGTGGTGGTGGCCACACCTGCAGCTGGGAAGGGGGTCTTCTCAACAGAAATAAATTCACTAATTCCCAGTAGGCCACATAATGTGGATTAACCTAATGGGTGTGGAGAAGGCAAGCAAATAGGTGGAATGTTTACTGGGGTTCCCACAGGGTTGTGAGACTTAATACATACGTTGGCCTTACAAAGCTCAAAGGAGCAACAGAGAGCAGCTTAGCAGTCACAGCACTGCCTGGTACTCCAGCAGCAAACACTTTATAAGCAATATTGCTCTGGGGTAAACACACAGTTAACTCTGCAAAATGCCACTCAGATAGGAAATTTAGATAAACAAGTATTCAGTTCAGCATCCAACCCCGGGGGAGTGCTTTACCATCACCAGCCACCATATCTTCCTTGGTGTCACCTCTGCTATACTAGAAGGTTATAGAAGCATCATTCAGGATGAGGGTCATGTCCAGCGACATTGTGGACTGGGGTGTCATCATCTACAGCATTATTGTAGGTGGAGGGAACCATTCAAGAGGGGTGCCTCTCCCAGGTAGCCACTCGGGATGGGGACTAATGGACCAAGGGGTCTATCAGGGTTGCATAAATTTTTGTTGCTCTAATTAAGGTTAGACTGCACCTTAATTAGCTTTGGGAGTGTTTCCTGGTATCACACAGTCTCATTAAATTTTGTGGGTACTCAGGGGCACTCTGGGCAAATAGCTGGGTGATATTTTCTTCTGAGGCATAGAAAGTCTCCATCCATAAGTAGTAAAGGTTGGAGACAGATGTGTAGCCTTGGTTTAAGTAAAATTTGGTTATATGCTCTTGACAATTTAATATTTCACACTGTACTACCAGAGATGGGTCTGAACTGCGTAAGCCTATCAGCCAATTAGGGTTCATATGAAGGCAATGTGATGATTGGTGCCCAGACATCAGGATGACATTGACTGCTTGGGCAGGGCTGCTGCCCTTTAAGCATTTGTGCCATTGGTCCCATTTAACTTAAGGATTGAATTGTCTGACTAGTATCCACACTTGGTGGTGTTTCAGGTGAAACCCCTCTAGGGCTGACTTCTAGCACTTAACCATCACACCCCCTATCCTGGGATGCACTTATGAGTGCTGTGTAGTCCAAGATACTTTCTAGTATTATCTCTCTGGGGTTGAAGAATAAGCCCCATGACTCAGATGGCACAAAAGGCACAGAGTAAGGTCAGCAGCAGTGGGCATCTGCATTTTGTAGTTTTGTGATTGCCTTTATGGGGCCATTCATTGGGTCTATAGCTTGTTGGTGGCCTCCTACAAAGTGAGGTAGGGACAAGTGTTTTAATTGTATTGCCATGCTGTCATCTTCTAATGTTGCTGGTGTCAACCAACCTGAGTGACTCTTTTCTCCTTTTGGAGATATACAGTTTCTTATTCCTGATGGATTCCAAGTGCAATTGTTTCCACTTCCTGTGAGGAAGTATGGTTAGGAGAAATGAGCCATCCACTAATACCACTTTACACTGGAATTAGAGCTGGAATTTGCATGTCAAGCGGGTCAGAACATTAAGACTATTTTTCTTTTTTTTTTTTTTTCAACGTTTTTTTTTTTTTTTTTATTTATTTTTGGGACAGAGAGAGACAGAGCATGAACGGGGGAGGGGCAGAGAGAGAGGGAGACACAGAATCGGAAACAGGCTCCAGGCTCCAAGCCATCAGCCCAGAGCCTGACGCGGGGCTCGAACTCACGGACCGCGAGATCGTAACCTGGCTGAAGTCGGCCGCTTAACCGACTGCGCCACCCAGGCGCCCCAAGACTATTTTTCTAATGGGCCAGGACTATCTATGATGAGGAGGTCAGAGCTAACCACCTGTCCCTGACTGGGTTGCAAAGGAATATTGCAAGGCAAGACAACTGACATTTTAAATCTGTAAGTGGACTCAAAATTGTAATTATAATTATAGTTTGGCTCTCCCAGACATGGAATCTTAAACCAGTCAATCAGGGATCACCTGATAAGCATGCTTAGGTAATCGGATAGACTCCTGCCACCCCCTAAAAGAAAGTAACCTTGAAATAACTAGTTCATTTTGTGCCTGATAGAACTTCTTGTTCCTTCTCCCTTCTACCTATCAGCCTTTCATTTTGTATAGCTCCTCAGAGCCCCTTTCTATTTGCTAGATTGGATGCTTCTTGATTCATGAATTGTTGAATAAAGCCTAATAAGATATTTAAAGTTTACTCAGTTGAATTTTGTTGTTGTTTTTTTTAACACTAAACACAAAAACTAACAGTTTATTTGGAAAGAATACAAACAGCATTTTTAAAGCTCCAACAAATATTAATTTTATCATTAGGTGTTTTATATTCTACTTTATTTTCCCAACTTATCCATGTGCTAAATATTGTTAGTGTATTTTTTTTTTAAAGGAACAGGGTTAGACAATTTGACATCACAGAGTCAAATGTGATTTGACATCACAACAATTTGTGCTATCACAGAGATACTAAGTGTAAGAACAGATTTTGGAACCCAGGTCTGAAAAGATTCAAAGGCTTTTTATACTTAAAAAAATGCTATCTGCTTCTTAGTTATGATGTTCAGATTTGGGATGTGGATTGAATCTTGGATATTAACTAACTAGAGGTAGACTCCACAAAGAAACTCAGTTTTCCTTCCTTATTTATCTTCAACTTCCTGATTTTTGTGAGAACCAAAAAGTTAACAATATTTACTGATAATACAGTGCCTGGCACAGAACTGTGCTTGTGTTTAATTAATATTTCTGTGCTACTTTATTAATTGGATGTTCAATGAGTGAAGCTATTTTAGAAAATATTTCATTAACATTTTTTTCTTGGTTTCTGAGGAAATTTATTCTGAATACTTTATTAGGCTGCAAGTCTTTATTCGTTGGCAATGTGTTTGAGTTTTGAAAAAAAAAAAGAAAAGCCATTTAAGCTTCACCTGATTAATAGATTGGACGTTAAAACTTGCATGCTGAATTTTGGTATTAAAAATAAGATTACGGGGGTGCCAGGGTGACTCAGTCGGTTAAACATCCAACTCTTGGTTTTAGCTGGGGTTATATACGATCTCACAGTTCATGAATTCAAGCCCCACACTGAGATCTGCATTGGGCGCTGTACTGACAGGGAGGAGCCTGTTTGGGATTTTCACTCCCTCTCTTTCTTTGTGCCCCTCCACTGCTTGTGTTAGCACATGTGCGCAGGCTCTCTCTCTCTCTCTCTCTCTGAAAATAAATAAATAATTAATAAATAAATAAATAAATAAATAAATAAATAAATAAATAATGTATACAAACAATATTACAAAAAGATGAAATATTCACTTTCACATTTTGTGATCTTGCTCTGGAGACAATTCTAAAATGAAAGCTCCAAATATTTCAAGAAATCACAGCATCATTTGAATATATTTATATGTATATTGTAACATGCACACATAAAAATGGAAGAACCACACCATTTCCATGGTATATTATCTGTTACTTTTTTGATAATCTAATCAAGTCTAAAGTCACTATGTTTGTGTTTGGGTGTAACTATCCCTTAATCATATTCTGATAGCCACAAGAATTAGTCTATACCATCACAATTTATCACCCCATTGGGCTTAACAAATAGCATTTTGGCATGCCATTATTTCTTAATGAGGACAGTGCCCTATATAATTAAGTCAGCACATTAGGTGATAGACACTAGAGCTAGCAGGGTAACAGTCCTTATCTTAGTTAAGCATTGATAGAAACTGTGCTGAACTTTTTCTTGCTTCAGTTAAACTTACTAAATTTCAGTTTCCTCTCTGTCCAAATATAACGTGAGACAGGTGGTGGTTATGTCTAGAGTCATATGCAAATGGAGTGCTAGCTGATGTGTATTCCCAAACAATCCTGTTAATGAACCACATCCACAGCTGACTATATCTCTTTGTAGTAGTAGTACACACTGCCCTACCCCAAAACCCTTGGAGAAGGCACATTTGGGATTTTTCAGCTATTTAGAAAGTTTAAATGTACACATGTGAGATACTAGGCAACAGACTCATCATAGTCTAGGGCAGTATCTCATGATTAACCAATATTTCTACAGAAGAAAACATAAAATTGTTCACAGTAATGAATAAAGATATAAATAGCAGCATGTCAGACTAGGTCAGATTCATTTCCAAATAAACTATGAAACATCTTATATTTTCTTTTTTTCTTTCTCTTTTTTTTTAATATGAAATTTATTGTCAAATTGGTTTCCATACAACACCCAGTGCTCATCCCCACAGGTGCCCTCCTCAATGCCCATCACCCACCCTCTCCTCCCTCCTACTCCCCATCAACCCTCAGTTTATTCTCAGTTTTTAAGAATCTCTTATGGTTTGTCTCTCTCCCTCTCTAACTTTTTTTTTCACTTCCCCTCCCCCATGATCTTCTGTTAAGTTTCTCAAGACCCACATATATTTTCAAACTTCTTGGATTTTGAAATTATAAAAAATGTACTCTAAATGTAGACTTCAGAGATCCATTTGCTCACACATTTAAAAAACTTTTTTAATATTTATTTATTTATTTGGGAGAGAGAGAGAGAGAGAGAGAGACAGAGAATGAGCAGGGGAGGAACAGGGAGAGAGGGAGGCAGAGAATCCCAAGCAGGCTTCACGACATCAGCACAGAGCCCGATGTAGGGTTTGAACCCATGAACCGTGAGAGCATGAGCTGAGCCTAAATCAAGAGTTGGACGTTCAACTGATTAAGCCACCTAGGCACCCCTTTCAAAACTATTTTAACACATACATTTTATTTACTCATAAGAACACACATCTAATGATAGTCTACCTAACTCTGTGACTATGTAATCAATAGCAGGGACTTGTTCTTATTTGCTTATTATAAATCTTTATTTCCAGAATGGTTGTGCATGATTAAAGCTATATAGCTACTACTCTTTTCCTGTTTCTCCATGGCATGCTACCAACTGTATGGAGGTAAGAATAAGAGAAGTCTCCAGAAATCCCAATTTTATTTTATTTATTTATTTATTTATTTATTTATTTATTTATTTATTTATAAATAGAATTTATTGTTAAATTGGCTAATATACAGTGTGTAGAGTGTGCTCTTTGTTTTTTGGGGAAGATTCCCTTGGTTCATCGCTTCCATACAACACCCAGTGCTCATCTCAACAAGTGCCCTTCTCAATGCCCATCACCCATTTTCTTCTCTCCCCACCCTCTCATCAACCCGCAGTTTGTTCTCTGTGTTTAAGAGTCTCTTATGGTTTGCCTCCCTCCCTCTTTGTTTGTAACTATTTTTTTTTCCCCTTCCCTTCCCCCATGATCTTCTGTTAAGTTTCTCAGGATCCATATATGAGTGAAAACATATGATATCTGTCTTTCTCTGACTGACTTATTTCACTCAACATAACACCTTCCAGTTCAATCCACGTTGCTGTAAATGGCATGATTTCATCCTTTCTCATTGCCAAGTAGTATTCCATTGTATATATAAACCACATCTTTTTTTTTTTTTTTTTTTTAATTTTTTAACGTTTATTTATTTTTGAGACAGAGAGAGACAGAGGATGAACAGGGGAGGGTCAGAGAGAGGGAGACACAGAATCCGAAACAGGCTCCAGGCTCTGAGCTGTCATCACAGAGCCCGATGCGGGGCTCGAACTCACGGACCGCAAGATCATGACCTGAGCCGAAGTCGGCCGCTTAACCAACTGAGCCACCCAGGCGCCCCTAAACCACATCTTCTTTATCCATTCATCAGTTGATGAACATTTAGGCTCTTTCCATAATTTGGCTATTGTTGAAAGTGCTACTATAAACATTGGGGTACAAGTGCCCCTATGCATCAGCAGTCCTGTATCCCTTGGATAAATTCCTAGCAGTGCTATTGCTGGGTCATAGGGTAGGTCTATTTTTAATTTTTTGAGGAACTTCCACACTGTTTTCCAGAGCAGCTGCACCAGTTTGCATTCCAACCAACAGTGCAAGAGGATTCCTGTTTCTCCCCAATTTTAAATGGCCTCATAGTTCAGGAAGTAGTCTGAGGTTTCTGGCGATGTAATTTTATTGTTTTAACTTCAGTTTAATACAAAAACATTTTGTTATCTTCCCTACAATACGTTTTCAATCGATTTCCCTTTCATTCTTTTTCCCCATTGTATTTGTCAAAGTTCAGGCTTTGTTCTTTATATGTAGTATTTTACCAATAGCCTATCCTAGTTCACTTCAGCACATGCTCTCATTAGCTTACAATAGTCCTCATCTCTTTCAGTTGATTTTAAGGAAGCATGACCCTGTTTCTACTAGCAGAGCACTTGCTTCATGATTCTTACCTGGATTCAAATCCAAACCAAACCATGACACTTACTACTGAGTGACTTAAAGTAAATTAAATATCACTGTGCCTCACAGTTCTTATCTGTGAAATAAGGATAATGCTAATGCCTATGCTATGTGATTGGGAAAAGATTAAATTAAACCCTTTAAAAAAGTAACACACTTATAAACAGTGCATGGCATAAACTAGGCCCTATGTTAGATGTTAAATCATATTATTTTATTATTTTATCTCTAATTATTGTCAAAAATATCACCATCAGTATCTTTCATTTATCCTCAAACTGATCTCTTTCTTCTATAAATCTCCCATATGCCACCTTGATTATCTTTACAAAATCATCCCTGGTCATTATCCTCTGATTTCATAGAGGGTAAACTTTATAGTTTTGGATCAGATGTCTTTTTCCTATTTCAGCCTTCTCTATTTTAACTGAAGAGTATTAGATGTGACTGATGTGGTGTGATTTATATTTAGTGAAAACCAAAAGAACGAAGAAAAGTACATAAAATGGGGACCAATGTCAACCTTCAGGGAATTCTCTATGGAAATAGTATACATTCCCTAACTAGGTGGAGTAAACCATGATGTCAATATTAACATATAATTGGAAGGAAAAGAAACTCAAAAATTTTGAAAATTAAACATGACATAAATGTAACTGAGAATGTCCCCACACTATGCCATTAGGATTCATATAAAACCCTCAGATGGTAGTTCAGAAGACAAAACAAGTCAAGATTCCTTCTCTCTCTGAGACAGTAATAGAGCTAACCAAAGTTTCCCTTGTAATAGCAAAGTGAGAAAAAAATCTTGGTAAAATTAATATAACAGAACTATCAAACTAATGGAACAAAAACAATCAATATTCTACTAGAAGACAAATATTTAGCACCAAGAAACAATTTTTCCCAATTGAGAGATCATCCTATATTCCAAGAAAGTCTGATTCAGAGAACTTTAAGTGGAAAAAAAAAGGACGTTTATAGTAAGAATAGAAAGATTATTACCAGGGAGTATCTGAATAACATTTAGAGCCAGAGGACAATAACTTTTTTTGTAGCCAAAAATTAGTTAGTATTATATATAATTGAAATTTGTTTTGAAAAACAAACCACAATGACCACAAACTAAATTCTTTTCATTTAGCATGACAAAGATGTCTTAGTTCACTATTTTTGCTTTGGTGAAGGGACATTTTTTGAAGTATAGCAGCTGATTCTTTGATTGTTTTCTGTTGATTTCAATTTATATTCTATTTGATAACATGCACAAGATTGTCCAGTTCTTTATAAAAGTATTTTTAAGCATCAACCTACTCCTCTATATTTATAAAATAAGCAGATAAAAATATCTGGAAAGTAATGTTGTTAAAAAATAATTTATTTTTTCATGATAGATACTGGGGTTTGGGATTTTTTACACTTATTTTTGTATTTCCTGATGCTCTAGTTCATTATAATAGGTATCCATAATTTTTATAAGCATAAAAGCATGGATTTCTGTAAAATAGATTAAAGTCTCTGCTAATCAGAAAGCTTCCCATAATTATAAAATTATTTCTTTATGTGTCTCTCATTTACAACTGAATAGAATTAATTTGTAAAATAATGAACAAAATTTTATCTTTCATGTTCTCTCATGCTTCTTGAACCATGTACACTTTTAAGTCATACTTTGTAATGAAAATAAGACTTTAAAAAATCAAGAACTTAGAGATATACATTGTGAGTTACAATGAAATAAAGAGTAAGGAATATAGGTAATTATTAAATCTTGTGGGGACCTGGGAAGCGAGGTACTCAACATGTTCCCTGATTTTTTCATTTGACAAAGAGAAATTGATAATTGTGATTCTTAGAGAAAAAAAAAAGTTGCTATGTAATGAGAAAATATAGCAAGTGAAAGCCATTTGAAGTTTTACTCCATAAATAAAGTATGAAAAATTAAAGCATTTGATTTATCTGTTGCATTTAATATTACACCATGACAGTGATATTCATTGTATCTCCTACCAAGATTATAATGGCACTCATAAAAAATAATGTATTTGAAAACAAAGAGTTTTTGTTACAACTAATAGAAAATAGGCACAAAACTTAAATACATATGAGCACCAAGACAGATGTTAATTGCTTTTTTTGTCATCCAACCATTAAGTATTTGTTATAAGCCTGCCACCACATATGTCAACTAGAAATGAAGGCTGTGGAGAAAATAAAATAGGGTAAGGATAGAGAAAGTGCCAGAAGGAAATGGGTTTACTTTATTTATTTATTTTTTTAAGGTTAGTCAGGGATGATTGACTAATGAGAAATCTTGATTTGACACTGGGAAGAAATGAGAGCAGATGATGCAGGTGTCTGGGTGAGAAGGACTATTTATAGGGTAAGAAGAGAGTAAATGCCAAGATCTTGAGATAGGGTGATATTTGGAGCATTCAAGGAATATCAAAGTGGCCAATTTGTCTAGAGAAAAGTAAATGAGTGACAGAGTGAATGAAGGTAACACCAGAGACACACCAGTAGGCTAGATCATAGGTCCTGTTGGGGCAAGGAAAGTACTTTGGATTTTACTCTGACTAGAATGAGAAGACACTCTCCTAATTGGAGAATACCAGTTAGGAATTTCTTAACTTACATTTTAAATGGATCATGCTAGCTTCTGTGTTGGGTGAACACTGATGTGCTGAGGTACAAAGAGGGAGATTGGAAGATCAATGAGAAGAACACACTAGGAATTCAGGTGATAGAATTTGAGAACTTGGACTAGGTAGAGATAGTGAGAGGTGGTCAATTTCAGTATATAATTTAAAGATAGATCCAGCGGGGATTACTGGTGAGTAGCATGTGGATAGTGAAAGAAATAGAAGAGTTGGGGATGATTTCAACAAACTTTTTCAATGAGAAATTGGAGCAAAGGAGTTAATGTTTGGTTATTTGAAGAGGAGTGTGGGAGAAGCAATTCAGGTGTTAAAATACAAAGTTGAAAGTTAGGTACAAACTTAAGCTTAAGATGCTTGTTACACATTCAAGTGGCCATGACACTGAAATACTAAAGTCTAGATTTCCAAGGAAAGGTCTGGATTGGAGTTACAGCGTAAGAAGAATTGTATTTAAGAAGAAAAGTATCAAATTAGCTATATGTTGCTAAAGCGACCAAATCAGAAGACAACTGAGATTAACTGTCAGAGTAAATGGCATTGACAATGTTTGTCAGACTCATTTCTTGCTCTTCCTTTCTCCCTCCCAATTAATAAGTCTATATTTAGGAAAGAACACTTATTTCTACAATATTTCTACTTGATGATAATGTATTTAAAAATATTTCTAGATAAACCTTATGGTGTATTGTTTGTATTTTGTATTTGCAGTATTCTCTGGGTAAATCTTGAGGTAAAGAATGTCCAAAGGAAATGTAGTTTTGCAATATAAATGCATATTGAAATCGTGTGCTAGATGCAATGTCTACCTGAGAAATTAAGGTTGATAGAGCATCATTGATTTTTTTTTTACTGAATGTAATTAACATATAACATTACATGAGTGCCAGTTGTGTAGCATAATTATTTGATATTTGTACATATTGTGAGATGGTCACTAGAAGAAATCTTGTTAACATTTATCACCATACATGGTTACAGAATTTTTTTCTTGTGATGAGAACTTTTTTAAATTTTCTTAGCAACTTGCAAATGTGCAATACAGTATCCTTTACTATAGTAGCCATGCTGCATATTGTAGAACTGGAAGTCTGTACCTTTTGTCCCTTTCACCCTTTTCACCCACCCTCCAACCCCAATGTCTGGCAATCAGCATTATGTTCTCTGTATCTTATGAGCTTGTTTTTTTCTTGTTTGTTTGCTAGATTCTGAATATAAATGAGATAATGTGGTATTTGTCTTTCTCTGTTTGACTTATTTCATTTAACATAATGCCCTCAAGACCTAACCATCAATTGTTTTGTTAAAAAAATTCATCTATCTATATATATATATATAGTAGGGCACCTGGAGAGCTGGGTGGCTCAGTTGGTTAAGCGTTTGACTTTGGCTCAGGTCATGATCTCACAGTTCATGAGTTTAAGCCCCACATTGGGCTCTGTTCTGACAGTACAGAGCCTGCTTGGGATTCAATCTCTCTCTGTGTCCTTCTCCTACTCACAGTATCTCTCTACCTCAAAATAAATAAAACTTAAAAAAATAATAAAAAATCTTATAAAAGCAAAGAAATGACATAAAACTAAATGTTTCAAACCATGTACAACTATACTGGAACAAAATGAATGTTATCTGAGCCATCTTAATTTGTGTGTTTTTAAAGTTTATTTTTGAAAGAAAGTGGGAGAGAGTGTAAATGGGGAGGCAGAGAGAGAGGGGGACAGAGGATCTGAAGCCTGCTCTGTGCTGACAGCAGTAAGCCTGATGTGGGGCTCAAACACACAAACTGGGAGATCATGACCTGAGCCGAAGTCTGACGCTAAACCAACTGAGCCACCCAGGTCCCCCTAAGTTGTGTTTTGAAAAGGAACATTTCAAAATGTTTTGTACACAAAATATTTAGGAAGCATTTATTAAACCCTGGGTAGAACCAGAAGTGGTGCTACTTTTGAAGCTTGGGTTCACATTCATAAGACTTCCTCGTTTCAATAAAATGCATAAATATTACAGTATGCATTATCATTTTCATTTTTATGATATATGCCTTTGGGTTAATGTGATATTTGCATTTTCTCAGGAACTCCTTTGTCCCTTTAAAGGAATGCATTTTATTCCTTTATTGTGTTCCTTTTGTAGTATTAGAAGTTAGACCCTTTAGGGAAGACATTACTTATGAATATAGAAATGAGATAAATTGTAATATTCTCAACATCCATCTAAGATTAGAAAATCTTTGTTTAAGGCAGATGTTTATGAGTTATTGAACTTAAATTCTGTAATATCTGAGATTGTCTTTGTCTCTCATTCCACTTGCATTATTATTGCCCTTGAAAAGAATGAAAACAAATCAAAACAAACTCTCTGCCGCTTTATCTCTTAAATCTATTAATTAGTGTTTTTACTATTCTCTTAATACGTTTTTCCTAAATATAGAAATATTCAAAATGATTCTTGTATTTATATTGTAATGTATGAAGAATAAGTGCTTTATTAGAAATTAGTATTTAAATTTAATCACATTGGATGCATACCTCAGTATTTCTAAGCATGAAACTGAAGTTCTTATTCTGGAAAATATATCACAGGATTGTTTTGAATATTTAGGGAATAGTTTCAGTTCAGAACCATATTTAGTACGTACAATACAAAAGAAAACCTGGATATTTCTCTTTTCTTATTATGCAGTCACCATCTTTAATGGTCATGGTGCACTGTGGAGAAGGTTCAGGAGATTATAGACCATATTCATTAAGGATACATTGAGGAGTTCTTCAGAGAGACCCAGCGTCCACCTCATTCATATTCATCTTAGAATTGAGGAAGAGTCTGTGAATCTTCATGACAGTAACTCCAGTTAAATTTCTGTCCACCGGGATTAACTTTTTATTTTTATATGTCAAAAAGATCTTCAACATATGCTCCATTTTGGTTGTTTTGGCTTAATTCTTAGGGACCCTGAAATCAGTTCATACCACTCTAAATGTATCCTATCCCTACAGCTTATTGTTGTGACTCTATTCTCATTTTCTCTAGCTGTTTCGTGCCACCACTCCAGGATCTCATTTCATCCACTCACCCTCATCTCCATCTGTGGTTATTCAAGGAGAAGGTGCCCTCACCAAGGCAGTTTTAATGTCTTGGAGAAGATGTCCTCCAACTCTGCTGAGGGTATAGTTAAGGTATAGCTGAGCAGGCTAGACATTTTAGAGCTATTTTAACAGTCACAATTTTTTATTCTTACCCTCTTATACACTAGCAAAATTCTGGCATTTCAACCTATGTACCATAAGACATGATGAAGCATAGGCTTCATTTAGTAAAATTAGTAGACTATAAAACATCACTCCCAGGTGATCAGTGAGAACCACTGAATCCTTAAAACCTTGTTGGTAACATCTGAAAGAGAAACTGAAGGATTGAGAGTTTTTTACTTGGTCTTGGCAACCATGGCTTCCCACCTCCTCTTGCAAAATGACCTTAATCTTGAACTGTCCCTCCTCAACCCCTCCTGGTAAGTCCAACTTGACGAACCACAACTTCCACCTCTTCTTTCTGAGAAACACTTTTGCTCAACTCTTTCTGAAATGAACTGAAAATGAAGCCTTTTACTAAGATTTTGTAAACTCACTCTCCCTCTTTCAATCTCTCTCAAATTAGAAAAGTTTCTAATGTCTGGCTTTTTTTTCAATATGTAAAAACTCCCACAGTTTTTAATCATGTGCAGCATCTTCTTCTGATCACTGTAAGACCACTTCCATGAGGATAAGACATACTCAAAATCTTTTGACATCTGTCCTCAGAATTCCAGTGACTATAAAGCTAAGTCCTGCTTCTGACAAGTGCCATTTCTTATGCTTTGAAGTGCCCCCAGGCTTCTCTTCTCTTTTTTTTTTTTTTTTTTTTGTCCCCTTAATACTGGCTTTTTGATTTGCTTTGAATTACTCACAGATTTGATATATAAGGTGGGATAGGACCAAGAACCTCAGTTCCTGATTATTTTCATGGTGTTTGTTTTCTTCATTTGAATATTGTGAATTACTAGACTTTTAATAAATCTCAGGTTATGGTTCCAATAGTCTTACATATTCCAAGTTTTGATAAGATTCTACCAAGAAAAATTTAGAACTTCAGTGTCCACTCTGCAGAATTTAAAATAAACCTATCTGTGTGCATTACAATCAAATATTTTAAAGATTTTAAATATTCAGTGGTCAACATTTTTAGATTGGCATAAAGAGACCACTGAAGGATAGGACACTTCTAAAATTATTTATCCTAGGGAGTCATGAATAAAAACAAATGAAAATGTGGAATATCTAACACCCAAACTTAACCACTATTGACTCTATTCTGATCCGACTCTGGACTGGCATCCTATTTTCCATACCTCAATTTCCTCCCCTCTTTACATTTTCTCTTTCTCTTTCACTTTCACCAGATTCTTTTCTGTTTCATGCACTGGCCTTTCCTAAACATACGCCTGACATTGAACATTATCATAATATCTCATACGGTAGCTGGAAATAATGACCTATTCTCGTTTTTTATTTGAAATCTTGCTTGAGATCATATTAGATCATAACTTTATTGAGGTAAGGAAAGACAAAAGTTCACTGAAGAATTCAGTATTGCTCTATAAACTTTTATTTCAGGATTCTCTGATCTCTATCACTTTATCTCTGTGGATTCTGGACATGTGAAAATTTGATTAGAAAAGTAGGAAGGATTGATGTGAAAATGTGACTACGGATGGGTATAAAATGAGTACAAGAATAGGACAAGTATTTCTAGTAGTTATATCTGAGGTCTTTGTTTTTCCAAATCTGATTGATGAAAAATTCAGTCTGGTAAATGGAGGAAAGAAGTATCCATTGAAGAGTCCACTTAGATACCACTTTTGGGAACACACTGCTAAAGATAGGATTGAAGGTATCACTGGTATTGCTGGGTTCTTGAAATATACTTTAACTCAGAAAAAAGAAAAAAATCCATACCAATTAATCCAAATGAACCCTTCAAGTAAGTAGCCACTCTTGTCTGACCACAATTTCCCTTAATACAAAAGGAATGTAATAACTAAAATCAATTCTGGGAGGTATCAACAGTACTATCTACCATAAGCCCTCCCTTCTTTCATCATTCTTTCCTCAAGATAACAAATAACTCAGTGGTACGAATCTCAAAAAATTTTTCGATTTGGGCTTATTTGAGCCACTTCCTGTGTCTGTAGTCTCTCATGAGTTAAAACAATTTTTTTGTTTGTTTTGTTTAGTACTTTTGCTTTGGTGAATCTGTTAGAAAGATGATTTGTAATTGTGGTGCCATTTTAAATTGTGGACCAGTCTCTTTCTAGAAATCTTAGAAGGTGAAAAATCACTGATTTATAATTTGATTATGGGACACATTGGTTACTCTATTAGTTTCCCATTGCTACTATAGCAAATTTATACAATCTTAGTGTCTTAAAACTAAGATTTTAATAATAAATAATAATAATAAATAATAAATAATAAATAAATATATAAATTATAAATAAATATAATATATAAATAAATAAATAAAATAGATAAAATAAAAATAAATATAAATAAATAAATAAATAAATAAATAATAAATAATAAATAATAAATAATAAAAATAATAAACTTATTATTTTATAGTCCTTTCTGGTTTTATAGTCACACATTTTTTTTTACTTTTATCCTCTTGACTACCTTCTATAAAACCTTGTGATTACATTGTGTCCAATTAGATAATCCAGGATAATCTACATATCTCAAGATCATTGATGTAATCACATTTTCAAAGTCTCTTCTGCTATGTAAGCTAAAATATACATTGTAGTTTAAGATGTAGGCTTCTTCAGTGGGTTATTACTCAGCCACAGTTAGCATCTGTAATCATCTTAGAGCTTGAATCTGTCCCTGATTATCCTTGCCCCAAAGACAGTTCAGATATGGGAAACATAACCCTAAAAGTTATTGACTGATCTGCTTATGGATTTAACAAAGTGTCCTATGGGTGAGGGGTGGAGGCTTGGGAGAATGAGGCCCACTGCAACTGCACACTTCCAGAAAGGACTCATTAATCATTTTATTGGCCATGCAATATCTTTGTTTTTTAATTTAAAAAAAAAATTAATGTTTACTTATTTTGAAGGACAGAGAGAGGAACAGACCCTCAGCAGGGGAGGAACAGAGAGAGAAGGAGACATAGAATACAAAGCAGGTTCCAAGATCTGAGCTGTCAACACAGAGACTGACCCAGGGCTCGAACTCATAGGCTATGAGACTATGACCTGAGCTGAAGTCGGATGCTTAACCAACTGAGCCACCCAGGTACCCTGAAATCTTTGTTTGTTTGGTTTTTTTTCTAATCAAAAAGATGAGATTACGATTTTGAGTAAGATATAATAATGGAAAATATTTGACAAGGTTAGATGTTGAAAGGACTCAGAAGAACCCACAGAAAAGTTTTCATTTAAAGTTTTCATTTAAAGGCAAATATAGTGTAGCCAAAGATAGACAGTAGAGGCAATACTGGGGTCTGAGACGCTTCCAGGCATAAGCTTTCCACATGCTTATGGACACATGTCCTTACATGCATATGGACACATTCTGTCTCCACTGTAAATTCTTTCCTGTGGGATGAATCTTAAATTTGGGAGAGCCCAAAGCAGAGGTGCCCAACCAGATTTTTGGTTATGTAATTGAGTTAGGCTGTCTAATCGGTTAAGCCTTTGGAAAACCATCAGTGAAGAGATTGACCCTAGAGGCTGCCAAGTAAATTTTCTACCTTAAATAGCATCTCATACATTTCACTGTCCTTATCTTGGCCAAGAGTCAAAACCATCCATCTTGGTAATCCCAGAGACAAAGGTAGAGTTTATCAGTTCAGCTGTAAATGAATTCTGTCTTATGAAGTCAACCACCTGACACTAGAACAAGTCATTTTAATTATGAATTGCTATAATCATTTTTCCATGTATATTTTGCAATATTTATAGAACAAAAAAAAAAAAGCAAAAGGACAACTGTCAAATTTTGCAACATCAGATGAGATGTAGGTGAATCAGTGAAATTATTCTTATCAATTACCCCAGTACTATACTAAATACCAGTTATATTATTAAACTATATTTATTACAAAAGAAGTCATTTGGAATTCCAATAGAATTTTTTTAGGGATTTCTAACAAAAGCAGTCCTTGTCTGTATAATCAATGCTGTCATGGATTGTGATATGACTCAAGAGCCAAATTTTTGTTAATTCTGGATCCCAAATCTCTTGTGGGGGCCATATGACCTATGCCATACTACAAGATTGTACTAACCAAGGTTTCATGATGAGCTTTACATTTAAGTAATGCACCCCCCCCCCCACATATACACATATGCTCATACACACACACACAAGTAAATTCTTGATTAAATTGAATAGGTTTCCAATTCCAACTGTTCTATTAGGCACATCTGGTTTGTGTTTCTATGTGGGGCCTTGGCAATTGAAGTCACCTACACAATTACATTCTCCATTTATGAATTCCCACAGACCAAGGGGAGGGGTATAATATCCCATAAATCCATTGTTTTTACTTCTTTTGCCCAGTTTCAGGCCATTGTCCTTGAGTTGCCTCTGTTTAATCTGAAGGAGCATACTTAACAGTCCCCCTTGGTTCAGTGTCCGTGCTTTTTCCCCATATTTATTCCTATCATGCTGTTTAACTATTTTTTGAGGTTATTTTATCCATTTTTAAAGTACTATAATCTGTCCAACTGCTTGCATCTTTTCTTTTCTCCTTTCTCCTGAAATAAATTCTCTTTTAAGTGGTCAATAAAGGCCAATAAGACCTTTTTCTCAGTATGTCTATCTTTGGAAATATATGTTCAGTTTGCTCAAGGACTCCTAGACTTGTGACAGTTTTCTCCTAGAGCTCTTTCAGGTAGGATATTTTGGTCAATGTCAGTTTATCTACCAAATATTTTGTTGCCTTAGATTGCTTGTTTTGTAATTACAAATTGAGTATATATTTTGGACTTGAAAATGTCGAATTCCTTGAGACAATATCATATGGATTGCAGTCACCCAAACTACATTTCAGTTTGAGTGTGTTAAAGAGCCTCTTATAGGTGTCCTTGACAACATCTGGCACTATTAGAAGCAAGAATATGTGCCACCATGTCAACCCTATACGAATATTGGTTTTTGTTCTCTCAGTAGTCTCTACCTTAGCAATTTCCCCTCCACCCTCTAAACAAAAACAAAAACAAAAACAAAACCCTGCTCTATATACAGTAAGACATGTGGTATCTGTTAAATCAGGAATGGAAGGGGTGTTTTGACAAAATGGGTATCTTGAATCTTAAGATAATTTTGTATCCCTCCGTAATAGAATCAATTGCAACTAAAGCCCTGATAACAAGCTAACAATTTCCTTTTAAACAGTATATACTTTGAAATTGCAACAGTAAATTTATCCAAAATCCCAGTGGTCTCTGCTGGGTGGCAGTAATAGGCTTTTGCCTGACTGTCCAGTCATTATGGCTATAAATTTCATACACTTCCAAAATCTTTGAAGCATGGGGTCTGCACATGTTGGGTAAAACCATGTGATGTTTAAAGCCCCTAGAAAACCTGATCTTCAGGAAAAATCACATTTAACCATTTTCTTGGTAACTTTGTGAATAGGTGCTAATAATATCCCCAAATATGACATGAGATATCTTCAAAAACTAAACAACCCAATAAATCGGTATGCCTCTTGATTGATTTTGGAGCTGGCAGAGATAATAATTTATTTTTGATTATCTGGGGCAGTTCAAGTGATATCAAGGAATTGTATCATTTGTTCTGAGCTTTACACTTTTATTTGGGTTAATTAGCCACAGTCTGGTGGTCATATGATTAATAAGTGTTTTTAATTCTGTCTTGGCTAAGTCTTCTGATTGGCATACCAACATTCTATGATTTACATAATGAATAATAGTACTTTCCAACTAAATCCAATCTATCTCTCTTCTTACCAGGTCATGGCAATCAGCAGGGGAAATTAAATATTCCTGTAGTTACACAGTAAATGTATATTGGAGCCCACTCCAGATGAATGCAAATCAGCTTCAACTTCCTTCTAAATAGAGATGCAAAAGAAGGCAAAAACCAAACCAAACTATGTCCCTTAGTTTGTGGCAAATCTTGAATTGTTAGTTTCATACTGGATAGAGCTGATACTTTTAAAGCCACCACTTTATCCTGTTATCTATGATCTATAGTTAACTTTCAAATTCATGAACTTATTACAGGTCATGCTGGACTATTAAACAAGGAGTTTTGGAATACTAATAAACTTGCATCTAATTGTTCCTTTATTAAACCAAAATACCTGCAACCCTCTAGTATACTGTATGTTTTAAATTTAGCGCTCGAGTACAGATTATTCTATAATGTTCCCATGTAGACTACCCAGTTAAACCAGCTTAAAGAGCAGATTTGCATAATATTTCCTTTTTCTATGCTTTGGATAAGAGAGAATTCTCCCATTTAGACATAACATATATTCCAATAATACAGCTTGACATTGGTGAGCCAATACCCTTATGTACCTTTTGTTCATAAATTCCTACTTTAAGCCATAGTTTTACCTGAAAAAGTATTTTGCATCACCACATCCTGCTAATTTTTATTTTCTTATCACTTTTCATTAAAAGACTTATAAAGAGCAATACACTGAATACCAGTGTCCAGCAATCCTGATGAATTTTCTTCACCAGCCCCAGGCCATTTGACCTATCTCAAAGCAAATGACCTCGGGTTCCCTCCTGGGGATTGTGCCAAGAGACCCTGGCCCTCCTGTCACTCAGATTCTTTATCCTCACTGTTTTAATTGGCATGGACTCTGAAAAGATTATAGACCCTAATTTTTCATCATCAGATTTTTATTTTAGTTTATCATGGCAAAGATAAAGTAAGTAAATATGTCACAGTCCTTTTACAACCTTAGTAGTTGGTAGGGCTGGATGACCTAATCTCTTATGGTGTGATTCATTAAAATTTTAGTAGCTACTCCATCTATTTCCTCCTTTTTTATGTCATTTTTAATTGAGCCTCTGAAGAATTCCACATAGTTTAATTATCTCGAGGTTTTCTCTTACTTTTTTTTTTCTCTTATTGCTCTTTCTTTTGCATAATTCTGAAAAATTTCCCATTATTTAGCTCCATTTGGGGCTTAAAATGCATAACAGTTTCCCACACACATCGACTTTTCTCCTCAACAATAAAGTCACATATAGGGTCCAAACAATTCCTTTTATCACAGCATCAATCATCACTGGTAAACAGAAGAGAGGGAGTGGAAATCTTAAAATCATACAGGAAGTTCAGGTCATAATTTTGCAGTGCTAGCAGCCTTTAGCTACTTACTCTTACCTTCAATTTTACTAGGACATATCAAAAAAAAAAAAAAAGACACCACATTGTTGGCTGATTGAACTGTTTTTTTTTTCTTGTTATTGTGTTTTTGTTTTCACTTTATTTTGTAATGCATTTACTATCCACCTAGCCCTGGGTCCATGCACTTCAATTTCCTTTATAATTTTCCTCATGTTAGTGGGTGTGGGGCTTGTGAAGCCTAAACCCAGGCATGACAAGGAAGTCCATCTGTCAACAATGATTCCTCCCGCTCAGCTTTATTTCTCCCAAACCGAATCTTAGCCCTTATTACTTAAGTTGTATTGTCAGAGATGGTTTCAGATATCTCATTCTCACTGCCAGCTGCAAAGATTCCATAAATTCAGAATTTAAAAGGCCTTACAAATTGTGCAGAGCACCCTCACGTAAGGCTTTTTTAGAGCCAAAAGGAAAGAATACAGGAAAGCGATGGGGATCCAAGAGGCATCCAGGTGCAAGCTCTCAGGATTTGTTTAGGGACAATTTAAAGGATACTATAGTTGACCTTTGCACAGCATGGGTCTGAACTGTGTGGGTCCACAGGAGAGTACTATAAATGTGTTTTCTCTTCCTTATGATTTTCTTAATATACTAGAACAATTGTAATTAAACTATTTGATTGATATTTGTGAGCAAACTATATATTTGCCATAGTTAAACATACCCTACCTATTATTATTCAATTTATAGTTGACCCTTGAGCAATGTCAAGGTTAGGGACAATGAACCCCTGTGCAGTTGCCTATACACGTATATCTTTTGACTCACGCAAAACTTAATAGGCTGCTGTTACTAGAAGCCTTACAATAACGTCGACAGTTGATTAACATGTATTTTGTATGTTATATGTATTATACCCTGTATTTTTATAATATAGAATCTAGAGAAGAAAATGTTATGAAGAAAAAATTAACTTTAAACTGTGCCTTATGCAAAAACTTCTGATTTGCCACTGGCCACATACATGTAAGTCTCTGTTTCATTATATATAGTGTAATTTGTACATGTATATTTATTTGTTTATCATATATATGTATATATTGGTTTTCTTAATGAATGGAATGATAAATTCTTTCATATTATTGTATCCACTTATAGTGTGCTTTCCTGATATATTTCAAATAATTACTATTTGCTTTAAAAAAAAAAACTTTCTTTAATGCCAAATATCCAAACTAAATAAATTTGTACCACAACAAAGTTTTCTCAATGGCTCAGTCTATTAGCCTGGCAAGATCACGAATACCACTTAAGCACATATTTTATAATATAAAGATATCATCATAAAACTATAGACTTGAAGTCCATCTGTGGAAATATAAGGTTAAAATTAAGGATGTCAGTAGAGAAGATGGGGAAAAAATGCCTTGTGAAAACACAAGTGAAAAAAAGAATTACCCATGTTGTTTCTTGAATATTTGCATGTGAAAATGAAACCACAGACTTCTCCCCCCTATGAATCTCATGAATCTCCTGTCACCTCGAAGTTAAATGAAAGTGAAATATACTTTGTGCCTGTGTATATGTATTTGTGATTCAAATTAGATCAATATTATTTTTTGTCAGTTGTGTTTTATGTCTGTCTGAATGGCTATTGGTGACATCTGCTGAGGGACCAATGAGAATAGGGACCTGGTGAGTCAAGCCTTTTGACTTTTGTTGTGCTGAATGTGTGTGCTTATGATCTGTCATTCCACAAAAAGATAAGTTTCTTTTAAGCAGAACAGACTCTGCCAGGGGAGTTTTGCTGTCTTAGCATATTATTTTTAAAGTCATTTGAGGAAACAATCTGTTTGGAGAAAAAAAAAATAGATACCATGTTGAATAAAATGAGTGGTTCTTAATGTAACTCCGTTTTGGGTCAATCTTGAACAAAATAAATTTCTACAACCTAAAATATTTTCAATATAAAATGAGAGACATCTCTCTTTCTCACTACACAATGGATGTATTATAAAAATTAAATAAGATTTGGAGCACTCTTACTACTATCCCTTGTTAAGCTGTGTTGCTTCTTAAATGTCAAAGCAACAGAAAGAGGAAATTATCTAAAAGAAAACGCTGGGATGAGAAACAATCCATAAATTAAGGAATTGCTCATATATTTAACAAAAGAGCTTAAGGAATCCATTAACTGAATATTCTATTCTTTTTTTTAAAAAAATTTTAAACGTTGATTTATTATTGAGAGACAGAGAGAGACAGAGCATGAGCATGGGAGGAGAAGAGAGAGGGGAAGACACAGAATCTGAAGCAGGCTCCAGGCTCTGAGCTGTCAGCACAGAGCCCAAGGCGGGGCTCAAACTCATGAACTGTGAGATCATGACCTGAGCCAAAGTCAGTCGCTTAACCGACTGAGCCACCCAGGCACCCCCTGAATATTCTATTCTTTCTTTTGTCCTGTAGTTTGGCAGATTCTGGTACTCTTTCCTTCTGCTCTGTGTCTCCAGATCCAGAGGCACACCCCTGAGTTGTTTGGTCACCAGGTTGTGCTAGTTACAGCTTCATTAGGTAAACTTTCACTTTTAATTTATTCTTCTGTGGATTTACCTGTGTCAGTTCCACACCTCACACTGCCTCCAGAGTTATCTAAACCCTCTAAATTCCTGATCCTGTACAGACTTCTTCAGAATGAACTGTCTTGATTCACAAGATATCTCATGTGGCCACCATTTAGGGTTCCTCCTGTTCTACTCTTCTAGGAGAGTATAGATTCTTCCTTCCAATTTCACCCTTCAAAACTGTTGATATCTCTCATCACCTATTGTCTCTTTCATTCTCTTCATCCTTTAAAGTGAAATTCAAGAGGAAGGGGAAGTACAAGTATGTGTTAATTTTCCATGTTTAATAGGAAATCTGTGAATGTTACCAGCACGCAGTAGCCTAAATTAAACACACAGAGTACACAATATATGGAAACTTTTAGAGCATGTAAGATAATAAAACATAACAAATTTTAGCCTTTCTATGTTGATGAAAAAAAATATAAGTGAATAAAGAATGAAGATTCTAGCAGTCTTCATTTCTTTAAACACTTAGTTGTCCTACCGAATAGCAATATGAGATCTTCGTTGGCTAAAATTCTGACAGACTGATATTTGCTGGAACTAAAGGCTCTGTAATAGACTTCTCGTTTGTAATGGAGAATACAGTGTTTATTTGTCTATTTCCCTTTTATTATAATGAACTCTAAGGCATTCAGTAATATGTTACTGCTTAGGAAAAAATGCTATATTTGGGTCTTAGGTTGAATAAGATTGACATATTTAACCCAGACATTTTAGAACCAATAACATTCACATAGTTCATTTTTTAAGTACATGAAACCTTCCTGATTGCCCTATATTCAAGCACAAAATTTTTTATTTCAATTACCTTAAAAGAAATACATTTATGAGTACATATATTCAATACACTTATGGTTATTTATATTCATTTTTATTGAATATACCATTATGATACACATTTAAATTATGAATTCAGACTGAGTTAAACATCACAGTATCTACTAAAATGAACTCCTAAAACTAATCATGTGGGAAGTATTTTAGTTTGCATTTTTCTGAAGATAAACTAATACTACTTCACAGGTAAGTTTTGTCAAAAACCTTTTACTCATTAATTACTGTGATATTCTGTTCCTTAATATAATTGCCTTATTCTGGCACCAAATACCACACACAAAAAAATGAAATTTCTTGTTTGTAATCTGATCACTGATTTGCCATGCAAAATCTGTGAAAACTATAATACCTTAATAAGTGACTGAAGTAATATATTCCCTATTATTCTAAGCACTTTTCCCACCTCTATACAGAGTATATGCTGGTGGTGAATGGTTAGCCTTTTCATTGAATATATATATATATATATATATATATATATATATATACACACACACACACACACACACACACACACACACAGTAGTGATACAATATTGAGAGGAACTAACGTTAAATGTAATACACTGAACTTAAATTCAAAAGGTTTGATTTTTATTGAGAGTTTGACTTTCTATAGTGAGGAGATAATGGGAAGATAAAGTAATAATATAGGTGAAATTATTTGTAAATTGTACAACATATTGTACTCTAAATAAAATTCTAGTGATTTTTAAAGATTTTTAGATTCTTCTCAGACAGCTTGGATTTAAGAAGAGCTCACAAGTACCTAGAATTTAGCTGTGTGAAATTACCATTTAGAACATGTCCTTTAGGGACTGAACACATGTTTAAAAGCATTTAATAATGTACACAAAGTTTTAAACAGTGTATTAAGAATTTGTGTTACAAATGTTTACAAATTATATCCTACCAAATGACTATTTTTTTTTCATTAAAGATCTTTATTCAAAGTGTGAATGATGCAATGTAATTTGAAAACAGGTTGACTTGAACTTTATTTTCCTGGAATTAGTATAATGTGTCATAAAACTTTCATATCTCTCTCTCTCACACACACACACACACCCACACCCCCCCCCCCCCCACACACACACATACCTCCTTAGGGCAGGTAAAATGAACACCTCTTATCTCCAGGGCATTGAATAATTTTATTTTTAAAGTTTATTTATTTTTATTTTGAGAGAGAGAAAGAGGAAGGGAGAAGGAGAGAGAAGGGGAGAGAGAGTTTGAGCGAGGTAGAAATAGACAGAGAGGGAGAGAGAGAATTCCAAGCAGACTGTTTACTGTCAGTGCAGAGCCCGATTTGGGGCTTGAACCCACAAAGTGGCAAGATCATGACCTGAGCCAAAACCAAGAGCCTGATGCTTAACCGACTGAGCTACCCAGGTGTCCCTGAATATTTTTTTAGTTTATTTATTTTTGAGAGAGAGAGAAAGCATGAGTGGGGTAGAGGCAGAGAGAGAGAGAGAGAGAGAGAGAGAGAGAGAGAGAGAGAATCCCAAGCAGGCTCCATGCTATCAGCACAGAGCCCTACATGGTGCTTGTTCCCATGAACCACAAGATCATGACCTGAGCTGAAATCAAGAGTTAGATGCTCAACCCACTGAGCCACCCAGGCATAGGGCACTCTAAACTGGTGTTACTTTGCTTTGCATTTACTACAACTGAAGTCAAAGAACAGTGCCTCAAACTGACAAATATTGTGTGAACCACATGTGAAATAATGAGCAAGATTGAACAGATAAGCCAATAAATATACTATAAACTTCCAGCCAAGTTATAACCCGTATCACTGGCAGAAAAACATTTTTTTAAGCATACATCTTATGTCAATGCCCTGTATAAACTCTTACATTTGACTCCCATTCCAAAAGATAAGCGAAATCCGAACTCCTTAAGATGGAAGGAAGAATCCTGTACAGTTTGGCTGTCTGCCATCGCCAACCATTTCAGCCTCATTTGTTATACTATTTCCTCTCCTTTGTACGCTCCAGGCACAAAACTGCTACTTAGATCATGAAATATGCCAAGCACGTTCCTAACTGAAAATTTTGACTCTTCCTGTTTTCTCAGTCTAGAACACTTCTTCAATCTCTTCAAACACTTCTTCACTAACTCCTACTTATACTTTGGGATTCCATAGTACTTCTTCAGAGAAGGCTTACTTCTTGCTTCCCCACCAAATCAGTTCTTATTTGTTCTCCACTAAATCTGTTCTCAATATTACACTGTTTTTTCGTTCTTTCATAGTACTCTCCAGAGTCTATAATGATATAATTATTAGTGTGATTATTTATGGTTATTTCTACCACTGGAGTGTAAGTTTTCAGAAGGAAGTGATTTTTAGTCATCACTACCTCTCTAGTGAGCTCCTTAGAGTCTGGCACTTAATAAACATTTACTTACATATGAAATAATAGCAATGATAGTAGTAGTAATAATAATAATAATAATAATAATAACACAAACATATAAATATAACATAGCTGGGATGATAATATTACTGAGTGGTTATTTGTGGGCCAAGCTCATGTGCTAGATTCTGAAGGAACAGGTAAATAATGGAGAGCTGCTCTTCTGCTAAAACTTATAGTCTGATAAAATCAAACAAATAGGACACATTTGTTGTATACAGAATGAAATATTGAGGCTAGTCTTTCTGGTGGTACTATAGCATTTATTAACACATGACCTCCCTCTGAAACAATGGTTCAGTATTTATTAATTACAAATGGATGATGTTGGAAAGAGTATATAACCAGCATTGTCAGAAGCTCCATTAAAAAGGGAGCAAAGAAAATGTGTGCAGTTGAATTTTATCTTATAATTCATAGGAACACACAAAAAATTAAAGCAGAAACTTCATGAGTTTGTGTGTGTGTTAGATACTTCTTTTTTTCAAAATTTTTAATGTTAATTCATTATTGAGAGACAGAGAGAGACAGAGCATGAGCAGGGGAGGGGCAGAGGGAGAGAGAGGGAGACACAGAATCCAGAGCAGGCTCCAGGCTTTGAGCTGTTAGCACAGAGCCCAACGCAGGCTGGAACTCACAAACCGTGAGATCATGACCTGAGCCAAAGTCAGACGCTTAACCAACTGAGCCATGCAGGCACCCCTAGATAATTCTAAGAATAGAATAAAGTCTTCATAAATAGAGGTTGGGCCTCATACCAACAACATGAACATCTTCTGGGAGTTCGACAAAATGGAGAATCTTAGACGTTAGCAGAATTATTGAATTGGAATTTGTATTTTAGGAAGATCGCTGGTGATTTTTGTACACTTCTAAAGTTTGAGAAGCAATGCTATTAAGGATGGGCTTGAGGGAAGGAAAGATTGGAATTGAGAACAAATGGATAAGGGGTTATTTCAGAGGTGCAAAAGTTTAACCAGAAACAAAATAGTAGCATTTAGTTTTCAAAAGGAGGTCTAAGTTTAAGTTTATGTGAAACGTAATATTTCTATATTGAAGTCCATGTCTGAGTAGCCCACATTATTCCACTGTGGGAGATTAGAATATTCAGCAAGCTTTATACCCTCTTCTCATCTGCCACCCCCATGGAAGGAGGTGCTGATGCCATTAAAAGATATACCTTATCAATCTCAATCCATGCTTATGGTTGCTTAGTTCCCTTCTGGCATTTCCAAGAGAAGAACTGGGGGAGCAGCTGTAATGGAAGAAATGAGAGACACATGGAGGCAACCCAAACTGCATAATTATTTTCAAGTACAGAGTGGGTACTCTTAGACATTTTCATTTGATATACATTTTGGCAGATCCTTTGCCATGAAAACTGTAACAGCAACGACAAAAACCTGCTGGACTCCTGGATGAATAGCATCAATTTTATTAATTTGGGAATATTGGAATTTTGGGGGGGATAATAGAATTTTTGTATTAAGTTTTCTCATCTAAGAATATCTAATTTTATGTCATTTAAAGATTTTATATTTTTGAATATATGCCACGTAACATTTTAATACAGGTTATTACACATATTTTATAACATTAATGATAATTTAAATGGAATATTTTGCCCTCCTAGGTAATTTTCAATACAGATAAAAAAAGCGTTTGATAAAGTTTTTCTGTATTCTCCTTGCTAGATTGGTTATGTTTCTCCATAGAACCATGAGTAATACAAAGGGGAAGGGATTGTCTTCCTAAAATTGTTATTCCTCTAAATATAAAGCATTTCATTTTTATTATCTCTTGTGAGTTCTGTGGTGCAGGAATTTTGAACATGCTTCCCTCAACTATTCTCCCTCAGGCAGGAGCTGAATAGCAGGTGTCTACCATAGATGGGGACTGGCCCTGGCTGGTTGTCTCCAAATCATCATGTAGTTTCAGTGATTTTCCATGTTCCATTTGGGGTGCTAGCAGAGTACTCAGACTGTGTATAGGAAAACTCAGGACACCAGGACAAGTGATCTATAGGGACAGGCAGAAGTTGCCCAGCCATTTGGGACATAGATCTGGAAGGCAGTCGCATCACTTCCACTACACACTATGGTTAATAACCACTCAAGTTAGCAAACTTGCTACTGGTCTAGAAAAGGGATCAATATAATTTATAGATATATAAAGTAATCACTGAGGCTTTGAATTTGTTGGAGGAAGGGCGATCATGTGTTTGTACACAAAAGTTAAAGCTCATTATGCACATGCATGGTTTCATTATAGTTTAGAAGTCAGAGAGAGGCAGAAGGGAGTTTAGAGACACCACTATGGTGATGGTTTTCAACTATGATGGTTTTTCAACTGTTGAACTCTTTTTACACCCTCTCCTGTAGAGCAAGGGAGAAGCTTGAAAATCACGTTCTATAAGATATTTTGCAAGCAGAATTAAAACTGTGATTCAGCCAGTGAAGAGATATTTGTAGATTTTGAAGACAGGGTAGAAGTTGAAAGTATTCTTAAATCAGAGCTGAGGACAATTGCATTGGAACTTGGCAGAGTACTGATGGCAGTGGCTTCTGGGCAAATATCCCCTAATCAGTTCTGTGTTACAGTCTGGGAAGAGTCTGCACTTTCAGATTTCCTAAGCAGTATTTTAGGACCCAAATCCTACCAACAATTGCAAAGGCCTCCAGTGCCCTATAATCAGTTCCTTATTACTGGAAAAACCAAAAATTTTCAATTTTTCTGATAGAATCTTGCCTGATCAAACACAGAAACAACATACTTCAGAAAATTGTAGCATTTACCACTTATGAGGATCTCCGTGATATTTTCCATTATGATTTCTCAGGCCTACTTCAAAAGTTTTAGGGAACACACAATTTACACATAACAAAACAACCATACAAAAAATTAAATATAAAAAAAATGAACTCATCTTGGGACACCTGAAACATCCAATTCTTGGTTTCAGCTCATGTCATGATCTCATGGTTCCTGAGTTCAAGCCTCATATCAGGCTTTGCGCTGACAGTGTGGGGCCTGCTTGGGATTCCCTGTCTGTCCTTCTCTCTCTGCCCCTCCCCTGATCATGTATGCATGCTCTTTCTCTTTCTCTGTCTCAAAATAAATAAATAAAACTTAAAAAAAAAGAACTCTTATAAACCTTTCAACAATTCTCTTTCATCTATCTACCCAATCGATACCACTTTTCTTACCTATATCCCTCTTTTACTACTTTTCCCAAATGCCCTTTTCTTTAAATCTATATGAATATAGGTATGGATTAATTCCTATTTAAGTCAATTTTTATCCAGTTTTATAGTATTAAGGCATATCCATCCCTATTTATTAGTCTTGAAATATCTACAGTTAGGGTTTCCAGAATATGGAAGACATATGAACATTTTTTTTTCTGTGAGAACAATCTATGTACCTTTTATAGATTCAAAATGTGTAATGGATTATTAAAGGTTCTGAGAGTCTTTTTGTCAAATATGTCATGATTTTGTTCCAGCAGATGTCCCTGAACTATTTTTGATAAAGAACTCCTGCTAAGCTCTTCATCTTCAAAAAGGCTGACATAGAATATTTGATCAGAGCTGTCAAGTATTCTAAATAATTAACAGAAAAAAAATTAATTTATTTTCAGTTTTTTTTAACTACTTACACTATGTCAACACTACCCAAAGTCATCACATGATCACTGTGTTGTGAGAATACAGTCAAAGGCATTATTAAATGTGTTTATCAGTAAACCTTAGTGTGAAAGGAGAGAAGTCTTATAGGGAAAAAGACCAGCTGCTTGCTCAGAAAGAAACGGAAAGAGCGAGAGCAGGAGAGTAAGCCAGAGAGCAAGAGAGAAAAGCAGGTCTGCTTATTGAACACATGGCATTCCCAGGAGGAAACTAAAAACATATCCTAATATGTAAATATTTTAATATGCATAAGTATCCTAATGAAATTAGCATTTACATAGTGCATAAAAATATTAATTTTATTTCAAAGATGGTTCCTGAGAACCCAATGAAGTCATTAAAGTATACAATTTCATAATCATCTTCAGAGTCTCGCATTGTTATAGACCTGCTTCTTAAGTTAACTACACAAGATTCATTAGCTTACAAGTCTGCTACTCATTTTCATCAATGTTTGAATTCTTGATTGAGAGATGATATTTCACTCCTGCTACTATATCAATCTGGAATCTTTTCAGAAAGAAATTAAATTAAAATTACAAAGCCTTATTGAATAAAATAATTTATGACATATTAATTAGTTTCAAATTAACATTTAACTATTTTTGTCCTTTGAAGATATTAATTATAATTGAAGCTTCTTTGCCCAGGAATTTAAAAATCAAAATTATTCCTGTACTTCAACCAGAACAGGAAGGAAGAATGTTAACAAGGTATTACTTTGTGGAATAAAATCTTATCTATGGGAGAAAAATGATGTCAGTGTCCTTTGCTAATCTGACGTACCTAACATTAAAATAATTTATTGTGTTTAAATCCAGTGTTTTATCCCATGAAATTATATTCTATATTGATGTCCAAAACTTTTCTCAAATGCTAATCTTACTTGGATACTTTGTCTGACAGAAAAAAAATATTGTGTATTCACCAAGCCATTTCCTTTCCCCGCTGGCTATACAGAAAAACTCCATTGTCTAATTCACAAGTGTCAGTCAGGTCCTTGTGACTGAATTCTGGACATTTGAAAACGGATATGAATTGTATATACCAATTTTGTACCCTAAAATTTCCATGCAATATTCCATGCTTCTTTCAGACAGATGATACCAGAATAGCCTTGAAGTCACGTGCCAATAATGACAGACTAGAGCATTGAAGACACCTCATTTCCTGATCTAACGCCTGAAGCAGGGTCATCTTTTCCTTTTCTCCACCAAATACAAGGGCTGTGTGGGGAGGGAGTAACATGTTCAGTCTGCAAACAACCTTGAAATGTCTGATATTATCAGATACAGAAGCTTTCATTAAATACCCTAATATGATTCCTAATAGATCACATGTAGACAGCGATTTGCTATTACTCTAAATGATAATAGTATAATCAATTGGCAATACTTAAAAGAATAGTAACAGGTTTGTATACAACATTTACTCTTGCTTGAATCTATCAGAAGTTTCCAAACAAGCAGGACACGTATTGATTTAATCAATAAGATGAGTTTCAGAGAAGATAAAAATTGTCTCAAGGTCACATTTTGCAATATAGCAAAAATGCTACTAGAACATATATAGGGAGCGCATGGGTGGCTCAGTCAGTTAAGTGTCTGACTTCGACTCAGGTCATGATCTCACCATTCGTGAGTTCGAGCCCCGCATCGGGCTCCGTGCTGACAGCTCAGAGCCTGGAGCCTGCTTCGGATTCTGTGTCTCCCTCTCTCTCTCTGCCCCACCCCTGCTTGCACTCTGTCTCTCTGTCTCTCAAAAATGAATAAATGTTAAAAATTTTTTTTCAAAAAGAATATATACAAAATATATATAGAGAGGGAATATATACACACATATGTATAAACAGTTTAATGTAGTTTTCCTAAACAAATTATGTTATTTTCAGTTCTTCAGACTTTCAAGGTTTTTGCCTATTTTGTCTCTTCTATCTGCATTCAGTTCCTTGTCAACTTGGTCTGCCAATATTCTAAAAATCATTCAAAGTAAAGATCAATTGTCATTTCTTTCCTGTGAAATTTTCTGTTACTTCTAGTCAAAGGAGACTTGTCCCTTCATGGTTCTGTAGATTTTTTTCTTTATTAAACATCAGATACATATTCCATTGTTTTATAATGATTTCCATATTTAACTCTCTCTTTATAAATGGTGCAAGAAAGAGCTAAAGTATCTTGACATTTCTATTCACTATTTTGATATTGACCTTTGATACTTTTATTACCAACTGATAACCTTGTGATGTATTGATAAAAGGGAAAATAAATAGATATATTTAGAGGCTAAAACTAAGCATAGGATGACTCAGTTCCTGCTAAAATATAAATGTAAACTAGAAAAGGTGAAAAATTATTTGGAAACTCATTTGCCATTTATTAAAAACAATTTAGGATATGAAGTATCATTTCTCAATCCATGTTATTTAGTGTTATTGTCCTTACAATTTTCCACATTTCATTATTGTAATATTAAATTTAACCCATTACCCTTGACGTTACATTGTTATTATTATTTTTAACTTCGTGGCATCGCTCTATCAAAATATTTCTGTGATATAAATGAGCATATACTTATAGACTGAATTTCAGTGAAATAGATGTTTATTTTTCCTACTCTAACATTAAATTGAGTTATAGTTCCCTATATATTCCATAAATGTTATAACTATGTTGCCTAAAATGATAGATAAAAAATTCATCAGTAGGAAATGAGTAGTTTCAGGTATAAAGATATATTAAAATTAACTCCCATTTTCTACTATCCCTAATTTTAATTTTAGGAAACCAAATGAATGAACAAAATAACTCTTCCAAAAGTAAATCTACATTAAAAGGAATTTTGAATAGTTTTTCAAACTTTCTAGGATCAAGAATCAGGAAACTTTTTTTTAAGTTTTCTTCTAAACCAACATTGTTATAATATAAAAGTAAAGTACTAGAAAATGAAATTAAAAAATAAATTTATATGAGATAAAAACCAAAAGTTTTCATTACTTATCTGCAGACATAAAATTATGTTTCAACAAATATGCATTAAAATACAGAAACATTTAAAATTTTATATTTTTTGAATGTATATTAATTAACAAAGGAAATTATTAATAGGTTCCTAAATGTTGTTCCATAATTGTAACTAAACACGTTTTTAAAAGTTTATTTATTTATTTTGAGAGAGACAGCCTGAACTGGGGAGGGGCAGAGAGAGAGGGAGAGAATCCCAGGCAGGCCTTGCGATGTGTAACGCAGAGCCTGACTCAGGGCTCCATCTCATGAACCGTGAAATCACGACCTGAGCCGAAAGAGACGCTTATCCGACGTGAACCACCCAGGCGCCTCAGTAAAGAAGTTTTTTGAGTAAAACACAACATGGCACAATAAATTTCTGCATACACTGTACACAGTTTGAATGAAAACATTTTAAGGGTCAAAAATACACTTGATTCTTGCCTGTTGGATTGACGCAAATGCTATTAGAAGGATACTTTATCTATAAGCTTTGTTTATTTTTAAACTATGCTAATTGTGTTACAAATTACATGTGTTGGAATTCACCTATTTTAAGATTACAATCCAATGGTTTTTAATAAATTTAAGATTTGTGCAACCATCACCACAACCCAGTTTTTGAACAGTTCCATCCTTGGCAAAAAGACTTATTTTGCTCATTTACAATTGATCTATCTTCTTACACTTAGCCTCAGGTAAACACTAATCTATATTCTGTTTCTATATATTTGCCTTTTCTGTATATTTCCTGTAAATTAATTTCATATCATGTGTGGGTTTTCTTTTGTTATTATTGTATTTTTTTAAAAACCCTAAACATCAGATTTTCTAATGTCCTGACTTAGAATGTTAAGACTTCTTTTTGACCCACCAGTTATTTAGATTTGTAAATAATTGAATTTGAAAATATTTAGGGATATTCTAGATACCAATCTCATTTTATTCTGTTATAGCATGAGAACATATTTTTGTTAACTGTTAAGTTTTGTTTTATGGATCAAAATATGTTCTATCTTGTTGAAAGTTTTATGTGCATTTGAGAAGAATGTGTATCCGGCTGTTAATTAAGTGTTCTATACACAAATTTAGTGCTATTTAGATCACCTGAATCCTTACCAGTTTTCTGTCTACAGTTGTTTGTTTGTTTGTTTGTTTGTTTCCAACTATTGGGTAAGGAGCATTGAAATAAAAAAAATATGTGATTGCAGTTTTATCTATTTCTCCTTTGAGATCTATTTTCACTGAGCATGGAATTGATGTTGCTAGTTTTCATGTTTTTCAATACTTTAAAGATGTCACTGCACTGTCTTTTTGTTAGCATGAGTTCTGATAAGTCTGCTGTAATTCTTATCCTTGTTTGCTCTGGATCTGTTCATGTTTGTCACTAAATTTCTTCAAAATTTCTTCTGCTGCATTCTCTCTCCTTTTTTGTGAGATTCTGGCTATGAATACACTAAACTTCTTAGTATTGTTTCGGATCTCTTGGATGATTGGTCTATTTCATTCTCTTTTTCCTTTTGTGTTTCAGTTTGAGTAATTCTATGGACTCATCCTGACAGTCACTAATTTCTAAGCCATGTCAAGTCTGTTGGTGAATCTATTGAAAGCATTTGTCATCTTTTTTATTTTGTATAGTTTCCATCTCTCTGCTAAATTGTACACCTGATCTCACATGTAAAATATCTTTCTATCAGAACTTATACTCACCATGGTTATTTTAAATTCCTTGTCTGATTGTTATAGCTTGTGTAACATAGTCTAATTCTGATGATTGCTATGTTTCTTCTGATCACATTTTTGGGTTCTTTGGAATTTGTTATTATTGTTGTTAAAAGTTGGACATGTATAGCACACTAGATACTGAGTCAAATATTTGGTGTAGCTGGAGATGAGCACACCTTTATTCCTGCTGGGTCTGTTAGTCTGGCAAGGGATTGGTCTGAGTTTGGAACTTGTGTGTGCTATGGTTGGTTGGCCTCCATGCATCTGAAATCTCAAACCCTTCAGAAATTCATTGTATGTATGCACTGAGGTTATTTATCAAATTATTTTTTCTCTTCATTATCTGTTCCATACTCGGCGTCAAGTTTCCATGCCTTTGGTCTTCTCTTTGTACCTCTCCTCAGAAAGAATCTGTCTCCTGAAGTTCTTCCTATTATATTCTAGTATTATTTTTTATTTGATTCTTGTTATTTTGTTGCAGGGTAAGAGAGTTTAGGTGTTCTATGATATTCTGTCTAACCCTCTTTTTTAGGTAGACACTGCAAACCTAAGTCCATTGGTATTAAATGTGCTTACTTATGCCACTGGATTAAAATATATCATGTTGCCGGCTGATTTCTGTTTATTCTGTCAGTTCTTTTCCTCCCCCCCCCCCATTTCTTTCTTTTGTCTGGTTAACTTAATTTAAATTTTTTTTAAGTTTTATTTCCACTTTGGGACTATTTAAATTATAAGTGGTTGCCCTATGGTTTACATATAAACCTTTAATTAAAAATAAGTCTACCCTGGGGTGCCTGGGTGGCTCAGTTGGTTAAGCATCTGACTTCACGATCTCACGGTTCGTGGGTTTGAGTCCTACATTGGGGTCTGTGCTAACAGCTCAGAGCCTAGAGCCTGCTTCAGATTCTGTGTCTTCCTCTCTCTCTGTCCCTCCCCCACTTATATTCTGTCCCAATCTCTCAAACACAAATAAACATTAACAAAATTTATATAAAAAAATAAATAAGTCTATCGTCAGATAACATTTCACCACTTCATGTGTAGTACAAAGACTTTAATCTATTTCCACTTCCCGTCTCCTAACTTTTTTATTATTTTTGCTAATACTATTATTTTTATGTCTCTCTTTTTTAAAGTTTATTTTGAAAGAGAGAGAGTGTGCATGCACACACACACACACACACACACACACACACACATTAGTGGGGGTGGGCAGAGAGAGAGAGGGAGAGAGAGAGAATCCAAGCAGGCTCCTCCCTGTCAGTGCAGAGCCCCAAGTGGGGCACGAACTCACCAACCGTGAGGTCATGATCTGAACTGAAGTGGGATACTCAACCAACTGAGCCACTTAGGCACCCCTATTTTTATATCTCTTATACACATAATACATTGCTACTATTTTAGCTTTATACAGCAAACTACCAGAGCAATTAAAAATAATAAACTAGTTTAATTTTTCCCTTCCTAATACTCTTGTCTTTTTAAAAATTTAAGTTTCTGTCTGGTATGATATTTCCCTGCTTGAAAACTTTCTTTAAGATTTCTTAGAAAATAGAACATATGGCAATAAACCTTTGATTTTTTTTGTTTGAGAAAGTCTTTATTTCCCCTTCAATTTTGAAATATTCCTTGTAGATCACACTCCACTGTTTTTTGGTTTGCACGGTTTATCATTTCTAGCTTTATTTCAATATAGTTAAAATGACCATCTTCAAGTTTTTGTCTTTGTTTTCAGAAGATTGAACATTATGTGCCAATACCTTTTTTATTGTCGTTACTTTGTTTGGTTTGGTATTTATCCTGCTTCTTCTCTGAGCTTCTTGGCTTTGTGGATTGGTATCTGTCATTAATTGTGAAAATTTCTCAACAGTGTTTCTTCAACTATATTTTTTTGACTAATTTCATCTCTCTCTTTTCCTCTGGGTTTCCATGATTTGATTTAATGAAATAATGTGTTATTGTTTCTCGTATTTTAGATGCTCTTTTTGTTTCTGTATCTTTTTCTGTCATTCTCCTCTTTGTGTTTCACTTTAGTGATTTCTGTTGGTCTATATTTAAATTTTTTAATGTTTATTTATTTTTGAGAGAGAGAGAGAGAAAGAGAGAGAGGCAGAGTGTAAGTGAGGGAGGGACAGAGAGAAAGGGAGACAGAATCTGAAACAGGTTCCAAGCTCTGAGCTGTCAGCACAGAGACTGACGCAGGGCTTGAATCCATGAACCATGAGATCATGTCCTGAGCTGAGATCATGATCTGAGGCAAAGTCAGATGCTCAACGGACTGAGCCACTCAGGTGCCCCTTTGTTGATCTATATTTAAATTCACAGATTATATGGGGCACCTGGGTGGCTCAGCTGGTTGGGCGTCAGACTTCAGCTCAGGTCATGATCTTGTGGTTCTTGAGTTCGAGCCTCGCATCGGGCTCTGTGCTGACAGCTCAGAGCCTGGATCCTGCTTTGGATTCTGTGTCTCCCTCTCTCCCTGCCCTTCCCCTGCTCACACTGTCTCTCTCTCTCTCTCAAAAATGAATAAACATAAATTTTTTTTTTAAATTCACGGATTATGACGTTAGTTTTGTCAACTTTATTCATTAGCCCATTGAGTATGTTATTGATATATACTATATGTTTGTCATTTCTAGAATTTCCATGTGATTCTTTTTCATTGTTTCTGTGTCTCCTCTGCAGTTACCCATCTGAACTTGCATGTTGTCCTACTTTTCTATTAAAGACTTTTTCTTGACTCTCAAGCATGTAATACTGGTATAATTTCCATTTATTTTCTCCAAGTATATCCAATCACTCTTGTAAAACACTATGATTTATGCACGACTATAGTCATGTCACCCACAAACTGAAATATCTAAATAAATTACTTTCTTATTAATACATTATGAAGACCAGAATAATTAGTTTAGATTTAAGTCATTGTATATATTTCTATCTCCTGATTCAATCTTCTGATATATTTCTATCAAATACAATTCTATGTAAAACTTATAATGCATAAATCTTGTACTTTTATTAAATGGTCTAATAATTATTCCTCATATGATACATATTATGTATCTATATGCTTTAATTCCCATAAGATACTCTTCTTGGATTATTTTGTTTTCTTCTTTAGCTAATATTTAATACCCATCTATCTTTTACTCCTCTGTGAATTCAATCCCTTTCAACACTCTGGACTGTGCTAAACTTTAAACTTCAGAAGAAATCATTTTCTCTCCAAAGTATGTCATTGAGTCACTTATATGTTGCCTTCATATGCCTTAGAATTCCAGTATCTTTAGTAATTGGGATAATAAGTGCATTTGATGATGAAACTTTTAATGGTACTGATGCAAATGTTTATAGTGGTGGTGTCATGTACCAGTCTGGTGAGACTTGTTCATTCTTATTTATTTTCTTGAAACAGTTGATAAATTTAATGTCACCCAGGCTGTGATGAGTTTTAATTTCACTTAAATTTAGAAATCAGTTTTATTGTTAACACTAAAGAGACAAAAGAAAAGAAGAATGTTTAGCATTTCTAGCTTTGCTAGTAGGAAAATAATCTGTGTCCTGACATTTAATTTTAATCTTGTATGATATATAACCATGTCTTCTGTGAAATACTTTAACCTATGTGATTACATTTGTTTCAAATGCCAGTGAAGGTTTCGGTCAATTAAACTGTATATTTGGGGTGTAGAGATCTGTATATTGATTGTTACTGAAAATTATAAAGTTATATGGGCTGAACTAAGAAGTTTCAAGGGCCAATTAAGTAAAATTTTTGAATGCTTTTATGATTGCTGAAGTTTTTTCAAGAAAAAGGAGAAAATGTCAACTTTGTAGGAAATATCTAGAAAGAATTCTAATACCACATAATAAAATTGGAAATAGTATTAGCAACTTCCATTTTCATTACACTAAAAATCATATAAAGCATTTTTCTGTGTATTATTGCATTGAACTTGATTCTTTCAACAACCATTAGATTAAAATTAATATTATTCTTTATTGAGCCCATGTGTGTTGATTACTGAGTTCAATACATATATTGTCTCTTGAATACTTCTAAATATATAAGATAGGTACTGTTTTGTCCTTCTTAATTGGTGAGATATGTAGATATTATTAGTGCACTTTCACAGCTGAAAAGCAGATTCAGAAATGCCAACATTTGTCAAAATTTTACAGCAAGCCACTAATTAAGCAAAATTTTGAATCCTTGTCTTTTAAAATAATTCAGTATTCTATTAGTAATTCTTCTAATTTATAAAATTTATACTTTCAATAGAGATTCCTGTAGAAAATAAAGTCAATACTAATTTCAATAATATTGAATTATTTTAAAAGAGCAATTGATAAGTCTAACTTCATTTTATTCTTTTAACACAAACTTAAAAAATACTTGAAAGACTGTGGTGAGGACACATCCTCCCACTGGGTGGATATTTTAACACACGATTTGGTTGCATTGTCAGGGGACTGGAAGGAATGGAGCAATATTTCAAGACCAGACACAGGGAGGTTGGAGGAAGAGGTTATGGAAGGGTATATAGGGGTGGGCATAGAGTTTGAAGATATTTGAATCTCACATCAATTCCTAACAAGGAAACTCAAACCAACTATTTGATAAGATGGCTCATTGAGTAGTGATTTACCAGCTTCTCTCCTCAGCTTTATCATGTGGTTCCATGAACCAGCAAACCATGAAGGCAGATAGAGGCTGTGCAAAGTCCCAGTAAAGCTGACTTACCTTCCCTAAGGTTTATCTAGTCAATAACAATGGTTAATGTTTATTCTACCAGAAGAGGAAAAATTACTGCACCCTCAGTAGGATAATGTCTCTCAGGGGGACAACTGATCTCTTGGAGGCAAGTTATTTATATCAAACCTATTATCTCTCTGAAGAAGCAGTTATTTTTCCTTAACCAAATGGATACACTTTATCGGTAAGGACTGACCTTCCCTGCCAACACTGCTTTTGACAACATCTCCACCCAGATACTCACAACTATATGGCAATATAGGCCTGACACAACAGCATCTAAGATTAAGAAACTGAATTTTGGCAGGGAAGGGAGAAAAATGAGCACATGATCAAGGAACTGACTGATTCATGAATAGCACAACATAGAACATTTTCAAGTGATAGAAAATTGAAACATTGGGACCAACTTGGGAATAATAACCTGTAACAGTAAGATAATGCTCTTTAAAACACATTATACATATGAAACTGTCATTTTATGATGTTCTGAGTCCAAGAGCTAGGATCCATCATTCCAAGAATCAAGGGTGGGGGTTTTTCATCATGATTACAGAAACGTACCTGGTGATTAGGGGGGCTTCTCATCCCGGCAATTTTATTCTCAGTGTGGTTCAGTGTTCCAGTCCACAGGCCCATAGTAAAAATCCTTGCGAGTTACTTATCAAATGAAGGAATTGCTATTCTAGCTATGATCCTCAGTTGTGATTAGAGTTAACTCTTGACCAACACAGGTTTGAAATGAACAGGTCCTCTTGTATGTGGATTGTTTTTGATAAATACAGTACTGTACTCTAAGTATTTTTTCCTTATGATTTTCTTAATAACATTTTCTTTTTCCTAGCTAATTTTAAGAATACAGTATATATAATTTTTTTTAATGTTTATTTATTTTTGAGACAGAGAGAGAGACAGAGCATGAACGGGGGAGGGTCAGAGAGAGGGAGACACAGAATCTGAAACAGGCTCCAGGCTCTGAGCTGTCAGCACAGAGCCCGACGTGGGGCTTGAACTCACTGACCGCGAGATCATGACCTGAGCCGAAGGCGGCCGCTTAACCGACTGAGCCACTCAGGCGCCCCAAGAATACAGTATATATAAATATAACATACAAAATATGTGTTAGTTGACTGTTTATGTCATCTGGAAGACTTTGGTCAACAGTAGGCTATTTGTAGTTACGTTTTGGGGGTGTCAAAAGTTATACATGGATTTTTGTCTGAACTGGGATTTGGTGCCCCTAACCCCTGCATTATTCAAGGGTTAACTTTATTTAAAAATCCAGGATAACTGATAACTCATAGGAGCTGTATGGATTATGGTTAGAACTCTATCTATTAGATAATCTCTTGCTGCTTCCACAACTGCTTAACAATAGTAAATGAACAATAATAGGAGGCAACTTCACCTTGATGTGGTAAAAATGGGTCAGAGTTTTTGATAACTCAGGGATAAAGTTCTGGGTCACCTCCCTAAGCAAGCCACATATAGTAACAGAATTACTAACCAAAGATAAGAGAAATTTAGAAGGGGTAGGAGAAAGGGTGGCAGTGAATTTTATTTATGACCTCAAGACCAACTATAACAGCAAGGATTATATTTTGTGTTATCAACTATCTTTCAGGAAGTTTTTCATTTTTTTCCCCTTGTTTCTTTTAAGGAATGTATCCAACTACCAATTCTAAGAATTAATGACAGTTCAGAACAGACTTAATCTGGGACACAAATAGACCTCAATAATATAAATGGTGTATTATAATATGCAATGTTCATATCTCACCCATATCTCTTTGGCCTAACTGGGAGGTTGCCTACAGAGAGTTCTCATATATACTGACACTCTGAAGAATTTTCAGGAAATGAGGGCAAGAGACCAAATATTATAACAAAAGATGTTCCTATTGCTCTTATCACTCAGAAAATTCCAGAGAGATTTAGGAGCTGGGAGCCAGGAACTGGCTAGATGAAGACCAACTATATATGAGAAATATATTTTGGTCATCTGAATGATCAAAAATATATATTTTTAATAAATCACAATATCATAATGTGTTTGCATTTGTGCATGCATGTGATTAAATCAGGAAAATATGAGACTCTTTGTAGCAAATTCTAGATTTATATTTTACAAACAGTGTGAAGAAGTTAGCTAAACTAATCCATGGTATTGTTGTTTCCACATCCATTCATTTGTCCAAGTGGCCTGTGGGGTCCTTGAATGGACACTAGCCCCCTCTCCTACCCCCACTCCCCATCTCTTCATGTAAGCTCATGCCCTAGACAACAGCCTGCAGAGTAACAAGCAAGGCAAGTCTGGATATGACTTTCAACAGTTTTCCCTTCACCTCCCAAGGCATTCCCCTTGGCACTCCTTTTATAAGAACCCTATGGAACTTACCAAAATACCACTCTTCTTAGTTTGATTTGATCAGTCTGCCTCCTCTGGGAACTCTAAAGCACTCCACCCATGAACCCTAATAAAGGCATGTGTTCTAGGTTCTAACTACCACTCTCTTTGCACTTTATCTTGACTTCCCTATGTGGCCTCTCAAGAGGTCCCATATACCTCTTCTGGGACCTGTGAGTAATAAACTTTTCTATTTCAATTTCTCTTGTGGTCTGTTGTTGAACCATGCATGGCTTATCATCTAGCACTCTGTGCCAAACAAATGTTAATTTAACAAAGACATAATAGACAGAATTAATTTTGTATCTCATTATACTGCCTCAACCAATAATAGGCAAAAAAAATATGCAAAATGATAGTAACTTTAAGGAATATTAATTAGTATTTTTGCCTTGAGATTTACCTTTACTAATTTCTCTTATTATTACATATGCTGTGATATTTTTATTGTGTTTTATTGATTATGTATACATTGCCACAACTATTTTGGGAAGTAGGAAAACTTAAATAAATAAATGAATAAAAAGACTTTTTGCCCTCTAAATATGTAATATTTCTTATTTACTCTTCCTGGAATAACTATAGCATAAAGGTAAGACTGAAAATTTAAATGGACCATTTATGCCAGAATATTATTAATATCTATGGGCTTTTCCCATATGACTACTGCAGAATTAATTTATTGAAATATGATATGAATTCACCTTATAAAATTCATAAATTTATTGAAAACATCATCTTTATTTTAAAACTGAGCTGACTATAAAATTAGTCATTGCAGTTAGCATTCTGTCACAGATAAAATAATATTTTCATTTAAGCTTTTGTCATATTCAGTCAAACCATCTTAGAAGTAAATTTAATTCCTGCCAATAGAAAACACAGTGAAATCTGCTAACCATGATTCACAAAGGCTGGAAAAGAGTTTTTGGAAGACATATTTTGCTGATCTCAATTCATTTCATTTTTATCTTCCTCTGAGTCTCTATACCTGTTTGGCTTTCCTAAAGAATTTCCAGTATTATACTTTTAATTTTTGTAAAGGAGAAGGAGCAGAAATTCTACATATGTCTAGGCAAATTAAGACACAGGCTGATGGGAAATAGAAGATACAGAAAAAAGAGAAGAAAATCAAATAAAGTATCATTTTGCTTTTTAACAAAAGCCACTTCTTTAAGAAGTAGATCTGGTAGGCAACTATAACACTGAAACTTTTTAAATGCAGAAAGCAACCTTGTTCTTACTATATCTTCCCCATGTCCTTTTTAATACTTTAAATTCTGAAGACAGAGAATTCCTCTGTGAAAGATAAAGGTTAAAATGAAAAGTCCATTGGGATAAAAATAGAACAACTTTAGGTGTTCTTATGTTCCCTAAAATGGGACTAAAGTTAGCTCCACCACAATTATTTAATATTTATTAAAAAATAATTTTCTTAAACTCTAAGAGTATTTTATATCCCTTCTTTATTTGTCTAGATTTCCTTCCACCTCAAAAGTTGTGAGTTGCAAAACTCTGGCTCCTTCTCTATGCAACCTCTTAATTTTGGAAAACTTCAGGCCTCAGTCCCAAATCTTTTACTCTTCTCTCTTCTCTTTCACTCCCAAGAGTTTAAAACAGTACACACCGCTTTAAAACACACTGCCAAAGATTTCCAAGTTTATATTTCTGGCCCTGGTTCGTAAACTGAACTTCATATCGATATAACCAACAACATACCGGAAATCTCAGCCTGATTTTCTTACTACTGTATCAGACTTAATGTGGAAGAAAAGACAACTTTTTACTTCTCAGTTTCTGTCCAAAGATTTCCTAACATGGATTTTCCTCATCCTAGTAAAGAGCTACATCATTCATGCAACTGTTGAAGCCAAAAAATTATGAGGCATCAATTCTTCACTTTCTTACATGCCTAAAATGGAAGCATTAGTAAGCCCTAATACTTCGCCTAAAATACACCCCAAAGAAATCCTCACAATCTGCATATTTCTATTTCTTTCCACACGTTCTGTGCTGTCATCTTTCACTTTATGTAACTGCAATGGTCTCTTAAATGGTTTTATTATATCAAATTGTGCCTCTCTTCAATCCACTACTTTCTTGTTTTTAAAAGCTAATAATGGCTTTAACACTTTCTTGAAATAAATTCCAAGCTTCTGGCTAGAGCCGGAAAGCTATGCCCATCACCATCTCTACCGCTGCATCTCAGAACCATAACACATCTTTGTTCATTGATATCCAGCCACGTTGGTCTTTTTGTTCCCCTTGCCTGCCAAACATGTTGTTGCCTTTGAATCATCTTTCTTTACTGTTACCTCAGTGCAGAAGGACATTTTTTTTTTTTTTTTGGTTTTAATTAAGTGTAAATGTCCAGTATGTAACTGGATTCCTCTTGCATGGATCTTGTATATGGTTTTATTTTCTGGACTTTCATGATAAAATAACTGGTGAATCCTTCTGGTTGTAGTAAGTGGGAATTCTTCATTTCTTTGAGCTCAATCTCAGAACAAATAGCAAGGAAAAGAGATACCATCTCTGCAGTTTTCAATAGGCTTGTTCACTGCAGGGGGACAGCTACCCAGGGGAAATAACAAGGAGTAAATTTTTAAGATTTCTGTGACATACTTGTCAAAAAATTTTCCTGGGTTTTCTAAAATTCGATACCTCCAAAAAAACCTGATTTTACAGTAGGCGCATGATTAGGTTAGATTAGATTAGATTAGTAGTACCAAAAGTTGAATGGAATTGGGCATGGCTCCAAATTTTCTGGCAGTTAAAGGAAAAAAAACAAAAAAACAAAAAACCTCTTTAGAATTGAGCAGACAGCTGACCAGTGGTATTTTTCAAGCTAGAAAGGCAAAACGAACAAATACTGTGAATGGGTGGGGAGTATTGGCCGGGCAGAATAACTTTCTGCAAGGATAAACGTGAGAAACACAGTAACAACAGAGGTCCAGAAGTTTGTAACTATTATCCTTACCACAGTTCCTGGAAGGAATTCCTTCTTGCCCTCTAGCAGCATCCCTGTTGATGCCTGTTATTCTCTAATTTTTTTTTAATGTTTATTTATTTTTGAGAGAGACAGAGACAGAAAGTGAGTGGGTTAGGGGCAGAGAGAGAGGAAGACACAGAATCCGAAGCAGGCTCTGGGCTCTGAGCTGTCACTACAGAGTCCTATGCGGGGCTCGAACTCACGAGTTGTGAGATCACGACCTGAGCCAAAATCAGACGCTCAACTGACTGAGCCACCCAGGCACCCCGGTGCCTGTCATTCTCTAAAGCAGGGGTCAACATTTGTTTTCTTCCTGTCAGATAGTAAATATATTAAGCTTTGTGGGCCATTTGGTGTGTCACATAGAAGGTAAAACATTTAATGGTTACCTCTTCCTGTAATTCAGACTTTCCTTGATATTTGGTTAAAGGTAGCATTTTTTTTTTCTTTGCTAATGTATAACCCAGTATAGTTTTCCTTATAGCATTCAGTTGGCATTAGAAAGATTTCTGTTTGTCTGTAAGTTATCAATCTCAATTTCAGTAAGGATTAATCCACTGTCCCTCTCTATAATTGCAGCAGCTGCAAGAGTTTCTGACAGACAGCAAGCACTATAAAATATTTCATGAGTAAAGGAATAAATGAATGAACACCATTTTATCTATTTTAAGTGGCTTATATTCACATGACAAACTGTTAATTATTAACTGGCATATTTTATGTAAAAATTATGCAAATATTTTGTAATATCACAAGATGTGTGATGAGAATCTGAGTCAATCATTCAAGGAGAGAAATGAAGAAAAAATATTTCGCAGATCCTCATTGTACACGTGTAACTTTATTAAAAATTGTGGAAGTAGACAATATGTCTAAAATATTAAGGAATTTAACATCTTAGGTTATCTAAGAAATATATCAAAGAAATATATCTTATGTTCCATTCATTTAGCTAATCTTGGCTAAGAAATCCAACCTCACCCTCAAGCTATTAAATTAAAATAGCGATTCTGTTTCTGAAAAAAAAAAATAAGTGATTCATAGGATGTTTTCTTAGGATGTATTTCAGCATTTCTCACAGAAAGTATTCCCTGGTTAAAATAATGTGGGAAATATTTTGCTATGCCAACTAGCAAGGTTTTTTGCTATATGCATTCCAATAGCCTTTATAATGCTAGCCCCACTGTAAGTCTCCAAGGGAAAATGTACCTTCAATGTTTTCCCATGGTACTTTAACCAGGAATCGTTTCTTGCCATGGCACATATCACAATTGGGGGAATTAAGAACATGGTCTCATTTATCCCCAGAATTTAAATTATACTTCAAATAATATTTTGTCCTCAGTATCTATGAAACACCAGTCCTACCTCAGGGCATATAGGTCTGCTGGGTGTGGTGAACAAATGCCAACATGAATTAAAACAAAAACACAAAAACCCATTCTGACACAGGTGACCAAAGTTGTCTAAATGTCATTTCTAAATTACTTCCTAAAGCTTTTTCCAAAAAAACACTTAAGTGTAGGGTTTTGTATTAATATAACAGGATCAGGGTACAGGCAGCATCCTGCTAGGGTCAACCATACCTGGGGACTGAAGGGTGGTGACCCAGGGCTGCTTGTCAACCGTGTAAAGTCATGGAACTGAGGCCCTGGGCCCAGAAGACCAAGTCTGAAGCAGAAGCTGCTGCTGTGCTAAACCTGGCCAGGAAATCTCTTTCCATCGAATTCTAACAGGGTGTGAGCTAGAGACCTGCACTGCTGTGCTCGCTGGGGTGGGCACGTTTGCTGGATGTTAGTTAAGCAGAGGTCGTGGGCAGGCATGCATGCATAGACATCTGCTTGTGCAGGTGCAGATGTGGGGGTGGGGGGCACATGGCACCCTCCAGTGTTTCTAGTCCCGGCGTGCCTGTCCCTCCTACCATTGCCAGTCCCAGTGCAACTTTGAAGGGAAACAGTTGATTTCAGCATGTTTGTAAGAGGAGTAGGGAGATGGGGAGACGGATGAAGTGAGTGGGACACGGTGTCACCAGGTGCTAAATGACCTACCTTTCCAGACATCACCTGCCTTTCCACGACACAACTCGTCATCTGTCTGTTTGAACTCGTGGTGTCTGGCATTTCACAGTGATGCCCACTCTTAAATTTTGTGTTCAAACTCCAGTTTAAATGGTTATTTTTGTATAAATTTGTGGCATGTTAAATTTTTCAAATAAAGCGGATTTGATTTAGAGAAAAAAAAAAGCTTCCCCCCATCCCACTCTTAAGACTTTTACACATGGGTGAACCTTCACAAATGGCCAAATGAAGTCAAAACATGCAAAATTCTAATTATAAAATCAATAAAATTCTGGAGGCTTAATGTACTGCCTGGTGACTATAATTAATAATGCTGAATTATCTATTTGAAAGTTGTGAAGAGAGTAGGTAGATCTTAAAAGATCTCATCCCAAGAAAAAAATTTGTTCTGTACTTTACATTTTTTAAACTTAAATTCAAGTTAGTTAACATATAAAAAAAGAAAAAAAACTTTGTAACTATGTATGGTTCAGATGTTAACTAGACTTATTTTGGTGGTCATTCAAAATATATACAAATACTGAATCATTATGTTCTATACCTGAAACCAATATGATGTTAATATAATGCTATATGTCAATTATATCTAATACAAAAAGAACTCCACACATCTATTTAATTTCTACATGTCATTCAATTATTGACATTAACATTATTCTAACCACATAATGAAAATAATGCTCCTCAAAAGAGAAAGGTGAATGTTGATTACCCATAGGACAAAGCCATCTTTCTTTTTTTTTTCTTCATCTTCCTAAGAACATCTTTGGGATCAATAGGCTCTGTCTCTTGTTTTACTCTTTTGGAGCTTGTGCTCCTGGGCCTGGGGAGATGGTGGAGGATCTAGAAGTGTGAATCTCCCTCTTCCAATTAATCCCCAGCTTCCGAGAGCACCAAAAGACACAAGGAATTGACCAATAACTTCCCAGTTGTGGAAATAAAAAGAGCAGTTGTGAGAAGCAGGCGAGAAGTGCATTAATGTCCCTTTTCCTGTTCGTAAAGTCCTTGTCCTGATGATCCCCCCAGTTGGTCCCTCTCCCTCTGGGAAGTACAACTGCCACATGTGACAGAGTAGAAAACCAGATTCCAGGCAGCTGTGTTCTTTCCACTGCTGTCCACCCATCTCCCAACCACCAACACCATCAATTTGATGATTCCTTCCAATGAACCAGGACCAGAACGCCCAGTCGGTTGTACCTCCTGCTCTTTCATTTAGGTCTCTTCCCACTTAAAGTCTCAACTCCTATTTGATTCTCTACAGAGTTCTGATGACATCTGGCTCACCTCTGAAAGGAACCTTATGATTGGATATCCTTGCAAACATCCAGTGAGTGAGGATTTACTTCCATGATGAATGAGAGGCTGTGGAAGCATCTGTAAGGGCCACGGTGGGCCATGCTCTCTAAAGCATTTTCTTGAAGAACTGCTGGTGCCATCTCGCTGGAATCCTCTGGTGTCAGTGTCACAATCTTCATAGGCTTGGCTATGAAAGTCAGCCAGCAGAAGCCTCCATAAAATTTTGCTTTCCTCTGATCTGCACAATAAATACTGACTACTGCTGTTGGCATTCCAATTGCTGAATACAATCCTCCTTCACGTCATGGCAATTCTACTTAACTGTCTTCTGTTTTTCCACATTCTCTGCCCCACCCCCAACTTCAAAGTCCTGCAATCTATGGATGCTCCCAGCCCTGCAATATATGTCATATTAAGACTAGCTTTCAATACATTTATAAACCAATGTCCTTTGATATACAGATTCGATTTATTCAAACACTCAGCAATGTCCTTTAAGATTACTGGGAATTCAGAGGCTTATGTCCCCTGGGCTACTAACAGCTCTGATTTCTGTTAATTCTCATTCTCCATTTGGTGCATTGCAGCTGCACTCCAGCACAGCAGCAGTTTATATGTAGGACCAACTCCCTACCTTTTAAACTCCTACCTCTCAATATCAAAAGGCAAATACAGTAGAGTTTTACTGCTGATTCAGGGGGAATAGGAAAATTGGCTTACATCATGGTGGGATTCAGCAGATAATGGGGTAATGGGTTTACATAATGGTGGGATTCAGCAGATAAATATCAGGTTTCTCTTTTCTTGACTCTCTCCATCATTTCTGCCCAAGGGTGTTCTAGCCTCGCACTTTTCTGCAGAAATATCTGCTTCCTGAGTTCTTCCTTGTCCTTAAATTCTCAACAAAGAATTCTCAAGTTCTGTTGTAGCTTTGTTTTCTCCTTCTGAGCCCCACATTATCCCTGGGTAAATTAGGGAGGCTCATTCCTAGGACAGATTTTGGTTCCTCAAGAGACACTTTGGCAACAATTTGGCAACAAGTAGGAAATTAATAATTTTTCTTTCTGTTAGACAAGTGGTTCCTAAAGAATTATCTACTGTAACCAGAGCCTAGTCAAGTGGCCAAGGATGGAAAGAAGCAAATGTCATCATTCAGAATTCCTCCTTGATAGTGTCCCTTTTAAGCAGCTTTATTGAGATATATTTCACATGCCATATAATTTGTGTATTTAAAGCACACAATTCAATGGCTTTTAGTATAGTCACAGAGTTGGGTATCCATTAAAACAAATGATTTTAGAATATTTTCATCAACTTTGAAAAGAAACTGCAAACCTTTAGTTTTTACCCCCAAACCCCATGCCCCTGAAAACATAAGAAAGCACTAATGTAGTTTCTGTCTTTATAGATTTTCCTAGTCTGGACTCATATACATGGGATCATGCAATATATGGTTTTGGAGTGGTTTCTTCCACTTAGCATAATGTTTTTGAAGTTTATTCATGCTGTGGCATGTATCAACATTTCATTCCTTTTTATGGTTTAACATCATTTCGTTTGTATGGTTTACCACATTTTGTTTACCCATATTTCAGTTGATGGACATTTGGATTATTTCCACTTTTTGGGTATTATGAGTAATGGTGCTGTGAACATTTGTGTATTACTTTTTGTGTGAATGCATGTCTTCAATTCTCTGGAGTGAATACTTAGGAATTGAATTGCTGGACATATAGTAACCCTTTCTATGACTTCTTAAGGAATTGCCAAACTGTTTCCCATAGCAGCTATACCATTATACATCCCCAGCAGCAATGTGTAAATGGTTTCCAATTTATCCACATTGGTATTTTCTGTTTTTGTGTTTGGTTGGTTGGTTGGTTTCATTTTTTAATTTTAGCCATCCTAGTGGGGTAAAGTGGTACCTTGTTGTGGTTTTGATTTTCATTTCCTTAATGACTAATGATGTTGAGAGTCTTTTCATGTGTTTATTGGCTACTTGTATATCTTCTTTGGAGAAATGTCTACTATTCAATTTTTTGCCCATTTTTTTTCCTTTGTCGATTTTTTTAATTGGGTTGCTTGTAACTTTGTTGTTGAATTATTTAATAAATTCTAGATACTAGATAATTAAACAATATATAATTTCAGGTATTTTCTCCCATACATTGTGTTATCTTTCACTTTATTGATAGTATCCTTTGATGCACAAACATTTTTAATTTTGATGAAAATCAATTTATCATATTTTTTCTTTTGTTGCTTATGATTTTAGTATTATTTTAAGAAACCACTGCCTAATCCACAGCTGTGAAGGCTTATACCTATGTTTTCTTCTATGAGTTTTCTAGTTTTAGCTTTACATTTAGATCTTTGATTGATTTTGAGTTAATTTTTGTATATGAGTTAAAGGTCCAGCTTCATGTTTTTGCATGTGGATATTCAGTTGTCCCAGCACCATTTGTTGAAAGCCCATTTTTTCCTCCATATGATGGTTTTAGCACCCTCATTGAAAATTAATTGCTTGTCAAAGTCTGACATTATTCTGGACTCTCAGTTCTATTCCATTGATCTGTGTGTTTAACTTTATGCAGTACCATGTGTTTTGATGACCATAGCTTAGTAATAAGGCTTGAAATTGGTAAGTGTGAGTCCTCTTGGTTTGTTCTTTTTCAAAATTGATTGGCTATTTGGGGTTCCCTGAAATTCCATATGAATAAAATTGTGACTTAAGGATCCTCAGTATTTTTAGGAGAGAAGGGAGTTCACCTCAGGGGTATGGCAGGATGGAAGACATAAGCACCTTATGGAGATATAAGACCTTATGTCTGCCACTCAGTACATAGGCAGACATAAAGACCCATACACGTTCACACCAAAAACACTCACAGAGAACATCAGTAAGTGATAAAATCACTTCTTCCTAGTTCAGCCAAATTAGGACCCATATTCATTCTTAACATATCGTTCTAATTTGAAGGTAAAATTCATGTATTAGTTATATAATTTAAACATCTAAAAAAATCATTATTCTGTAGGACTCTTATCAAAAACCCCAAAACAGAGATCACAGTAATCCCCTGTCCAAGTTGTTTAATCCCACTTTCAGTAACTGCTCACTGAGCATATTATGAGAAAGGCAGTATCTGATAGACATAAGAATTTAAAAATTGCAGGGGCGCCTGGGTGGCTCAGTCGGTTAAGCGTCCGATTTCAGCTCAGGTTGTGATCTCAAGGTTCACGAATTGGAGTCCCGCATCGGGTTCTGTGCTGACAGCTCAGAGCCTGGAGTCGGCTTTGGATTCTGTGTCTCCCTCTCTCTCTACCCCTCCCCCGCTCATGATCTGTCTCTGTCTCAAAAATAAATAAAAGCATTAAAAAAATTTAAAAATTCCATTCATAAGAAAAGGAATAGAGTGGGAAGAATAAAAAACAAAGTTCCTCATAAACACAAGATCAAAATCTGTTAAATGGACATACAGAATTCCCGGAAACTTGCAAACATATTATACGTTGAAACCCTCTGGGGATGTTCCTTGGGACAGCAAAATGGTTGCTCTTCTTCAAGTTGGGCACCAAAAATAATGTATCCATGCTTCTGAATCTTAACCACTCCCACTTAAAAAACTTAATTTTCTTTTCACCCACTCTCCTGCTCCTATCAGATTGCTCACAATGTCTTCAGAACAGCAGGCATTGTTCTGGCAGTTTGGTCTTGATCTCCTCAGGTAAGAGGGGCTCCAGCACCAGCAGCTGCAGGATCTGCTCCTTTCCAGTGTCTTAGATGAAAGTCATTTGTAACAGGTCATCCAGAATTGGCTTAGAGCATTCCATAGCCCACAGACCTCCAGAGAGATGAACCACCTATGACACTGGTAGGAAGTCTCAAATCTGGGGAAGAGCATCTAATTCTAGATTCTTTCCCTTAATTTTACTATTAGAACACCTATCTGCACTAGGTGAGTGTGTCCCATGCTCTGAGAATAAGCTTTCTCAACACTAATGTGTGTCTCCTGTACGTGGGAAGAAAGAGAGAGCAATCAAGGTGGCAACGCTACCCAACTCAAATTTGGTTGCCTGTTGCTCGAAAAACCATTATTCGAGAGATGAGTTTTTGATTGGAAAGGAATTGAATTCAAGAAGCCAGCAATCTGAGGAGAAGGCAGACTTTTGTCCAAAAGACAACTCTGAGGTTTCTGACTGGTCCAGGAGTTTTAAGGAGGATTAGAGTAGTAAATCAGAAAAGGGAGTGCAGTGGCCTGCAAAATTTCTTGATCACGTGCAGATTTGATGGTGCCAACAACAAATATTATCTCAGTGCTCAGGCCTTGTGCAAGGCGGTCTGGTGCTTGTTTCATTATGTGAAGGAGTACTTGGCTCTTTCTGCAGATACACAAAGGGAGGTCAGTAAAATCATTTGTGTGATCTCCAAAAAAAAGAAAAGCATTTTGCTAAAAATTGCTAGGTAAATCAGAAGGCTGAGGTGGCTTCATACTTGATGACTTCTGTGTCTTGGGAAAGTTCTGATCCTTCAATTCTCAAGGACAAAGAAAGTCTGCAAATCTCAAAGAAAGGAAATTCGTTCTCTGACAGATCGAAGGAATTAGGTCAGCAAGTAAAGAGTATGTTAACTTGAAGCAAATTGACCCTTAAACTCTCCCTGTCCAGTTTGCCTCCTAGAATGTTGGTTCTCTAGTTCGCCAACACTTCCAACACTAGGAAAGTTGGTGGGCTTCCCAGGGGCAGTAGAAAATCACACTTTTCTAGGAATTCAAGTAGACCTTAGGGTTGGAGGACCAGGAGGAAGGCTGAATGTAAAACGGGGAACTTCAGGGGCAGCAGGCCTAATGGGCCAGTTGCACAGATCCCCCTAGTCCTCCTGGCCCTCCAGGCCCTAGGGCTGCAGCATGCTCAGAATACCATCCTTGGCTGCCGTGTACCCAGGACACCAGAACTTACATGGCCCTGAGGGGCTATCAATTACTGATAGACCTCACCTCTCCAACTTGAAGGACACACCAAGCTTTTTAGTGGCTCCAAGCTTTGCTTCACCAGCTACTATTACAGCAGTGTGGTTGCTGCCCTCCTGTGCCCTTGTGAAACCTGATGGGTCCTCTGGTCCTTTCTAGGCTTCCCCATGACAAAGCTATCTTTAAAAGATAGAGATGTGGGACATAGTTTCACACTTTGGTTTATAAGTATATGAGAACACAGTTTATCTATGTATACCTATCTGCACATGGTAGATTTTGGATGAGGAGGTTCAGGAATGTCTCCAGCCATTTTCTTAATCTTTACTCAGTTACTTCTCCCTTGTTGGCCCAGCCATTTACTACAGTGGTGCCTTCACTTTAAATACAGTGCACCAACTGTGGCAAGTCAAGCCCCGTTTATGGATTTCATTCCAGGCATTCTTTTAAATCTCTTACTGCACCACACATGGCCTTGAATATAGCATGAGCATCACAAGGATCCCACTTGAATGTGGTATCTTCTAAAAAGATGTAAATGTCTATAAGATCTTGGACAACAAAAAGACTCTTGTAAGCAGCCTAGGCCACCTGGAATATATTATCGCCACACACACTTGACAATTTGACTTCAGTAGTCTCATTTTTACTTGTGCTATTTCATTACAAGTACAAGCTGAAAACCAATGGGAGAATTCCCAGCTTTCATAATAAGAACCTTGCAATCTGTTGAAACATATCATAAAATGAAATAAAAAGATTATATAAATTGTTAATATTAATTCTTTAAAGATTACATTCAACTTCTCTATAAATAGGAAATTACTGGGCTGGGGGTGTTGACTTTTATCTACCAGGTAAACAAAATTATGGAGTACTTGGAGATTCCTTATTTAGCACTGAGCTAAAATAGATCAAATCGATTTTTGTGTTTTTTTTGTCAAGTGGGTACAGAATTGATATATGTTGCCAAATGATGTCAAAATAATTAAAGTCAGTTTATTGGCTTTAAACAAGCTATAAATTTTAAAGGAATGTTCTGAACGTTTATCAGAATTAATATATTTTTTTCTTACCAGTAAACTATTTTTTAACTATGACATTATGAATGTTTATATTAATGTATTAATAACGTGTCAATAATTGTCTAACCAATAGTTTAAAAGGGAAAAAATAATTTTCCTAAATGTAACACTATCAAACACCTAAAGAAATATTTAAATGTTATCAAATTTCTTCATTTGGGATTTCCTTGGGCTATTGTGAATTTAACAATTCGTGTGGGTTTTTTTTTCCCTATTTTGTTGGGGATGATCTTCTTTACTCGAACCCTATGGAGACTCCTGTTTTATGACATAATACTATGAACTTAGTTTGGGATAGTTCCAATGTCTCTGGTATGTGGTAGATAGAATTATTTTGCAACATTAAGAATAATACCCAAGAGACAAGAGGGGCCAAGATGGCAGGGAAGCATGGAAGATTTTTTGCCTCTCTCATCCCTGAAATGGAGCTAGATCAACACCAAAACACCTTGCACACCTAGAAAACTGATTTGAGAATTAACACAACAATCTGAAAAAGTTGAACCACAGAACTTGACAGGTACACAGTGTGGAGAGGCAAACTGGGGAAGAGTAGCCGTGGAGGGTAGGGAGCTGTTTTTGCTTGTGCAGACAGGAAGGAAACAGGGGGGGAGAGTACAGGAAAAGCCCACCCCCCCAAAAGCAGCTGGAGAAAAGTAGAAAGAGTGGAAACACCCACAATGGACTGAACAAGGGATAAAGAAGAAAGGATAAAGGAGAGAATTTAAATACTACTAAGACTGGGGCACCTGGGTGGCTCAGTCGGTTGGGCGGCCGACTTCGGCTCAGGTCATGATCTCGCGTTCCGTGAGTTCGAGCCCCGCATCAGGCTCTGTGCTGAGAGCTCAGAGCCTGGAGCCTGTTTCAGATTCTGTGTCTCCCTCTCTCTCTGACCCTCCCCCGTTCATGCTCTCTCTCTGTCTCAAAAATAAATAAATGTTAAAAAAAATAAAATAAATAAATACTACTAAGACTAAAACTGTATAAACAGGGGAGTGCAGAGTCTGAAACTCCACAGCTCACTACCTGGTGGATCTCTAGTGGGAGGAGCAAATCCACAGGACCAGACAGTGAGGTCTAAGGGGTCTTTGGGCCACACAGGGAGAGGCAGTTCCCCTGTTGGGAGACCATTTAGTAGAGGTTATGTGGCCTCCCACAGGCAAAGGTACTAGCAGACCCTGAAGAACAGCTATGTTCACTGGTGTTAGAACAAGGACATTAAGGGTGAAGGCTGGCACCAGATGTGTGTTGTGATTTACCATAATCCCTGAAACGCTGCTGCTACATGATTGCACAAACTTTTTCTGGGGCGGACTGGCACCCAGCCACAGTCTTTGGGCATCTGCTGCAGTGTGATCACTCGAATGTTCCTGGGGGTGAGCTGGCACCTGGTCATTGCCAGGAGAGACCTTCCCTCAGAAGGTGTGAGTGGATCAAAGCAACAAGGCCCTCAGAAATGAGGGGATTGGAAACACAGCCCCATCTGTGTTAAAACTTGGGAGGGAGGTACCACCTGGCAGGCTGACAGGTTGATGATGGGCAGTATAGAAGTGGGGAGTGGAAGGAAGCTGGAGACAAAGGAAAGGTGATTGATTGCTGGCTGGCAAGAGCACAGCATTCTGATACTAAAAACTGGGTAGCTGGGTGATGCCATTTTCACCCCTCTTGTGCATGTGCATATGCCTATATGTGCCACAAGGATCCACCCAGTACACTGAGCAGTGCCATTTAGTGGAGAACAGAGCCATTACACCAAGTCCCATCCAACTAGGCCAACTATGCTCTAAAGAAACACCAAAAGTCTCTCTGCCTGCTTAGTTTACAGACTATAAAGTGTTATATAGTTTGACTTCTATGGGAAATCGGATGTAATTTCAATTTTATTTGATTCTGTTTGCTGACCCATCCATTGACTTTTTTTTTCCTTTTCTTTTCTTATTCTTGAATACAGAAAGAGAACAAATTATTTTTATTTTCCATTTTAATAAAAAAGATTTTTCTTTAATTTTTTGTTTTTTACTTTTCTTGTAAATTTTTTAAAATTCTGTTTTACTTCCTCATTTCATTTTATTCTATTTTATTGTATTCATTTTTTAAATTTTAAAACATTTTCCTTTTTTTTCTTTTCCTTCCCTTTTTTCTCTATTTTATCAAGCTTCTCTCAACAACCAGACCAAAACACACCTAAGATCTAGCATCCTTTATTTGATTTTTTTGTGTTGTTATTAATTTTTACGTATTTTTAAAATTTTATTAATTCCTATACTTTCTTCAAAATGATGAAATGAAGGAATTCACCCCAAAAGAAAAACCAGGAGGAAATTATAGCCAGGGACTTAATCAACACAGATACAAGCAAGATATCTGAACCAGAATTTAGAATCATGATAATAAGAATACTAGCTGGGGTTGAAAAAAAAGCATAAAATCCCTTTCTGTGGAGATAAAATATGTAAAATATAGTCAGGTCAAAGTTTAAAATACTATAACTGAGATGCAATCTTGAATGAATGGCATAACAGCAAGAGTAGATGACTCAGAGCATCGAATCAGTGATATAGATGACAAACTTATGGAGAATAATGAAGCAGAAAAAAAGAGGGAAACAAGGCAACAGAGCACGATATAAGAAATAGAGAAGTTAGTGACTCACTAAAAAGGAATAACATCAGAATCATAGGGGTCCCAGAAGAGGAAAAGAGAGATAAAGGGGTAGAAGTTTTGTGTGAGCAAATCATAGCAGAAAACTTTTATAACCTGGGAAAAGACACAGACATCAAACTCCAGGAAGCACAGAGAACTCCCATTAGATTCAATAAAAATCAACCATCAACAAGGCGTATCATAGTCAAATTCACAAAATATTCAGGCAAGGAAAGAATCATGAAAGCAGTAAGGGAAAAAAAGTCCTTAACCTACAAGGGAAGACAGATCAGGTTCACAGCAGACCTATCCACAGAAACTTGGCAAGCTAGAAAGGAAAGGAGTGGCGGGATATTTTCAATGTGCTAAATCAGAAAAATATGGAGCCAAGAATTTTTTTATCCAGCAAGGCTGTCATTCAAAATAGAAGGAGAGATAAAAAGCTTTGAAGAAAAACAAACATTAAAGGAGTTTGTGGGCACTAAACCAGCCCTGCAAGACATTTTAAGGGGAAATCTGAGCAGAGAAAAGATGAAAAAAAAAAAAAAAAAAAGGGACCAAAAAGCAACAAAGACTGGAAAGGATCCAGAGAACACCACCAGAAACTCCAACTATAGAGACAACACACAACACAATGGCAATAAATTCATATCCTTCAGTACTCACTCAAAATGTCAATGGACTAAATGCTCCAATCAAAAAACATAGGGTAGCAGACTGGATAAGAAAACAAGATCCATCTATATGCTATTTATAAGAGACACATTTTAGACCTAAAGCCACCTTCAGATTGAAAGTAAGGGGTTGGAGAACCATCTATCATGCTAATGGCTTCCAAAAGAAAGCTGGAGTAGCCATACTTATATCAGAAAATCTAGATTATAAAATAAAGACTGTAACAAGAGATGCAGAAGGGCATTATATCATAATTAAGGGGTCTATCCACCAGGAAGATCTAACAATTGTAAACATTTATGATCCAAATGTGGAAACACCCGAATATATAAATCAATTACTCACAAACATACAGGAACTCATTTATAATAATACCATAATAGTAGGGGACTTCAACTGCACTTACCACAATGGACAGATTATCTAAAATGAAAATCAACAAGGAAACAATGGCTATGAATGAAACACTGGACTAGATGGACTTAACAGATATATTCAGAACATCTCATCCTACAGCAGCAGAATACACATCTTCTCAAGTGCACATGGAACATCTCCAGATGGATCACATACTAAGACATAAATTAGCCCTCAACAAGTACAGAAAGATTGAGATTGCATCGTGCATATTTTCAGACCACAACACTATGAAACTCGAAATCAACCACAAGAAAATATTTGGAAGGACAACAAATACTTGGAGACTAAAGAACATCCTATTAAAGAATGAATAGTCTAAGCAAGAAGTTAAAGAGGAAATTAAAAAGTATGGAAGTGAATGAAAATGGTAATACCACAGCTCAAAACCTCTAGGATGCAGCAAAGGTGATCATGACAGGGAGGTATATAGCAATCCAGGCCTTCCTAAAGGAAGAAGGAAGGTCTCAGATGCACAACATAACCTTACACCTTAACGAATTGGAAAAAGAATAGCAAATAATACCCCAAACCAGCAGAAGATGGGAAATAAGAAAAATTAGAGCAGAAATCAATGATATCAAAACAAACAAACAAACAAACACACAAACAAAAGACCAGTAGGACAGATCAATGAAACCAGAAGCTGGTTCTTTGAAAGAATTACAAAATTGGTAAACCACTAGCCAGTTTGATCAAAAGCAAGAGGAAGGAACCCAACTAAATAAAATCAAGAACGAAAGAGGAGAGATCACAACCAATATTGTAGAAATACAAACAATAATAAGAGAATATTATAAGCAATTATTCACCAATAAATTGGACAATCTGGAAGAAATGGACAAATTCCTAGAAACATATAAACTACCAAAACTGAAACAGGAAGAAATAGAAATTTGAACAGACCCATAACCAGTAAAGAAATTGAATCGGTAATCAAGAATCTTCCAACAAGCAAGTCCAGGGCCATATGACTTTCCAGGGCAATTCGGCCAAACATTTAAAGAAGAGTTGACACCTATTCTTTTGAAGCTTCTCCAAATAATAGAAATGTAAGGACAACTTCCAAACTCATTCTATGAAGCCAGCATTACCTTGATTCCAAAACCAGACGAAGACCCCACTATGAAGGAGTACTACAGACCAATTTCCCTGATAAACATGGATGCAAAAATCCTCAACAAGTTAATAGCCAACCCAATCCAACAATACATTAAAATAATTATTCACCACGACCAAGTGGGATTTATACCTGGGATGCAGGGCTGGTTCAATACCCACAAAACAACCAATGTGATACATCACACCAATAAAAGAAAGGACAAAAACCATATGATCCTCTCAATAGATGCAGAGAAAGCATTTGACAAAACAGAGCATTCTTTCTTGATAGAAACCCTCAAGAAAGTAGGGATAGAAGGACCATACCTCAAGATTATAAAAGCCATACATGAAAGATTCATGGCTAATATCATCCTAAATGGGGAAAAACTGAGAGCTTTCCCCCTAAGGTCAGGAACACGACAGGGATTTCTGCTCTCACCACTGTTATTCAATATAGTATTGGAAGTCTTAGCCTCAGCAATCAGGCAACAGAAAGGAATAAAAGGCATCCAAATCGGCTTGAAGGAGGTCAAACTTTCACTCTTCTCAGATGACATGATTCTTTATATGGAATACCCAAAAGATTCCACCAAAAAACTGCTAGAACTATTCCATGAATTCAGAAAAGTCACAGGATATAAAATCAATGCACAGAAATTGGTTGCATTCCTATACACCAACAATGAAGCAACAGAAAGAGAAATCAAGGAATCGATCCCATTTACAATTGCACCAAAAACTATAAATTACCTAGGAATAAACATAACCAAAGAGATGAAAAATCTATACACTGAAAACTATGGAAAGTTTATGAAAGAAATTGAAGAAGATACAAAAAGAAAAAGAAAAATATTCCACACTCATGGATTGAAAGAACAAATATTGTTAAAAGGTCACTATTACCCAAAGCAATCTACATATTCAAGGCAATCCCTATCAAAATAACACCAACATTCTTCACAGAGCTAGAACAAATAATAGAGAACCCAGAAATGGACCCACAAATGTATGGCTAACTAATCTTTGACAAAGCAGGAAAGAATATCCAATGGAATAAGGACAGTCTCTTCAGCAAATGTTGCTGGGAAAACTGGACTGCACCATGCAGCAAAATGCACTTGGACCACTTTTTTACACTACATGAAAAATAAACTAAAAATGGATGAAAGATCTAAATGTAAGACAGGAAGCCATCAAAATCCTAAGGAGAAAGTAGGCAAAAACCTCTTTGATCTTGGCCGCAGCAACTTCTTACTCAACACATCACTGGAGGCAAGGGAAACCAAAGCAAAAGTGAACTACTGGGGCCTCATCAAAATAAAAATCTGCTGCACACAAAGGAAACAATCAGCAAAACTAAAAGGAAACCGATGGAATGGGAGAAGATATTTTCAAATGACATATCAGATAAAGTGTTAGTATCTAAAATCTATAAAGAATTTATCAAACTCAACATCCAAAAATCAAATAATCCAGTGAAGAAATGGACAAAATATAGATACTTCTTCAAATAAGACATTCAGATGACTAACAGACACATGAAAAAATGCTTAACATCACTCATCATGAGAGACATACAAAGACACACAATGAGATACCACCTCACACCTGTCAGAATGGCTAACATTAACAACTCAGGCAACAACAGATGTTGGTGAGGATGCAGAGAAAGAGGCTCTCTTTTGCACTGCTGGTGGAATGCAAACTGGTGCAGCCACTCTGGAAAACAGTATGGAGGTTCCTCAAAAACTTAAAAATAGAAATACCCTACAACCTAGCAATTGCACTACTAGATATTTATCCAAGGGATACAGGTGTGCTGTTTCAAAGAGGCTCATGCACCCCAATGTTTATAGCAATGCTATCAAACATAGCCAAAGTATGGAAAGAGCCAAAATATCCATTAATGGGTGAATGGATAAAGAAGATGTGGTATATATATATACAATGGAGTATTACTCAGTAATCAAAAAGAATGACATCTTGCCATTTGCAAGTACATGGATGGAACTAGAGGGTATTATGTAAGTGAAGTTAGTAAGTCAGAGAAAGATAAATATCATATGACTTCACTCATATGAATAATTTAAGATACAAAACAGATGAACATAAAGGAAGCAAAAATAATATAAAAATAAGGATGGGGACAAAACAGACTCTTAAATACAGAGAACAAAGTGAGGGTTGCTTGAGGGACTATGGGTGGGGGGATGGGCTAAATGGGTAAGGGGAATTAAGGAAGACACTTGTTGGGATGAGCACTGGGTGTTATACATAGGGGATGAATCACGGGAATATACTCCTGAAATCAGTGTTGCACTATATGCTAATTTATATATATATATATATATATATATATATATATATATATGTAAATAAATAAAAATTTAAAAATAGTATTAATACCCAAGAGATATTCCAGGTAATTAAATTATTTGCAATATATTTATAATAGTTTAATTTTAGCATTTCATAACAGATACAGAAGTCAAAAAATATTATTTGTCCATTATGTACACTTTGGTCTCAAAGTTATAAGTAAAAGATACAGGGAATTAATTACCATGATAATCAATTTTGTAACAATTCTCCCATTCCAGTAGAGACAATAATAGTAATAATAAATAAACAGAGATTGAAATGTAAAAAATTGAAAATTTTTCATTAAGAGTTAAGTAATAATAAAATAATAAAAATATACCTTAATGTGATAAGTGCTAAACATCATCTAGGAAGATTAATTCTAGAGATAAATTGTATATTCTAAATTATGATCAAGAATCTGCTAGCTGACTTAGAAATAAATACCAGGCAGTTTCTAAAGAAATAGAAAATATATTTTTAAAAATTGGGATGCCTGGGTGACTCAGTTGGTTAAGTGACTGACTCTTGATTTTGGCTCAGGTCATATTCTCATGGTTTGTGGGATTCAGCCCTGCATCAGGATCAACACTGACAATGCAGAGCCTGCTTAGGATTCTCTCTCCACTCTCTCTGCTTCTTCCCTGTTCGTGATCTCTGTCTTTTTCTCAAAATAAATAAATAAACATTAAAAAAAAAACCTACCATTGCAACTCATATCTTTTAAATGTATTAAGGAAAACTAGTAAAATTGGAAAAACATGCTGTATGTATAAAATTAAATATTCTAATCTAATTCAGTGTGCTCTGGTAAAGTTACAAATGTTAAATATTTCATTAAGAACTTGAAATCACACTTACTGATACTGTCCAAATCGAAAGAACTTAACTCCCACAAAAGTAGCAGTATATGTCATTTGAAACATTTTAAAAAACATCTTTCCAGTATTCCTAATTACAGAGTTGATAAGGAAATAAAGCCCAATTAAATAAATCAATTAAATACAATAAATTTGATTTGATGGAATTTAAGTTTAAATTTCAAAGTGAATGCCAAATTTCCTTTGGCATTATATCCCAAAATTTCAGACATTAAAATTGCTATTGAATAAAATTAGCACAACTATACTTAACTCTGATTTCTCTCTAGCTAGGTATCCTAATCAAAAAAATATTTGTACTGTATCAGATTTTAATTTTTATAAAGTTTGGAAACCATATGATCACTAGACATTTGATGAGGGAATATTAACCATTAAATTATTTATTCTCTAAATAAATAAAATTAATATATTATTTTGTCATTATTTGTTTCATTATAAATTCAAAAGACAGCTAAAATATACAACACAGAGGAAAGGAGATAAGAGTATTATGCAAAGAATTATAAACCATTTGATTAAGGCATATTATATTAAATTTCATGAATGCATATTCATTTAGACCCAATAGAAATGGTAAAAGTCAGTTTAAATTAAGTGATATCACTTAATAGCCATTAAATGATACTAGGAAATAGTGTTACTGTAATAAAAAGGATCATAAAACAAACTGTGTATGAAGAAATTCAACTTGAGCAAATTATATAAAAAATGTTAGAATGGTAACTCTTTTATTACCATTTTATAGGAAAAATATGAATTGTTAGGGTTATTGATATATTTGGGAGACTATCAATCTTCCTAGGGCAAAGAAACATGATATGACTCAAAGGAACCTGGAAAATTATATTCTTGAAAGTTAAATTTTGTTTAATAATAAAATACTTTGAATATCATGCATTTGTAAGGCAATAAGGAAACAAAGAATCACGTCAAAGGTGACTCAAAATAATCCATTAAAAACTTGAAAAATAAATTCTGCATATGGGTGATTCATACATTGAAGCAGTAAGGGAAATGGGCAGATATGTTTTTTAAAAGAATAGAACTTGGGGTGCCTGGGTGGTTTCGTCAGTTAAGTGTCCAACCCCTGGTTTCAACTCAGGTCATGATCTTATGGTTTCATGAGGTCGAGCCCCACGTTGGGCTCTAGTCTGGCAGTTCGAAGCCTGCTTGGGATTCTCTCTCTCTTTCTCTCTCTCTGCCCCTCCCCCACTTCCACTGTCTCTATATATGTCAAAATAAATAAACAAACTTAAAAAAGTAAAAGAATAAGGCAGTAATGTCAATCTGATGTGGGTGAGGTTAATAAATTCAGGATAATAAAAGCCTACTGGTAAATAGTGCCTGCATTTCTGCCACAAGTGCCATTTATTAATTCATCAAATACTTAAGTATCTAACTTTGTTCCAGGAAAAGAAGAGAAATAATATTCTGATGGCCATTATGTTGACAATGGGATATGTTTTGGTAAAATACCTATGTATTAGTATTATACTTGAATTGCTTTCTTGTGTAATGATGATAACTAATAGGAATAAAAACACAGAATTTTTGATGATTCACAGGAACCATTTGCAGTGTAGGCTTTTCCTAGAAATGTAAATAACTTGGAAACTCTAGTTACTATATCTCCTATAATAGTGATATATTTGTACATCCTAAAAAAATTGCTAACTCTCCAATGGTGCAGGAGTGAGAAGATACATCAAAAAAAAGAACAATAACAATAATAATAACTCGATCTATTAAAGTTTATATTAATAGTTAAATCTAAAAAAAAATATTCATTCACTTAAAATAATAATAAGCCCATTGCATAAATAACATAGTTTATTAAAATGTTTATACTTTCCAAAACAAAAAAAATAGTGAAAAGAGTGACATTGTTTTACATTTCAGCAAATCTTTCTTTTTTTTCCCTATTTTTTTAAATGTTTATTTATTCTTGAGACAGGAAGAGAGAGAAACAGAGCATGAATGGAGGAGGGGCAGAGCCAGAGAGGAACACAGAATATGAAGCAGGCTCCAGGTTCTGAGCTGTTTTGGGGCTTAAACTCACGAACTGCGAGATTATGACCTGAGTCTAAGTTGGACTTTTAACCGACTGAGCCACCCAGGTGCCCCACATTTCAGGAAATTTTTTAAATAATATTTCCTAAATTTCCAGCAGGCTTAAAAAAGGAAACTGAATTTGTATATCTCTATGCTAATATCACTCATCCCTTAGCCTTTTGAAAAATCCACAGTTCACACATTAGGAAATGTGAGTGAAAAAGAACTTACATGACAATAGTTTTGACCTCTGTAGTCCCTGAAAGGTTCTCTGGAGTTCATTTTGAAAGTCATGAGTATATAATATACTATAATAATACTTTGAAAGGGAACATTGACTCTCAGTAGATTGGTTAACTGTTTTGTAGCCTTGATAGAGATAGAAATGATGACTGTATTTAGAACTAGTCAATATCAGTTGATATCTTTGACTACTTAATGCTATTTGTCACTATAGTCCCAGAATTCCATGCTTAATACTGACAAATATTTCCTTTATTGTCTGAAGTGAGAGCATTATTCATTACCTCATCCAGGAATCTTCTTTAGGAACCTTCTCTACATTAATGGACATGGTTAAATATAATTTTGATCACCATACTACAGACTATTTTCTTACAGAGGTAATTAAAGTTGTAATGACAAGATTTGAGTTTTAGCAAAATGACTAGCTGAACTATAAATCTTCCCCAAATTTCTTCCAGCTCTGAGTACAGAGTAAGTAAAAATTTTGCAGAAAGTATTCTCGGAGGTATACTCTCCAAAAAACAATTTTGCAGTACAACCCTCACAGGACCATTTTTTTAATTAATTAAAGATTAAATTAATCATTCTTAAAGCTTGTGACCCTCATTTTCATGGAATTATTCATAAAAAATTATGCAGCCATATTGGTATGTAATATAGTTACCTATCATTTAGTTATTTTTCAACGATGCTAATTAATTAGCTTTCTTTTTTTTTTTTTTTTTTTAACGTTTATTCATTTTTGAGACAGAGAGAGACAGAGCATGAACGGGGGAGGGTCAGAGAGAGGGAGACACAGAATCCGAAACAGGCTCCAGGCTCCGAGCTGTCAGCACAGAGCCCGATGCGGGGCTTGAACTCACGGACTGCGAGATCGTGACCTGAGCCGAAGTCGGCTGCTCAACCAACTGAGCCACCCAGGCGCCCCTAATTAGCTTTCTTAATAAATTTTGAGTGGATATTATTTCAGCATTATTTGTTTTTATTTTTATATTTATTTTATATGTCTACTAGTTCTACCAGTATAAATTAGCTTTATTAAGTATATCAATTAACTAGGAAAAGATCTATCTGTTGACCAAGACTAAAAGCTCAAGAATAAAGCAAGATTTGGTACTGTACCAATTGTAATAAATTAAAACATTTAGCTGACCAAGTACAATTACTGCGTACATTTCAATAAAAGTATTTTGTAATCATATGAATCAGAAGGATATTTGACATCTCTGAACTGGTAGAGGTTGAATACTTGAAACAAATTATTGTTAGAAACAATAATATGGATAAAAACTTCTTAACAATATATGGGGACAATTAAGCCTATTTTAAATAATTTAATTAATAATATAAAATGATTTCTGTTCATTCCTTCCCTACTACATCATTAAATATTATTGAGTTAGGTCCTGACATTTTATTCAGAATTATGTTTCTGGCATTTAAGTATTCAGCTCTAAATGTTAAGGGTGTCAATTATATAAACATCCATCTTTTTCACTATGGTCTCCCATCAAACATTAATAGTAGAAGCTGTTAATTCATTTCAAGTAGTCTCAAATATCTGCCCTGAAGAAGGTTGATACTCTACAAGTGCTCTGACAACCTCTAGTAAGTAATTACTCTTAAAAATATTTCAGTAAATTCAACTCACTCCTAGAGGCATTTTAAATTATATGTCGTTAAAATGTAATGCTTTCTCAAATGACAAGGTCATGCCAAAAAGCAAAGCTACACTCTATTTTTATGAAACATACCCACTCCAATAAAAATGTTACAACTTTTACTTCAAATCGGGAAAGATAAGCCATGCTACATTGAAAGACATGTAGTAATCAAGGTAAATTGTTATATATACCAACAACTCTATGTGAGAACATGGTCCATTTGTCTGAAGAATAGGATACTGCACATTTTTATATAATTTGGAACTAAAACGTATTCACAAAACAGGATGTTAATCTGTGGCTACCTAACATTCCCTCCTGACATCTTGACTATTTCCTTCTTTTGGAGTGGATATTTTCAAAGTATGAAAACTGGAAATACATGAAATTTCACATCATGTTTAAATGAGCATAAATATAAAGAATTGCCTTACAAGGCACACTCATAACCTGTTATATACTTTTACGTCTCATGGCAAAAGAATAATAATATAATGATCTGGAAAAAAATGTAAATATAAAATCCAAAAGTAGTTAGGAGAAAAATAGCCTAATTTATTCTTACCTTATAGGATAGAAACGTTTTTCTTAATAAAACTATTTTGGTAATCTGAGAATAATTATATATGAAATATGTTTTCTACATTGTGATAAAATATTGACAAAATAGAATCTATTTTATCATGTCTTTCAATTCAGTCCACTAAGAAAACTAAATGTAATCACATCTATGGAAGATACAACTTATAATAATGATTGAAACACACTAGGCTGAAAGATTTACTTCTATAAGAATATGATTTTGGATTTAAAACATATCATATATTTATGTATGTATGATATTGAGTTTCTGGTAAAGATATACACAAAATTATTTTTTAATACAGATGAATATTTATTTATTTACTTATTTATTTTAGACAGAGAGACAGAGAGAGTGCATGAACTAGGGAGAAGGGCAAAAGGAGAGAGACAGAGAGAGAGAGAAAATCCCAAGGAGGCTACATACTCAGAGCAGAACCCAGAAGCTGAGGAGGGGCTTGATTCCACGACCCTGAGATCACAACCTGAGCCTAAATCAAGAGACAAATGCTCAACTGACTGAGCCACATAGGCATCCCAATACAGATAATTTCTTTTTTAAGTTTATTTACTGTGGGAAATAAGCTTAGGAATTCCTTGAGCTTGCACCAATGGGTTAACAAGGCATAAAGAATTAGGAAGGATGAACACACCCAAGTTTGGGTAAACAAGATTAGGGAAACAGGACAAAGGCCCCAATATAGGACAAAGGTAGAGGAATAGGAAATCTCAGGATGAAAACATCCAAGATTAGGTAAACAAGATTAAGTATTCAGGGCAGAAGCGCCCTCCAATTTAGTACAATAGCAGAATGCTGCTTTCACAGGAAGGAAGGACAAAAACAGGTAACCAGGACTATAGATAACAGCAGGGCAAAGTTGCCTAGATCTGAGCTAATTAGCAAAAAAAAGTTGCCTTTTTAACACTGAGGTAGCATGCTCTGTCTTTCTTGTCCCCTCGGCCAGTTTAAGTAAACAGAGGTGGCACCTCATGTCTGCTGTAAACAACCTTCCACCCAGCACTAGAATTTTGTTTTGTATTGACCCAAACCCCTAACACCGCGTATCTTCAAAACCCCCTTATCTCCATGCCCATGAGTTAATGTTCACAGTTTCATTGTGAACTGTTCTTTGTGCACTCCCATCATGCTTATAAGCCTTCTTGTGGTCCTAATAAAAATGGAGCAAGGACCCTTACTAGGGGCTTTTGTCTCCTCCCTGACATTAACCTCTCTCCCGTTTTAATCTTGCGTCTACTCTCTTTCTGGACAAGAGAGAACACCAGACTCAGAGTCTATGACAATTTATTTATTTTGAGAGAGAGTGCCAGGGGGAGAGGGACTGAGAGAGAGAGATAGAGAGAGAATCCCAAAAATTGTGAAATCATGACCTGAGCTGAAATCAAGAGTCCGACACTCAACCGACTAAGCCACCCAGGTGCCCCAAGATGAGTTTTTAAAACTGTTTATATAAGATCAAATGTTGCTTGAGTAAACCACTTCTAATATATCTTCTGCAATTAAACATTCTTAATAAATATGAAATAAAGTAACAAACATTTCATGCCAACTCCTCCAGGGGAAAAAAAAAAATAAAAGGAAAATTTCTGAAGATATTTGAGCAAATGATCTTGATACCAAAGCATAAAAGGGACATCAAAAGAAAGGAAAATTACAGAATAATTTTGTTCATGAACCTAGATAAAAATTTTTAAACAAAATATTATGAATCAGGGGTTCCTGGGTAGCTCAGTAGGGTAAGTGACCAACTTCTGCTCAGGTCATGATCTCATGGCTCGTGGTCTCAAGCCCCACATCAGGCTCTGTGCTGACAGCTCGGAACCTGGATCCTGCTTTGGATTTTATGTCTCCCTCTCTATCTTCCCTTCTCCCCATTTGCACTCTGTCTCTCTCTCCCTCAAAATAAACATTAAACATTTTTTACAAAATATTAAAAAAATATGAATCAAATAGAGCAAAATGCAAAACATCAATCAAATGGAGAATATTTTAGGAGTTGAAGTTTTATTTTTTCCCTAACATTCAAATTAATCTCTTTTATTACATAATAAGAAATGGAAAAAAAAGATCATTTTAAGCATACTAGAAAGCATTTTATAAAACAAGATACCAAGTCATAATAGCAAAATATTAAAAAGTAGGCTAGAAACAACTTTTCTTATCTTAGAATATTAATAAAAAGCCTAGTTTAGACATCTTACCCATAATGAATTAGTGAAATAGTTCTACCTGAAATCAGAACAAGATAAGAAAGGCTACTATAACCACTTCTACCAGGCATTGTATTGGAGACAATAAAAAATAGATAGTGAGAAAATTATAAGAAATAGCTGACATTAGTATTCATAAACAAGAAATCAATGCATTACAGTCACTGGTAACATGATTGTGAATGTAAAAAATGTAAAATTATCCAGAAAAAAAACAGTAACAATCAATAAGTGAATCCAGCAAGATCACAGATATCGAATCAATATAAATATATCTATTTAATTATACATACTGGCAATGAACAATCGAAAAATGAATAAAATATTCTTTACAGGAATTTAAAAAAAAACACATCAAATTCCTAAGAATACATATAACAAGATGTGCAAAACTTTAATAATGAAAAACACAAAATGTTGCTTAGGAAAATGAAAAATGTTCTAAACAAATATATAAATATAAGATTGTATTTGAAAACCAAATATTGTAAAGAGAGATTTCTGAACCTTAGCACCATTGATATTTTGGTTCAAATAGTTTATGTTTTTGGAAGGTGCCATGTTGTACACTGTAGGATACTGAACAGTATTCTTGACTTCAATCTTACTGGATGCAGTAGCATCTCCTGGTTGTGATCACTAGATGTCTCTAGACCAAAGAGGTCTGTAAACATTGACAAATATCACTTTGCGGTCAATATCCTTCATTGGGGAACTAGGGTGGTTAAGATTTCAATTCTCTTACATTGACTAATAGATTCAATGCAACTTCAATCAAGATCATGTATGTATTTTCGCGTATTTGTAAATTCACAATCCAATTCTAAATTTCGTAAGAAAAGGACAACACTAAAACATGCATTACCAGATATCAATGTGTGTTATAAAATTCTAGCAATGAAGGGAGTATAATTTTGTCTAAGGGAAGTAGGTCAACCAAAGGAATAGCATTTGGTGTCCGGGCAGATATCCACATGTGCATGGTCATCTGACTTGTGACAAAGGTGACATAATCTCTGAAGATAAAAAAAGGATGCTCTTTCTTAAAAAATGATTCTGGATAATGCAATATTCATAAGAAAAAAACTGAATGATAGTATTACAAAAATCACTTTCAGATATTCTATAGATGTAAGTATGAAAGGTATATCAATAAAAACCTCAGGAAAAAATATAAGAGATTATTTTTATGTCCTTAGTTAGGCAAATATTTCTTAAGAAGGACTACAGATGGAAAATAATAAATGTGGCTATACCAAAATTAAGAAATGTGTCTACCAAAAAACATTATGAAAAGGCCAAACTCAAAGCTGGCAAATATATTTTCAATATGTACATCCAACAAAAATTCATATCTCGAATACAAAAAAGCAAAAGAGGCAATTCAACAGGGAAAAAAATAGGCACCTCACCTCACAGAAGTTTAATCAATTGTCCAATAAACATATGAAAAAGTACTCAGTATAATTGCTCATCAGGAAAATGTAAGTTATAATAAAAATTTAATATTATTATATACTGTGAGAATGACTAAATTTTTTTTAAAAGACAAAAAGATTCCAGGGTTGTTTAAAATATGGAGCAAAGAAATTCTCATAGCACCTTTGGTGAAAGTGTAATTTTCAGAACTAATTTTAAAAACTTCTTGGTAGTATCTATTTAGCTTAACATAAATATGGATATTATGTAACCAACATTTGTATCCCTTGCTACCATACAGAAGTTTTTCTTAAGTCTTTCTTTGCTATGATATATGAATTAAAAATTATGAATAGCAATTCTCATTGTAGGAAGCACAAACAGGAAATAATTCAACTGTTTATCAAAAGTAGAATGATCAAATACAATATTTATATGATAAACCTTGATTTGATAATGAGAATGAATAAACTATATACACATGTAACACTGTGGATGAAATCCAACATATAATATGAAAAAAAACCTGGGAACTAGACACATAAAATAAAATCCACACGCTTTTTTAAATTAAAGTTCGAAAGACAGGTAAAATAAAATTTTGTGTTGTCAGTATAGTGACTACCATTTTGGAATAAGTGGTGACTGAAAGGGGTACCCGGGATGGTGTTGTGGTTCTTGATTTGGGTGCTGGTTATACAAAATTATACAGGGATGTACAATTAATTTGTGTTCTTGTGATTTGTCCACTTTTTTATGAAGTCTCTCTAAGCAAGATAATAGAATATGAAATATATATAGTCTGGGAAAGAAAAAAATTGATAAGTTAATGTACACCCTTTAAATTGGGAAAAGTGATAAAAATGGATGCAGTCAGAAATGAATTTATCTTGTTTGGCAAGTGTTTGAAGGTAGAATTGAACAGCTGTCCAGCAAGAACTATAAAACTGTTCTAGATTGTGTGTAAACAGTGTATTTTATTTATTCTTAATTTTAATGTTAGTAAGATTTTTCTAGGGACTAGTAGAGAATCTTGAGAAATGATATTTAGACAGAAGCATGGATCGCCTGGGTGGCTCAGTTGGTTAAGGTCATGATCTCATGGTTGTTGAGATTGAGCCCCATGTTGAGTTCTGTGCTGACAGCTCACTCTGGAGCCTGCTTCTGATTCTGTGTCTCACTCTCTCTCTGCCTCTCCCCTCATCACACACTCCCTCCCTCTCTCTCTCTCAAAATTTAATAAAGCATTAAAAAAATAAAAAAGAATTTAAAGAGAGGCATGATGACAGATGAATCTGGATAAGAAATTATTATTTATTTACTTTGTCTATCATCTGAGCCAATGCAGAGTGTAAAATGTCTCAAAATAAATTCTAAACTATGCATCCATTTTGCCTCCGAAACAATTATTGCAAATGTGCTGTTGGATGCGATATTACGTTGAGCTAATATCTCATACCTAGGAAATCTAACATGTGAGACCCACCAGGAACATTTTGTTTAAGATTATGTTTATTGGCTAATTCTCATATTAAGAAATAGAGATGTGTATGTTAATAAGCAGTGTTCATAAAGAACATGATAAGAAATTGTTTCAAAACAATAGGAAAATTGTTGTATAGAACTAGATTAAAGTGTTACAGGTAAGACTCTTGCGTTATTTATCACTAAATATATAGATAATCTTTGTAAAGGTAATGTTAATTGCTATTTTTATTCTTTACCAGTTAATGTTATTATCCTGAAGCTATTGAAAATTATGCCATTATTAGTTTTTATTTTTTATTGCAGTAAAATAAACATAACATAAACCTTTTCATTTTAAGAAGTGAAAGCAAGGACTTATATATTTGCATGTGTTCAGTAGCATTATTCACAGCAGCCAAAAGATGGAAGCAATCTAAGTAGCCAATGATGACTGAATGAACAGCAAAAATAAAAATAAAAAATAAAAGAGTGGAATATGCATACAATGGAATATGATTCAGTTTCCTTTAAAAAGGAAGGAAATCTTGACACTACAACATAGATTAACCTTGAAGACATTATACTACTTTCTGAGACTATAAACAAACTACTTCACAAAAGCACAATCATTGTATGATTCCACTTGTATGAGGTTCCTAGAGTAGTCAAATTCATAGAGAAATTAGAATGGTGGTTTCCATGAACTATTTTGAAATTTTTTTCAGCTATTTAAAAACTTCTTTTAACTTAAAATAGTAAAAATCGTAAATTTTATAATATGTATGTTTTATTTCAATAAAGAAGAAAAAAAATAACTTCAAATCATTTTTAAGTGTTCAGTTCTGTGACATTAAGTGCATTTACTTCGTTGCACAACTACAACCACCACTAATCTGCAAGACTTTTTCATCCTCCAAAAATCAGTCTCTGCAACTATTAAAAAATAACTCCCCTTTCCCCCACCCCCCGTATCTATCTATCTATCTATCTATCTACCTACCTACCTACCTACCTATGTATCTATCATCTTCTATCATCTATCTCTCTATCATGTATTTCTATCTACCCAACATCAATTTATCTGTTCAAACCACAAAACATTGTTTATATTTAAACTGTAAATATTTAAATATTTTCTTTCGTTCTCATTCCTTACTTTCTTACTGTATCTTTTCCATTTGAATAATTTTCCTTTGGTCACCAGAAAACCCCTTAGTACACCCTTTGGTGCTGGTGGGCTGGTATCAAATACTCTCCATTTAAATTTTCATTATTCTTTTTACTGGACATATTATTTCGCCTTCATTCCTGAAATATATTTTGTTGGCTATTAAATTTTGTGTAGGTTGTCATTTAATTTTAGCACTTTGAAGATAAAATGAAATTGCATTGGCTTCCATTGTTCGTGTTAAAAAGTTAACTGTTAGTGTAGTTAAGAATCCTCAGAGGGTAATATATATTTCACTGTTACTTAGATATTTTACTATGATATGTCTAGATGAGAAATTTATTTTTTTTAATTTTTTATCCTTTGTTATATATTTTAATATTCTTGATTTTTGCCTGATGTATTCTATTTCTTTAAGCCATTAGTTTCTCAAAGTTCATTCCTCGCCATTCTCTTTATCTTTCTGGAACTCCAGTTACATATGTAGACCTTCTCCATTCTCTTCACTATTTCCATCTTACATCTTTTCATGTTTTAATACATGTAGTTTCTTCTGGGCTATTTTCTTTTTCATGAATTCACTTTTCAGCTATGTCTTATCTATTAAAACTATATATTTGGGGCGCCTGGGTGGCTCAGTCGGTTAAGCGGCCGACTTCAGCTCAGGTCATGATCTCGCGGTCCGCGAGTTCAAGCCCCGCCGTCGGGCTCTGTGCTGACAGCTCAGAGCCTGGAGCCTGTTTCAGATTTTGTGTCTCCCTCTCTCTGACCCTCCCCCGTTCATGCTCTGTCTCTCTCTGTCTCAAAAATAAATAAACGTTAAAAAAAAAATTAAAAAAAAATAAAACTATATGTTGAGTTATTTAATCAATTATTGTATTTTTCATGTTTATATTTGTTTTGTAACTGACAAATATTTTTATATAGAGTCCTTTGCTAATGATATCAACATGTATTTAATGTTCTTAAACACAGCAAACCTACTTACAAAATCTATGTCTGTTAATAGCAATATTTGAAGGTCTTATGGATCCATTGTCTTTCTTGTTGGTGGTTATTTTTATATATCTCGCATCCTAACATACCTATTTTTTTTCATACATGAAATATTTTCTATTGTTTGACTGGAAGCTAAGGATAATGCTATCTTCCTTTGTCAAGTTTGGTAAATGTGAAGTCTGGAATCCTGTTAATCCTTTTTCTGGTACTAAGTTGATTCAAAGCTGTACTGAAGTCTCTAGTCAGGGTCCTTTACTTTCATGTAACCCTTGTTCCTAGAGTACAGCTCTTCAAGATCCCAATCCAAACTCTAAGTCATTGGCCACCTCACACCCTCAACCTCTGGTGGTTCCGAGATTCCAACGTTATGCCCATTTTCAGCCTTTTTGCTGCCTCATCCAAAAATAGCAAATGCTCCCTGAGAAAAGCAGCCTCAGAACAGAATCTCATCCCTGGATGTAATCTCTGGATTCTGCCTTCTCTTGAATCTTGACTCAGTGATTATTTAACAGGCAGTTAAATAATGTCTATATAGTTAGCTAATATCTTTAGTGTGTGTGTATGTGTGTATGTGTATGCAGTGTGACAAACACACAGCATCATGTAACATTTTATAACTCTTCCATCAAACTTACATATGGCAAATTGGCAAAAATTATTTTATTTTGTTTATTTTATTTTTTAAATGTTTATTTTTGAGAGAGAGAGAGAGAGAGAGCAAAAGCAAGGGAGGGGAAGAGAGAGAGAGAGGGAGACACAGAATCTGAAGTAGGCTCCAGGTCTGAGCTGTCAGCACAGAACCCAATGTGGGGCTCAAACCCACTAACCATGAGGTCATGACCTGAGCCAAAATCAGACCCTCAACTGACTGAGCCACCCAGGTGCCCCGACAAAGATTATTTTAAAGAGAAATGTAACAAATATGCCAACATATAACATACAAATGGTAAGTGATCCTATGCGAAAGAATGAAAAAAAATTTCCTTAAGGTAAAAATCAAACTAGAATTCAGGTAAAATATCATTATGACATGAATTATAACAATTTATTGACTAATAAGCCAAATATGCTTTCATGTGTATTTATTCTTGAGAAAGAGAGAAAGTGGCAGAGTGCAAGCAGGTGATGGGCAGAGAGAGAGAGGGAGAACAGAATCTGAAGCAGACTGCAGGCTCTGAGCTTCCCGGATAGAGCCTGATGTGGGGCTGGAACTCACGAGTCATTAGATTATGACCTGAGCCGAAATCAGACGCTTAATTGAGTGAGCCACCCAGGCGTCCGAAGCCAACTATGCTTTAAAAGAGGGAAATTCATTTTTTCATGTGTGTCAGATCTGTAACTTAAATAACAGAAATTATACAATGTTGTCCTTTTCAAACATAGAAGTAGAGAAAGTTGAATAAAGAATTCTATTTACTTTAAAATGACTAATTCATGTATAAATAACTTTTGAAAGTATTAATTTTTAACTTATTTATTCACATAATTTTGATAATCACCTTCATAGTGAAATTCAAACAGCAATGTCCATATTTATGTCTTATTTTATAATAACCTTTTAAACCAATTTCCTTAGCATGGTTGATCAAATACACACACACACACACACACACACACACACACACACGTACACATAACTTTACGTATATATTAATTTTAATTGACTTCATCAATTGGAGCAAGGGCTCATGAAACTAAAATTATGTCAAATCCAAACTCTAGTAACTTTTATTCCATACAAATTTAAAAATACTTAGTGTCATTATTGGCAAAAGAATGCAAATAAAACACACTTGCTTACAAGAATCAGTTGCAAATATATATATATATATATATATATATATATATACACACACACATGTATATACAAGTGTATATGTACATATATATATACACACACTAATATGAGTAAATGCATACATAAAAAATGTATATATTTGCAAATTTGTACCACACATTAAAACAGTATGTGTGTAGGGGCACCTAGGTGGCTCAGTTGGTTGAGTGTCCAACTCTTGATTTTGGCTCAGGTCATGATCCGAGGGTCGTGAGATCGAGCCCCATGTGAGGCTCCACACTGAGAGTGGATCCTGCTTAAGATTTTCTCTACCTCCATGTGCCCCTTTCCCTGGCTTGCATGTGCTCTCTCTTTCTCCCTCTAAAAATTAAAAAAAAAAAAAAATAGTATGTGTGTATAGACTTTTTTAGTGTTTTAAATTTTGACTGGTTTTGTACTTTTGAGATTTTGCCAAAAGAAATATAAAACAAGAAAAACAGAATGATCAATAAATCAAGATATAGACCACAAAAAAGTCAATATTGAAAGTATTATCAGAATATTTTACAGAATATATGCTGCATTAAAATTCCTACACTATGTTTTTTATCTTGAAAAACTAAACATGGATATTCTGCCACAGAAGTCAATAAATTCTTACACATATATTTTCAGGATTTCCTTTTATATATAAAGCAATTACTTTAAAGTCTGTGGTTAAAATGTGACTGAAGCAGAGACAAATAATTGTCCTAAACTCATTTTTGCTGCTATTTAATCCTCAGGATTAAATAATTGATGAAATTATGCTTACTGAAGAAGCACTAAGTAGTACTTTGTACAGGCATTTAAATTCCTCTGACTTCTCATTCATCCATATTTCTAAGCAAGATGATTTATTCAGAATGTTTTGAATTATAATAATGCAGACCTAAGAAATCAAGGTAATAGTATATCCTCTAATTACAACACCACTTCAACTATCCAATGCAAATTCTTCCTCCTTTCATTGGGAATGGGTTTACACAATTAGAAATTATCTTTATAACATTAATATAACATCTAAATTATAGCATGTCATGAAATGATAGTGCTAGGAATGAGGCTCTCCAGGAATTAATTTTGGCCTAAAAAAATTACACAGAGAATGATAATACATGGATTGAATTTTTGTCATATCTAATTTTAAAAACAATATTTTAGAAAAATAATATAACATATTTTCAAATCTGTGCCAAAATCTTTAAAGGAATACCAATAAATTAAAATGTGTAGTGACTTCAGAGGAAAATTCTTACAATTTCAAACAATTATTATTGTTTAACCCTTAATAACATTTTAACTTGTCTACCCCATAACCATTCATAATTTAATTTTAATCTTAATATTTCTAAAAATAGTCCCTGAAAACCAACAATGATTTATGTTATAGAATTTAACAACATATTAATTTAACAACATATTAACCTGTTCTTTGTGATGTAGTGAAACCAGAAAGACTTGGTATCAAATGCCATCTTAAAAATTGTGTGCTTAACAGTTTCAGTGTGGTGATTTCATTTCTTTAAACTTCATGTTCTTCGACTTAAAATGAAAATAATAAATTCCAAATAACATGGCTGCTAAATGAATTTGTTGAGAAATATCTTGATGGTTGGCAGAGAAACAGCATTTGAAAAAAATGATTTATGACCATTATTACAGATGATTATTAGATATGTACTCAGATTATTCTGGAGAGAATACATTTTTAGTAAAATTGTATATTAGTCTAATGATTTGGCTGGACTTTCAAAAAATATACTCAAAGATTTATATTATATAGCTCTGAGCAATCTTTTATCATTCATTTGTTTTCAAAATGATTTAATATTGTGTTAGCTACTAAATATTAGCAATTTTAAGCAGAGCCACATGGCATAACTCATTTCTTCTTTTGTAAGCTAAATAATATTATACTTTCTTGTTATGGAAATAGTGTTAAAATCTGTTAAAATATCTTTAAAAATATGAAGAAAGACATTTAATCTATATTCAAAACACTAATTATTGCCATCCTGTTGTGTGTGTGTGTGTGTGTGTTTTCCTTTCTTTACACATATTCGTTTACAGATCTTTATTTATGCAAAGACACTAGATATGTATTTTGTGAAATATTCAAAATAAAGATTGGAGGTGAATAAAATTCCTCTAAGCCAGAGAGAACAAGGTAATGACAAAAAAAAAAAAAAAAGAGAGGTTGGACATTAGGTGTTCTTGTGGTATCAGACATATAGCAAATAAGCAGTTCATAACTAGGAAGAATTATTTTGGTTAGTCACGTCATACTCAGTTTGTACATTTAACAAAAAATAGACAAATAAGGGGGCCAGTAATATAGAAATGCAAGTGTCTAGGAAATGGCAACGGTGACCTAACATCAAATGCATACTGTGGTAAGGTCCCCTCCCTGAAGAATGAAAACAAAAACAAAACAAAACAAAGCACCTCAAGTCAACATGAGACCACTTAATCAGACTACATGTTTGTGTGTTACCATATATGGGAGACAAAGAAGTAGAAAATGTATTAAAAAACAAACAAACAAACAAACAAACAAAAACACCACCTGTCCTTCTGTGCTCAGTTCTTCGGTAGGAACCCAACTGAGCAATGAGGACACAAAGTTGCTAAGGGGAAAAAAAAAGCCTTCCATCATGACTCTCTGTGAGAATCGTGTTACAATACTGTGAGAAAAGAAGTTGTTGCTGGATAAAAACCAAACAAATCAAAAGAAAATAATTTCAAGTGCTCAATTCTACGTGACCAAAAACAATAAAAGATATGAGAAGAGATACAGAAAGCTTAATTGAGTCATATGCTATTTATGCTGAAATAGCATAAGGCTAAGTTACAAGGAAGATGATGGGATACTTGGTAGAAAATTAATGTATTTTGGGCAGTATTAAGAATAAATTGGAGGGGCGCCTGGGTGGCTCAGTCAGTTAAGCGTCTGACTTCGGCTCAGGTCACAATCTCACAGTTCGTGAGTTTGAGCCCCGCATCAGGCTCTGTGCTGACAGCTCAGAGCCTGGAGCCTGCTTCACATTATGTGTCTCCCTCTCTCTCTGCCCCTTCCCTGCTCATGCTGTGTCTCTCTCTGTCTCAAAAATAAATAAACATTAAAAAAATTTTTTTTAAAAAAAGAATAAATTGGAGAAGTATATTTTTTTAAATATATACTGATAATTAGTCTATTACAAAATGAAATTATTAAACCTTCCCTTTCATTACCTATCTCAAAGGTAAATACATAGGTATGCATTTATCACATTAAATAGTTTTACAAATCCAGATTATTAGTTTTTTTAATTTTTGATTGTCTTCTAAATGTTATTTTTAAAGAAGTCATGATATCTGAGAACATTCTTGAAAATCACAGGTAGACATAAGTCAATATTACGTTTTTCTTTATATTTGTACTAAAAAATAAATCTTCCTTATATTCCATGGTCTACCTTTCAATATGTGAAGGAATACAATTTTTTTTCAGAAAGGAATTTCATGCAGGTATAGCATCATCAATTTACAGAAGACTCCTATTACATCATGAATATTATTTTGAATAGATATTTCAGAAATGTGACAAGAGATCCAAGCTAGAATGATGTCAACTACAAGAAATAATATGTTCAATGTCTACCCCTTGCTTAGCCTAACTGCCCCTCCATTTCTACCTCCATAAATAATGCAGCTTGGCCAGAATTTGAGAGCTTTTCCCCGAGTGAAGTTTGAAAGGGATAAAAATATCATAATGAATGTCTTATAATTTTACTCTATCATCTATGCTGTTAGTTACTGGTTTGTTGGTTTTGTATTTTACCTGTTATCGACCCCATCTTTACTGGTATGTTTTCATTGAAAAAATATCACCTCCATCTTGATAATAACGAATACAAAGAGAGTCCAATAAGTGAAACCCATGTATACTCTCATCTTACCAAAAAATCAAAACAACCACAATAACAAAAAAGTGAACCATATTGAGAAATATAAATCAAGTACAACTTAAATGTTCCATATTTAAAAAAAAATTTAACGTTTATTTATTTTTGAGAAGAGAGAGACAGAGCATGAGCGGGGGAGGAGAGAGAAACAGGGAGACACAGAATCTGAAACAGTCTCCAGGCTCTGAGCTGTCAGCACAGAGCCCTACGTGGAGCTTGAACTCACAGACCTCGAGATCATGACCTGAGCCGAAATTGGATGCTTAACCAATTTAGCTATCCTTAATGTTCCATATTTTTAAATGTTCCATATTTTTAAAGTTACCTGGACTCAAGGAAATATAGAAGGGACAGACAAAGGCACTGTAATTAACTGGGTGTAGGGAACTATGTTTCTACAGGCCAGAGAAATAATCTAGATCCATGTCCATAAATGTCATCAACATGTCACCTGCTATAGGACATTTGAAAATTATGTAATCTCTTTGGCTCTTGTTTGTGTCCTGTACATAATTAAAGTAATAATGAAAACTAAAGAACATTCCAGGGAAGGATTCAATAAGATAATCTAGACAAACCATTTGCACATTATAATAATGAGAAATTTTGTAAGATTTCTGTGTATTGCATTATATGATGTTTAGTCTGGTAATGGTGTGTAATAGTCCATTATTTATCATTTATTTATTCACCCACTTGTTCATGTCCTACATTTGGATATAATCTTCATGAAGCATGTACCAATCTTGTTCTCTCTTTGATTTCTAGAATCTGGGAACGTGTTTTGCATTAATGAAGTCCAAAGATTGACAGAAGGATAGGAAGATGGTTATTAGATTAAAACAGAAAAATGATGGGAACTGGATGACAGTTGCAGCACTGAAAATGAAAATGGGTTGAAAGACATTATTAACGTTTTGAGATAAGATGATTAAAGCAAAAAAAAAAAAAAAAGTGTGGCCACTGATTTGATATTAACGCTAAAGTAGAAGAATGAGACCAAATAATAAAAGTTTCAGCGATGTGAAAAATATTTGAAACATTGACATAAAAAAGGAAGATTAAAGGGAAGCAAATTAGAATGATATGAAATAGAGTGTTAGGTTTGCATTAATTTAGGACACAGTTAAAGAAAAGTTATGTAAAAATTACTAGAAAATTGAGCTTATGTCAAGATTAAGAACCGAGAGAAGGAAAATGTAGGTGCCAAAAGATAATAAAATGGAAGAATGGTAGGTATGTCTGTAAAGGTAAGCAAAGAACTGACCATTTAAAATCCTGTAGGGTAGTTTAAGTATTTCAGAATATCTTCTAAGAGCAACATGGATTCCCTGTAGTATTTTAAGTGAAGAAATTTAAGACATGTTTTATATTTTTTGAAAATTAGTCTCAGTACAATGATAAAGATAAGTGAGAATTGATATGGGTAGACTGGTAGGAGAATATTTCTTTGGCACAAGCAAAGAAAGATGCAGTCTTGATATGGTGTTAATAGTTAGCAGTAAAAAAAAAAGTGGATGATTCAGGAGAAATTTAGGAGGAAGACTAAATGCGATTATATGTAAAGTGTATAGAAAACAAAGTCATATAGAAGCAATCCTTAGATTTCTGACCAAAAATATTGTACAGTTATGACATTGATTTCTACTGCAAACATTACGAAAACAATGTTAGCACAGGCACTCTTTGGGGCACATTTGCTTGAGGTGTTTATAAGACATTCAATTGGAGAATTCAGTTATGAAGTAATTATATAAATTTGAAGTTCAAAAGTGTGGTCTGGCTTGGAAATAATTGTGTGAAGTTTTCAGTATTAGATGGTAATTAAAGAGATCAAAAAGGTGGAAGATTTTGTGTAAAATTTTACCTTTATGCTTATGTGGTTAGACAACCTAACAATTTCATATTTTATTTTTTAAAAGTAACTTCAGGTGGCTCAGTCGGTTGACCCTCCGACTTCAGTTCAGGTCATTATCTCACTATCTGTGAGTTCAAGCCCCACGTTGAGCTCTGTGCTGACAGCTCGGAATCTGGAACCTGTTTCAGATTCTGTGTCTCCCTCTCTCTCTGACCCTCCCCGCTCATGCTCTGTCTCTCTCTCTCTGTCAAAAATAAACATAAAAAATTTTTAAAAAATAAAGGTAACTTCAGATATTGACAAATTCAATATACAGTAATTCCTCTTATCTGCAGTGGATACATTCCAAGACCAGCAGAAGATGCCTAAAGCCACAGATAGTAGTGAACCTTATATAACCTGTTTTTTTTCTCTATACGTACATAGCAATAATAAAGCTTAATTTATAGATCAGGCACAATAAAAGATTAACAACCATAACTGACAATAGAATAGAATAATTATAACAATGTACAGTAAAAAAAAGTTATGTGAATGTGTTCTCTTTCTCTTTCCCAAAATATCTTATTGTATTGCACTCCCCCTACTTGTAATGGTATGAAATGATTCACTGACGATGTGATGAGATGAAGCGAGAAGAATGCACGTTTAGGCTACTACCTACCTTCTGACTTCCTATCTGAAGGAGGATCATTTGCTTCCAGAGTAACTGAAACCATGGAAAAAGAAACCACAGATACAGTGAAACTACTGTATTAATATCTTCAGAAACAAAATGAAAACTGATATTAGAAGCTTCATTAGTGCCTCTGTTTTTCTTGAGATCATCATATTATAGAAGACAAAAAGATTTTTAACAATCTTTATTTTTTGCAAAGCACTTGAAGAAGTTACATAAGAGCAAATAATATCCCTAAGATGTATGTCCCATATGAAAAAGTAGTTCCATTATGCATAATTGGAGACTTTGTAGAGCAATGACTTTGCACATTACGAATGCTAAGACTGCAACAACTTTTGAATATGAAGATAAATAACCACAACTGTGAGGACATTAATATGCATCAAACATTCCAACAATACATCTCACTGAAACATGATTAATCTTACACATGCTGATGATGTTTAAAGCAGAAGCATTATTGAAATTAATCTTGTTCTGTTGAAGAGTTCAATGAATAGTGTTGTATTTATAATTTCAATTTCTGGATAACATACTGAAGGCTGGGAATTTGTAATTTCACATATTTTGCTAGGTGAGGCACTTTTTTATACTAAAGATTATTTCATTTTTATAGAACTTTATAGAATAAAAATTCATTTAAAATTAAGGAAGATACACTGCTTGAGAAATGAGATACTACCTTATAATAAATGACAACCGTTTAATATCTTTATTTCTTGGTGGAGAAGTGGTAATGAGGAAGCTACCTTGTGGACACAGAGCTGAAAAAACATGCAATACCAAAATTTCTCCTCTCACAGTACACTGGGTGATGAGTTATGCTTTCTATATAACTGCTTGTTTTTTAAAAATAGTTTATCATGTAAAATTATTCTCCATGCATAATAAAAAAACAAACTCATTAAAGATATGAAAACCGCAACTAAAAGTCCTTTTCTCAGAAGGCTCCAGTTTCCCAGAGGATAAACTATGAAAAGTTTCCTTTACATTTTCCACAGGTATATGTGCATTCATTCCTTTGTTTTTAGGAGATTGTGTTTATAAGTATATATTACTTTGATACATGAATTAATGATTCAACAATGTCCTTTGGATATCATTATGCCTCATTAAATATAAATTTGTATTTCTGTTGTTCTAATAACTAATAGTTCAACAAATAACAAAGGTTAATTTGATAGTAATGATGTTAATGTGACAAAAGTTGGCTTAAATAAAATTGGAGAATTATGCAACAAATGGATAGCATTTTAAGGCTTGATAAGACATTTTCATTGAACATACACAACATAAGATATACCATTTTGGAACAAGAACACTTGTTCCAAAAGAACAAGGAAGAAAAAGATATGACGAAAAGAATCATATTAGATGTTTATAATGGGTACTTCAGAAGTACTACATTTTCAAGAATTTAGGTAGAATTTGTCAATAACAGAAAAATGAAGTAGAGAAGGCATAGGGATTATGGGGCATTGAAAATTTTTTCAAACAATGATATTTAGGGAAGACTGTTTAGAATATGAGATTTGTATACAAGTGGAAGGAGGAAGAATCAAGGCAAGTGCAAATCTGGTAAAATAGCAGAACAGGCAGAATGTTCAGTAAAGTTAAAGGCCACAAAATATACTGTGCTTCATGCATTTGAAGAAAAGAGTGGCGGCCAAGGTGCCTGGACTGAGGAGAGGAAGGCAAAAGCAACAAGCAATAAAGGCTGGAACGAAGATACCAGATCATGTGCAACCTTGCAGATCATGGCAAGGACTTGGTAAGGGGTGATATTTACCGTATTTTGCAAACACAGCTAAACTGGATAGCACACGCAGCCAGTTTAGAACAAGGTATATTGGGGGAAACAATGTGCTGCTGATAAAGTTTTTATGAAAATGCAAATAGACAAAAACAACAACACCTTCTTAAAGGTTGAAAATTGAAAGCTTAGTCTAGTGGATAGCAAAACATACTTAAAATACAGTAATTGCAGCAGGATGGTATTGGCACAGGTTATATGGAATGCAATGGAATGGGGGAAAAATAGACCAGCACACTTAAGACCATTTGACGTAAGATGAGGACACTATGGGGACACCTGGGTGGCTCAGTCAGTTAAGTGTCCAACTCTTGATTTCAGCTCAGGTCATGATCTCACTGTTTGTGAATTCAAGCCCCACATCAGGCTCCACTCTGACAGTGTGAAGCCTGCTTGGGATTCTCTCCCTCTCTCTCCACCCCTCCCCTGCTTGTGCTCTCTCTCTCTCTCTAGCCCTCTCTCTCTCAATAAATAAATAAATAAATAAATAAATAAATAAATAAATAAAATAAATAAATAAACAAACAGCAAACAAACATTAAAAAAAGAGATGAGAGTACTTTATGCAAAAAGGAAAAGCTACTTTTTTTAATTAATAAAGTTTATTTTTTGAGAGATGTTGGATTTACAAAAAAATTGAGTTGAATATACAGGACTATTTTTTGTCCCCACCAGCAACAAATGAGAGTTCCTGTTGCCCCGTGTCCTTGGCAGCATGTGGTATGATCAGTTTTTGGGATTTTAGCTCTTCTAATATATGTGTAGAATGTTATTGTTTTAACTTGCATTTCCCTGATAGTATATGATGTGGAGCATCTTTTCACATGCTTATTTCATATTGATATATATATATATATATATATATATATATATATATATATATATAGCGCCACATGTCTATTGAAATACTTTGTCCACTTTTAAGTTGGGTTCTTTGTTTTTATATTATTGAATTTTAAATAATTCTTTGCATATTTTATAACAGTCCTTTGTCAGATATCTTTTGAAAGTATTTTCTCCGGATCTGTGAATTGTTTTTTTTTTTCTTTTTATTCTTTTCACAGTATCTTTCTCAGAGCAGAAGTTTTTAGCGTTAACAAAGCCCAAATTGACAATTTTTATTTCATGCATCATGCTTTTGGTATGTACCTCTGAAGTCATGGCTAACTCCAAAGACATGTAGATTTTCTTCTATGTTGTCTTCTAGGAGTTTTATAGTTTTGCATTTTATATTTAGGTCTATTACCCATTTTGAATTAATTCTTTATGGAGCATATAAAGTTTATGTCCAGATTCATTCTTTTCTTGCATGTGGATGTCCAGTTTTTTCAGCACAATTTGCTGAAAAGATCACCCTTTCTTAATTGTATTATTTTTGCTCCTTTGTCAAAGATCTGTTGACTATATCTGTGTGGGTTTCAATTCTGTGTCACTAATCTGCTAGTATATATTTCATTAATACCACGGGGTCTTGATTACTGTACTTGCATAGTAAGTATCAAAGTCAGGTAACAGAAGTTCTCAATTTGCTCTACTCGTTCAGTATTGTGTTGGCTATTCTGGATCTTTATTAAGCTAGGAAGATTTTACAATGTGATAATATTGAATCTTTTCATCCATGTAGATGAATTATTTAGCCAAATATTTGGATCTTTGCTAAGTTTCATTAGAGAGTTTGGATTTTTCCTCATATAGATCCTACACATAATTTATGACATTAATATCTAAAAATTTTCATTTGGGGTGCTTATATAAATGGTTTATATGTTTAATTTCCAATTCCAATTGATCATTGCTGGAATGTAAGAATGTCATTGACTTTTTATAGTAACATTTTATCCTACAACTTTTGCTATCATTGCAGTTTTAAAAGGTAGATTTTTACAATGAGATACCACCTCGCACCTGTCAGAATGGCTGAAATTAACAACTCAGGAAACAACAGATGCTGGCTAGGATGTGGAGAAAGGGAAACACTTTTGCACTGTTGTTGGGAATGCAAACGGGTGCCGCCACTCTGCACCAGTTTGGAGTTTTCTCAGGAAGTTAAAAATAGAACTACCCTATGACTCAGCAACTGCACTGCTAAGTATTTATCCAAAGGATACAAAAACGCTAATACAAAGGGGGCACATGTACTCCAATGTTTATAGCAGTGCTATCAACAATAGCCAAAGTATGGAAAGAGCCAAAATGTCCATCAACTGTTGAAAGGATAAAGAAGATGTGGTACAGGTACAGGATGGAATATTACTCAGTGATCAGAAAGAATGAAATCTTGCCATTTGCAACAATGTGGATGGAACTAGGGTGTATTATGCTAAGCAAAATAAGTCAGTCAGGGAAAGACAAATATCATATGATTTCACTCATATGTGGAATTTAAGAAACAAAACAGATAACATAGAGGAATGGAAGGAAAATAAAATAATAAAATAATAAAATAAAATAAAATAGAAAAGGAGGCAAAACATAAGAGACTCAACTATAGAAAACAAACTGAGGGTTACTGGAGTGGAGGTGGGTGGCAGGATGTGCTAAATGGGTGATGGGCATTAAGGAAGGCATTTGTTGGGATGAGCACTGGGTGTTGTATGTTAAGTGATGAATCACTGAATTCTCCTCCTGAAACCAAATCTATACTATATGTTAACTAACCTGAATTTAAACAAAAAAAATAATTTAAAAAATTTAAAAAAATTAAAAAAAATTAAAAGTAATGTCACTTGCCTCTTGTAAATAAAATTACATTAAAACTTAAAAAAATAAAATAAAAGGTAGGGTTTTTGTTACTATTATTTATGTATGATAAGGTCAACAGATAAGGGAAATGACAGCCACTGGAAAGATAACTTGTAGCTCACAGTTTCCAAGAATAAAGGTATATCATACCTCACAAGGCCACATTAGGAAGAACCATGCTCTGTCAAGAAACAGAAGGAGTGAATGGAAAACATGAACAGACGGTTTTACTTTGGTTTCCACAAGAAAGGTGAGACAGAGCAGGGTAGGCAGGTTTAGGATTGGCTAATTAGAATTCAATGGGCTCTAGAGTGTAGGGGCTGTTATTAGTTGTCTGATAAGTGGCACTAGGACAATTAGGGCAGAGAGGAATATCGCCTCCTGTAGTATAAAAGCCAGATGGAAGTGGTTGGAAGTGTGAGGTCTTGATTGGTTCATTTGCACCATCTCCCCAGTCAGCAAGACCCCAGAACATTAAGAATACAACAAACAAACAAACAAACAAACAAACAGAAAATGTAGTTAATATAACTATGTATTAACTCCAGGAAGTTTTTTTGTTGATTCTTTGCAATTTTCTACATAATAATCATGAAATGTACTAAATAAAAAATCATGGAATTGTATTTATTAAATAAAAATGACAGTTTAATTTTCTCCTTCTCACCATGTATACTTTTATTTTCTTGTCTTACTGTACTAGGAAGAACTTCTAGTATGATCTTAAATATGACTGATGAGAAACGAATATTATTGTTTGATTCCTGATCTTAGCAGGAAAGCATTTAGTTTCTCACCAACAAGTATAATGTTAGGTGCTGGTTTTTGTAAGTGTTCTTTATCGAGTTGAGGATATTCCCATTTATTTCTAGATGACGTATTCTTTTTAATAAAATATGATGTATTAATTGAATATCCATGATAAAAATAATTTAGATCCAAAATAAAAATTAAAAAAAAACCACAGGTGTCCATTCCAGATAGATTATAGATCATAACAATGACATTTCCAGAAATAAGGAAGACTATTTTCATGCGCTTGCTGCAGTAATATTTTCTTAAACAGAACATCACTGTAGAGGAAGAGATTGATAACTTGGATTATATTAAATTTAGCAACTTTTGTATATCCAAAGAAATCAAGAGAGGAAATGCAGGTCATGTTCTGAGATACATAGTTTCAACTTATTTATTTGGAAGTAGACTCAGAGATGAAAAATATAAGGGATATAATTACATAACAACAACAAAAAAACAGACATTCTCTCAAACTCCAAGATTGGTAAACACTTTGAAATTACACTTCACAAGAGAAGACACACAAATGGCCAAAAGTCTATAAAGAATGTTCTTACAATCATTTGTCATCAAGGAAATGCAAACTAAAACCACAAGGAAATCCTAAACTTGTAACAGAAGCCCCAAAATAATTAAACAATAACACAAATAACAACGTGACAATATCAGGTATTGTCAAGACGTGGTGCAAAAAGAAGTCTCATGACTTAACATTCTGCTCCTAACTTTATCCTTAACAGAGCTGTTGACATTTGAACACCAAAACATAATTCAATTAGAGTCCATATAGTACTAGATACACCTATTGCCTAGTACATATTGGCTAGATACAATACTCGAAAACAGGAAAGATTAGAAAACACTTTATGTGCCTTCCCAGATTTGCTCTTTCCTAACTTCCTCTGAGATTCAAAATCCTGTTCCATGGAGATAAATGGAGAGCTCCATCATCCTAACCTCATTAGACAGGCTGAGTATCAGAACGATGTAAATGCAAGTGTAGTTAACATCCTATGGGGGAGAAAATGAGATCAATGAAAACCAGGAGAAAGAATGGTTTACAAATATAACTTCCTTTCCCTTTCTTTTTTTCTCAGTAGACTCTCCTGTCTTGCAATGATTCCACATACCCTCCCTGCACATGTGTGCAAGTACTTGCTGTGTTGTTTGGCAATGCTTTGTCTGATTCAGTAAAACACCACCTACCCTTCCTGTTCTTTTTGTTTTCCCCTTTCCTTTTTCTGACCTAATTACGAAGTTCCAGTGAGGCATTGGCATATAATATCTGTTTCATATTTTGCTTTAGAACACGTCAGAAAATAGATAAGGTATTGATATCAGTAAGTTTTCCAAATTTAAAACATCTCTAACATTAAGTACAAAATGTTTAAAACACACGAAGATTAGAGGGAATAAATAGATTGATATAAATTGGAGAGGGGCAATAACTTAAGAGATGGAGATAAAATAATTTCCCTGAAATGTGACCAATTATGAACTTAGTTGAATAATATAATTATTAAAATATAGTTTAATAATATAATTAATACTGTTATTTTTATTTAAATTCAACAGTTAAAGCAAAGTGCAACTCAAGAATAAAAATTTAGGTCAATTTTTCTCCCCTTCTTTTTTTTTAAGTTTATTTATTTACTTTGAGAGAGAGAGAGAGAGCAGGGGAAGGGCAGAGAGAGGGAGAGAAAGAGTGAGAATCCCAAGCACTGACAGTGTGGAGTCTGATATGGGGCAGGAATTCATGAACCACAAGATCATGACCTGAGGGGAAGTCAAGAGTCAGAAGATTAACAGACTGAGCCACCCAGGTGCCCCAGGAAATTTTTCTTCCTAACAAAGGTAACATTTCTAGAATATTTCTATAAAGTTGTAAAAGAAACATTAGGAAAAACATGAAAGTTTTAGGTTAGTCATAAAATGAAAGAAGAGAGAATTCATTTTTTCTAAATGTATTCTTTATCTTATTCATTCCTAAAATAGAGTTGAAATAGTTGTTATACAAGTGATAAAAATGTAAATAACTCCAATAAAGATTAACTTCTCATATCTATAAATTAGGTCAAAAGTTTTCTATTTGCCCATAATTTTACTTTATGTAACCAATCATTATTTCATTTTTTTCTATTCTCTTTGCATAACACTTGCATATCAACCACCTGTAAGAATTTTAATCAACTCAATTTAGTCTCAACCCTGTGGAGTAATAATCCAGTGCTCTACTCAAATGACTTCACCACTTTTTATTATTATTTTTTGAATGGTCAGAGCTAACATAACATTTAATTCATTCACACCTTCAGACATCATTCTTATTTTATGCCAATTTGTGTATTGTGTTCATATGAATCTGATGTTATTATTTAATTCACTTATGTTAGCAGGTGCTCATTTGTATAATTAAATTTTTGTTCATTTTGAGAAAAAGACATAAACTGTCAGAAAGAATAGAATTTTGTATCCAAAACCAACAGATCACTCATTAGAAGCAAAGTTTCTCTAATTATAAATGCACTTTCTGTTTCTACCAGTTGAGATAGGGACATGAATGTGCTTGAGAAGATAAATATCAAGGTTTCTGAGAAAAATAAAATGAGGGCTAGGATACTTTGTCAGCTCAAATGATCACACACACACACAAAGCTCTATTGCTTCTATAAAATATTATTTTTGAAATCAATATAAAATAAAACAAAGCAGTACAGTTACCATTGCACATCAGACAAAAAGTATAGGTCAGTATTTACCTTAACTATTTAAACAGGTTTTACTTTATATAACTCTTATCAGATTAGTTGCTTTAATACTTGAAATGTCCCACTTAAAATAAACAAAGGCCTTGGAATATACATATGCTGAATATTTTCTGACAAGAATATTTAAAGATTTCTTACTTTACCAAGCCCAGTGATAATAAACTCCTGGCATTTACCAAACTAGACTTTCCACATTTCTGTATAGAATGACAATCTGTCCTCTCAAGCACAAGTGAGGTGAGACAATTAAGTTCCCATTTATTTCCTGTAATAGGTACATTTTTTTCCAGAAAAATGACAAATTATAGTTCAATATACCCTTGCTTTAAAGGTTCATTGCTCAAAGTTCAAATTTGGTCTAACCTTTGGGAGTCAGTGATGGAATAGGCTTTCAGAATTTTCTACAAGTTGAGTTAAATTAATAGTCTTAAAGCTGGCAGGTTATTGAAACATGTTCAAAATTTAAAGACACATTTCGTGATCTTTGTTCTCTCTAGTATGTCAGAGATAACAGTAGGGAAAAAAAAAGTTATTTTTTACTGGAGAAAAAAAATTGCACTAAGTAAGGTCAGCATATTTGTTACAGGATAGATGTGTATTCATTTTGGAGCAAATATCTATAAGGCAATGATACAAGCAATTCCATAACATTAAAAGTCAGGTACTAGACAAATGATCATTATAACGTTATGGGGCCCAATTTTCTTACCTATAGTGTAAGTAATTGCACTAGATGATTTCTTATTTTCCTTCTATCTCTATGATTATTATCCCTACAATATAAATAAAAGGTGTAAAACCCTGGAAAACAATCGCTTTCCAAAAAATGAATGTTTTTATTTTTTAATTCAGAGATTTTTACTTGTCACAAATTTTCCATGATGAAATTATTAATAAGTAGAATCTTGAATTGTCTTAATTTTTTGCCTCTGCATTTATTATCAAACTTGAGCTTCTGAAATAACTAAAAAGAGATTATCAAATAGAGAGGGAGAGAGAAAGCAGAAAGAACTATATTCATAGATGAAGAAGAGAAAATCAATAAGCAAAATAAATAAATAAAACAAAAAATAGGATTGAAAGTGTCATTGGACATTTCTCTTTCTAGTTGTATGCTAGAAAACAATAAACCGTGGCTTCAATATTCTGAACAAAAATAATTTGAAGGTAAAAGAGTGCTCTCTCAGCTAAATTACGATAAAAGCTTATAATGGTTTTTCTGTACTCTAATTTCTCTAATTGTAAAACCACTTTAACTCAGTCTTGCTTCAAAGTAATTTTCCCCAAAATGCAAGTGTGATTATGTCACTCTTAACTTAAAACCATTCAATGCCTTTCCATTTCTTTTAGAATAAAAAATATCATTTACTTACTATGTCATTATTGGTATAACTCCTGCTTAGTTCTCTTTTTAAGTTTTGTGCAAGCTAGTGTTAAATTTCTTTTATTTAATTGACAGAACTTTTCCTTTGGTCTTAGCTTTTTCTAATTTATTAGAACTTAAAACTCAACAATAAGAAAATGTGCAAGCAATTAAAATATGGCCAAAGGGCATTAACAGACCCCTTACCAAAGATGATATACAGATGGCAGATAATCATATGAAAAATGTTCCACTTCACGTATCATCAGGGACATGCAAGTTAAAACAATGAATAATTATCACGCACCTATTAAATGACCAAAATCCAGAACACTGACAACACCAAATGCTGACAAGGACATGGAACAAGTAGAACTTGCACACAAAGCTGGTGGGAATGCAAAAAGGCCCTGCTATTTTGCAACAGTTTGGTGGTTTCTTACAAAACACATAATCACATAATCCAGCAATCATGCTCCTTGGTATTTACCCAAGTGAGCTGAAAAATTATGTATACACAAAACATTCACATGGATATTTATAGCAGCTTTACTCATAACTGCCAAAACTTCGAAGTGACCAAGATGTTCTTAAATAAGTAAATGGATGAATAAACTGTGGTACATCCAGACAATCTTAAGAGGCCATGTACTGTAGGATTTCAACTATATGACATTCCAGAAAAGACAAAAATATGGAGTCATTAAAAAGATCAGAGCTGTCCAGGGTTTAGGGTAGGGGATGGGATGAACAAGCAGAGCAGAGATGTAGTGATTTTTTAGGATAGTGATGCTTTTCTATGATACTGATAGAAATATGTAATTGTACATTTGTCCAAACTCAGAATTTACATAAAGAAGGATACATAGAATGTAAACCATGAACTCTGGGTGATAATGATTTGTCTGTATAGGTTCATCAATTATAATAAATATACCACTTTGGAAGAAGATATTGATTAAGGGGAGCTATGCATGTGTGAGGGCATGGGGTAAATGGGAAGTCTCTATACCTGACTCTGAAATAGGCTATGAACATAAAGCTTCTCTAAGAAATAACGTCCAATATATATTACACTTTGCATATAACGCTCTATATATCATATACACCACCACGACCCATGAGAAAGGCCAAATTTTTTAAAAAGATAAACATATACAAAAAAAGAAAACAAGGAAAAAAAAAAGATGTGTTGCTACCAGAATTTCATATATCAATGAAGAGAGTAAATTGGTAAAACCAGCTTGGGAGAATGTTTGGCACTATCTACTAAAGTTGATCATATGCAAACGCTATGAATCAGAATTTCCATTCCTAGGTATAGAGCCTACAGAACAGGTACATAGATTCTCTAATGACAGGCATATGAATGTTCATATCAGCACAATAGGATGACAACTGTGGGTACATAAATTGCAGTATAATCACTTGCTGTAATGATAATGAATGATCAGCAACTACATGCAACTCTGTGTATGTATCTCACAAACACAAAGGTGAGTTAAAGCAGCCAGATAAAAAGACTGGACTTTACAGGAGTTTATTCATGTAAAGTACAGAACAGTAAATATATTCTGTAAGAAATGGAAATATTGGTTCTCTAGGAGGAACTGGTGGTTGTGACTTAAAGGATATGAGAAGGTTACTTGTGTACTGGCAATATATCTTTCTTAATCTGTTTCTTGTTTCATGGCTGTTGTTCCATTTGTGAAAATTCATTGAGCTATATACTTAGGTTTTGTTTTCTATAAAGCTTTAAAAATTTTTCTTAGAGAAAAAAATAATACCACCACTAATATGATCCTCTTATATATATAATATATATGCAACATATATTTTTATATATACATATATATGTAACACACATATTTAAATGTCTGTAAGGATATATACAAATATTGTGGTTGACCCAGGGATGTGGTACAAAGATCTATTGTAGAAAACTTCAATTTTTTACTTAATTTTTAAAAATAAAATGTGCATTTCATTGTAATATAAAAATTTTAAAAGTATAATAGATTGCATTTTAATTTAATATAATATGCATTTATATTGGAGCATACACAAAAATTTCCCCATAGTAGTCATTTTGACCTGTTCCTTTGACTGTTTCTTCCTTCTTTTTTCTTTTCATTTCTTCCACTCCTTTTTACCCTTTCTTCCCTATTTATACATTTTCCATTTTTTTATTTTATAGATATTGATATAAATATCTATGTCTTTTTCTAAATATATATTTCCATAATAAATTATTTCATGAGACTAATATGTTAGGAGTACTATGTTAGGAGTAACAAGTCAAATGTATGCACATCTATAGATATTTTGATATACTTTGTTTTTTTAATTTCCTTTAAGCATTGTGTGTTAGATACCAATTTATAACATAAAATTTTATACTCCTCTGAACTAAAGTTTTAGGGTCTTTTCACTATTCGTAGAAAATTAATAACCAAATGATGTTCTTTACAATTTGAGCTTAATCAGTCTTCAAACTTATTATCATTAATATTATTACCATATCCTCTCTTCTCCCTACCTCGCCCCTTCTTATCCACCTTTAGAACCTTATTCTTCAGGCTCCAGTCATATCTTTTTTGGCCAAATTTTTGTATTTGTATTATACCATTCATTTTCAAATTGTCCCATATTGCTCAAAATTTTCCCTCTTCCACATATGAGTGAAATCATATATCTGTCTTTCTCTGACTAGCTTATTTTGCTTAACATAATACCCTCTAGTTCCATCCATGTTGTTGCAAATGGGAAGATTTCATTCTTTTTCAACTCAGCAGATGAACATAGGGGAAGGGAAAGAAATATAAGATAAAAACATAGAGGGAGGCAACCCATATGAGACTCTTAACTACAAAGAACAAACTGATGGTTGCTGGAGGGGGTTGGGTGGGAGGATGGGTTAAATGGGTGATGGGCATTAAGGAGGGCACTTTTGGGAGGAGCACTGTGTGTCTCATGTAAGAGATGAATCACTGGATTCTACTCCTGAAGCCAAGACTACACTGTATGTTAATTTGAATTTAAATAATGAAAAAAATTCCCCTCTTTCTGGAATGATTTACTCCAACACCTAAGTTTCATTTTTATCTATTGTGTGAGTATTCTCATTTCATGCCAGCTAGGATACTTATCACCATCTTCCATGCTTCTATAATATATTTATATTGCTTTATAATTATTTAAATTAACTGGAATTTATAAGGTCCTTTTCACAGTCTTTGTTAGATAATAAGTTCCCAATGAAGGTAAAGTGATAAAATCAATATATCTTAAGGATATTATCAAAATAACAAATGCAATATTGTCATAAATTATAACATGACATTTCCTTTTCACTAGATATTAAGCTCACTTGGAAGTAGAAATAATGCTTTATATATTATTTCATTAATACTTCCATATATCAATATATAAACACCCATAAATGCACAAAAATACACACAATTTTTCAGATATTCTAGAATCTTGGAGATGATGATTTTTATTACATAAAAATGAAATGAAAAAATGTCCTTACCTCCCCTTTCCATCCTTTGGAAACTAATTCATCCTAAAAGCTAAGTTTAAAAGAAAAATCTCTGTGAAGTATTTCTGGAACAACTTCATTATGTTATTTCGCTTTCGGTAATTATTAGTAATCCCAGATCAGAGTTTGTCTATATTATCTTTGATGTCCTCATTCAAGCACAGTGCCCAGTTCATCTGAAGTTCTCATTAAATATAAATTGTCATAAGAAAGGTTAAGTGATGAAAAATGATTTTTGGGGTGCCTCAGCGTCTGACCTTAACTCCAGTCATAGTCTCACGGTACACATCAGGCTCTGTGCTGACAGTGCAGAGCCTGCTTGGGATTCTCACTCCCTCCCGTAACTCTGCCCCTCCCCTGTTTGCACTTTCTCTTTCTCTCAAGTTAAACAGATGAAAGCTTTTAAAAAAATGAAAAAAATGTGAGTTTTCTTAGGTATTAATTCTATTACACTGTTTAATAATACAACTATGCTATACAATGTGCATAATGCATATATTTATGTATACTGTATATTTAATTTCAAATAATTTGGAAATGTGTTAAGGAGCCACATGCGTATGTAATTATCTCAAATATACATTAAGCTTAGAAACATAAACAACATAAGTGTTTATTTTATATCTTATGATTTCACTGTTTCACACTTTCTCATAATGAAAACAGAGTTATCCTTGCTCAGATATATAAATATTTTTTTAAATGCTTCTCTCTTTGTGGATTAAATACTCAGACGGACTTATTTTACATCCAATATAAACTTTTTAAATATGTGTTGTGTCATCTAAGATTATAATCTATCAATAAACTATACCCCAGATGTTTATTTTTCCCATCAAGAATTTAAGAAGATCGAAACTTCTCTATTGATACATAATCTTTAATACATTTTCAAATCTCTATGTTTACTTTATTTAACAAATTACTGAATCTATAATTTATGAAGTAATTTTTCATATCGAAACAATTAAGTTCCTAAACATCCAATACAGGTATAACTCATTTTACCACTCTTTGCTTTACTGTGCTTTGCAGATATTGTGTTTTCTCTATTTTTTACAAATTGAAAGTGTGTGTCCACCCTGCATTGAGCAAATCTGTCAGCACCATTTTTTTTTTTACCAGCATTTGCTCACTTTGTGTCTCTGTGTCACATTTTGGCAATTCTCACAATATTTCAAAATTTTCATTGTTATTGTATTTGTTATGGTGATCTGTGATCAGTGATTACGACTCCCTGAAAGTGCAGATAATGGTTACCATTTTTTAGCAATAAAGTACCTTTTAATTAAGGTATGTACATTTTCTTATACATAATGCTATAGCATACTAAATGGACTACCATATAGTATAGACTTAATTTTTGTATATACTAAGAAACCAAACAATTGATTTGACTTGCTTTATTGTGATATTCACTTTATTACAGTGGTCGGGAGCCAAACCTGCAATATTTCCAAGGTATGGCTATAGCTAGACAGATTAATAACTTACAATTTAAATAAACAACTCCCTTGTTAAGTGAGGAAATAGCTATTGAAAGACCAAAGCTACTAAAAACAATGACAATAGTGACAATAACATTATCCATACTGAACAGTCCGTTAACTACACAACTGGCAAGCTCTATTACCACTAGGAATTCCAGGATTTTTCTTTTTCTTTTTGTTTTATTTTTGAGAGGGCTTGAATGGGGGAGGGGCAAAGAGAGAGGGAGACAGAGAGAGAATCCCAAGCAGGGACGCAGGGCTTCAAGTCATGAACTGTGAGATCATGACCTGAGCTGAAACCAAATCGGACACTTAGCTGAATGAGCCATCCAGGCACCCCCAGGGTTTTTCTTTCCATATTAGCTAAGAAGAAACTTCGAGAAGAATAAAAGAAAATATATTTGTCTGTTCTTTTTTTTTTTAATTTTTAATAATTTTTCAATACAGTTAAAACTTTTCAAAATTTAGAAAAGGAAAAAAAGGAAAATATATTTATAAATTGTACTTGGCTATCATTAATTTAAATAAGGAGTTGAAAATGTTTGGCACAGATGTCATACATGAGTTAGACACACACAAGAACACACAGATACATCAATACATTAAATAGCAACAAACATTACTTTTGAAAACGAATATTTTGGACTATTATTAAAAATAATTTGAATATTGGGGCACCTAGGTGTCTCAGTTGGCTGAGTGTCTGACCTCAGCTCAGGTCATGATCACACAGCTCGTGAGTTTGAGCCCCACATAGGGCTCTGTACAGACAGTTCGGAGCCTGGATCCTGCTTTGGATTCTGTGTCTCCCTCTCTTTCTGCCCCTCCCCTGATCATGTTCTGTCTGTCTCTCTCTCTCCCAAAAATAAATAAACATTAAAACTTTTTTAAAAAATTTGAATATTTAAATCTAATTAAACATAAACACATTGAATAGGGTACCTCTATGCTTACTAGTCCCAGAGAATTAAGTGCCTCATCAATGTATAAGATTTCAAATAAACCCCATTTAATTCTTGGCTTTATAATAACGGCACTTTCCGAGCTTTAATTTACCATAGAACATCAGTTTATACTCCAACACTTGTAGTCTTGAGTCTGAAATGCACAGAGTGGCAAGCAAGCTGGAAACCAAGGCAGGATTTCTATGTTCCAGTCTTGAGGTAGAATTCCTTCTACTCTGGGAAATCTGTTTTTCCTCTTAACACCTTTAACTGGAGAGGTCCACCCACATTATGGTGGATAATATCCTTTATTTAAAATCAACAAATTATAAATGTCAGTCACATCAACAAAATGCCTTCACAGCAACATTTAGACTAGCGGTTGAGCAAAGAACTGGGCACAAAAGCCTAGCCAAGTTGACATACAAATCAAGTTACATAAGGCAAGTAGGAAAAACCTATGGATGAATCACATGACATTCACTGCGGTATATTCTCTGGACTTCAGGCCTTGAGGCTTATCTGGAAATTATATAAACCACTGTAAATAGCATAGAAAATAGCACTGAAAACTTCATAACTTTACAGTCTCTTGTGGAATTTGCTATCACTATTATTCAAATGGATTGAACATATGTTGAAAATAATCTCCTGGCTTCTATTTGAGAATCATTAGAAGTCAATTTGCACAATAATGAAATGGGCAAGGTCCATAACATATGAGGTGGTTTTTATGTTTACATTAATCTTACATATCATTCTTTCATCTCCAAGGAAATGCGTATGTTCATATACCAGTTACTGGTATAGAATTGCCTATTTCCAATAGACTTAAGGTTAACAGCATTAATCTATTTTTCCTTAGCATGTTATGTTTTGCTAGACCACTTCATTGAATTTCATTTTAATTCTCAAAGTATCCTCTGCTGATATTGCCATATGGTAATAAACTATAGAATTGAGAAGCAAAGAATAAATTACACAAAACAGATATTTCAGTTACTTCGGTTAGTTGCTGTTGGTCTAGAAAAGGAAACAACATTTCCACAGACAAGAGAAAATGAAAATGCCTATGGCTGTAGTGTTGAAAATTTTAATACAAACAGTAGTAGCAATAATAGTCTCTTCTGAATGTGGTTCCCATGGTTAATGATCCAAATTTGCAGGGCAAGGTCTAGTTGTAATTTTTTCTTTTGTGAATCTTAATCTCCAAATTTCTAGGTTTATGGTATTTGCATCTGGATCCTCGTGAACTTCTTAGTTTCAGTTTATCGAATTTTTTTGTGGGAGAATTGTGAGCAGAACCTTGATCCCCTCCATCGCTGTTCTTTGAGTATAACAGTGCTATTAAAGTGCATTTTCTTTACTCTGTGTCCAATATTTGTGTGTTTTGTGGAGAGCAAGTTTTTAAAGACACCGAGTCCAACTTCATGCCTGAATCTGTTAGACTCAGTACTGACAAATCCAAACTTAAATTTAATAAGTTACTTAATCACTGCATATAAAATATTTCCCCTTCCAATCACACTTTCGGTCATCTGAACCTCCTATTTTGTTTCAATACCAACTTCCTTTGCAAACATATTTCCTCTTTCTGAATGTCTGCTAAGGTCACCATATTTAGGAAATGGAAATCCAGGACTCCAATCCACTTTGAACTTGTGATAAACAGCAGATACATTTTTAGTGTAAGTATGTCCCAAATATTGTATATGACATTTATACTAAAATAATCTGTTTGTTGTCTATCAGAAATTCCGATTTTACTGGGTGTCCTATATTTTCTCTGACAACCCTACCTTGTCTTCTCAGCTTTCAAATCTAGACCTCCGTTGATCTGTTATATATTACCTGCTCCATAATAAAGTGTCACATGGCTTTTCTACCTGACTAGAATTTATGCATCCACGTGGTTTTGTCCCCTAGAATTTTGTTCATGCTTTTATAGTGGCATTTAATATCACGATATCTGATATATTTGTGAGCTTTTTACAGACAGAAATAATGTCCTATTCATCTTTGCACCCATAGCATATACAAAATGCCTTTACCTTAAAAAGCAGCTAAACTTTGTTTAGATTAATATTTTGTCTGCTTCTCCTTTCGATTTAGGAGCCTTTTTTTCCTAAGTTTTAAAAATGTTTATTTTTGAGGGAGAGAGAGAGACAGAGCACAAGTGGGGAGGGGTTGCGAGTAGAGGCAAGAGGGAGACACAATCTGAAGCAGGCTCCAGGCTCTGATCCATCAGCACAGAGCCCAACCTCACAGACCATGCACGAGATCATGACCTGAACCAAAGTCAGACGCTTAACTGACTGAGCCACCCAGGCACCCCTTGATTTAGGAGCCTTTGAAAGAAAGAGTATAATAGTAACTAAAACTAATATTTCTTGAGTGTTTTGTATATTCCAAGCATTATTCGATATATTATTTCTGCTGTAATGTGACATATGAGTTGTAGCAAAACCTCAGATTCTGCACAATCATGCAGTAAATACAAGGTGAAGAGCAGAAACCTCAAATCATGGGCAGTTTTGTAATCAGAGAACCAACAACTGCAATAGCTCTAATAATTATACTAGGGCATATACAAGACGGGTTACATTCCTAGTAATTAACAAAATAGTACAGTAGATATATACTTTACATTAAAATGAATAAAATGAGGGAGAGACTTGATATAAAAGGTACAAAGAAGTACTGTGGTTATGTAGTTATGGAGAGATGAGGAAAGTGTTCAAATATGGTGGAAATATGAAATAAGCATGTCCAGGAAAGAGTATGGTGCCAAACCATGGAGTGCAGAGCAACAAAAAGAGCATGAGATGATTGGGCATCATGTAAGGTATTGCATTGTGTTACGGTTTGCTGTTTCCTATTGTGTATTTCACTTTGAGCTTTTTGTCTGGAAAAACAAAAATGTATTTTGAAATGTTGGGGGAAATGTAATATGGAAAAATTCCTTGTTATAATAACATCGTCCCTTATTTAGCAATTGCATGTAAGCTATGTTACTTTACAGAAACCCATTAAGGTGCTGATTTCATAAGTTAGTTTTCCTCAAAAACATATGCACTTAAGAGCTAGTTTTTATTGTATTTTAGGGAAGAAATATCTATGAAAAAAAGCAGAGTTTTGTAACATGCCTATGGGAACACACTAATAAAACTAGAGCCAGGGTTTCAATTTAGACCATTGGAACACATAATTCTCACTCGTATCTATGAAGACACATTTGCATTTTTGAATGGTTGTTTTTCTATTGAAGTTGTAAATATCGTCACTGATGTTTCAAAATTCCATGATTCATAGGGCTAGAAACATAAAAAAATTCCTTCTTTGTGTCTTCCTGCTATATACAGAACACAAGAACATATGAAATTTAACATGTCAATTCCATCTTTGTTTCTAGGGTATCCTCTTTTTAATTACAGTATTTAAGTCTCAAAATGTTAAAACTGGTTTGTAATTTAATAATAGTTATATGATACTCAGACCTCATGTATCAAATTTGATGCCTTCAGATCTATGGGGATAAGCCCTTGACAGGCATGTGTAAACTTTATAAACTTTTCTTCTCTGCCTCAAGCCAATTTGGCCATTGCTGACATTATTCAAGTGGAGCAATCATATTCTTTCTCTGAAATTCAGAATTTTGATCAATGGTTTTCACGCATTTTTTCATATGAGCAGCATTATATAAATTTAAGAAAAGTGGAACAATCATATCCTATTCAATGAATGAAAAAAGTGCAGAAACCCAATTTGCAATATTTAAGAAGAATAAAGCATATTTGCACAGAGAGGAGAGGACGACAGAAAATGCATCTGTATTTTCTCACTTATTGATAGTTTCTTAGATTCTGGTTCCATCCAAGATTTAGCTAATCTTTTGCTCAAAGTTTATAAGAATCATCATATATCATTAAGAAAAGCTTCTTTTTTTGATATAAAAGAGTATAAAAAAGAAGGGATACACAAAAATCATCTAAATAATATTTTCTTTCAAATGTACATGCTATTTCTTTATTAAAAATAAATGATTTTAATGATAAAACATAATTTTATAATACCTATGTTGATAAATAATAAATACCAATGTCATAAAAGAATATTTGGTTTGAAGATAAATTACATTATATGAATTCACTAGCTCTTTGGTGACTCAAATTAAAAACAAATAAGCAAAACTTTATGCTACATTCCCAGATATTTTTATTGAAATTTTACAGAAATTCCTTGTAATAGTTGGTAATAAAAACTGACTCTCCCTATGGAAATGGGACTTATTAACTATATATTTTCATATAAAAATTGGCTTCAGAGCCCAAGATGAAACATTTTAAACAGGTCAGTAATAATGACATATCTTGAGAGAAATCTGGCACTGATAGTTTTTGGCAGTGAGAAAATATTTTATATTAGAATTTGTTTTGTTGTCTCAAAAACTGTCATGATTGTTATTGATAATTTACATCAAAAATGAAATTGTTAAATGTTCTTTGAAGTTTTATTTTGTCATATCAAGAAGTGTGCAGTATGTTATGCTTTACAGTACACTGTCGATTATATTTACTTTAATGTAAATTATATAGTCTTACACAGTAAAATCAAGGTTTGAATGTAATTTTCTTGGATATCAAATTCAAATCTGCTGATTTCTCTTACTATAAGATGAAAGAGACTTGGAGAGAAGTAAGCATGCATGATTTATTCCAGTTCAAAAACAGAACACAAACTCTGCAAAGCTGATGAGGACATTTTTCAAAGTGGTAGACAGTAGGTGTCTGTCATAAGCACCATTCGAGCAGCCCAATGCCTGCTTCAACACCTTGTTTTCCAAGTGAAATGAATCAGTGAATTCAACTAAGTAGTTGAACCAAATGGTTACCTTCCTCCTCTGTTTTTAACTATCGTCCTATGAGTGGTCTGATTCTCCTCAAGCAACTCTATAATAATGTTTATTTATTTTTGAGAGACAGAGAGAGGCAGAGCACGATTGGGAAGGAGCAGAGAGAGAGGGAGACAGAAAATACAAAGCAGGCCTTGGGTTCTGAGCTGTCAGCACAGACAGGGATGCGGGACCTAAACCCAAGAACTGTGAGATCATGACCTGAGCCGAAGTCAGCGCTCAACCAACTGAGCCACCCAGGAGCCCCTTCTATAAGCTAATAAAAGCTTTAAGCAATTTAGAAACAAGCTTGTATCAGATATATTGAGATAGGTAGAACTATTAGAACTATTATGATAATTCCCAAAGGCTACCACTTGTATTTTTGCACTACAGAAAGATTTTCTGTTGCATACAAGTGCAACTTTCTTTTTTTCCCATAAAACTTAGGAAAATATCCAAACTTGTGGTTAGAGGTAATATAATTTGCTCTTTTAAATTGTGTGTCCTTATAATGAGTAGGCTTTTATTCTACTTAGTGACGAAGGCCTAAGTTAAATATTAATACTTCATGGATGATCATGTGATTCATATGAAAACCTCTTTTATGCAAATAATGTACAAATTAATTTGAATTCTGAATTTACTGTTGACTTTGTAGCCAAAATATAATGCAATTGCTACAGTTTTGCCAAGAAGAAAAGCAAGGATATATATTTTTAAATAATTTTAAAACCTCAAACACTGGGAGCTAATTTTGAGTAAACAAATCTGCAAACTACCCTGAAGCCTCTCTAGTCTTTTTCATATGGTCTACCCTATTGAAATACTTTGTAGGTAGCAATATGTTGCACAATTGTATACTTATCATATCCATATTAACGGATCTTAATTTTGCATATTGTTGTCAAATAGGAAATTTCAACTGCATGGAATCAAGATTTTTTTAAAATGTGTTTCATTAAATTATTCATTGATAGGTATTCATTTACCACTATTTTGTGCCAGGCACACTTCCAATCCCTAGGAATATAGCATTACACAAAAGAAACAAATATCATCTTACAGAGCTTACATTCTAGTGGGAAAGATAGCAACACAAAAGAAGTAAAATATAAATGATGTTAGGTAATGATAAGTATTCTGGAAAAAATGGATGTGGAAAGTTTGGTAAGTTTCAAAAGAGACACTGAGGGCTGGAATTATTTAACATTAAATGTGAAGGATAGAAAAGTTTTCACTGAAAAAAATGTAAATTTTGAATAAAAACTAGATGGAGGTGTAGGAGCAAATTTTTAGATAACTTATTCTAACATATTCTAACGCCCTAGGGGAATAGGATATCTGGTATGTCTAAGGAAACAGCAAAGAGGTGAAGATGACACAAGAAGGGTGGCTGTGGTCAAGCAACAAGAAATGAGGTCAAACGGGAAAGAAGATGATGGGGAAACATGGGTGAGATTTCATTGGAACTTACGTAGAATTTGACTTTTCTCTAAAGGAAATGTGAAGCTTTCCTAGCTTTAGCACAAAAGAGTGTCAGACACTTTGAGAGGATCACTGAAGTTATGTTGAGACTAGAATGTATGTGGTAATACTGATGTAAGAAGACCAGAGAGGAGGCCATTAACACAAGGCAGGTGAGAGATGATGGTGACTTGGACCAGATCTATGCGGTGCCAGTGATGGTGGCCAATTATAAATATATTTTGAAGCTAAAGCCCACCAAATTTGCTGAGAAATTGAATTACAAGTGTGTAATAAAGAAAAGTAAAAAAATACTCTGTGGTTTTGGATTGAACTACTGTTACATACTAATTTCTAATAATAACAATAGCTAAAAAAAACGTGAAAGTAAGATACATCACATGAAAAGAGTTTAATTTTGAACATGTTAAGTCTCAGATGATTATTTAACATCAAAATAACGTTCTGACTTAGATGAGAACCCTTTTAAGTCTGAGATAATCAGACTCATGTAGTATTTAACAGCACTGTTCACTCTGCTTTGTTAAGAACAAAGTGGAAGAGAGCAGTCCACGCTAATGAAACTGGAAATAAGAAAATGATTGTTATCAACATAAATATCATGCACAATGAACACATCATCCATGTTCCAAATCAACTGCAAGGGGCAAAAATATATTGGTTACTATTGGGATCTGTAAAAACAATGAATAAATAAGTCTTGAGCTAAAGACCTTTTGAATTGAGAACTTTTTATAAAGTCACTTCTTCAGGAAACAAATTGCACTTTAAAAAGACCAAGCCCAACTATTACTTATATTATTCATAATCTTGTTTCACATTCCTAATGATGAGTTTCACCAGCACACAGATGATAAAATTAAAGTTTGCTTGGAATTGTGCAAGAGGGTATACAGCTTCCAGGTTATTGGCTGTCTAGGGAGGAATGTTTTAGTCATATCAATTCAGAGGGTCGCCTGAAAATAAATACCAGATTATGCTAGCGGAAATGCTTCAAACAGTTCTGCCCTTGGAACTTGGAATAGAACTGCTCTTGACCATTGATTATTCCAGATAAAAGCACATTTTGTAGTTTGTTCACCCATCAACAACACCAAACAATATATCACGTATGAGAATTTTTTAAGTCATGCATAATCTCCTCAATTTTTTACTTTACTGTATTTTTATACAGCTGTAACACTTGCGTGAGTGACTTATGTTGGTCTAGTAATAAATTGTGTAAAGTCAGTCAAGACTTGTATATAAACAGATTTACTATTTCCCACTTAAAAACAATTGATCTCAAAGTACACCCTGTAAAAGCCAAGAATACAGACCTGAAAGGAAGTTTATATATTTAGTACGCTTAGAAATCATCCTGGCTAGATTAGTCTCCCAGGCTCCTTAATGACCACTGATTTACCCCCAGACTTTATAAAAAAAGTTAGGTGTCATACAATTAAAAGGTTGTCCACTGGAGTGTGCCAGAATTTCCACTCTTAACTTTTCTCATGATGCTTGCTAGAAGTCTGGCAAAGGATTTCCACTGGGTTATTTAAAAAGCAACCAACATAATGTACTTCAAATAAATAAAGGTGTTTTTTTTTTTAACTTGTAACAGTGCTGTTGTGACCAATATGAAAGAACTAAGACGGCTGCATGTGGGAGGATCATAAAATGACACTGACAGAAGGGAAGCTATTTTAGATAATGGCCTCACAATGCGTTATTGATCAACATCCGTTTTCCACACTTCCTGGCATGCTAGGTTATGCAATGCATCTTGCTCCATTTTGTAGCCGTCCCACAGCGTCTGGTATCTTTCCACTGCTTTGCCTCCACGCTGAAGGGTCAGAATCTCCCTAAACAGATCATTATCTGACATGGGAATTCTAGGGGAAAAAACTGTCAAAACTTAGAGCCTCAGACATCTTCCTATCCTTTCCTGTTATCCCATAATCCACAGAGTTGGAGCCTTAACACAAAAGAACAATTTAATTATTAAATATTAAATAGCAAATTAACTATATATATATATATACATATATATACAAATAGTTAATTTGATATATATATATATATATATATATATATATATATATATATTTGTATCACTAAGCAATTTCTATGTACTCAATAATTCCCAATTCTTCACTCCTCTTCATGGGAGAGGGCTATATAGAAGGAAGTGCACATGGGGACTAAAGGTATTTAAGAGTACCCATGCAGAAGTGAAAAGGAGCCTAGTGTGATTAGTTGGGCAAATGCTTTTCATAAAATAAAATAAAATACAATTAAATTAAATTAAATGGTAACTTACATTATTTTATGTTATATATATATAATTTACAGAAACTGATTTTTTAATTTATCAGTGTGTTATACAAATACTTTTAATAATACTACATTTAGCTATTCACAAAAATTGAAAAAAAACTTTATTGTTTTTTATTTTAATTCTAGGATAGTTAACATACAGGGTTACATTAGTTTCAGGTGTACAGTATAGTGATTCAGCAATTCTATACATTACTCAGTAGTCATCATGATAGGTGTACTCTTTAATCCTCATCACCTACTTCACCCCTTCCCACACCCACCTCCCCTCTGGTAATCACCAGTTTGTGCTCTGTAGTTAAGAATTTATTTCTTGGTTTGTCTCTCTTTTTTTCCTTTATTTGTTTGTTTCTTAATTCCACATATGAGTAAAATCATATGGTATTTGTCTTTTCCTGACTGTCTTATTTCACTTAATGTAGTACTCCCTAGCTTCATCTATATTGTTGTAAATATACATGAGAATTTTAATACTTGACCATGTTTCTATTACACGGGACTTACATCATATGTCAATCTCAGTTTGATCAGAAAAACTAACCACTACATGTGTTAGGAGAACAAAGGGGGTAAATGTGAGCGTAAGGACTTACACATATATGGATGGGCCTTAGGGGAGGACAATCTGGAAGACCACAGCTGAGGCATATGAAAAACTGGCATTAGTGCAAGTTCTGAGGAGAATAGCACATATATGGCTATGAAACAAGAACAAGTATAGAGATCTGTGAAATCACTTATATGCCTAAAATATCAAAACACAAACTCAGAGAACTGCTAATCTGACACCTCTACTCATTGTGATAGAGAGTCAGGAAGTCATGGAGAAGTCTTCAGGGCCATCTTGTCTGACCACAACAACCTCCAAAAATAATAGTTTCCCTGTCCCTTTCCCATCCACCTTCCAAGTATCTTATTTTTTTTAATGTTTATTTAGTTTTGAGAGAGACGGAGCACAAGCAGGAGAGGGGTAAAGAGGGGGAGATACAGAATCCAAAGGAGACTCTAGTCTCCAAGCCGTCAGCACAGAGTCTGACGCAGTGCTCAAACCTGTGAACTGTGAGATCGTGGCCTGAGCCAAAATTGGATGCTTAACCATCTGAAACACCCAGGTGCCCCCCTCACCACCTTCCAAATTTCTTGTGAGCTCCTCTTATTGGCAAAGTCTAGCCCAAAACAACAGGTTAAAGAGACTCTTAGAAATCTATGCCAGGGCTTCTCTCTGCATTGAATAGATGTAAGCGGAAATGCTACTGAGCTAACCAGGTAACGCTGTGCAGCCCAACCCCTCATAAACTCAAGAGATATAAATATCTCCTTATACTAATTTTATAAGATATATGTTATATTATATGTGATTATATTACTTATATATATTTATATTATTTACATATATAATTATATGTAAATATAATATATAATATTCAACTTGTTAATATAAACAGTAACACCAGCATACCACCACCTAACATGATATAATTCTCTCTCATACCACCAAAATCACGCTTACCTCTCCCATAAAGTCAGACACAATCCAATATGCCTCTTCATATTTATTGATATCTATTCCTCTTCTAGCTCTTTTATAATCTCAATGAGCTATTCTGTTTATTAAAAATATAATTACATAGTGAAATATTTGGTCAATTACTATATGCACGCTTGTGAAATACTAAGAAAAGAAAATTAAAGAAAAATAATTGGTAATACACTTTCTATTTAACACACACACAAGAAGACACATATATGTATACACATAAAGTGAAGAAAAAATTGTTTAGCAATTTTCTAGTGAATAATTTGGGGTCAAATGAGACATACCTATACCTACCGCTTGGTTTTCTGACCCGTATATTTGACTATGGGGAAAATAGTGCCATCTATTTGTTGCTGGTTCAGATACACTACTGCTTGGAAATAAAGCCAAACATTCAGAGTGTTATCCTACTGTCCTTTCAGACCAAATGCTCTATTCAGCTCATAGTAAGACCAATAAAGTCTGTGGCCCAGATGCTATTGCCTTGAATCACAATGAGTTACTTTCAGGAATATGATTCCTTTTAGAAGCAGTGATGTATGGAATACCAAGACAGCAAGTAGCATTCTATAAATATATAGATTAGGGTTACAGCAGAAACATCACGGGTATGGGAGAAAAAAAAATCGAGTATCTTAATACATGACTTCTGGAATGGTGGAGTAAGGATATTGGTGCAATCTTGTCTCAGCAAAGCAAAATTGCTCAATGATACAAAAGTATAATCATTGAAAATCTCTGGAAATTGTCTGAAGGGCATATAGTAAATAGAAAAATGTCCATATATGAAAATCTGCTAAATCTTGATGAGAATAATACCAGTTTGTAGCATTTGTGATACAGTCTGTTATCTTACCACACATCCTTCCTACGTCACTTCCATGTTATGGAAATTCTATCCTGTGCATGTGTGGCCACTAATACAGGGTTCTCTTATCTTCCAGGCTTCCTGTCTGGGTCTACAGTTTCACCCCAGAGGTTCAGGCTGTTGTTTTTTTACTCTCCATGCATGAGCATGAGCCCTTGCATAGGCTCTATTCCCATCCCAACATAAGATGTTCCCAGGAAAGGAGCACATCTTTCCCCCAGCCAAGCTCTTACTTACAGGACAGAGCCCTACTCCAGTCACAGAAGACAGAGAATACTGAGATTCCATACCTCACTTCCTCAACTTGTTTTTTTCCAAAAGAAAAATGTTTAAAGGCCAAGTGTTGCTACTCTCTAACCCTTAGTGTTCACTCAAAGAACAAAGGTCTCACTCAAATAGCAAGAAAGTAAAAACACAAACCACAGAATGGGATAAAATTTTAAAATTACATATCTACCAGGGAAATTGGATCTAGATTACAGAACGAAATTTTGACCCAATTTAAAAACGGTTAAAACATTGGAATAGACATATTTCATAAAAGGATATGCAAATGGCCAGTAAGCACATGAAAAGATATTAATCATTATTTATTAGGGGAATGCAAATAAAAACCACAATGAAATTCCATTTCCCATCCACTGGATGGCTATAATAAAAATATGGACAAGAACAAGTATTGATGGGGATGTTCAGAAATTATAATCACCAAATATTTCTTGGTGGGAATGTAAAATATTCTGAAGTTGTGATCATGGCTGCAAAACCATATGAACATACTGAAAGCATTGAACGTACACCTTACATAGGTGAATTGTATGGTATGTTTATTACTTCTCAAAACTGATACTAAATATTTATTTAAAAAATTAAAAAAGGTATGCATCTTCTAATAAAAGTAAAAATGTCATGATGGAAATGGTTCAATTTATCAGCCTGCTTTCATGTGACTTGCTATTTCCCCTCTAGAATGGTGACATATCAGGGACTCACTGAGAGTTTTGCTGTTAGCTATGACCAGCTCAGCCTTGTTGAATGGAAATTATTGTTTTTGTTGAACTCATGCATAATCTCCTCCTTATTGTCATCAAGATACTCTAATGAGTCCATTAAACAAGGAAAAGAGTAGCTGGGGAAGCAGATTACTGACACCCACAGAAAAGATTATCTTGATCATCTTATAACGGAGAGATTCCTTTATCTGTGATTTATTTTGATGTGCGCTTCTTTGGGAAACAAACAACCTCAATTTGCTCTTTCCCAGACCTACTTGTCATCAAATTTTCAATCTTGCTCTTTCCAAGTCCTTGACCAATTGTCAAACTGTTAGCCACATTTCATGAATCAACACAGATTTAGACTTCTCCTCTCTCCCTCTAGAAAGGTCAGCAATTAGGCATGTAAAGTTTATCCCATTTGGAGGATTTTCGTACAGTTGCTCACTGTCACGTGATACCAGCATGCTAATTAGCACAATCTGTAAACTAGATGATTTCATTTTCTTTTCAATTAAGCAATCCTATGGGATGTTCCATCAGCATCTGAGAGATGAGACACTTCCTTATGCAACTTAGTTATGCCTCCAATATCTCCTCTCTTATTCACAATTTTAACTTGACAGTGGAGTGCTGCTAAAGCACTTAGTTTTATGGCTTGATGACTCAGACATTTAGAGTCCAAGATGGATAGCTAGGTCCTAGTAATCTAGAGGTCCATGCTAAACCACTCAGTCTCTACCAAGCACAATATTAATGCAGAACTATTAAAAAAAAGATAAATTTCTGCATCAGATGGCTTACACTTGCTCTAAAATCCTTGGAATATGCATGATTTGCCTACTGGCAAATTACAGTGTTCTTCTTTGTCAGAGGCACTTCATCTACCATCCACCATCTGCTATACCCTATGCCCCAGTGTCACAGCACTTTGCCAAGCAGTCTGAATCTGTTGCAAAGCTTTCTTTCCTGCTGAACTCAAAACACATAAACATATGGGTTACACCATAAATGGACTTGTAGAAACAGGCTGAAAAGGAGTGAAAGCTGCTGCTAAAACCTAAGATAGATATTGGAGAGAGGGAGTTAAGTGAGTTAGGTGTCTCTTCCCTCTCACTCCTTCATGCAGGATTGTCCTATTTGCTAAATCATGTGTTCTTTAGTCAAAAGGCACAGCTTCTTCCAGGTGGCCCACTTCACCGAAAAAACTCTAACATACACACATTCTCTCTTCTGTCATCGAATATATAGATATTCATATATATCCAGCCAGATAATCTCTCTCATCTTTCGTATTACCTCTTCAAACCTGTGAGTGATAACAACCTTCTGCTGTGCTTCTCCGAAGTATTCCTCTAACCTTGTAAATATCTTTGAGAGCAACCGAATTCAGTGTGCTCTCTCCTTAACAGGACACTGAAGAATTCAGTTGAATATTATCATTGCATTCCAATAGTTTGCAATATTACTAATAAAAATGCTATTTTGCACTTTTTAATTTGCACTTACTTTACTAGATTTTTTTTACACTTTCTTGATGCTATAATTTCACTTTCTGAATTACACTCTTGTTTTGATTTTTTTGTGTCAGAGGAAATTTAAGTGACTGTTTTAAGACATATAGATAAGAATAATTTAGATTATGGATATTGGTACTTTTTGTCATTTGCATTTCAATTAATTTTCCTTTTCATGGTATTTGTCTTTTCAGTTCACTATTTTATTTTTCTCCAATAAAATTCTGATTATTAATTTCTTCCCTCCTTGTTTAATATAATTATTTGTTAATGTCTCTTATTTGAAAATTAGATTTCTATGTTGTATATACATATCAATTATCATCATTCATTTTTAAAAATTTTTTAATGTTTATGTTTGAGAGGGGTGGGAAGCATGAGAGGGCGAGGGGCAGAGAGAGACACACACACAGAATCCAAGGCAGGCTTCAGGCTCTGAGCTGTCAGCACAGAGTCCAACATGGGGCTCGAACTCACGAAACTGCGAGATCATGACCTGAGCTGAAGTTGGACACTTAACCAATTGAGCCACCTAGGCGTCCTTCAGCTATCATCATTCATAATTTTCACCTTGTTTTATTTTATATTAAATGTCATAGAACTACTTTTATTTGACCTTTGAAATACACTTTGCACTTTTTCTGGCCTCAAGTTTGTTTTCTGTTGATTTGTAATATAGATTCAATCATGCTACTAAAATTTTAAACTCTACTGGCTTTCCTTAGTGTTATTTGTTATTTCTTCTCAGGATTTTCTTTTGTCTTTTCAATCTGTTCTGCATCATAATGAATTCTTATTTATAGGGACACCATAGGCTATTACTTTGTGGAGAGTAAAAAGCAGGAAACTTTCTTTTGCTTTATTTGGTTTCTGATAGTAATAAAATTCAGAAAAAAAGATTTTCTTTAAAAGCCCTAAAATTAGTGTCCTCTTTTTCTTTTTTTTTAAAGTCAATTTATTTATTTAGAGAGAGAGAGGGTATGCAAGCAGGGGAGGGGCAGAGAGAAAGAGAGAGAGAGAGAGAGAGAGAGAGAGAGCGCATCCCAAGCAGACTCCATGTTCAGCGGGACCCAACTTGGGGCTGATCTCACCACCATGAGATAGCAACCTGAGCCAATATCAAGAGTCAGTCAGGCATGTAAATGACTGAGCAACCCAGGCGCCCCTAGTGTGGTCTTCCTAGTTTTAAAATGTTTCATTAATGCAAAAATGGTCTCTGTCTTACTTTTTTTTTTTCTTTATGCTTACTTATCCATGAAAGAAGATACATTTATCCAGCATCAGGGATGGTCCTTAATTGCCTTCTGGCCATGCCCTTTCTCTAAGAGAATTCTCCTTTCTTATCTAATAGTGAATCCCATATTTTTGTGTGCAGTTCGTAGCAGAAATCTAGTAGGAGGTAACTTACTGTGGTTTTAAACCTGGACGTCATGGGAGCATCTCCTGCTCAATTACTCATTTCTCAGATTTTGAGAGCCACTTGCAATTATTCTTCATAGCCTAGACATATGACAACAGCGTAACTGTCCAAGGGTAAACAGCTTCCAGGAATCTTTCAGTCTCCATTTCTTGGGCTAGTATTCAATCACAGGTTTTGTGGTGTATCTGTTTTCTTCTTAACTTTATTATGCCTTTTTCACCTTTCTGATAACAGGATGCAAAATATGTGCTGATGTCCTTTATTGCTTTGCTTATTCCAGTAACACTGTGTTATGTGACAATTATTCCCATATTGTAGCATGTCAGACTCTTTTTTTCCACCGCTGTGAAAAAAGATATTTGTTTTTGTTTTGGCAAGTTTTCAAGGATGTTTTAATGAGAAGTCAAACAAGAGTTACTAGACTGGAGAATCTTTAGTCCTGAAGTTCGTCTAAGTTTTTGACAATCTAACATTTGTGCTCCTGACAGGTGTTCAGAATTTCAGCATAAGTCCATCTGTCTATTGCCACAAAAGGTGTTGTACAAGGCACCAGTAAAAAAAGCAGACAAATAAAAGCAGATTTATCCAACAGTACTACAAACACTAGGAACCATATGCTCCCTAGAATAAATAGCATTAACTATACCAGGAGCATTTCAATTTTTACATAGTGAGCCTAATATCATGGAGTAAATGCTAATTGTTACCTCCCCCCTGTGGAAGTTGGGTACTTGTAAGTTGTGGCTTCCTACAATGTCCAGTTTTTCTGCCTAAATATAAGGCTGTTATTAAACTTCATCATATCTTAGGAAATAAAGCACATCTTTTGACCATAGTAATAAAATCAGTCTATTTAACTTTTTTTTTAATGTTTACTTATTTATTTTGAGAGAGAGAGAGAGAGAGAGAGAGAGAGCACATGAGCAGGGGAAGGACAGAGAGAGGGAGAGAGAATCCCAAGCAGACTTTGTGCTGTCAGCGCAGAGCCCAACCTCGTGAGATCATGACCTGAGCTGAAATCAAGAGTTGGACGCTTAACCCACTGAGGCACCCCGATTTTGCTTTTTGATAGTGCAGTAAGATTAACTGTCATGACACCAGAGAACTTCATACTGATGCAAGTCTTGGTTATGCTCTTCTTTTGACTGTAACTGGGAAATTAACTTTATCAATATAATTTGCAATTTGCAAAATGAGGATATTCACTTGTGAATTTGTTTCCCAAATTAAAGTAAATCATATACAATATTGAAAAATACTTCATATATCAAAATGTGTATATAAATGTGTAGCAATGTCAGTGGCAGAAATTATTTTGCCAATATTAAGTATATTAGTCAAAATTAAAATGAGCAATTAATTTAGACCTATCCATTTTCTCAAAATATAATTTTATAGTTCTGCATTTTTATTGTAAACATTATAAGCTAACATTTCTATTATTAAATGTAGTTCCTAACATAATTATAAACTTTTAAATGCAATTATATGAGGGAGACTTTCTGAATATTATTTTTTCCCACTTATTCTAAATCATAGAATGTTTTAAGGAAGCTGTGAAAAATACAGCTTTGGCAAATGATTTTTTTAAACAGTAATAAATATTAAATAAGAATAATGTTTTGGGAGCGCCAGGTTGGTTCAGTCAGTTGTCTGAGTCTTGATATCTGCTCAGGTCGCGATATCGCAATTGTGAGACTGAGCCCCCTGCTGAGCTCCACATTGAGCATGGAGCTTGCTTGGGATTCTCTCTTTCCCTCTCTCTCTCTTTCCCTCTCTCTCTCTTTCTCTCTCTGTTTCTCAAGATAACTAAATAAAAATTTAAAAAAATAATGTTTTCTATAAACTTAGCTTGTTGTTTATGCCTTTACTAAATAAATGCACTGTAGAAAACATTATAGAAAAGTATAAAAATTCTATGTGGGGATTTTTCTCATCTATATACCTCATACCTACTCATTTAATGTACTGAACTTTTTATTTTGTGTGGGTGTATGGGGTATACGGGGTTGGAGGTAGTTTGAGTATTTGTTTTTTTTTAATCAGACACAGATCCCTGAAATCACTAGTACTTGACTACTTTCCACTCCTTTTTATTTTTTCTGGATGAAATATATATATGTAAATTGTCTTCATTGTGCATGTTTGCATATATCAAAAGATAAAAAGAATTTCTTAGGTGGGAATAATATATACATAAATATGTCCAAATAATTTCCTTCATCATAAAAAATTCAGAATACTATATTTTCATCATTTCTTTTCATTATTTTTGTCTCATTTTGTCTTTAATGTGTACATTTATATCTTAAAAAGGCCATGTATGTAATTGTTAGGATATAACATAATTATAGATAACCTTTATTGGGTGCTATGTTTATATAAACATTATTTAATTTTATTTAATCTTTACAAATATTCAATGTAGGAGTAAATATCAGCATTAGAATTTCCCACATAATGAAATGAAGAATTAAAATGAAAATCTTACTTGATTAAAATTACATAGTTTGTAATTTGTGGTGCTGAGATTCAAACTCAGGCAGATAAACTCAGTGAATACACTTCTTAACACCATGCCATTTGCTCTCCCAAGTACGTTTTGATGACAGCTAAAGACTAGAAAACATGAAAATAGTGTTTCACTGCTCTAGCATCTTTATGGAAGAAAAAAAAAAACTGCCACTCTATAAATGATATATTTATGTCACAAGATCTTTAGAGAACCATTCCTCAATTCCTTTCTTTACAACTATAAAAGTATACTTTCTTTTTAAATTTGTGGAATGAAAACATATTTCACATCATAGGTTACAAGAAGATTCATCAGATAATTAGTGCAAATATTTTTATATTACAGTAAACCATCTAATTATTTGAAAACTAATATTGGGAAATAGTATATTCTATTGTTATCATTATTATTATTACTATTATTTCCTTGAGTTCTTCTTTGCTCCCCATAGTGTCAAGTTCACATTTCTAAGTTGTTCTTATCCAGTTGAGAATATGGTATATCAATAGATTAACTTATTTTTCTCCTTATCTAGTGTATTATCTACTTAAAATGACTGCTATTACTTAAAAAAAAAAACAAAAAAAAAACTTCTAACGGAAAGTGCATACCAGAGTTCCAGAAATAAGATTGTTCAATTAATGTCTGCAAAATAAACTCACATGTATACAGAATTTCTAATAATACAAATAATATCTACGTCATTGTTATGTGTCATCTTATTTCCTAATAAATATATATATTTTTTTGAAAAGTTAAACCTTTCTGGAATATATCATTGAAAAATAGAGAGAACTTAAGCATATTAATCTAGCACACTCTTGGACAAACTATATCTATATCCTGAGTTAGTGGTATATTTCTTTATAAAAGAATATGCATGGTTGAAATAGCATTTTAAAAAAATCAATATTTTAAGAAAATATATACTACTTTAATAAAACTGTGCTCATTATGAGACTAAACCACATTTTAATAAAGCCACACTAAAATAAGACTTGAAGTTTTTTTAAAGATCACTAGAAGAATTAACTATATTATTTATAAAGTACAGTGAGTAACTTGTGGGGTAGTTATAGACCATTTTGAGTAATAGTTAATTTAAGTAACTCAGTCTCCATAAAATTATGATTCAGTAGACAATATAATTCTAATAATGCAACCTCAGGTGTCGAATGAAAATATTCAGCTTTCTTAAAAATATTAAAAAAGGATACATCATAACTTAACCTTTAGGATTTCACGAAGGTTTTTGTTAGGAAAAAAATCCCTTTAGAAAGATGGAAAGTAAATGGGACTTGGAAAGTCATGATATATTTGTGATAGCAGCAATGAAATGAACAGATGAAATATCTTCAAGAAAAAAAAAATCCTCCAAAAAATAAGATCAAATGAACAAATTCTCAGGTGTGGAACAGAAATAAATTCAGGTGCATCATCCAAAAAGATCAAAGTAAAAGAACTCTCTAAGTAAGCAGAGTGATATTTTTGTTTGGTTGCCATAACTTTCCTGGTAACTTGTCAGTCTTAATAAGACAGGAAGTGTAGAAATCTCTCTGTATGACACAGAAACATCACGCCTAAACCTGAAGCAAAGTCACATTGAGCAGCAGTTTTAAAAAGAACTCAAGAAAAGATCAGAAGCTTTGGTCATATTGACTCTGCAGATTTAATGAAAAACTTGCCTATAACATAGTGTTCAAAATCTAAGAAAAAAGCTTGAGGCTTGAGGATATTATATTTTTCAGAACATGTATTATTTTGGTCAACTGAAAGTCTCCATAAACTATGAGTTGGGTAATTGCTCCCAGGCATATCTCGGTGCAAACAAATAAAACCCTATTCCAATAATTCAGAAATGCTATGCATTGGATTACATTCTAAGTCCCAAAAAAGTATTTTCTATTATAGAACCAACAAAACTACAAATAAAATTTTAGAAAGAAAACTCTTGCTTATGTATGTTTTACAGTGCGTTTTGCAGGTTGTTGTGTGGATAATAAAGTATTTTGAAAAACTAGCTATTCTTTATTACTCTAATGCATGTGCAAATAATATTTGATTTATAAAAATTCTGAAGTTAGATTATTATTAATTATAATTATACAGAGTTTCCCAGAGATTCTAATTGGTTGAAGTTTTCTTGAATTATAGTTTTTACCTCTTTTCTGGTCAAAATATTGACTTTGGCCTTATCTCCTAGTGAATCTCAAAAAACATACGATTATCAAAACTAAACAGTTTCTCTCCTAGACTAATATATGTATATTATACTTATAAAACTATTTCAGAATACCCGCAAATAAATCTTGACTGAATAGGAATCAGCCTTTACCATAAAACTATGTACCAATTGAGGGGCGCCTGGGTGGCTTGGTCGGTTAAGCATCCGACTTTGGCTCAGGTCACAATCTCACAGTCCGTGAGTTCGAGCCCCGCTTCGGGCTCTGTGCTGACAGCTCAGAGCCTGGAGCCTGTTTCAGATTCTGTGTCTCCCTCTCTCTCTGCCCCTCCCCTGTTCGTGCTCTGTCTCTCTCTGTCTCAAAAATAAACGTTAAAAAAAAATTAAAAAAAAACTATGTACCAATTGAATTCATTATGTATAAATAAATTGTAGCTACATAAAATCCATCTTCAGCCGTGTAACTGACAAAAATGGAAAACAAAAACAAAAACAAACCTCTGCTAATGGTGATGCAGTAAAAAGGACACTATTAAATAATGCTAGAGAAAATGGAGCTGTATATCCATTCTTCAAATGCAATCTGTCAGTACATCTGTCGGCAATATAAGTTATGATAGGACATAAAAGCTTGTGGCTTTCCAATACTACTGCTGGAAACAGTAATAAAGTTGGATAAAATATTAAAATCCCCTTGTTAAAGATATAAGAGAACTATGTATAAGTAAGAACTAGAAGGGCAAAGAGTTTGCATAGTGAAGACTCAAAGAAAAGTTAAGCTAAACTTCTATAGCCTTTTTTTTCATGAAAATCGGTGAAATGTAGAAAATGCAAGAGATTAAAAAATGTGTGCTTTGCCTGGTCCTGGACTGCTGCTGAAGGACAGTTAAAACTGACAGAGCTTTTCATGGTTCTGTGGTGTTAGAATAAAGAAATTGATGACTGGATAGGTACTAAACCCATAGTCATTTCCCCTAAAGAAAATCTACCAAATCCTGAAAACAGGAGCAAACAGCTAAGGCAAACACCTCTAAAAATAGACTGAATGTTATCAAGCAGCTTATGGGAGTAAGAACACAGAAAATGGAGGTTGGAACTTGATTGCAAAAACCCTCAGAAAATCAGATTTCAGCTGAAATGTGTAATCCCAGACAAAGATAGTGGCATGTAAACCAGAACTGGAGAGAACATTATCAAATTACAATCCAAATAGCACAACTCTATTCCTGATTAATTTAAGGTAACATCTACTTAACAAACAACAGGGTGAATCCTCTCTGAATCAATGTCACTTAGAGTCTCTACAAGATGTATAGACACATCTGTCAGGCAAACAAAAATGATTAGGCATGCAAAAAGAGAGAAAACAAATTGAAAAGTAAAAGGGAAAATATTCTTAAAAATGACTATAGACTAGATTATAAAGGCATTATGTAAGCTCCTGTCATAGCACAATGCTTATAAGAACGGTATGTATATCAAGCAGAAAGACAAGAACCCCACCCTCAAGCACATGTGAAATGTGGGCTACATATATAAAATCATAGTGTAAACTATTATAATTTTTATAATGTGTTATTTGCCAATGGATTGAAAAATTGTCCATCAGGAGATACCAAATTACAACAGATCCATCCATTAATGACCAACCCCGGAGTTATGACAAATGTGAAACCTCAGTGTAGAGAAGAGTTGCTTATCTTTCAATTATTATTTAATTATTTTTGGATTTTATTTTCAATAAATAGTTAATTTTAAATTCATCTATAAAAAACAATATGCTTTCTTGATGCATAAGAAACAATTTCTGATTGAATATCAAAATATGAATGATAAAAAGTTGTTTCTAAGATGTAAACAGAAAATATTCTTATAACTTTAAGGTAGCTATATATTCTTTCAGAAGGGTCCAAGTAGTGCTAACCAGAGGGACAAAAAATAACTAGGAGAAAATTAGTTTTAAGAATTTCTACTTATTAAAAAAAAACACCATTAAATAAATGAAGAATTAATCAAATACTAAACAACTTCTACACAATTTTGAGAGCATAACAATGAATAAATGAATCATATACTTGACCACATACTTTGAAAAGGATATTCAGTCACTAATTCATAAAAGTGAAACTGTACTGAGACATTCCTATGTAGTTACCATAATGGCTAAAAGGAAAACAAATAGGCAACTGTAAATATTACCAAGGATTTGCATAAATTGAAATTTCCTACAGCACTTTTGAGAGAGTAAATTGGATCATTTAGCTTGGATAACTGTTTGGTAGTATCTACAAAATCGGCTATATGCCTATGTATGGCCAAGGAATTTCCCTTCTTGGTATACGCTAAATCAAAATTTGTTTATATGTTAACCAAAGGACATGAAAAAAGAAAGTTCATGAAAGTACTCTTATAAATAGCAAAAATTGTAAAGCACTCAAATGTCCATCTAGTTTATGGATAAATCAATTTTGCCATAGTGATTTATTGGAATAATACACATTAATGAAAATGAACATGATACAAAGGAACATGATACACGATACACAAGAAACATGGGTAAATCTCTCCAACACAAATCAAGCACAAATATCACAGAGTAACCAGACCTAGATGTACATTTACTGCATGAGTTTACTTACATAATTTTTAAAAGCATGCATAGATAAACTATGATACTAGATGTCAGGAAGTTAATTAACCTTGTGTAATGATTGGAAGAATCATAAGGAATCTTCAGACTTGCTTACAGTGTTCTTTCTCTTGATCTGTGTGGTTACCTGGGAATGTTTATTTTGTGGCAATTTATGAAAATATGTATTTATCTTTTGTTTCCTTTTATTAGTGTCAACCAAATTTTACTAAAATAATGCAAATGTCATTCAAATCAACAACTCAACTTTTAGGAGTAACTTCCAATTGATTCCATAAAAATCACCTCTGTTTCTCCAACAGACCCACTCTATAAGAAATGTGAAAGGAAATTCTTCAGGCAGAAGGATAGTGATACTGATGGAAATATGTATCTGCGTACAGAAATAAAAGCACTGGAAACAGTAAATACATAGACAACTATATATATATATATATATATATATATATATATATATATATATATAAAATATATTATTATATTATAAATATAATTTATAATGTGTAAGCGAAATGTGTGATAGAAGTACAGAGGTTGTGGGTGGGGTGTAGGAATGAATGTATACTATTGTAAAGTTCTTATCTATATGTGACATGGTATAATATAACATTGGTAGACTGAGAAAAGTTAAAGATGTATATCTCCAACTCTAAATCAACAACTACTACAACAAAAGATTATAATGAGTAAGCCTGTGATTGAGATAAAAAGGAATACAAAATATTCAATTTATCCATAAGGAAAAAATAAAAAAAAATCAAAAGGTGATAAAAATAGACAATTGATTTAAGAGTAACCATAGCAGTAATCACATTAAATGTAAGTGATCAAAACATCCCATTTAGAAGTCAGACATTGTCAAACTAGATGAGAAACAATATTCTAGCTTTACATACCTACAAAACACACTTTAAGTGTGAAACACAAATAGATTAAAATAAAAGCTTGGTAAAAGACTTACCATGGTAAAACTAACAAAGCTAAAATGGCTAGATTAATACCAAATACGGCAGATTGTAGAGACAAAATACATTACCAGGGATAAAGAAGCTCATTGAATAACGACGGAATCAACTCATTAAAAGGATATAACAATTTTACCATTTACATCCATAGCAACAAAGCTTCAAAATACATGAGGCAAAATCTGATAAAACTCTAAAGAAAAATCAGTAAATCCAAAATCATAGTTGGATATTTCAATAGCCCTCTCTCAATAATACATAGAACAAAAAGCCAAAAAACCAGTAAGATTTAGAAGTCTTGACCAACACTATTACACAACCTGGCATAATTGACTTTATAGGTGATACCAACAAACAGCAAAAAAAAAAAAAAAGAAAAAAAATCCAAGTGCAAGCAGAAGACTACCATATTCTGAAACATAAAAAAAGCTTTAATAAATATCAAAGAATTCAAATAATAAAATATATGTTCTCTGACCACAATGTGATTAAATTAAACGTAACATTAGAAATTAGAAATAAATCACAGACATATCACTAAAACACTGCCAAGTATATGGAAACTAAATAAAACACTTCTAAACAAGCTAAATAAACACACTTTCATCCATGGGTCAAAAAGAAAACTAAAGGGAAATTAGAAAGAATTTTGAATCGAATGAAAATGAAAACTAACACATCAAAATCTGCAGTCTACACAAACTGGTAAATTGCACTGCATCAAAAGTAAGACTTCTGGTATCCACCAAACCCTATTAAGTGAATGAAAAGACAAGGCACTGACTGGGAGAAAATATTTGAAAATCATATATGTGATAAAGGTCTTAGACCCCAAGCACTTAAAACAAATAAACAAACATAAAACTTAAAGTTCAATGATAAGAAAACAACATAATTTAAAAAAATGGAAAAATATTTGGACGGACTTTTCTCCGCTTGCCATACAGATGGCAAATAACCACATGGGAATGTGTTCAACATCAGCAGTTATTAGGGAAATTTAAATTAAAATCAAACCCCTATTAGAAAGCTAAGATTCAAAACACTAACATATCAAGTGTTTCTGAGGCTGTAAAGCAGCTTGAACTCTCATGTGTTGTTAGTGCAAATGTAAAATGGTACAACCACAGAGGAAAATGATCTGGTAGGTATCTTAAGAACTTAAATAAGCCATTCCATTACTGGGAGTTCATCACTCCCACCACAACAAACATATATGTTCACACACAGATTGGAAATTCAGTATTTTTAGATATATAGCAGCTTTGTTTGTAATAGCTTCAAACTAGTAACAACCAAGCTTTCATCAAATAAATTGTGGTATTTTCATAAAATAAAGTACTACTCAGTGATAAAATGAACAATTCATATCCTCAGCAATATGGGTGCAACTCAAAATAACTATGTTAGAGATAGAAACTGGTGACAGAAAGCAGGTAATTGGTTGCCTTCAGACAGTGAGAAGGGCAAGCAGGAAGGATTACAAAATAGCAAGAGAAAACTTTTGGAGATGATGGATATTTACTACCTTAATTGCAGTGATGGTCTGATGGATAAATACATATGCCAATATCATCAAATTGTACATTTTAAGTACAGTTTATTGTATGTAATTATACCTCCTCCTCAAAGTTGTAAAAAAGTAAGCCAGCCATCTGCATGTTAGATTTAAGTACAGTAAGATATATTACTTGTTACTTGTTGCAAAAATAAATAAATGATAAATGATAGATAAATAGATGATAGATAGATAGATAAAAGAGAGAGAGAGAGAAAGAGAGAGAGAGAGAGAGAGAGAGAGAATTAATAGATAGGTAAAATTACCTGAGGGGGCCAACAATAAGGAAATATTTTAGTAAACTCTGGTTTAGCTAAATCATTATGTCTTATGTTGTCCCTCCATGAATGAACTAGATGTTTTCTCTTTTAAATGAGAAAAATCAAGATGCTGATATTGCTATAAAGTGTGACCTTTTTTTAAATGACAAAAATCACCGTGTACATTAATATATTTTTATTTCATTGTAAGAATATGAAGAAAGCTATAGAAGTATTTAAAATGGGTTATTAACCATGGCTGCCTTCTGGCTGATGAGAAAGTTGCAGGCCAACAAAAAAACTCAAAGTAAAAGAATGATCTGCAAAGCAAGTTGAAATGATTGTTGATTAAGTCTCCCTTGCTTCTCACACCTATAATATTTGAGAGTTAACTTATTCATGTTAATTTATTTGTTGTTGCAATTGTGCTTCTGGTTCTCCAAAGAGGATCTAGCCTATAAGTGTTTTACTTACAGTATATAGTCATGTCTTAGAAATTTTGGTCCTCAGACTTCTGCCGGGTCTTACCTTGGCAATCTCATGCCATTGACAATCTAGTACATCTTGATTTGGAAAGGAAAGCCACTGTCACAAGTAGCTCCTCATCTTTGGCTGCGTTGAGACGTCAGTGTTTTCCCCATCACCACCTCACTCTTTTCTTTTTACTCATATTCATACATGCAAAGTACGTCCACACAGACACTCTTTAGAAAACATATCATCCCTTCAGTCTTGTGATTTCATTACTCTGTAAATGGACACCTTTGATGTTTTTAAGACTTGCTTTAAAAGACTCTTTTCATTTCAAAATAAAATTGTTGCTGACATAAAGACAGACAGAAAATTTTGGAATTTAAACGCAAACATACCTGACACTAATCTTTCAAATAACGCTTATAATATGTCCAACAAATAGAAGTTAGAATCACTTATATTTTCCTTTTTATTTTCTGCCTAGAAATTTTAGTAGAGAATCGTGATGTTTATAATTAAAAAATGGAAGGAAACATTTTACTTTTAGTAACAAAATGTGCAGTTCAAATAAAAATTTTTGGCCCTACTATCTCTTCCTGTTCAATAATACATCTAATTGATGCAATAAAGAGATCCAAATATATAACACCATTAATTATATATATATATATATATATATATATATGTGTGTGTGTGTGTGTGTGTGTGTGTATACATATATATGTATCCATATATAGTGTGTGTGTGTGTGTGTATGTGTGTATGTATATATATGTTTTTTATGGTATTTTCTTTTTCTTCCACTTCCTCGCATTTACTTTTCCCATCAAACCTTTCTTCTCCTTTTTCTTGTCTGTTACCTTTCTACAACTTCTGTACTCTGAAGGAGATTTCAGTATACTTCTCAACCATCTTCATGGAGAAAAGAAAGAAAAAATAACTTTATATCATTATTTAAGCAAAATTGTTACAAATTTGATTGAATATTCTTTGAAATTCTGCATTAATTATGGATGATATAAATGTAGGCATTACAGAAGATCCCTATAGAGTCCTTTAAATCTTAGTGTAAGCTATATAAGATCAGACTGGAGGCAGCCCAAGCTTTGAAAAATGTTGAGAGGTTTTTAAACTAAAATTTTTTTAAACTATAATTCCTGTCAAAAAGTGGTGCTCCTCTCACATCTCTCTTATCCAATTAAAGGCTTATATGGTAACACAAAGCAACTAGTAACCAAGTTACCATTACTAAGCACAAATTCATTACAAATCAGAACTTTTAACTAACTTGTACTCACAATTTCCTCATAGTGAAAAAATAAGGAACAGAATTTAGAATCTCACTTACATTTGCATTTCTGAAAATCAGGCACCCTGAAGTGGTACTATGTAATTTTCTAAAAATATTTATAGTGTTCAAATAATTGGTATAGTTCATTGCTCATATTAATTTTCAAAGAATTGTAAACAAAACCCATCATTGTTAATTAATTATGAGTGTTCCAATCATATTCATTTTCTCTTTATTTTCAAGAAAGGTATAGAAGCTAAATTTTACATGCTGTTTCAGATTGGATCAGAGAAATAAAACCATCTCACAGGATGTTGCTTATACGCCTGTCTCATGGAAAAATGCCAGGAAGCTTTGCAGATGAGAGAGAAGTTTTGCAAATAAGGCTTGTAAGTTTCTCAGTATCAAGAATTGTGAGTCTGTTGAAAATGTTCTCCAGCCTCCCCTACGATGATAAATGGCAAAGTGATGGTGCATACAATGGCAGGATGATCAGTAGCCTAAAGAAGCACAGGAATGTAGTAGGTCATCATTTCCATTTTTATTAGAATTCTTTTTTTCCCCAGAGCATCATTCCTTTCAGCATTAGCCAAGTTGCTTTTGAGCTCTAAGTCCTTGAACAGATATAATTTCCATGTCACCCAGCATTCCTTTTGTGAACTTTTACAAAATTTAATCCAGTAATATTTTTAAAGTGCTACCACACATTTATTTTCACTTAAACAATCATATACAAAGACCAGAATATACAGATAATTTTTCTTTAAAATGTATAAGTAATTATGGGTCATATTCAAGTTGATTGAAACAAGGGTCTACTTTAAAATTTTTTTTTAACGTTTATTCATTTTTGAGACAGAGAGAGACAGAGCATGAATGGGAGAAGGTCACAGAGAGAGGGAGACACAGAATCTGAAACAGGCTCCAGGCTCTGCGCTATCAGCACAGAGCCAGACGCAGGGCTCGAACTCACCGACCGCGAGATCACGACCTGAACCGAAGTCGGACGCCCAACCGACTGAGCCACCCAGGCGCCCCTAAATGCTTATTTATTTTTGAGAGAGAGAGAAGAGAGATGAGAGAGCGCAAGTGGGGGAGGGGCAGAAAGAGGAGAGAGGATCTGAAGCGGGCTCTGCATTGACAGCAGCGAGCCTAATGTGGGGCTTGAACTCACAACCCACAAGATCATGATCTGAGCCAAAGTGAGGCGCTCAATGAACTGAGCTACCCTGGTGCCCCACAATGCTCTACTTTTAAAAACGTACCAGAGGGGTGCCTGGGTGGCTCAGTCGGTTAAGCGTCCAACTTCAGCTCAGGTCACGATCTCGCGGTCGGCGAGTTCGAGCCCCGCGTCGGGCTCTGGGCTGATGGCTCAGAGCCTGGAGCTTGCTTCCGATTCTGTGTCTCCCTCTCTTTCTCTGCCCTTCCCCCGTTCATGCTGTGTCTCTCTCTGTCTCAAAAATAAATAAACGTTAAAAAAAAAAAAAATTAAAAAAAAAAAAACGTACCAGAGAATGTCATTTCATGATTCCTACCCTACCCTATCCTATCCTATCCTATTTATTTGTTTTATTTATTTTTATCATTTATTTTTTCCTTCATTCACTCATCCATCTATTCATTCATTCACTATCTGTAAGACAGCTAACATGACGTAATTATTTTGGAAACGAGAATGTAAAATCTGACATGTAATAAATGGCAATAAAGTAAACGGGGAATCTTTCCCCCCAATTTACCTGCTAGAAACCAGTCTCATGCTAGTCTCAATCTTGTCAGGAACTGCCCAGCTTGAGTGAACAAAGACCTGATTTCCAGATTATGATTTTCAGTTCCTCTGTGTTAAATTAGAATACTAGTTCAAGGAGATGCTCCTATTATTCTTCCATCAGCCTTCAAATTTGTAAGAATTTATGAACATTTATTAGACCAGGAACTGTTTTCCTAGCATTGGCCCCTGCATATATGTAATCCTAGAGTGAAGGCAGTTCTGTCTTGCTTCATTTCGTCAGTGTGACTGGAAACAAGCATGGAGCTGAAGAGTCATTAGAACTGGGTTTACATATTAACTCCATGATTGTTTAGATAAATAAAACTGGCAAATTTTGTAGACTTTGTATTTTCTCATCTGTAAAATGTGTATTATAATACCTAATTGCATAAATGTTGAAACCATCAAATGAGATTTTGTATGTAAAGTGCCTAGCGTGTTTTGAATTTCTAGGGAATCTATTAAGTGGTTGTTTTCACTCAAAGGGCCTCATCTATAAAACTATACTAAAATTGATTCTCAGGGGTGAGAATTGAATGTGAATGTGTATGGATAGATGATATTCATACAAAAAATTGCTATCTGAATGTAGGTAATTGTTATTCCAAGAAATAGCAGTGTGGCCTGAATGCTAATATTGTTGACTTCATTTTCACTTTTTATTCATAGAAATTCCTCGCATTTAAAGTAGGACAATGGCCCATATGTGATAGCTTTCTATGTTAATTAGAACAAAAAATCAATAATAATGTAAATACATGCCATGAATTTGCTATTTATTGCCATTAAATCTAATGTCTAGGCTTATGAGTAATAGACACCAATACCATTAGATTCTAATGATTTTCAAATCATATTTGAGTCATTTTGGATTATTGCTTTTACTATATAAATGAGTTGTCTTACTGTCGCTTAAACTTCACATTTTCACTCTTTTGCTAAAGTAAGTTCTTTTATTTTTTTTTTAATTTTTTTTTAAATGTTTATTTATTTTTGAGACACAGAGAGACAGAGCATGAACAGGGGAGGGTCAGAGAGAGAGGGAGACACAGAATCAGAAACAGGCTCCAGGCTCTGAGCTGTCAGCAGAGAGCCCAATGCAGGGCTCGAACTCACGGACCGTGAGATCATGACCTGAGCCAAAGTCGGACGCTTAACCAACTGAGCCACCCACGCGCCCCAAGTAAGTTCTTTTATAATGACATATCTAGCAAAGACCTTTTGGTAGATTTCGTTTTTTCAACATGTACACTCTTTTTAAAATTTATTTTTACTTTTATGTTTTTTATATTTTAGTTAGTTAACATACAGTGAAATACTGGTTTCAGAAGTAGAATTCAGTGATTCATCACTTCTTACAACACCCAGTGCTCATCACAACAAATGCCCTCCTTAGCACCCATCACCCATCTAGCCCATCTCCCACCCACCTCCCTCCATCAACCCTCAGTTTATTCTCTATTGTTAAGAGTCCTTCCTTTCTTCTCTTCCCCCCTTTCCATTAATATTTTAATCATATGTGCTCTTTTAATAACTTTATCTACTCAGGCATTGTTCTTCACCATCATGTCTATAATAAGGAATAAGTAATACCATCCCTTGTGAACACTGTTCTCAGAATGCTTGGCCGGGCACATCCTTTTCAGTGAGTTCAACACATAACAAGATTATTTTGGTAATTATGTGTTTACATTTTTCTCAGAAGATCTGGGATGTACTTGCCTACTTTATATTGACTAATACATAGTTAGGTTCTAATGAAGCTTTCTATTTTACATAGTTTATTAGATAGTTAAAAAATTTGCCCTGGCTTCATCTCACATTAAAATATTTTAAATAAAGGCTTGAATTAATGACTTGCTTGATTTTCCTTCTTTGGTTTTCAAGATGTTGTTGGTGAGACAAATAGAATTCTAGCAGGGGCGCCTGGGTGGCTCAGTCGGTTGAGCGCTGACTTCGGCTCAGGTCACGATCTCGCGGTCCGTGAGTTCGAGCCCCGCATCGGGCCCCTGTGCTGACAGCTCAGAGCCCGGAGCCTGTTTCCGATTCTGCGTCTCCCTCTCTCTGACCCTCCCCCATTCATGCTCTGTCTCTCTCTGTCTCAAAAATAAATAAACGTTAAAAAAATTAAAAAAAAATAGAATTCTAGCAAATAAAAAATGGAAAAATGGAAGATTTTTTTCTTTTTTTTTAAACGTTTATTTTTTTTTTATTTTTGAGACAGAGAGAGACAGAGCATGAACAGGGGAGGGGCACAGAGAGAGGGAGACACAGAATCTGAAACAGGCTCCGGGCTCTGAGCAGTCGGCACAGAGCCCGACGCGGGGCTCGAACTGATGGACCACGACATCATGACCTGAGCCGAAGTCGGAAGCTTAACCAACCGAGCCACCCAGGTGCCCCAAGATTTTTTTTCTATATAAATAAATGAGACAAGGCATCAGCCTGAGATATCATGGAAAGCAAACATGAAATTAAAAAAAAAAAAAAATGGAAGAAAAATATTTTACAAATTAGAATATTAATAATTCCCATAAACCAAAGTATATTGCTAACTAAAGATGAATTATGCATGATCACACTTGAACTAGTGATGTCATTGTCTGAATAAGATATAGTACTTTCTGATTCAGATACATTGACTCTATCTGACCTATATCATTTATTAAACTCAATGTACCTCATAGTGAAATAGCTATATTTCCAGTGAACAAGACATGTAATCTATTCAGTCAGCATTACTTTATACTACTTCTAATATATCATAAAGAAAAACATACTCTTTTTGATGACATTCAACGATAAAATACACATTCTGGATTTCATAACAACACAACACTTAAAAAATACTGTTCATCATCTGGAATCTAAACACATCACACTCCACTCATTACTATACTTCTGATTAAACATATAGACCAATTTTCACAATCGGGTACATTAAGACAGAAAAAAAATAATGGATTTTTTCCACATTATATTTACCTAAATATACATATTAATATAGAATAGTATACATATAATAGTAAAAATCTAATTTTTTAAATTTATTTATTTTGAGAGAGAGAGAGCATGCACATGTCCACACATTGGGGAGGGGCACAGAGAGAGGAAGAGAGAGAAAATCCCATGCAGGCTCTGCACTGTCAGCATGGATCCTGATTTGGGGCTGAAACTCATAAACTGTGAGATCATGACCTGAGGTGAAATCATCAGACGCTTAACCAACTGAGCCACACAGGCGCCAAAAATCTAAAATTTTGTATAATATTTTATCAAATTTATCTAGAAACATAGAACTAGTATAATATTTACAATGAGATTTACTTGTAGCAATTGAGACACAATTTTAAGGGCTAGCAAGTTTGAAATCAATAGGACAGGCCCCCAGGCCAGAAATTCTCTAGTAGGAGCTAATTCTGCAGTTCTTTCTTTCTTTTCTTTTCTTTTTAATTTTTTTCGTGGCAAAATATACCTCATGCATTTTTATACATAACAAAAATTTATCATCGTAACCAATTTTAAGTGTATAGTTCAGCGGCACGATGTACATTCACACTGTTGTGAAGACTTTAATTTCTTATATCAATGTTTCTTAAAATGTAATTTTCAAAGGTATTTTGAAGATTTCAAGAGAATTTTTTTCCTTTAATAAGGGTTTGTGTATTACTCAAGATTAAGAATCACCATTCTAGATAACAAATTCATCTTACGATATGGATTTTTTCCTTGATCAATGAGCATTCTTTCTTTCTTTACTTAATGAGAATGATACAGATCGCTACAGTTTTTCCCTCTTTTCTCTCCTTTACCTGGATATGCAGAACAAAAGTCAATGTCTAATTGTGGCAGACATTTTCCCCGTTACCAATATAATTGTTTGCCCAATTAATTTGTTTGCCCAATTAATTGTTTGCCCAACCAATATAATTGTTTATGTTCCTTTACTTATAAATTGTCCTTTTTTTTTTTTTTTTTTTTTTTTTTTTTTACATGTTTTGTATTGTACCTTACTTCAATCTGTCTTTAGGATGTAGACTCTATAGGTGTGCCTGGGTGGCTCAGTTGGTAAAGTATCCGACTTCAGCTCAGGTCATGATCTCATGGCTTGTGGGTTTGAGCCCCGCATCAGGCTCTGTCCTGACAGCTCAGAGTCTGAAGCCTGCTTTGGATTCTGTGTCCCTTTCTCGCTCTGCCCCTCCCCCGGTCGTGCTCTGTCTCTCTCTCAAGAATAAATAAAAAAACATTGAAAAAAAAAAAGAAATAGATACTATATAAGTTTTAAATGCATGATGAAAATTTTGGCTCAAAGTAATAAACTGGGTGGAGCACTTCATTGGGTGGGGCAGTGAACTATATAAATTATATATAAATATATATAAATTATGTATAAATTATAGCTATATAAATATACATATATATAAATTATATATAGTTTTTTAAAAAACTTATATAAATTATAGCTGGATTGAATGTAAACCATTGGAACTCTTTTGTTCAATTTAACAACTAACATTTTTAAAGTACCTGCATTATGCTAAGTCAACCTACTGTAGATTATCTAGTAATGCAGATACTATGATCACCTCCAATTTACAGAAGTGCAAAGAAATGAAGAATTTTCTCCAGTATCATGTCACAATCCTCTTAGGACTCAAGTCTGGCTGAATCCAAACTCAGGCTCTGAACCACAGTATATATAGCCTCCCAAGCTGCATGTTCTACTTTGTATCATTAATGGTTTTTCTGAGATTCTTTGCGGAAGAATGTTCACCACCCCACCAAATGAAGTGGAACCCTATCTTCTAACAAACTTTTTGCTATTTCACCAGGCCCCCTATCACATATTCTCTATTAGTCTACTCTCTGAGCATGGTCTCCCAAAGAGCCTTGTTCCCTCAGACCCTAAGTCACCTAGCAGAGGCCTCAGAACCTGCTTTTTCCATCTAAGCTGCCTAATAATAATTTGTACACAGCAATAACCCCAACAAAACTTCGCTGCAATTTCTTCTTGCAAAAGTGCCATCCTAACCCTTAATTAAGGGCATCTCTCTACCATTCCCCTTTCCAACCTTCTTCCAGAATTGTTACAGCCCCCCACCCCATCCTATGTTTCTCCTTTCCTGTTCACTCTCCTCAACTTCCTTCACTATCTTATGGCCTAGTTTCAGTTTCAGGATTACCCCCTCACAACTCACCCAAAGCCCTCTCTCAGCAGAGTTGCCAGACTGCTCCATGCTTTACCTTTCACCAGATACCATCTTGAAGCAGAATTTCTTCTTCCTCTGGAAGCCTCAGTTTTGCCCCTAAGAACTTTCAATTGATTGCATGAAGTTTACCCACATGTCTAGGTAATCTCCTCTACTTAAAGTCAGTTGATTTTAGATGTTAACCACATGTGTTAAAACATCAACTGTGTGTACTATAAAAAATATCTTTGCAGCAACTTCTAGATTAGTGTTTAACTGAATAACTTGGTTGCTATAGCCTGAGCCAAGTTGACATATAAAAGTAATAATCAAAAATACTAAGTAAATGAGCTACTGAATAGAGTTATTGATTCATTTTATATTTAAAATAAAATAAGCATTCTAATTTGAACAAAATAGTTTTAAACCATTCCAAGCTCATGTATTGGAAGAACAAATATTCTTAAAATGTCTGTACTACCCAAAGCAATCTACATATTTAATGCAATCCATATAAAAATAAACCATTCTAAAATTATGTGAAAAAAAAAAAAAAACTTTTAGGTGGCTCAGCCAGGCAAGACAAAGTATTAAAAGACATCACTCTCCCAGGGTAGTATTTTTTTTTCAACGTTTTTTTTTTTTTTTTTTTTTTTTTATTTTTGGGACAGAGAGAGACAGAGCATGAACGGGGGAGGGGCAGAGAGAGAGAGGGAGACACAGAATCGGAAACAGGCTCCAGCCTCCGAGCCATCAGCCCAGAGCCTGACGCGGGGCTCGAACTCACGGACCGCGAGATCGTGACCTGGCTGAAGTCGGACGCTTAACCGACTGCGCCACCCAGGCGCCCCCCAGGGAAGTATTTTTTAATGGACGGCATAATTTACTCTTTCTTGATATCCCTGCTGTCAGTTTGCCTTCTTACATAAGATATTATTTTAACCATTCTAAAGAAATACGTATAAATTCAAGAGCAAATTGGTGATTTACAAAGGGAGTAAAGGGACAGGTGAAATAGGGGAAGGGGATTCAGAGGTACAAATTTCCAGTTATAAAATAAGTAAGTCACAAGGATGAAAAAGTACAGCACAGGGAATATAGTCAATAATATTGTAATAACTTTGGAATATAGTCAATAATATTGTAATGACTTTGTATGGTGACAGAGAGTAACTATACTTATCACGGTGAGCATTTCATTATGCATATCGTTGTCAAATCACTATGTTGTACATCCGAAATTTATTATGTGAACTATATTTCAATTAAAAATTATATACAGGGGTGCCTAGGTTGCTCAGATAAGCACCCAACTCTTGGAAAAAAATAAAGAAATGCTTCAAATAAGAGTCAAAAATAAAACAAAATTTGGTCAGTATTAATAACTGAAATTACCTTATTAAGTTTGCTATTATGAATTATAGTAAAACTGTGACAGACTGGTAACTTCCTCCCAGTATACATTTTTACTATCTCCCTGAGTAACAGAATCCTGATTTTCAGCTTGACATCGGTCTTCAAGATTAACACTATATTTTCGAGTCTTTTTTTTAGTTAGGTGTGAGCGTGTCACTAATTTTTGCCGGTAGGATATAAGCAAAAGTGTTCTGTGACAATTTCACAGTTATCTACACCCTCAAAAAACACCCTCCTTCCTTCCTTCTTTTCCTTCCTTCCTTCCTTCCTTCCTTCCTTCCTTCCTTCCTACCTCTTGCTCTCCTTTTCTCCCTCTTCTTTCTGCTAGCCTAAATGCTCGCATTTCTGGAGGTAGAAAAACTTTGTGCTATGAATAAAATCCTTGAAAGTCCAGCCGAAAGACAGAACTCTGCATCCCTGAATAGGTTATAGATTGGTTATCTCTAAATTTTTAAATCAGAGAGAGATGAAATTCTACCTTTTTTAATCGATTTTACTTTGAGTCTCTTGCACTCACAGTCAAAACTAATACATACTATGCATTGAACTATTCAGTTAACTGAAGCATAGTTTTCAGAAAAATAAATCACCCCATAGGACAATTTTTGAACTAATGTTAAAACTCTTAGTATGAGGATAGTAGAGAAAACAATATATGGCTAAAGAAAAATGCCCTTTTCCTGACTTCAGTACAATTCTCCTTCCTTCCTTCTATTTATTTTCTCTTTTTCTCTCACTTTCTATCCCCTTCACATAGATTAACTTAACACTTATTAAGCACCAGGCAGTAGTTTTGGCATTGTTAGTTTTGCATTTACCTCTAGACCCAGCAGAGCTTTGTTATTAACAGCACAATCTTTGGGGCCAAAAATAGTCCAAATCCTAGTTCTACATTGAAAAGATATATGACCTTGAACAACTTTAAAGATTTTGTGTCGGTTCCCTTATACAAAACAGGATTGTGGTAGGGTTTGACAGTTCATTTATGTCAAAATGTTTAGTACTTGACTGGAACGTTATATGTGCTGCACATTTGCAAAAACATTATTTATGTAACACGATGATAATAGGAACACATTAGATTACTGGTTTTTTTGGGAAATCAAGGATGAGACATGTAATCATAGTTTTGATAGACCAGAAAAAAAAATAAGACTCCTAAATATCCAAGACAGACAATAAAAAGATAAAACATGATGTGTTTAGAATGTTTTTTTAAGTAGTTTATTGTGTCTGGAATACTTAGGACCATGAAAATAAGAATATCAATGCAAGATGGAGTTAGAATGACAAAACAAAAAAAATAAACAACAAACAAAATCCTAAAGCTTTCATTTTCATTTCATATTGTTTTACATGCTCTGCCATTTATAATAATTTTTTGCAAAATTATATCTCTGTCTAAAATTGTTCAGTACAAAGATTTTTATACTAAACAATTTTAGACAGAGATATAATAACTGTCCTTGGGATCTATTTATATCACTCTAGCTACCAAAAATACCTAGGAAATGGTGTAAATTTTAAAAGTTCAGTGCCTTTTGTATGTATGCCAATCACAGCATTTTATTTTTTCTGACCTCTTAGCTTATATCCAGGTTTTTCCTTCTAAAATGTCCTGAGCTGTGCTAGTAAAAATATTTTAAATTATAGAAGTAGAAATATATTAAGCTTTCAACAAGGTTAAATTCACTTATACCATAATTCTTTAACTGTTTTTTATTCTTTAATTTTTCATAGTTTAAATTCAATGATATTATAACACTTCATGTGTGCTATAAAAAATAAACAATATACTTCCTTCTCACTCTTCCTGTCCTTTCTTTATACAAGTTCTCATCATTTTCTATAAGCCACCAAATACTTAATTCTTACTTTGGCTTTTAAAAGTCAATTATCTTAAAAGGATTTAAGTAGTAAGATAAATATGTTATATTTATGCCCACACAGTTATCAATCATTCCCATTGCTCTTCTTTTCCTTTTGTATATACAGCTTTGCATAAAGTGGCCTTTTTTTTTTTTTTTTTTTTTTGATGGGAGCATTTTCTTTAGCATTTGTTATAGTGCGAGTCTTTTGGCAGTTAATTCTTTCATCATTGCATAATTGAAAAAAATTACTAATATTTTAATTTTAGAGTTCATCTATTTATTTTGAGAGAGAGAGAGAGAGAGGTAGTGCACAAGTGGGGGGAGGGAGGGAGAGAGAGAGAGAGAGAGAGAGAGAGAGAGAGAGAATCCCAAGCATCATGGGGCTCAAACTCATGAACCGTGAGATCATGACCTGAGCTGAAATCAAAAGTTGAATGTTCAACCAACTAAGCCACCCAGGCACCCTTAAGTTTCATTTTTAAAAGACATTTGTGGCAGGTATTGAACTTTACTTTAAACTTTCTACCCACTCACCCTTTTATTACTTTAAATATGGTGCTCTACTGCCTTCTGGCTTCTATTTTTTTCTGGCAAGAAATCTGCCATTTTAAATTCTTTGTTCCTTTGTGGATAATGAACTTTTTTTTTTTCTCTGTCTGCTTTAAGATTTTTCATTTATCACTGATTTTAAGTAACTTGATTGTAATGTGCCCGGGTATACTTTTCCTCACGCTTCGTGTGTTTGGGATTTGTTGAGCTTCACTATCTGAAGACTCATGTTTTCATCAAATTATTTTTTCTTCAAATATTTCTTATGCCCCTCTTTTGTTTGTAGATTCCCATTCACATATATTAGGCCTTTAGAAGCTGTTTCATAGATCTCTGATGATGTCATTTAAAAGAAAAAAGAAAAATAAGTCTTTTCTCTCCTTGTTTCATTTCAGATTTTTTCTGTCTTCAAGATCATTTATCTATTCTTCTATGATATCTAATAAGCTGTTGATGCTATCACTGCATTCTTACCACAGATATTACAGTTTTCATATACAGAATTTCAATTTGGGTCCCTTTTAAATAAATATTCAATATCTTTATTTGCCATGCATAATCTTTCCTTTAGTTTCTTAAAAATCTATATATTGACAATTATTGTCTACTAATTCTGGTAGCTGTAATCTTCTGGGTCTGACTCTATTGATCAAATTTTCTCCTCAGTATATACCCTTTCTTTTTTCTCCTTTGTGTGGTATATTTGTATTTGATGCCAGACATTGCAAATTTTACCTTGTTGTGCACTGAATTTTATTGTATTCCTATAGACATCTTTGAGCTTGGATCTAGGAGACAGATAACTTGGAAACAGTTTGATTGTGTTGAAATCTTGTGCATATGCTTTATTAGGCAGGACCAGAACAGCATTTAATTTAGGGCTAATTTTATACCACCACAGATACAAAACCATTCTAAACTCTCTATCTAATACTTCTATGAATTATGAGGGTTTTTTTTCACTTTCACTAGTAGAAAAGGAACTATTCCCTTTACTGTATAATTCTGGCGCATTGTTCCTTGTAGTCTTTTTGGATGGCTCCTTTTCCTTTCTCATGTAGTTTCCTCTCTTCCAAATCTTATGTAGCTAAAGAATCATGGGGTTTCTTTTCAGACCTTCAGATTGCGTGCACTCTCTCTTGTATTCTTGTGTTCTTTCTCCTTCTGTCTCTTTCCTCCACTCCCTTTCTCTTCACTCCCTTTCTCCCTCTCTCCTTCACTCACATTCAATATTCTGTCCATATGAATTATAGCTTCCTCCTGGCTTTAGACTCCCAGTTGTATTTGTTCACTTCAAAGACAAGTCTGAGCTTCACTTGTGTTCTTCTTCCTATTTAACAGCCTATGAGCCTTCTCCAGGAGGTAAATTGGGATAATTGTACATTTTGTCTCTTTTGTACCCCATCTCTCAGGAATCACTCTTTTCATTAACTGGCATCACATATCCTAAAAATAGCTGACATATATTCTGTCTGTGTTTTGTTTGTTTGCTTGTTTAGTTCTTTGATATAGAAAGATAAATCCATTTTCCATTACTCCATTTTGGTTATATGAATTTAATTCTAAGTTTGTAAAGTTTATCATAAAAATAGTCTGTGTAGGGGCACCTGGGTGGCTCAGTTGGTTAAGAGGCTGAATTCAGCTCAGGTCATGACCTCATGCTCTGTGAGTTCGAGCCCCACGTTGGGCTCTGTGCTGACAGCTCAGAGCCTGGAACCTGCTTCAGATTCTATGTCTCTCCCTCTCTCTGCCCCTCCCATGCTCATGCTCTGTCTCTGTCTGTCTCTCAATAATAAATTAAAAACGTTAAAAAAATAGTTTGTGTAATCATTTTAGAAGCTTCAGTATTATGTTTCATTATGACACCTAAAACTAGATTTTGGAATTTATAGATTTATATGTATGTTTAAAATCCACAAGTTATTTTTCTACGAATCAGTGCTTTTTTAATGTGGACTAAACAAAGTTTTGCTTTCTTATAGAAACGATTATTTTCTAGATAGATGTCCTACTTTTAGAATGAGATTATTCTTAAATGGTTCAGTTAAGCATTTAAGTTTCACATTATGACATAACTAAAAGTTTAAAATGTTGGACTGTTTCTAATATTCACTCCAAAATGTTCATATGCTACACTAATCATCTATGTTTACTTTGTGCTGCATTAACAGTACTTGGATTTTATTGAGTAAAAACCAGTTGGGTAGTAGTACTCCATATAATTTAGATAACATCCTATAAGTAATAAAGCCATCGTTTGGTGGAAATTCTCATGAATGGTGTTTCATTAAAAGTAAGTAATTTTGTCTTTAGTGGATATAGCACTCTTCAGTATTTATAAAGCTTTCTCTGCTAGATATTAATTCATGGTCCCAAAGTACAGGATATAAATTAATGTTCTTGTTGCATAGAGCATGGAAACATCTGTTGGTTATTAACATAATATTTGAATTTGAGAGAGTTTAGTTACAGTTTGTAAAGTTTATTATAAAAATTGTTTGTGTGATCATTTCAGAAGCTTTTGAACTACATTTCATTATTGTGTCTAAAATTATTCTTTCAGAATTTACAGATATTTTTCTTCAGGATTTTCAAAGTAATCTTTTGAATAAATTTAACATTAAAAGTGAATAAAGTTATTATAACCATAAACCACTTATCTTGAAAGCCTATTTTATTCTTATTTAAATTTATTATAAAAACACAATAACACTTCAAGAGCAAGTATTAGAACACTTGGTTCCCAATAAAATATTTGTGTTATTTTATGTGGTTTGAAAAAAGTGATTATACATTGCACTGCCTGAAGTTAACTTTCTGGTGGAAAATTCTGAATTCTTGCTTACAACTATATGCATGTGTGTGTGTGTGTGTGTGTGTGTGTGTGTATTTATAATTTTAAAACTTATATTTTATACAATAAAATTTAAATGAATATATTTATAAAATTATAAATATAATTTGTTAAAAAGGCATCAACATAATATTCTCAGTATTCTAATTTGTTGGAATTTTTTTTTTATTTTTATTTTTATATTTTCTAATGTTTATTCATTTTTGAGAGAGAGAGAGATTGATTGGGGGAGGGGCAGAGTGAGAGAGGGAGACACAGAATCCAAAGCAGGCTCCAGGCTCTGAGCTGTCAGCACAGAGCCTGATGTGGAGCTTGAACCCATGAACCCTGAGATCATGATGTGACCAGAAGTCAGATGTTTAACCAAATGAGCCACCCAGGTGCTCCCATCTTTTCAAATTTTAAGTAGGCTTCATGCCCAGCATGGAGCCCAGCACAGGGCCCAAACCCACAACCCAGAGACCAAGACCTGGGCTGCCATCGAAGCAAATGCTTAACTAACTGAGCCACCTAGGTGCCCTTATTTGTTGGAATTTAGAAATAAATATCATATAATATTGATAAATGCTATGTAAATGTTAGTTATTACTGTATCAGATTTATTCTTAAGAAATAAAGCACCTGGAGGAGAGGGAAGATGGCTGCGTAGGAGGATGCTGGGCTCACCGCGCGTCCTGCTGATCACTTAGATTCCACCTACACCTGCCTAAATAACCCAGAAAACCGCCAGAGGATTAGCAGAACGGAGTCTCCGGAGCCAAGTGCAGAAGAGAAGCCCAGGGAAGAGGGTAGGAAGGGTGGCGAGGCGGTGCGCGCTCCACGGACTGGCGGGAGGGAGCCAGGGCGGAGAGGCAGCCTGCCGGCCAAGCAGAGCCCCTGAGTCTGGCTGGCAAAAGCGGAGGGGCCTGACGGACTGTGTTCCGACAGCAAGCGCGACTTAGCATCTGGGAGGTCATAAGTTAACAGCTCTGCTCAAAAAGCAGGAAGGCTGGAGGACAAAGGGAGGGAGAGTTGCTGAGCCCCCGGACGACAGAGCTCAGTTTGGTGGGGAACAAAGGCGCTCGCCAGCGCCATCTTCCCCGCCCATCCCCCAGCCAAAATCCCAAAGGGAACCAGTTCCTGCCAGGGAACTTGCTCGCTCTGCGCAAACACCCAACTCTGTGCTTCTGCGGAACCAAACCTCCGGCAGCGGATCTGACTCCCTCCCGCTGCCACAGGGCCCCTCCTGAAGTGGATCACCTAAGGAGAAGCAAGCTAAGCCTGCCCCTCCCGCCCCCGTGCACCTTGCCTACCCACCCCAGCTAATACGCCAGATCCCCAGCACCGCAAGCCTGGCAGTGTGCAAGTAGCCCAGACAGGCCACGCCACCCCACAGTGAATCCCGCCCCTAGGAGAGGGGAAGAGAAGGCACACACCAGTCTGACTGTGGCCCCATAGGTGGGCTGGGGGCAGACATCAGGTCTGACTGTGGCCCCACCCACCAACTCCAGTTATACACCACAGCATAGGGGAAGTGCCCTGCAGGCCCGCACCACTCCAGGGACTATCCAAAATGACCAAACGGAAGAATTCCCCTCAGAAGAATCTCCAGGAAATAACAACAGCTAATGAACTGATCAAAAAGGATTTAAATAATATAACGGAAAGTGAATTTAGAATAATAGTCATAAAATTAATCGCTGGGCTTGAAAACAGTATAGAAGACAGCAGAGAATCTCTTGCTACAGAGATCAAGGGACTAAGGAACAGTCACGAGGAGCTGAAAAGCACTTTAAACGAAATGCAAAACAAAATGGAAATGGCGACGGCTCGGCTTGAAGAGGCAGAGGAGAGAATAGGTGAACTAGAAGATAAAGTTATGGAAAAAGAGGAAGCTGAGAGAAAGAGAGATAAAAAAATCCAGGAGTATGAGGGGAAAATTAGAGAACTAAGTGATACACTAAAAAGAAATAATATACGCATAATTGGTATCCCAGAGGAGGCAGAGGGAGGGAAAGGTGCTGAAGGGGTACTTGAAGAAATTATAGCTGAGAACTTCCCTGACCTGGGGAAGGAAAAAGGCATTGAAATCCAAGAGGCACAGAGAACTCCCTTCAGACGTAACTTGAATCAATCTTCTGCACGACATATCATAGTGAAACTGGCAAAATACAAGGATAAAGAGAAAATTCTGAAAGCAGCAAGGGGTAAACGTGCCCTCACATATAAAGGGAGACCTATAAGACTCGTGACTGATCTCTCTTTTGAAACTTGGCAGGCCAGAAAGGATTGGCACAAGATCTTCAGTGTGCTAAACAGAAAAAATATGCAGCCGAGAATCCTTTATCCAGCAAGTCTGTCATTTAGAATAGAAGGAGACATAAAGGTCTTCCCAAACAAACAAAACCTGAAGGAATTTGTCGCCACTAAACCAGCCCTACAAGAGATCCTAAGGGGGATCCTGTGAGACAAAGTACCAGAGACATCACTACAAGCATAAAACATACAGACATCACAATGACTCTAAACCCGTATCTTTCTATAATAACACTGAATGTAAATGGATTAAATGCGCCAACCAAAAGACACAGGGTATCAGAATGGACAAAAAAACAAGACCCATCTATTTGCTGTGTACAAGAGACTCATTTTAGATCTGAGGACACCTTTAGATTGAGAGTGAGGGGATGGAGAACTATTTATCATGCTACTGGAAGCCAAAAGAAAGCTGGAGTAGCCATACTTATATCAGACAAACTAGACTTTAAATTAAAGGCTGTAACAAGAGATGAAGAAGGGCATTATATAATAATTGCAGGGTCTATCCATCAGGAAGAGCTAACAATTATAAATGTCTATGCGCCAAATACCGGAGCCCCCAAATATATAAAACAATTACTCATAAACATAAGCAACCTTATTGATAAGAATGTGGTCATTGCAGGGGACTTTAACACTCCACTTACAGAAATGGATAGATCATCTAGACACACGGTCAATAAAGAAACAAGGGCCCTGAATGATACATTGGATAAGATGGACTTGATAGATATGTTTAGAACTCTGCATCCCAAAGCAACAGAATATACTTTCTTCTCGAGTGCACATGGAACATTCTCCAAGATAGATCATATACTGGGTCACAAAACAGCCCTTCATAAGTTTACAAGAATTGAAATTATACCATGCATACTTTCAGACCACCATGCTATGAAGCTTGAAATCAACCACAGGAAAAAGTCTGGAAAACCTCCAAAAGCATGGAGGTTAAACAACACCCTACTAAAGAATGAGTGGGTCAACCAGGAAATTAGAGAAGAAATTAAAAAATATATGGAAACAAACGAGAATGAAAATACAACAATCCAAACGCTTTGGGATGCAGCGAAGGCAGTCCTGAGAGGAAAATACATTGCAATCCAGGCCTATCTCAAGAAACAAGAAAAATCCCAATACAAAATCTAACAGCACACCTAAAGGAACTAGAAGCAGAACAGCAAAGGCAGCCTAAACTCAGCAGAAGAAGAGAAATAATAAAGATCAGAGCAGAAATAAACAATATAGAATCTAAAAAAACTGTAGAGCAGATCAACGAAACCTAGAGTTGTTTTTTTGAAAAAATAAACAAAATTGACAATCCTCTAGCCAGGCTTCTCAAAAAGAAAAGGGAGATGACCCAAATAGATAAAATCATGAATGAAAATGGAATTATTACAACCAATCCCTCAGAGATACAAACAATTATCAGGGAATATTATGAAAAATTATATGCCAACAAATTGGACAACCTGGAAGAAATGGACAAATTCCTAAACACCCACACTCTTCCAAAACTCAATCAGGAGGAAATAGAAAGCTTGAACAGACCCATAACCAGCGAAGAAATTGAATCGGTTATCAAAAATCTCCCAACAAATAAGAGTCCAGGACCAGATGGCTTCCCAGGGGAGTTCTACCAGACATTTAAAGCAGAGATAATACCTATCCTTCTCAAGCTATTCCAAGAAATAGAAAGGGAAGGAAAACTTCCAGACTCATTCTATGAAGCTAGTATTACTTTGATTCCTAAACCAGACAGAGACCCAGGAAAAAAAGAGAACTACAGGCCTTATCCCTGATGAATATGGATGCAAAAATTCTCAGTAAGATACTAGCAAATAGAATTCAACGGCATATAAAAAGAATTATTCACCATGATCAAGTGGGATTCATTCCTGGGATGCAGGGCTGGTTCAACATTCGCAAATCAATCAACGTGATACATCACATTAATAAAAAAAAGAGAAGAACCATATGATCCTGTCAATCGATGCAGAAAAGGCCTTTGACAAAATCCAGCACCCTTTCTTAATAAACACCCTTGAGAAAGTCAGGATAGAAGGAACATACTTAAAGATCATAAAAGCCATTTATGAAAAGCCCACAGCTAACATCATCCTCAATGGGGAAAAACTGAGAGCTTTTTCCCTGAGATCAGGAACACGACAGGGATGCCCACTCTCACCGCTGTTGTTTAACATAGTGCTGGAAGTTCTAGCATCAGCAATCAGACAACAAAAGGAAATCAAAGGCATCCAAATTGGCAAAGATGAAGTCAAGCTTTAGCTTTTTGCAGATGACATGATATTATACATGGAAAATCCGATAGACTCCACCAAAAGTCTGTTAGAACTGATACATGAATTCAGCAAAGTTGCAGGATACAAAATCAATGTACAGAAATCAGTTGCATTCTTATACACTAACAATGAAGCAACAGAAAGACAAATAAAGAAACTGATCCCATTCACAATTGCACCAAGAAGCATAAAATACCCAGGAATAAATCTAACCAAAGATGTAAAAAATCTGTATGCTGAAAACTATAGAAAGCTTATGAAGGAAATTGAAGAAGATATAAAGAAATGGAAAGACATTCCCTGCTCATGGATTGGAAGAATAAATATTGTCAAAATGTCAATACTACCCAAAGCTATCTACACATTCAATGCAATCCCAATCAAAATTGCACCAGCATTCTTCTCGAAACTAGAACAAGCAATCCTAAAATTCATATGGAACCACAAAAGGCCCCGAATAGCCAAAGTAATTTTGAAGAAGAAGACCAAAGCAGGAGGCATCACAATCCCAGACTTTAGCCTCTACTACAAAGCTGTCATCATCAAGACAGCATGGTATTGGCACAAAAGCAGACACATAGACCAATGGAATAGAATAGAAACCCCAGAGGGGCGCCTGGGTGGCGCAGTCGGTTAAGCGTCCGACTTCAGCCAGGTCACGATCTCGCGGTCCGTGAGTTCGAGCCCCACGTCAGGCTCTGGGCTGATGGCTCGGAGCCTGGAGCCTGTTTCCGATTCTGTGTCTCCCTCTCTCTCTGCCCCTCCCCCCCTTCATGCTCTGTCTCTCTCTGTCCCAAAAATAAAAAAAATAAAAAAAAAAAAAAAAAGAGAATAGAAACCCCAGAACTAGACCCACAAACGTATGGCCAACTAATCTTTGACAAAGCAGGAAAGAACATCCAATGGAAAAAAGACAGTCTCTTTAACAAATGGTGCTGGGAGAACTGGACAGCAACATGCAGAAGGTTGAAACTAGACCACTTTCTCACACCATTCACAAAAATAAACTCAAAATGGATAAAGGACCTGAATGTGAGACAGGAAACCATCAAAACCCTAGAGGAGAAAGCAGGAAAAGACCTCTCTGACCTCAGCCGTAGCAATCTCTTACTCGACACATCCCCAAAGGCAAGGGAATTAAAAGCAAAAGTGAATTACTGGGACCTTATGAAGATAAAAAGCTTCTGCACAGTAAAGGAAACAACCAACAAAACTAAAAGGCAACCAACGGAATGGGAAAAGATATTTGCCAATGACATATCGGACAAAGGGCTAGTATCCAAAATCTATAAAGAGCTCACCAAACTCCACACCCGAAAAACAAATAACCCAGTGAAGAAATGGGCAGAAAACATGAATAGACACTTCTCTAAAGAAGACATCCAGATGGCCAACAGGCACATGAAAAGATTGTCAACGTCACTCCTTATCAGGGAAATACAAATCAAAACCAGACTCAGATATCGCCTCACGCCAGTCAGAGTGGCCAAAATGAAGAAATCAGGAGACTATAGATGCTGGAGAGGATGTGGAGAAACGGGAACCCTCTTGCACTGTTGGTGGGAATGCAAATTGGTGCAGCCGCTCTGGAAAGCAGTGTGGAGGTTCCTCAGAAAATTAAAAATAGACCTACCCTATGACCCAGCAATAGCACTGCTAGGAATTTACCCGAGGGATACAGGAGTACTGGTGCATAGGGGCACTTGTACCCCAATGTTTATAGCAGCACTCTCAACAATAGCCAAATTATGGAAAGAGCCTAAATGTCCATCAACTGATGAATGGATAAAGAAATTGTGGTTTATATATACAATGGAATACTACGTGGCAATGAGAATGAAATATGGCCTTTTGTAGCAACGTGGATGGAACTGGAGAGTGTGATGCTAAGTGAAATAAGCCATACAGAGAAAGACAGATACCATATGGTTTCACTCTTATGTGGATCCTGAGAAACTTAACAGAAACCCGTGGGGGAGGGGAAGGAAAAAAAAAAAAAAGAGGTTAGTTTGGGATAGAGCCAAAGCATAAGAGACTGTTAAAAACTGAGAACAAATTGAGGGTTGATGGGGGCTGGGAGGGAGAGGAGGGTGGGTGATGGGTATTGAGGAGGGCACCTTTTGGGATGAGCACTGGGTGTTGTATGGAAACCAATTTGACAATAAATTTCATATAGTGAAAAAAAAAAAGAAATAAAGCACCTGTATTTTTTTTAATGAATTATAAAATGACTTGTCCTAATTTTGGCTTGTTTGTAAACTTCTCAGCTCCTCCTGAGAAGAGCTTTTCTTTAAGAGGTTTCTTCTTCCATTAGTGGTACCCCTGTTGTACCATATATTACAGAACTGAACAGCTCTATATAGTTCTGACCATTCTTATCTCTAGCAGGAATAAAGTGAGGGAAAACATCAACCTCAGTCTCAGTTTCTTAGGAAGTCTTACTATCTTCCTGAAAAGAGTTGACAGCACTGATACATGGCATGATGTCACAAAAGTCAAAGAAAAAAACCTCATAAATATGTCATGGATATTCTATTTTTTTCAATTACTTATCTATTAAATTCTCTAGACATATGACAAAAATACAACCAATACTAGCATTTAATGCTATTATCAGAAGGGGAAGGAAAGAAAACTTGTATTTCCACTAAAGGATTATGTTTGTTTTTGTAACTTTTTCCTTGAGATATTTGCCCTAATTCCCAAGAAAATATGTCAATATTATAAAAATGTCAGAAATATTGGGGGTTTATAATACTTTGAAGAGTTCATACCCATATTTATATGTGGCCTTCTATAAGGTTCTACCTTATAGGTGAAAACATTTATCTATGATAAGTCTTTCTTAAGAACAAAGACAAATATATAATAGCTTTATTATCTAACAATAAGATAAGCATACTTGAGGCTGAAATGTATTAAACTTATTTAAAAAGAAATTTTTTAAAACTTAGATAAGAAATAGCCAAAAGCTGGAAACCCCATAATTGTCCTTCAGTGGGTGAATGGTTAGTCAAACTGTGGTATACTCATATCATTGAATACTACTCAACAATAAGAAAATAATCAAGCTCTTGATATACATACTAACCAGGATGAATCTCCAGAGAATCATGGTGAATGAAAAAAGAAAGCCAACTCTGAAAAGTTAAATACTATATGTTTCAAATGATATAACATTGTTAAAATAACAAAATTATAGATATGGAGAACAGATTAGTGATTAGTAGGGGTTAAGAAAGAAGTGGGGGGTGGGTAGAGAAGTTGGTGTGGCTCACAGGGCATGATGAGATATCTTTGTAGTGATGAAAATGTTCCGTATTTGACCACATCAATGTCAGTATCATGGCTTGTGATAATGTGACAAGATGTTATCATTGGGAAAACTGTGTAAAGAATCATAAGATCTCTCTGTAAATTTCTCACAACTGCATATGAATCTCAAATAAATGATTATTTCAAATAAAAGTTTAATTATGGGGCTCTTGGGTGGCTCAGTCGGTTAAGTGTCTGACTTCGGCTCAAGTCATGATCTCACGGTTCGTGAGTTCGAACCCCGCATTGACGACTCTGCTGTCAGCTCAGAGTCTACTTCAGATCCTCTGTCTCCCTCCCTCTCTGCCCTTCCCCTGCTTGCACACTCTCCCTCTCTCAAAAATAAGTAAGCATTTGAAAAAAAATAATTAAAAAATCACACATATCATTGTTCATATCTTAACTTTGATACCTGATTTTCATTCACTTCAGAATATGTAGAAAATATTTTTTCTTCCTCTTTTTATTTTTCAAAAGAAATATCCATTTTGGGTTTTTGAAGTACACCTGAAGGAAAATACCTCCTCAGAAGAGTTGCTTATTAATTTAACAGCCACCAAACATAAAATATTGTGCTTAATCCATGCCCTCAGATTTAGTAAAGAAGGATTAGTATTTGTCCCTATTTGACCTTAGAAAGTCTTTCTCTAAATCTCAAACTCTTAACTATCATGTGCATTCCTTCACTCAATCATTCACATGTGGACAAACTTCCAAAATATGTAGCTACTGTAGAACTGTTTGTTGAGTTTCAGACACATAGAAATGGCCGTGTAATGAATATAAAGTAGCTACCAACATCTTATATGTAAAACTGGACTTATGAGAATAATAGAGTATAGTCTCCAAAATCAATTTGTGTTTATATGCTTGCTCCATATTCTGGGTAACCTGTTTGTATGTCAATTTCGTTATCCGTGAAAGAAGGACAAATTTATTGCTATCATATTGGAATTATGTGGAAATTCAATTACTACATGGTAAGTATTAAGACCAACACCTAGCACATAATGGTCAATGTGAATTATTATCATTTGTTATAGTGATCATTATTATTATTAGAAGAAAGAGGAGGAGAAGAAGAAGAAAGTGCTATATCATTATTAAACCCTCTCCCTTCTTCTGTACCTGGTCTCCAGATGCTAAGTCCTTAAATATGCACAAGTGAACTTCACTCTAGGTGAAGTACATAGCAGCAGATACCAGGTCCTTTAGGCCTGTGAGAACAGGGCCTGCTTTTGCCAACCAGGTCATCAGCTTAGGGCCAGCAGTTCCACACAACATCGCTGATGAGGCTACAAAGATGGTCACAGTCAGACCCCGTATAGCCCTGCTATCTTTAAAGAACATGCGGCCTGTCTGGCAATCGTGGTTCTGGCAATCAGCGGTTTTAATCAGCTGTAGCCCTGATCAGACCTGGACTAGCTTTGGACAACCCACTAGATCTGACTTCAGGGGAAGACGTGTCTCTGTTTCAGAAGGGGCTGGGCCTCGACAAAGGGGTATGTTCTCCAAAAGTCCCTGCCAATGGCTCTGTCTCTTCCTACATGTTCCAGACCCCAGGGACCTATTCCGGGAAGCCTGGATACCAGGTGCTCAGACAGGTACATACACAGTTATCTCCAGTGCACCTGCCCTCAGGCATCCAGGCCAAATAGGCCTACGTGGACATGGGCTGTGTCCACCAGGCAGGCCATCTTCCTGGGGCTCTATGTCCCCCGCACTATACTCCTGATACAGAGTCTGGAAAGATGCTTACAGCCGGAACCCATACAGACCTCCTGTCCAATCAGGTCTCAAGAATTCTCTAGTAGTCATGCCACCAGATGTATATTTAAAAAAAAACAGTTAATATTTCTGATCTCAGTGAATGAAGTGATGGTCCATCTGGTGGCCAAGTAACCTGAGCATTAATCTTTATTATCCTTCTTCACTGTGACATGCAATCAATCTGTCATATATTGTTGATATTTTTATCATAATACATCTGGAATGTATTGTCTACTCTTTATCTAAATTGTATATTTAGTGATATTTAGTTGTAAACAACAGTAATTAATTTTTGTATATCTGGGAAGGAAACTTACTTGAAGAATACTGCATATGTCTCAACTTGGCCAAGGAATCCGAAATCAACCTTGGAAATAGGAGGGAATTAAGGCACCTCTGGGGAGTTGAAAAATAGAAACTTCTCAACAGTCTCCTGGTATATGGCCTCTAGAATGAATAAATTCCTCCATTGTGTATTGGTTCTAATGTAGATAACTTGTGTCTAGACACCTGGCTGACTTCCCTGAGATATGATATTGGGAGCTGAAATGTAATTGTAATACTGGCAAATTACACAGCAGCCTTGATAAGGGGAAAATCCATTTTGTTGATACTATCATAATTTCCATTCCTGCCTCTGTGGACATTGTTTATGATCCCATCCAGCAAACTCTACTGTGGCTAAGGAAAGTGTTCAACTGGCATGCCAGTAAGTGCATTACCCTGACCTCCAGACTATGAAGACATTGTCTCTAAAATTTATACTAGGAAGGACTCTCTCTTATTCTAGGTCTGTCATAGAACATTCAAGCCACTATAATAGAATAGCATGGACTGTGTAGTTTGTAAACAACAGAAATTTACTTATTTATTTTTAATTTTTTTATGTTTTTATTTTATTTTTGAAAGTGAATCAGAGTGTGGGTGGGGGAGGGGCAGAGAGAGAGGGAGACACAGAATCCAAAGCAGGCTCCAGGCTCTGAGCTGTCAGCACAGGGCCCGATGAGGGGCTGGAACCCACAGACTGTGAGATCATGACCTGAGGCGAAAAGTCGGATGCTTAACAGACTGAGCCAGCCATGCTCCCCAATGACAGAAATTTATTCATACTTTTAAAGGCTAGAAAGCCCAAGATCAAGACACCAATAGATTCGGTCTGGTGAGAGCCCACTTCCTGGTTCACAGAAAGCCACCTTCTGGTTGTGTCCTTGCATGGCAGAAGGGGCAAAGGAGTCTCTGATGCCTCTTTATAAAGGCTTTGTTCTCTTGCACTAATCACCTTCCAAAACCTCCCACATCCAAAAGCCCCATATCCAAAGATATGTTTATCTTTATGTTAAAATATAAGAGATTATATTTTAACATATGAATTTTAGGCAAACTCAATCATTCAGTCTATAGCAGGTCCCTTCTTTTCATGTCATTTTACTTACTACTTCTTAAAAACTCCTTGTCACCCCTATACAAAACATACTTCCTTTCATTCCTTGTCTAGTGCCTAAATGTCTGAATAGTTACTAAGCTTGAATAAACTGGCCCCTTTCAAATGTACCCACTGAGAACCTTTCACTTTTCCACTGCCCTTTAGGGCTACATTTATTTAAGACTATGAAGCAAACGGTAGTATCTGACTTTCCTAAAAGGGAAAATTCTTTATTAGTGTTATTATTATTATTATTATTATTATTATTTATTTTTGAGAGAGACAGAGAGTGTGTGTGTGCAAGCGGGGGAGGGGCATAGAGAGAGGGGCACAGAGGATCCAAAGCCAAGTCTGTGCTGAGAACAGGGGCTTGAACTCATGAACCTCAAGATCATGACATGCGCTCATGACCTGAGCCAAAGTTGGACACTTAACCGACTGAGCCCCCCAGGCGCTGCCCCTAAAAGGGGAAATTCTTTTATGAAGATGGTGCAGGGAGACAATGGCTGTCCATGAAAGGAATTTGTATAGTATATGTACATACACACCACACATGGAACTTAATTATGCTTTCACAACCAACTTTGACCTTATTTCAAAGACAGCATTTTATTTTAATTATGAGCTGCTGTTTTAAACTTTATATAGCTAGTTTAAAATCCAGTTCACAATAAGAAGCTTTTCTCAGAGAATGTCTTTATGTCCCATAGCAAATCTTTCAGTACTATCAGAGCCTAGCAACAAGTCAGGAATCCTGAAATTAAAATATAAACAAAAAGATAACCCCAAAACAAACAAACAAACGAAAACAGGGAGAAGGAAGAAAAAAGAAGAAATTATTTTCTAAACTAAGGATAATTTGTTTCAGTAACATTTATGAAGCTTATGACTTTCAACACATGAATTGCGTTGGTACAGATATAATACCCTCATTTGTTATAGATCTTTCCTGTGCCTTTGCATCTCTTATATCATAAAGAGGAAGAGCTGTTACCAATGCAGTCAGATGGGGTAGAGTAGCCATCTTCTTTTGGTTCCCATTAAATTGGCATTCAGTCAGACCAGGGAATAGTTCAAATAACTGTGTTACCTTCAAAATTGAAAGTAAGTGACCAAGATCACTTTAGCATTTCCCTCAGCGTAACTAAACTTTAGATAGGCCGTCCCTGACTCTAGACCCTGACCTCACTTTTCTTAGAGAATTTACTTGAGAAAATTTGTAATTGTAAATTATTTATTTTCCCCTTTGAGATTTAAATTGTGTTTTAAATTCTTTTTTTTTAATATTTATTTATTTTTGGGAGACCTCTGAGAAATAGAGTGCAAGCAGGGGAGGAGCAGAGAGAAAGGGAGACACAGAATCTGAAGCAGGCTCTGGGCTCTGAGCTGTCAGCACAGAGCCTGATGTGGGGCTCGAACTCACTAACCACAAGATCATGACCTGAGCCGAAGTCGGCTGCCCAACTGACTGAGCCACCCAGGTGCCCCAAGATTTAAATACTTTTAAAAGATTTCACCAGTTTTACAACCCAGGAATGTATTTCTCAAGAACTTGAGAGCTATCCCTTTGAAATGTAATCATCTACAAGCTTCTGTGGTAGGAAAGGAGAATACCTTCAGTAGAGGTCAGTTCAAAACACAGATGGCCTAATCACAGAGAATAGCATTTGCAAACTCTGGAATAAGTCAATGTGCTCAACACATTCCATTGACCATCCTCCCTGCAGTGACCTCCATACTTTTCTGCTAGGTCATCTTGTCTCTTAAAAGTCCTCCTGACTTTTGTTTCAGCAGAGCTGAGATCAGATTGAATTTGACCTCTCATTGCAATCACCCTAAGCAATGTCTTTCTTAACCTTGTCCAATGCTATTGTTACTTTGGCATAAGCCTCTAATAATGGGACTTCTTTCTACATTTTTAGTGTTCTATCAACATATATCCAAGTGGATCATCAGAAATTTAAATAAGATGCATATTGATCCTGGGTGCCTGGGTGGCTCAGTTGGTATAAAGCATCCAACTTTTGATTTTGGCTCAATCATGATCTCATGGTTTGGGGAATGGAGCCCCATATCAGGCTGCAGGCTGACAGCATGAAGACTGCTTGGGATTCTCTCTTTCTTCCTCATTCTGTGCCCTCCCCCACTCGCACACATCCTCTCTCATTCTGTCTCAAAATAAATAAATAAACTAAAACAATATGCATACTGATCCTAGTAATCCCCCATTCTTCATTAAGTTTCTTTCTATGCAAGGCATCCAAGGTAACTGCAGATTTTATAAAAAGGATTTCCTCAATAAAGTGAATCTGTGTGATGTCCTGTGAGATTGGGAACTTCCCAAAGTTGGTGTTATTAAATTGGAGTGCTGAACAAGAGGATTAGTGTTGATATGATATTAATGTTATTTGCATATCAGGGCAATATTATGTTTTCTAGGCAAAAGCACCATTTAAAAATATTTTCTCTGCAAGCAATGGAGCAAAAGCTTCCCCTGATGCGACCACCATACTGATTTATTCCAACAAGAACCACATCTGCAACAACAGCTGCAGTTTGAAGTATGACTTGATTAAAGTCTTTAAAATTCACTACCAACCTTCAAATTTCATCTCTTTCCTGATGGAGATAATTTTTTAAAATAAATGAGGATATGATAAGTATCACAAAAAATGCATATATCAAGTATTTGATGGTGGCACCAACCTGCACACTGAACCCCAAGGATATATGATGCTGAAGAATTTGATATTTCTTATTAGCATTCTCTAAGGGGAAGTAAGGTAACACAGGTGCCAGGAAATACTGTTGAGAGTGCGAACTCCAGGAACAAAGAGCAGAGTATACAAAACTATACCCCTAGAGCTGAACATCTATAGAAAGACAATAGGCACAGAGGAAATGAAAGAAAACTGGTGGCTGTTAATCAGAGAAGGGAAGGGTGTGTAGTATTGCCTGTGATTTGGCAGGAGATACAGGTAGGTGGCAGAACTTGAAGTACCTCATAGTGCATGTTATTGTGGTTTGTTTTCATCCTAAGTGCAGCAAGGTAGCAAGGTAAGGTGTTAAGTATGGGAAGGTTTTTTGTTTTTGTTTTTTTTAATTTATTTATGAGAGAGAGAGAAAGAGAGAGAGAGGGAGGGAGAGGGAGAGAGAGCATGAGTTCAAGAGAGAGCATGGGAGGGGCAGAAAGAGGGAAAGACAGAGAGAATCCCAAGCAGGCTCCACACTGTCAGCATAGAGGTTGACGGGGCGGGGGTGGGGGTGGGGGAGAGATGGAGGCGGCTTGAACTCAGGTACCCTGAGATCATGACCTCAGCTGAAATCAAGAGTGGGACCTTTAACGAAGGGAGCCATCCAGGTCCCTCAAGTATGGAAATATTTTAAAACTAATATGATCCATTTTAATTTTAAATAATTATATGAACAAAGTCATATGAACATATTATTAATATCTTAGTTTAGATGCTGCCTTCTTCTGAAAACCTCCTAAAGCCCATGTTAATGTAAATACTCAAAACATGGTTATATGTGTCTACTCTTTACATTAAAAGCATACTGTAATTAGCGTTTCATAGTATTTGCAAATAGGTGATATACTTTTTTCTTAGTTTTGGTCTCTTCTAGACATAGTTTCCTCGAAAATATAGACTATGTCTTTCACATACGTGTTCCATAGTAAGAACCCAATACATTCTTATCAAATACGTGTTTAAACCCTAAATACAATATTCATTATAGTCATAGATTCCGTGTCATTACTCCAAATTCATATCAGTTATTGTCTTCTGGTAGTGACACCCTGTATCACAAGATAGGCTCTGATATCTCATCTCTGATATTTCTCTAGTAATCTAATGGTCGCAAACTTCTGCAATTTTACCACATTCCAACCATGTCATTTGGAGGTAAAAATGAAACAAGAAAAATTAGCTCAAATATAATATCCATTTCTCTGTGTCATGATACAGGAAAAAAGAATCAATCAAACACAGATACTCATATGATACTCTCTGTAACACAACTTAATTATAATCTAGTCACTATACGTAATTATTTCCAAGTTTATAAGTGTGTTGTGTAAAGTTCTTATTTTGTTTTCTCACCAAAGTTAATAGAAAAAATAAGCCATTAAAAAGTGAGGTCAAGGATTTCATTATACAAGAAAAAATTATTAGAGCTAAGGAGATAAGTGTCATGCTGTGTCTTTGCTTTGTTTTCACTAATTTGTTTTCCAAAATGGGTCATATGTTCCCTTTAGCTATTTGTAAAATAATCACAATTATACTTTCCCTTTGTTCTAAAACTACCATCAAATTAGGCAAATTAAAAGATAGTCTTCATCATTGCTTACTTTGAGTGATTTATCAATCCCTCTTTCATTTTAACTAGTGAGTTCCATTTATAAAATAATCAATATTAGATAATTTAAGATAATAGGCATATCAATTTTAATTTGTTTTACTTTTATGTTTACTGTTGCTCAATGTCACCCCAAAACCAAATCTACATATGACTTATCTATAGTTGAATAACATATCCTTTATACTCTTTATTGGATAACAAGAACTTGAGGATTATATAATTTAAAAATAAGATGCAGCATAGAAAGTCTACTATAAACCAACAGTAAAATCAATAAGCAAACAATTGACTCTACCTGAGCTCCTGGTCAGAGTCAGATAGTTCACGTTATTTTAATCTGAATTATATGTACTAGTTTGCCTAATGTGTAGCTTTTCTTCCTGACTGCCAGCTACTCTGACCTATGGAAATATTGGTCTCATATTAGTTGCAGATGAAACTTACATGGATTTTTTCCAACAGCTCCTAAAATTGCTAAAGTTCTAATCCTTACAATAAATCACTCAAGTCATGTCAATATCTACATCAATAAATCACTTTTTCTATCATTCATTTTTTTTTTCATTTCTTTGATCAAACACTAAGTGATAAAGTATGTGACGTGATTCTTCAATCAATATGCTTTTATTTCTTTTTATGTAAGGTACAAATACACGGGAACAACATTACAAAAGTGCTCCTTAGAATTTTAACAATCATCTTACCTGGGTCTTGTCAATGGAAGAGTATTGAATATAGATGCAATTTATAAAATGCTATCATAACCATATTTTGTGTATTAGTTTGTCAATTAAAGTTCAGATGAGGGGCGCCTGGGTGGCGCAGTCGGTTAAGTGTCCGACTTCAGCCAGGTCACGATCTCGCGGTCCGTGAGTTCGAGCCCCGCGTCAGGCTATGGGCTGATGGCTCAGAGCCTGGAGCCTGTTTCCGATTCTGTGTCTCCCTCTCTCTCTGCCCCTCCCCCGTTCATGCTCTCTCTGTCCCAAAAATAAACAAAAAAACGTTGAAAAAAAAATTTAAAGTTCAGATGAAAAGTGTTCCTCCAAGTTAAGCCATAAGAAGAGCCAATATAATTTAATTGTAATTAAATTTACAGTAGTAAAAATGGCTATAATTGAGTAATGAACACTAAATATATGGTCTTATCTTATAAAAACATTGTAATTGCAGAGTGATTCATGGATAGCAAATGGTGAACTCTTGGGGTGCCTGTGTGGCTGTCGGTTAAGCATCCAATTTTAGCTCAGGTCATGATCTCACAGTTTGTTGAGTTCAAGCCTAACATCACACTCTGAACTGATAATTCAGAGCCTGGAGTCTGCTTTGGATTCTGTGTCTCCCTCTCTCTCTGCCCCTCCCCAATTCACACTGTTTCTCTATCTCAAAAATGAATAATCATTAAAAAATTTTTTAATAAAAATGGTGAAATTCTCAGAGATTCTGATGGTTTACCCTTATTAATCCAGAACCCCCCATACGCATGCAAGAAATAACTTCACTTTGTTTATATGATATAGAAAATTTTAATATTGTAAGAGGAAGATATAGAACTGCATGTTCATTACCTGTGGGCAAAGGTCTTAGTAAAAAATTTAAAAGAACAATAAAATGAAAAGTTAAATGGTGATTTATTTGAAAATATTAAAATTAATAAAAATAAGGATGCAAAAAAATGCCACCATAAACAAAGTTACAATATTACTGCCAACAAAATAGAGAAGTCAAAATTTAGAACAAAAAGTTTCAAAGGAGCATTAAGAAATTTCAAAGAAGGAAGAGATTATCTCTTTGAAAATAATAGTTATACTAAAAAGACAAAGAAATGATGGTGAATTATCTAATTAACTTACTTTCAAAGACCAGTGTAACCTTAATACAAAAACTTGTCAAAGTTAGCAAAATTAAAATAAATTAAGTAAAATTACATTAAATTAATTAAATTAAAATTTGAAAATAAATAAAAATTCCTGGTATTTGCTAGATATCCTAATTTCCTTGGGAATTTACAGATATTCAGGTCATTGTGATAATTTTTGGATCAAGCCCTCACCTTGACTATTACTTTTGCTAAGGCAACAATAATTGGCTACGTCCTCCATCTGTCTCCTAATCTAAGATATACATTTTAGCCTTCATTAAATCCAATCCCATGTAATATTTATTTTTTTTCAGGTCAAGTGTTTTCTGTCAGTATTTTGAATCATGTAGGAAATTCTTGATTTTGCCCTTTCCACATGGGATTCAAGGGCTACTTGGAATAGCTCAACATGTCTGACAATTTGCCATTTGAGATGTAACTCTCCAGGTTATGGTGGCAGCAGTCTATATGGTCATTTTCTCCCAGGGGCCTCAGAAAACACAAAGGTAAACCACGGGCCATAGCATTTCCATTAATTTTTCTAACATACTCCCTTTTCTCCAGAATATTGAGGTGTTAGGGATGACACATTTTGTTCCCACTACTCATATCTCTTTCTTCTTCTTCTTCTTTTTTTTTTTTAATGTGTATTTATTTTTGAGAGAGAGAGAGAGAGACAGAGAGACAAGAGTGTGAGTGGCAGAGGGACAGGGAGAGAGACAGGGAGATACAGAATCCAAAGCAGGCTCCAGGCTCTGAGCTGTCAGCACAGAGCCTGACACAGGGCTCGAACCAAAGAACCGAGAGATCATGACCTGAGCTGAAATTGGACGCTTAACCAACTGAGCAACCCAGGTGCCCTCTTTCTTCATTTTTAAATCCTATCCTTTCCATGATTAGCTCTCCACAAATCTTTACCAACAAAGCATAAAACCAAGCATGCCCTAACACTGAACTAGTCAGTCAATAAATAAACTGCCTGTTTAAATATTAATATACAGTTTTAAATTTAAAGAGTCCTTTAAACAGAAACATAGATTACAAATTAGGATTTATAATCTACAGTAAAAATCACTATCAGATAGCATTAGAAAATGTCTTCAAAGTTCTGAGAGAAAAAAAATCTAATAATGTAAAATTTTACAAGCTAATTTGTTCATGCAACAGTCATATAAAGTAACGGTCATATCTCCTCAAGAATTCCAAAAATTAGGTAATATAGGATCATTTATAATCATAAAATGAATAATCATGTAGAGGAAGAACATGAGCCATCAAAAAGTATACACAGCAGAATTCAAAATACCATGACAGAAACTATGATAAACATACAATTATGGAAATAGAGCAGGTAATATAATTTATAATCTCTCCTTAAAGCACTTAAAAATGTAAGATAATATAGCAAATTGTATTCTTTTAAATTAGCAGTTGAGCTTACAATCAAGTAATAGAAATCCCTGGAGTGTAAAAATATTACAATTTATAAAACTATTAAGTTACATGGCTCCAGTTACATGGCTGATGGTGCGACCATAACCTGACATGGAAAAATGAAGAAAGTGAGAAGAATAAAATTTGAGATAAATGTAGCTGCAAAGACTATCTTATTAACTACTACTCATAATATCTTCTATTCACTGTAATTATCTATTTTCTGTGTGTGTCCATTATCAATTTATTGTCACAGTACAAATCCTCTGTTCATTTCCCGCTCTGCGATAATGAACATTTCTCCATTGCCAGGAGGATTATATCACAGTTTGTTGATTCAAAGTAGGAAGGGGAATCACTTTTGGCTCCTGTGCGCTGCTGTTTTATTTGTTCTCACTCCTGCTAAACAGCTTTCAGTAGCATATGTGTGAAAACATTCCAGTGATGCTCTGTACCACCAGGCAGGATTGTGCAGTCATTTGAAACATGTGAATGATACATCTGCTGGATCAAAGATAGTGAACTCGTTTGTGTTGTCTGCCTTGTCCTGGCCACCTGGTAATGATCTTCCCAAGGCAACAACCACATGTCCTAGACCTTCACTGCCCTATTGCAGAGTAGCTCCTAAAGCTCCAAGTCCTTCCAAGTACCTGCCCTCTAGACTCAGCCCATCTACAACCTGGAAGGCTGTCTCCTGTGGTAAGCAGGTGCCCAGTGCCCTGGCTCCCTGTGCATTCCTGTTCAATAGCTTTGGCTTGTGTGTACTCCAGACAACTGTGCTTGGCTGACAACAGTGGATCAGCTGCAGCCATGTAGCCTAGAAAAGTTATATGACACCTAAAGGACTTTAACCCCACCTTCTGCAATGAACTGGATCATTGAGAAGGGGGTGCCCTTTTTATCTTCACTCTAACCTTAAGTACTCCTTCTTATCCCTAAGGCATTTTTAAAAGTTTTCTTTCCACATTTATTATCACTCTCCTGTTATGATTAAAAATTCCTCATAGCAAATATCCTCTGTCCAAATTACTCTGTGTCTCTGTCTCCTGACTAAACCCCAGATGATACAAACTTTTTAGTCGGCAAACCCTGCAAGCACAGATACAGGAGGCACATCATTTCATTGTACCTAGCAACTAAAAACGGTGCCCAGCACAAAGCATTTTCTTCATGAACGCTTGATTGAATTAAATCCAAAAATAGGTTTGCATTGCTTTCTCTCGGATTTCCTCTAAATGACAGCAAATATTCTCTATACTAGTACCAACAGCCACATAAGGTTCCCATCTGTATTTCAACAAAAATAGTGTAAAACACGAAACTTTCATTAGTTAGTAGGTAAGGCAAGAGATTGTTTCAAGAATATTTTTCAACTCTGACAAATGCTGTGGAGACTTTGAAGAACCGTGTTTTTTGCTAGTACAGAAATGGTTGTTGATTTAGCAGGAATGATTTCAGTAGAGGCAGAGAAGCAGAAACTGGTCAGATCAGTTCAGAAGCAAAAACTAGATCAGACTGGTCGGGATCTAAAGAGTAGATGAAGACATGAAAACAAGTGTGAGAAATTAAAAATAAATAAATATAGTCCTGTGAAATGAAAGTAACATTGCATTTCTTCTTTCTTTGTTTTCTCTCTTCTTACTCTCATTCTCTTTATCTGTCATTAAAAAGTGTAAAATATTTGTATTCAGAGAGGAAAATCTAGTAGAAAAGATGAGATTAATGACATGTAACAGAAATATTATAGCACAAGAGAATGCCTTTGAGCAGGTGAGAGGGGTTGGAATTGAAAGCAAATATCTAAGAAATGCCCTGTTATACACAGGAACACAGACACTTGAGACTTTAAAAAAAAAAGTGAAAGAGCAGATATATGCAGGAGGCTATAGAGTTTGCAGTAGAAATATTAGAGATTTCACATGTAATGGCTTCTTGTTTCTTAATAGAAGAGAGAGATCTAAAGAAAAAGAATAGAATATTTATTCCTGGGGAGGGGGATAGTTAAGTGGGAGAACTTCATGTCGATGATAGTGGATATTTATATTTAAGATCTTAAAATTTAAATGAAGCCAGTTTTTTTCTGTTCTTTGATTTTTTGCTGATAATATCCAATTGCTCAAGTGCATAAAAAGTAAGGGTAAATGGTTGAATGTATGCAGGTGAATAGGAGAAACAGTGGATGGAAATTAAAAAGTTGTGACTGATGCTAAAGATTAGGTAAATTATTAAAAAATTATATATAAAATTATAGTATTATGTATATATAATATATATGTATTCTCTGTGCTGAAACCATGTTATCAATTACTGACATAAAAACATAAAAAACACTGCAGGGAAATAATATAATAAAACACAGGCCTCTATTTTACACCTTACATTGCAATCTAAACCTTGTAAAACCAATCATCCTTCCACTTCTTATGTATTCACCATCAAACTTCATCACTTCTTTTAAAATATATGAATGATACGAGTTGGATCAAGTGTAATGAACAACCTTGTGTCTCCTGCCTCAATAAATCTTTACTTTCTGCGATAACCTCTGAGAATTCCTGCAACAATACAAAGTAGGTAGGATGCCACCTTGTTTATTTTTTTTTTAAATGTTTATTTATTTTTGAGACAGAGCGAGACAGAGCATGAACGGGGGAGGGGCAGAGAGAGAGGGAGACACAGAATCTGAAGCAGGCTCCAAGCCGTCAGCACAGAGCCCAACACGGGGCTCGAACTCACAGACCGTGAGATCATGACCTGAGCCGAAGTCGGACACTTAACCGACGGAGCCACCCAGGCGCCCCGGATGCCACCTTGTTTAATGTCTCATAGATGAGGTACCCAGATCCCCCTCTTCCAGGATTGAGGTACTCATTCCCCAGCTGTTTGGAATATTGATGGCTGATAGTTCTCAACTGAGTCCCTTGATGAGGATTTCCTTTGGTTGAAGAGGCCATCTCCCCTAATTTCATGTGCCCTTCTAGAAATGTCCAATGATTTGTTGATGTGGGTGTCATTGGCATGGCCCCTCACCCAAATTAGAAGGGCTATTGCATCTCCAGAGCTCTCCATCATATAAGCTGAGATCTTTTTGCAACTGCATTGTAGTTCACCTTACTCTGCCAGACTCTATTGTTTTACTCCCTTAATGAATTTGACCCCAAATCTCTCTAGTAAATTTACTGAACAGAAATCTACATCTCAAAGTTTTCTTCAAGAGAAACCAGGTCTGTAACTATCAGTACAAGGTCAAAAGAAAGCAGTTAGAAAACAGTTTCTAAAATGTGATTTGTTGGGGCGCCTGGGTGCTCAGTTGGTTAAGTGTCCAACTTCAGCTCAGGTCATGATCTCGAGGTTCATGAGTTCAAGCCCTAGGTCAGGCTCTGGCTGACAGCTCAGAGCCTGGAGGCTGCTTCAATTCTGTGTCTCCCTGTCTCTCTGCCCCTTCCCCACTCACGCTCTCTCTCTCTCACTCAAAAATAAATAAATGTTAAAAAATTAAAATGTGATTTGTAGCTGGTTTACCCAATGTCTAACTGGTAGTAAGGTCTTCATCAGTGATGATAGGTAGAACACAAAATCATGGTGTGTTTGTTAAACTTGTACTACAGGTGACCTGGAAAATATACCAGTGGGAAAGAATTTCCCTGAAGGTAAAACATATCAGGCATTTGAAAAATAAGTGAGATATGAGAATTATATGGCATCAGATGCTTAGGAAATCAATACTTTGGGGAAAACATCAAAACTGAAGATAATTGATCATCCATTAAAAGTTAAGTTTGAAAGCCAGAACATATCCTGTAAAATATAGAAAGACTCAAACCTCCTGTATCATAAGGCAGAAAAGATGAGAAGAAGGCAGTGGATTAAATTATAAGAGAAGAAAATAAAGGATGCAGGATTGGCAGTATATACTAGTATATTCTCCATTTAATTCACCAGTCTGTTCCTGAAAACACCTGATCCTGAAGGATTTCAGCAAACTACCACAAAAACAATTGTTTCCCATTGCAGTTTCTGTGCAATTGTACTGTCTTTGCTGACCCACATTACCATGGCCTCAGGTACGTAAGATACATTTATTAATCTGTAAAAGACATTATTATCCATTCTCATCAGGAAAGTGAATCATACAGTTTGCAATGGACACATTGGACAATCGAGTATATTTATAGTCTTGCTCCAGTGCTATGTTAACTTGCCACTGGCCTCCGCTGTAGTATATAATTCAAAGGGAATTGGCATCAGAGACAATCTGTGGCATATCACCTTGTATATCACCTTGTTGCATTATATCAATGTTGTCATCTTAATTAGATGATATAATCACAAAGCAACAATACAATGGAGGCCTTGGTGATGCAAATGCCTTTGAAAGAGTAGAAAGGGCCCACCACATCAGTGGTTTTAGGGGGCTGGTGTTCTCAGATTAGAGAGACATTACTACAATATAAAAGATGAATTACTCCATCTGATATTTTTCAGCACTAAGGACTAATTATAATACCTATTAGGCTTTTTTGGGTTCTGGAGAGAAGATGTTCCACAGTTAAGGTTATATATTTGACCCATATGCTAGATGACACAAAAGGCTGCTGGTGGCTCAAATTTAAGTTGCAAGGTGGCCTAGAACCCTATCTCATTCTCCTGCAATTGTATTGGCACCTGTCTGTCAGCCAGCTCAGACCTATGATAACATAAATGTCCTCATGACCAGCATATAGAGATACAGAGAAGGAAAAACGTGAACTTTTTTAACAGATAGGTTCACTAAGAATGAGCAAAATTAAAAAAAGAAAAAAGAAAAAAAAAAAAAAGGATTGCAGCTGCATTACAGCCCCATTTAGAAATGGCCCATTAAGATAACTGTGAAGGAAAACCCCTCTAACAGGGCAGAAAGTTGGATGGTGCACCCTATCACCCACTTGTGGATGGAAAAACAATTCAAAGTCAAGAGTATGTGCAATTCACTTAAAAAAATACAAGAAATGTCAGATTTTTTTTCCAATCTCAAGGCAAGTTCTGGAATTTGTGCCTGTGCAAAATAAAATGTCTGTAGTTTTTATGTGGTGGAAATTAGGTTGAAACCGAGTCAAATACCTGGGGCGTCAGAATTCACGATTTCACAAAGTGAAGCCTTGTCATCTCAGCTTGCATTTCATTCCCATCTCTTCAGAAGTCACTCACGTGAATTCCTTATCTTAATTTCAATATACATAAAACAAGTTCCCCCTCCAAATTTCTATCATTGACCAGGTTGTTAATTTTTCCCCAGAAGTGTTAATATTTTCTAGATGACTAAGATGAAACTCTTGTATAAAATAGCTTCGTTGCGATGTCTCTTAGTTTGTAGTATGTATTATATATGCTCTTTTTTTTTTTTCTATCAGTGGTCCCTTAATCTCACTGATTATCAGCAACTCACTTTACTGAAACATGTAAGTTTTGTATAGGGCAATAGATATTTAGGGGTTTTGTTTGTTCGTTTCTTTGCCTGAAAATGGGCACAGCTTTTGTTTTGCTATGATTTTCATGTAGGGAATTGGATTAGTCAAGTTAGCAGTTGGACTGAATTTGTAACTTGTTGAATCTACATTTATTCTTACTGCCCCTTAGCTTTCACATTCCTATAGAGATTGTCTGTGTCTAGGGTAGAAGGTAATTCACTAGAGCATGCTTTCTTGACTAAGTTATTTAAGTTTTTCTTTGTGCTATTCCTCATAGAGTGCATCTTTGCAAGCTCTTGCCCTCCCCCCACCCCCACCCCCCGTCCCGCTCCCAACACTCGCTATTTGAAGCTTATACCTTGGCTGAGGGGTTTGGTTGGACCAGGGGTGATGCTGGGGTTTGGTCTGCTGGGGTTATGGTTAAGTCTCAGCCTTTGGATAGCACTGATTCCACAGTCTAGACAGTGTAGTCTTCCTTCTTCTCCTGCCCCTTCCCTGCCTTCAGGATGGTTCTCCCTTCTCAGTCTTGTATTTCCTTCCTGACTTGAGTTCAGTCTGCCTTTTCCTGCTGTAATGAGCATTCACCAATATCTTAAGGCCAACAGTGTTGCCAGTTCCCCCACAATTAAAGTTTTGTTGTATAGTAGAGAAAGAGGGACATTCCTTCACTATAAAACCCTGCTAAACAGCATGGGTATAGAGATTCTTGTCAATGTTGCTGGCCCATGTCTGCACCAAAATGGACTCTTATTGAGGCTGCTTGTGATCTTTTATTTGTCTACTTGGTGCATTCATGACAAAGGGTGTTCAGACTCCCCGATTCTGCATCTCCAGGGATCTCACACTATCTCAGTGCCCCAGCAGGCTTTTCTAGCTTGTCTGCCTTTGTAGCTGAACTCTTCTTATGGAATCCTGTTGTGGTTACTACCCCAGACAGACATGGGTTCCAATCTCCTTTCTCCCAGAAGATACTGTGTCTACCTAGATTTTAGATCAGTTTTTTGCTCTCTCCAACCTCAATTCTATGATGAGTTCAGGGGGAAAAGCCAGAAATCTGAAATGAACTGTGGATTTCTTGTTGAAAGGAAGAAGAGAAGCTCCTTCCATCTCTCTACATCCCAGAGTGAAAAGTGAACACTGCCTTCACTTTTGAAGGATAATTTTGTTATACATAGAACTCTAGGAATAGCTTTTCTTCTTTTAGCACTTTAAAATGCTACTTCTTTGTTTATTGGCTTTAAATCTTTTATATACTAGGAATACGTGCTTCTACACAATCACAATTAAATTATCACACTCAAGAAATTTAATCATGATAAAATGTTATTGTGTAATAGAGTCTATATTTAAATATCTCCAATTACCTAAGTAATGCATATTTTATAATATCCTTTATAACAAATTTGTTTTTAGTTGAAGATTCAAGCAAGGATCCAATCATTATTAGTTTGTAATTCTGGAATCATTCCTCTTCATTCATATTTTGACTCTCGTGACATTAGTGTTTTACAAAAGGCTCTTAGAAAGTGAAAAATAGCATGACTGAAGGTAGCATGTTGAAATTGAGGTTATCAAAGAGGTATAGAAATTGCAAGGTATAAAACTAAGCTATCCAATATGGTAGTTGGTAGCCACATTTGGCTTATTAAATTTAAATGTAAATTAATTAAAATAATATGAAAATTCAATATCTCAATTGCACTGCCCACATCTGAAATGCTCAATAGCTACAGAAGGCCTAGTAAATGCCATATTGGACAGCACTGATACAGAACATTTCTTTTACTGCAGAAATTTCTGTGGAATAGCTCTGGTATAGAATAGAACATGGATGGCGGAAGTGAAACAAGTACATAGTACGTATATATCTAGTTAGGGTATAGGCTGTAGTCTGTAATGAGATGACTTAAAGAGCACTTAAGATTTTTTTTTTTTTATTTTGACTTACTGCTCTGATAAACAATTCTGATAAAACCCCTTTACAATGTTAGAAGCGTAATAATTTTTAATGTTATTTCTCTGTCACAGCACATGGTGGCTTCATCATTCATCTAGATACAAGATGGTTAATGGCTACTCCATTTCTCACCATAGTATCTGTGCCTAAATCCAGATTTAAAGTTGAAAGAAAGTAAGTTTGTCTCCACGTCCTTTAAGTTGAGAAATAAAGGTAACACACATGACTTCCACTCATACTCCTTTGGCAAACATTTGTCCATATGGTGACAGGTATCTCCTAGATATGGTGAGAAATCTATTCTTTAGTTATGCAGACATGTACCCACTCAAAACTCAAGGGGTTCTAAAACTCAAGAGGCAAGATGTTGGTGGAGGACAGTGTCTGCTAAAGTATTAGATTAAGAATAATAATCAGAAAAATATTAACCATCTTTTTTATATTTCCTCAGTATAGTGTTGAGTTTAGGACACTACTAAATTTATATTATTAAGAAATAATTATATGAATTATTATATTAACATAATAATAGTCTCTTAAAGGATGTCAAAGTAATTGTTTAATACTTTGTTCCTTTTAGACTGTATTCCCACTTAATCTCATGTATTCCTTTGTCAAGAAAAATCAAGGGCTTAGGGGTGCTGAGTGACTCCATTGGTTAAATGTCCAACTTCCGCTCAGCTCATGATCTCATGGTTTGTGAGTTTGAGACCTGCGTTGGGCTCTGTGCTGACAGCTTAGCGCCTGGAGCCTGCTTTAGATGCTATCTCCCTCTCTCCCTGCCCCTCCTCCACACACATGTGCTCACTCTCTTTTAAAAATACATAAACATTAAATTTCTTTTAAATAAAAAAAGAAAAATCAAGGTCTTAATGTGTTCTGGAAAGAGTTCAAGGTCTTCAGAATATAGCCATGGACAAAATAGCCAGTAAGTATGTCACTATGAGCATATAGACATATAAACCACTAGGTAAGATACTTTTAGATACAGGTGTGTCTTATGTCCATGAAATGCAGCCAGACCAACACTAAACCATCCTACACACCTAGAAAACTGACTGGAGGATTAACACAACAATCTGCACAACCGGAACCAAAGAATTCAGCAGGTACGGGCGCAGAGAAGTGAATTTGGGAAGCGAGAAGCCGCTGAGGGTAGGGAACCGCTTTTGCGGGCGGAGAGAGGATGGAGACTGGGGAGCGAGGGAGAACACAGGAAAAGCACCCCTCCCCAAAAGCAGCTGAAGAGAAAGTGGAAAATCGGAAACACCCGCAGGGACTAAACGAAAAAGGGAGAAAGGAGAAAGGAGAGGGTTTAAATTCCATTAAGACTGTAAACAAGGGGAGCACAAAGGCTGCAACTCTGCAGCTCCATACCTGGCGGTGCTCTGGTGGGAAGGGCGAATCCCCAGGAACAGAGTGGGTCCGGGAGGTCCTCGGGGCACATGGGGAAAAGCAGTTCCACTGCTGCAAGGACATTTGGTAGAGACTGTTGAAGCCACCTGGTCCCAGCAGACCCCGGAAAACCGCCACATTTGTTGGTGCTGGAACGAGGTCATTAAGAGTGAAGCCTGGTGCCAGATATGTGTTGTGATTTTCCATAATCCCCGAAATGCTGCCGCTACACTATCTTGTGAACTTTTTCTGGGGCGGGCCGGCACCTGGCCGCAGTCTCGGGGCACCGGCAGTAGCAGGGTCCAGCAGGCGTTCCTGGGTGCAGCTGACACTCGGCCATTGCTCATTCGGCCATTGCTCTGTAAGACTCTCCTACAGAGGAGCGGAACGGGTCAAAGCCGCAGTCCTTCGGAAGTAAGGGGCCAGGGAAAACAGCCGCATCTGAGACAAAACTTGGGAGAGAGGTACTGCCTGGGCCTGGTCACGGATAGTGAAAAAGCGGGGAGTGGATGAAACCAGAAGACAGAGAACTGATGGGCCATTGTTGATCTGGGAGAACAGACTGAGTGTTCTGTTTTCACGGATCCCGCACATGCGCATATGCACCTATGAACACTGCAACAATGCACCCCAGTAGGCTAGCAGCGCCATCTAGTGGAGAGCGGAGCTGTTACAGTGAGCCCGGCCCAACTGGGCCAACTTCATTCTTCAAGAACACATCTCACCACCAGCTTAGTTTATGGACTATAAAGCACTATATAGACTGACTTCTAGGGGAAAACGAAGTAACTTCAGTCCTACTTCAATCTGCTAGCGGGTTCATCTATTCAATTTTCTTTCTTTTTTTTCTTTTTCTCTTTTACACTTCTTTTTTCTTGAATACAGAAAGGAAAAGTTCATTTTTATTTTCAGTTTTTATTAAAATATTTTTATTTAATTATTGTTATATTTTTACTTTGGTGTAAATTTTTTCAAATTCTATTTTACTTCCATCATTTTATTTTAGTCTACTTCAGTGTATTCACCTTTTCAAATTTTCAAACAATTTCCTTTTTATTTTTTTCTTTCTTTTTATTTTTTCTCTTTTGTTTCTCTTCTTTTTCTTGAATGCAGAAAGAGAAAAACTTCATTTTTACTTTCAATTTCTATTAAAAATATTTTTATTTGATTTTTTACTCTATTTTTTGTTTTTATGTAAATTTTTTCAAACTCTATTTTACTTCCATCATTTCATTTAGTCCACTACAGTGTATTCACTTTTTCAAATTTTCAAACGATTTCCTTTTTTCTTTTTTTAATCTTTTTTATCTTTTTCATTTCTTTTCTTTTTTCTTGAAAACAGAAAAAGAAAAATTCATATTTATTTTTAATTTTTATTAAAAATATTTTTCTTTAAATTTTTATACTATTTTCTTTATTTGTGTGTATATTTTTTCAAATTCTATTTTACCCCTGTCATCTCATTTTAGTCTACTTCAGTGTATTGATTTTTTCAAATTCTCAAATGATTTCCTTCCCCCCCCTTTTTTTTCTCTAATCTGTCAAACCACTTTCAACACCCAGACCAAAACACACCTAGGATCTAGCATCATCTATTTGATTTCTGTGTGTGTTTTTAATTTTTAATTTTAATAGTTTTTTAATTTTAATTTTCTTTTTAATTTCAATTTTTCTACCTCATTAATTCCTTTTCTCCCTTCAAAATCACAAAATGAAGGAATTCACCCCAAAAGAAAGAGCATGAAGAAATGACAGCCAGGGATTTAACCAACACAAATATAAGCAAGATGTCTGAACCAGAATTTAGAATCACGATAATAAGAATACTAGCTGGAGTCGAAAATAGATTAGAATCCCTTTCTGCAGAGATAAAAGAAGTAAAAAATAGCCAGAACAAAATTAAAAATGCTATAACTGAGCTGCAATCGCAGATGGATGCAGCAGCGGCAAGGATCAATGAGGCAGAACAGAGAATCAGCGATATAGAGGACAAACTTATAGAGAATAAAGAAGCAGAAAACAAGAGGGAGATTAAGGCAAAAGAGCATGATTTAAGAATTAGAGAAGCCAGTGACTCATTAAAAAGGAACAACATCAGAATCATAGGGGTCCCAGAAGAGGAAAAGAGAGAAATAGGGGTAGAAGGGTTATGTGAGCAAATCATAGCAGAAAACTTGCCTAATCCGGGGAAAGACACAGACACCAAAATCCAGGACCCCCATTAGATTCAACAAAAACCAACCATCAACAAAGCATATCATAGTCAAATTCACAAAATACTCATGCAAGGAGAGAATCATGAAAGCAGCAGGGGAAAAATAGTCCCTAACATACAAGGGAAGACAGATCAGGTTTGCAGCAGACTTATCCACAGAAACTTGACAGGCCAGAAACGAGTGGCGGGATATATTCAGTGTGCTGAATCAGAAAAATATGCAGCCAAGAATTCTTTATACAGCAAGGCTGTCATTCAAAATAGAAGGAGAGATAAAAAGTTTCCAGACAAACAAAAATTAAAGGAGTTTGTGACCACTAAACCAGCCCTGCAAGAAATTATAAGGGGGACTCTCTGAGGGGAGAAAAGATGAAAAAAATATATATATATGTATAAATACCAAAAACCACAAAGATTAGAAAGAACCAGAGAACACCGCCAGAAACTCCAACTCTACAAGCATCATAATGGCAATAAATCCATATCTTTCCGTACTCACTGTAAACGTCAATGGACTCAATTCTTCAATCAAAAGACATAGGGTAACAAAATGGATAAGAAAACAAGATCCATCTATATGCTGTTTACAATAGACCCACTTTAGACCTAAAGACACCTTCAGATTGAAAATAAGGGAATGGAGAACCATCTATCATGCTAATGGTCACCAAAAGAAAGCCAGAGTAGCCATACTTATATAAGACAATCTAGACTTTAAAATAAAGACTGTATCAAGAGATGCAGAAGGGCATTATATCATAATCAAGGGGTCTATCCACCAAGAAGAACTAACAATTGTAAACATTTATGCGCCAAATGTGAGAGCATCCCAATATATAGATCAATTAATCACAAATATAAAGAAACTCATTGACAGTAATAGCATAATAGTAGGAGATTTCAACACCCCACTCACAGCAATAGACAGATAATCTAATCAAAAAATCATCAAGGAAACAATGGCTTTGAATGACACACTGGACCAGATGGACTTAACATATATATTCAAAACATTTCATCCTAAAGCAGCAGAATATACATTCTTCTCCAGTGCACATGGAGCGTTCTCCAGAATACACCATAAACTGGGACACAAATCAGCCCTAAGTAAGTACAAAAAGATCAAGATCATACCATGCATGTTTTCAGACCACAATGCTATGAAACTCTAAATCAACCACAAGAGAAAATTTGGAAAGATAACAAATACTTGGGACTGAAGAACATCTTACTAAAGAATGAATGAGTTAACCTAGCAGTTAAAGAGGAAATTAAAAAGCATATGGAAATCAATGAAAATGATAACACCACAACCCAAAACCTCTGGGATGCAGCAAAGGAGGTCATAAGAGGAAAGTGTATAGCAATCCAGGCCTTCCTAAAGAAGGAAGAAAAATCTCAAATACACAACCTAGCCTTACATTTTAAGGAGCTGAAAAAAGAACAGCAAATAAAACCCAAAACCAGCAGAAGACCAGAAATAATAAAGATTAGAGCAGAAATTAATGCTATCGAAACCAAAAACCAAAACCAAAACAAAACAAAACAAAAAAACCAGTAGAACAGATATGAAACCAGAAGCTGATTCTTTGAAAGAATTAACAAAATTGATAAATCACTAGCCAGTCTGATCAAAAAGAAAAAGGAAAGGACCCAAATAAATAAAATCAAGAATGAAAGAGGAGAGATCACAACCAACACAACAGAAATAAAAACAATAAGAGAATACAATGAGCAATTATATGCCAATAAAATGGGCAACCTGGAAGAAATTGACAAATTCCTAGAAACATATACACTACCAAAACTGAAACATGAAGAAATAGAAAATTTGAAGAGACCCATAACCAGTAAGGAAATCAACTTAGTAATCAAAAATCTGCCAAAAAACAAGAGTCCAGGGCCAGATGGACTTCCAGGGGAAAGAGGGGATTCCAGGCTTTCCAGGGGAATTCTACCAAACATTTAAGGCAGAGTTAACACCAATTCTCTTGAAGCTGTTCCAAAAAATAGAAATGGAAGGAAAATTTCCAAACTCTTTCTGTGAAGCCAGTGTTACCTTGGTTCCAAAACAGAGACCCCACTAAAAAGGAGAACTATAGACCAATATCCCTGATGAACATGGATACAAAAATCCTCAAAAAGATATTAGCCAACTGGATCCAACAATACATTAAAGAAATTATTCGCCACAACAGAGTGGGATTTATACCTGGGATGCAGGGCTGGTTCAATATCCACAATACAATTAACGTGATTCATCACATCAATAAGAGAAAGGACAAGAACCATATGATCCTCCCAATAGATGCAGATAAAGCATTTGACAAAATACAGCATCCTTTCTTGATAAAAACCCTCAAGAAAGTAGGGATAGAAGGATCATACCTCAAGATTATAAAAGCCATATATGAATGACCCAACACTAATATCATTCTCAATGGGGAAAAACTGAGAGCTTTCCCCCTAAGGTCAGGAACAAGACAGGGATGTCCACTCTCACCACTGTTATTCCACATAGTATTGGAAGTCTTAGCCTCTGCAATCAGACAACACAAAGAAATAAAAGACATCCAAATTGGCCAGGAGGAGGTCAAACTTTCACTCTTCACAGATGACATGATACTCTATATGGAAAACACAGAAGATTCCACCAAAAACTGCTAGAATTGATTCATGGATTCGGCAAAGTTGCAGGATATAAAATCAATGCACAGAAATCAGTTGCATTCCTATACACCAACAATGAAGTGACAGAAAGAGAAATCAAAGAATCAATCCCATTTACTGTTGAACAAAAAACCATAAAATACCTAGGAATAAATCTAACCAAAGAGGTGAAAAATTATACAATGAAAACGATAGAAAGCTGGTGAAAGAAATTGAAGAAGACACAAAAAAATGGAGAAAGATTCCATGCTCCTGGATAGGAAGAACAAATATTGTCAAAATGTCGATACTACCCAAAGCAATCTACAAATTCAATGCAACCCTATCACCAGCATTCTTCACAGAGCTAGAACAAATAATCCTAAAATTTGTATGGAACCAGAAAAGACCCCAAATAGCCAAAGCGATCTTGAAAAAGGAAACCAAAGCAGGAGGTATCACCATCCCAGACTTCAAGCTGTACTAGAAAGCTGTAATCATCAAGACAGTATGGTACTGGCACAAGAACAGACTCTCAGATCAATGGAACAGAATAGAGAACCCAGAAATGGACCCACAAACGTGTGGCCAACTAATCTTTGACTAAGCAGAAAAGAATATCCAATGGAATAAATACAGTGTCTTCAGCAAGTGGTGCTGGGAAAATTGGACAGCGACATGCAGAAGAATGAACCTGGACCACTTTGTTACACCATACACAAAAATAAACTCAAAATGGATGAAAGACCTAAATGTAGGACAGGAAGCCATCAAAATCCTTAAGGAGAAAGCAAAACCTTGGCCACAGTAACTTCTTACTAAACATGTCTCCAGAGGCAAGGGAAACAAAAACAAAAATGAACTACTGGGACCTCATCAAAATAAAAAGCTTCTTCATGTCAAAGGAAACAATCAGCAAAACTAAAAGACAACCGACAGAATGGGGGAAGATATTTGCAAATGACATATCAGATAAGGGTTAGTATCCAAAATCTATAAAGAACTTATCAAACTCAACACCCAAAAAACAAATAATCCAGTGAAGAAATGGGCAAAATACATGAATAGACACTTCTAGAAGGAAGACATCCAGATGGCCAACTGACCCATGAAAAAATGCTCAACATCATTCATCATCGGGGAAATACAAATCAAAACCACATTGAGATATCACTGCACACCGGCTAACATTAACAACTCAGGCAACAACAGATGTTGGTGAGGATGCAGAGAAAGAGGATCCCTTTTGCACTGTTGGTGGGAAAGCAAACTAAAACTAAAAAAACTAAAAATAGAACTTCAAAAAACTAAAAATAGAACTACCCTATGACCCAGGAATTGCACTACTAGGCATTTATCCAAGGGATACAGGTGTGCTGTTTCAAAGGGACACATGCACCCCCATGTTTATAGAAGTACTATCAACAATAGCCGAAGTATGGAAAGAGCCCAAATGTCCATCAACGGATGGATGGATAAAGAAGTGGTATATAATATACAATGGAGTATTACTCGACAATCAAAAAGAATGAAATCTTGCCACTTGCAACTACGTGGATGGAACTGGAGGGTCAGAAAACTTTTTATGGTAAGGTTCAGATAGTATTATTTTTAGCTGTGTGAATAAATACTGTCTCAACTCTTAATTCTGCCATTTTAGTTTTTCTTATAATTTTCTCTTTTTAAAGATTATTTATTTCTGAGAGATACAGAGAGAGGGAGGGAGAGAGAGAGATCAGGAGAGGAGCACAGAGACAGGGAGAGAAAGAACCTCAAGCAGGCCCAGCACTATCAGCATGGAGCCTGATGTGGGGCTTGAACCCACGAATGTGAGATCATGACCTGGGCTGTAATCAAGAATGGGCACTTAATGGACCAAACCACCCAGGTACCCCTCAACCCTGCCATCTTAGTGTGAAAGCAGCCATAGACAAGGTACAAAGAAATGAGTATGGCCAGGTTCTGCACTGAGAAGAAAAAAATAAAAAAGTGTTTGCTGACGTTATCCTAGATAATATGGAAAATTTCCAAAAAAAAAGTCATTTGTCAGGAATAAATCTTGTAAAGAAAGGAAGTTTAATTAATTTCCATTAAAGGCAGAAAATATTTTATCAACACTTTTAACAATGAAGTAAACCAATATGATTTCACAGATAAAGTTTAACAAAATGTGAAGGCCAGATCATAATGCCGCATGTACTTTGTCTGGAGCATATAAAAATAAGTGTGATCAGGGGCATCTGGGTGGCTCACCACCCAGTTGGTTGAGGTCCGACTTCAGCTCAGGTCATGATTAGACAGCTCGTGAGTTCCAGCCCCAAGTTGGGCTCTGTGCTGACAGCTAGGAGCCTGCGGCCTGCTTCAGAGTCTATGCCTTCCTCTTTCTCTGCCCCAACCCACTCGCATTCTCTGTCTCTCTCAAAAATAAATAAACATTAAAAATTTTTTTTAAATAAGTATGATCGAAATACCATTTCAATGGAGCAAGTTGGACACTGAATTGTTGATTCAAATATTAATGTATTAACAAAAAGAATCTAAAAAGCCATTAAAATGGTGTATATTATAATAAAGTGGAGTTTAATTCCAAAATGCCAGAATTATTTAATATAAGGACAGTCAGTAACATGATTCATAATTGAATATAAAGAGAAAAATCATGCGGCAATCTTCAGTATGCTCAACAGGAAGGAATTCCACAAATATTCTTGATTTTGCCACCTCTATCTATATACTTATTATCATCTACTTGTATCTGTTACCTGTTATCCAGCATATTATCCAGCTATTTAGTAAACCATTTTCTTACTCGATGAAGTAACATTGTCATCTCTGCTAAAATCGAACATAAGGCAAAAGTACTGTCCCGATTCAATGCCATTTAAAAATATATATGAAGAGTCTCTGCGTGGCTAAGTCTGTTAAGCATCCGACCTCAGCTCAGGTCATGATCTCGCAGTTCATGATTTCAAGCCCCACATTGGGCTCTGTGCTGACAGCTCAGAGTCTGGAACCTGCTTCGGATTCTGTGTCTCCTTCTTTCTGTCCCTCCCCCACTCGCACTCTCTCTCTCAAAAATAAATGAACATTAAAAAATTATTAAATATATATATATATGTGTGTGTGTGTGTATATATATATATATATATATATATATATATATATATGATATGTCAGTCGGAACAATAGAAAAGCAAAAGATAGAGTCACCAGAAACAAAAGAAGAAATAAAAACATTTTTCTTTTAAAATAATATATTTGAAATATCAAGAAACTTGGTGATATAACTAAAATAAAGAAAAAAGCATTAACGAATCTGGCAAGATATAAAATTGGCACACAAAAATAGTCTTTCATATATACTTGAAATAATCATTTAAAGGGCATAATTGAAGAAAAAAATAGTCACATTAGCAACAATACAGATAAAGTATTTAGAAATAAACTTGGCAAAAGGTATGAAAATCTATGAGAAAAACATTTCAAAATTATAGAAGTTATTAGTATAGATTTGCATAAAATTAAAGACATCTCTTCTAAGATATGGACATTTAATATAGTGGGGATAGTTGAACAAACAAGAATATGATTTTCTTGTTGCAGAAAAAAGGAGTGTAGATTTTACTGGGAAGTGGAACAGCATTAGGCAATGCTGATAAGAGACTGATTTTGTAGGTGGTGACTGAGATGGGCTGAACTTGGTGATGAGAAATGAATTGCTTAGTAAGTGTGATAACAGGGCTAGGGAAGAGTCGTGTGAAGGGACACGAAAGTCACTATGAATGGTATCAGGAATAGGAATGAAGAGAAGTGCGGTGAACCAGGCGTGCAAATCATCAGTGCATGAAGAGGAGTATCACAGAAGATCTCTAGATGAGTGTGACCTTGAGAGGGTGACATTACGCATTATAATTTGTGGTCAGATTAGTTGCTCTTTTTCCAGCGATTCCATAGTACTTTATTTATTCCCTTAGTAAAGCATACGTTTTAATTACCATTGTTTGTGTTCATTTTCTCCTCGTCGAAGGGAGTATGCTAAAACTTGTAGGGACTGATCTTTTTTATTGGTTGGTATTCCTTAAAGAATGAAATTATATATTCAACCCAGAAAAACAATTTCTATAAGGATAGAAAGGAAGCCTTGTATGTAATTCAAAAATTCAAATAAGAAAATGAAAATTAGATGGTTCATCCCTATCCATTTTATGAAAAGATGAAAAGGGGTATTTTGGCTGCTTTTTAATGAAGGAGCTATTATAATTTTAGGCTGCAGGACTACATGGGCCATCAAATCACAGCAGGATTTGTCTTTGAATTATGTACTTCAAATTTTAAGAGGGACATTGACATCGTAAAGTTTATTTTAAGAAGAGCAATGAAAATCTCATCATGAAAAAAATTAAACAGTTGGAAAAGTTCACTTTAAAAAAGGAGAGTAAGAGGACTCCAGATATTTAGCATGATGCTCTATAAAATAAGATGTCATGATACCAATTCATTCAACATAAATGGAAAAAGATTAAAATGTTTAACCGTGGAGAGTAACTGTTCAAGGGAGAAGTGTCTCATCTTTGGGGATAATCTTCCTTAGAAAAGAATGAGCTGCTCTTGACTGATGTAAGTGAAGACTCAAACTGAATTTCTTAAGGAACAATATAGATGTTCTCTTTAAGAAAACAAATGTATTAGATGGTTTCTAAGAATTCTTATAACCCTAGTATATATTATTTGAAACATTGAAAGTCATGTTAGTAAAGTACTTGAATTAATAAGTAATTTCCATATACCAACACCTACTCAAAGAAGAATTTAATTATGATCCCATTAGTATATTTAAAACCAATAATTTCATTGGTTTTCTTGATGCTAGCAAGAGAAAAAAAAGTATGTACTTTGAGTTTACTATCCAGAAATAATTCCAGCTATTCCTATCTAGCCAAAAATAAATAAATAAATAGTTAAATAAATAAATAAATACACATTATGTCTTAATGTCAAGGTCTAAAAGTAAATTATTCGATGTGTACAAAAAGAATTTCTTTGTCTTCAACTTCTTTGGGAGAAATAAGTTGGTCTTACTTTATAGGTAAACATTTACAACTAGTGAGTTTGAATTTACATGAAGTTAAATGGAACGTTATAAGTAATAACTCTTAAAATAAGATACAGGGAGAGGAAGACATTACTTATACTACATATTTCAAAATCCATAATATTATGTGATATCGTAAAAGAAGGAAAATAATTATGTGATCATCAGCCATCAAATTCAAGGTCACAATTTCCAAGGAGGGATGGATATTTATTAATATTTACACTTCTTTATAATTTTAAAATGAACTATGCATTATAATAAGCTCACTTATAATAAATAGTTTAAGAAAAAATATAGAATGCCAAATCTGTTTTGAATGAATTAGGAGATCATTTACACATAGACATAGATGATGTATTTTTTAAATAAACCACTACCAATATTACTTTGAGGCATTACATACTTAAGAATAATTTCCAAATGAAGTATCAATTTACATTTTCTGAAAAGGAAGGATATGCAATAAATTACTTTACAAATGGATTTTAAAACAAAGAACAAAACTACTTACATTGATGTTTTTCAAATGTTTTGTATATCTATATTGCTTTCCAAAAGTAATTCACATTTATTTATGCATTAATTTAGAATGAGGAAAACTAAGGTCATTCTCAGGAAAGACAGCTGAAACTTGAAATGGAATATCTTCACTCTTTGAAAATTAAAAAAAAAAAGTATATGGAACAACTATTTATAGTGAGAGCAGTCTTATGATGAAAATATCATGAATGCAAGTTGTAGTTTGATAATTTCTTGGCAATTTGTGGACTGAGTGTAGGTTTGTAAGTTGCAAATTAGTACTGTTACTTTTTTTTCTTTAATAAAGTAATTAAATTCTCTGGTTAGATTTGAAAAAGTTTTGTTGTTTTTGGTTTCTCTCACTTTAGATAATCTCTGAGATTGGATGTTGTATTTGATACAACAAGATCTTTTTTTAATTTTGTGTGTTTTAGATAGTTTTTGTTCACCTTATGTAAAGACTTTTACAGTGGTTGTGTTAATAGTCACACATTTTGAAAGTAATTCTTTTCACTAGCAAAGAAGCACAAAAAGAGCGATGTGGGAATTAATTTCAAAATTAAGTGAAAGTTACTCTAGTTTATAGCATATTCAGAATATATGTTGTATAAAAATTTTACTTCGTTAATTTAATTCAAAACTTAAATTAAATTCTATATGCTTTGAAAAAGTATCCACATAGAGATGTGCAAAAATTTTCTTTGATCAAAAGGGAAGAAAAAATCAGCTAATATCAATTATTAATTCAAATTAAATTGTGTCAAACTTAAATGTTGAATTTTGGTAAACTAAAATCTTTAGCAAAGATTAATATCATTCATGTTCTGAATATTATCAGTAAGTGATTATTTCTATTTATTTTCTAAATGTCATTTCTATTATATATGTAATGGAAGTGATATGAATTTCTAAATCTATTCTCAGTATCTCATATAGCTAAAATATATATAAATATCTTACAGTAATATGTATGTAAATGTATATATATTTATATAAGATATTGAGATTATATATAGAATTTTATATAATAGCCAGTAGAGGTGAATGGGAATCAAATTCATTTTTTTAAATCTTACTGTATTAACTGACTTAAAATGTATAAATTATAAACAAATCATCATCAACCAAATAACCAAATGAACAAACCAAATATCTATGAAGAATCTATCTTAAAATTCAAAGATATATCCATACTTTCTTTTAGAGTATTATATTTTAAGGTGTTATTCTGAGATAATATTTTGTGACCTCACTGTAATGCAAAACCTTTTTATTTTCATTTAAAATCATTTTCATACATATATAGGAAATATTTTAGCTAAGAGTACTCATTGAACTTGGCCTCAAGGTACATTTTGTCTGAGCATTTTTAATGCATTGCCTAAAACAGGTATAAAGTGGATAAGAGATTATACACACTTTAAATTTCAAATTGGAAAACACAGTTATCATATTAATAAAAGAAAGACCGTGTTGGCAAGTGACATTAGCAAAACGGTGGTGGAGGAATTACTACGTGTTAGTCTCCCCACAGAAACAACAGTCTAAACAACTATTTATGCACAATGATACTTTCATAAGAGCCAAATATTCCAGGCCCCTTTTCACCCAGGGGCTTGCTGACTCTAGTGGCCTTGGGCAACCTCCGTGTCATCAGGGTCTCAAAGGGCTCTCAGGAACCCAAGCCCCCATTACCCCTTTCCAAGTCTGTACAACCCCACCCTTAGACATGATCACGTTGGGAGGACAGTACAGTGAGCCCCCAACTTTACTGTAGACCCCAGAGCTTCCCTGCCTCAGCACCAAGTTAAGTTGCACAGCTCTAGGTGGATCCCATTAACCCAGGCCCTCCCCAACATGTTCACCCCAGCACCAGCAACTGAAGTGGCCCTAGGTGACTCCAGTGGCTTCAAGTGACATTCTTGGTTCCATGTTCCTTGTGGGTTCTTGTGAATCCAGACCCTGGTTAATCCCTGTGCCCACCTGTTAGAGTGACCCTGGGTGACTTTCATGGCAAAACTCCCTGAGGGCTTCTGGGTATTCAGGACCCACCTCAGCCTGGAATCTGCCTACTCCAGTGACCCAAGCAATTCCCACAGGCCTGGGCAGCTTCCTTAGCAGAGCTCCCTGCAGCTCTAGGATCCAGGCCCCCTGTTTCATGCCAGCACCTGCCTACACTAGCAGCTCCAAGCATCCCCCACAGCTCCAGGCAGCTTGCACAGCAGAAACCCAGGACTCACCCTGATGCCTGCCAGGCTCAGACACATCCTGTGACACTAGGCTCTCAGCAGGTCCCAGTAACGCAGGCCCTAGTTGCACTCAGGTGCCTGCCAGCTCCAGCAACCTCAGACAGCTTCCATAGCTAGGGGTGGCTTTATCAGCTTCAGGCTCCCAGAAGGCCCCTGCAAACCCAGGTTTCTGACCCATCTGGGGGGTCAGTCAGCTCCATAACCCCAGGTAGCCCCAATAGTTCCAGACAGCTTCTTCAGCTCCAGTCTCCCTGGGGATTCCCATTGACTTAGGCCCCCAATCCATTCCAGTGTCTGCCAGCACTGGCCACTACCACAGCCCCAGGCATCTCTGATGACTCCATGCTTTTGTCTTCTCAACCTAGCATTGGCCATCTACCCTGGAACCTGTTTCTTGGCGGGTTCCCATGAACCCATGTTCCAGACTCACTCAAAACTTTCCAACTCCCATTGGCCTACTTGGCTCCCAGACAGCTCTAGCAAATCCAGGCTCCAGGCACATCCCAGCATCAACTGGTCTTTGCAGTCCTGTGTGACTCTTGTGGCTTCAGGTTCTCAATGAATGGCCATAAACCATGGCTCCAAAGGAGCATCTCTAAATCCAGGTCTCAGTGGAGCTTAATTTCAGGTTGAGTACCACTGTCCCAGGCTTTTGATCCACTTCAGTACTAGGCCACCGAAGGATTCCAACACATCCACAGACACACCCAGACTGCCCATCCACCAATATCTGAACAGCTGACTGGTGAGGGGTTGACCTGCTAAAGTCAGTCTGTAAAGATTGGAAGAAGTACCAACATCTTTAAATGTGCAGACACCAACATAAGGCAACAAGAATTATATTTAATCAAGGAAATATGGCACCACCAAAGGAAACTAAAATTATGACTGACACTAAAGAAATGGAGATCTATGAATTGTCTGACAAAGAATTCAGAATGATACTCTAAAAGAAATTCAGTGAACTACAAGAACAACAAGGTTGGCAAACTGGAGAAAAAGGAATACTTGTGCTATGGGATATGTCAATTCATAAAGCCATGGTGGAAAATATTAAAAATTGAAATTCTATATGACCTAGCAATCTCATTTCTAGGTACATATCTGAAGGAGATGAAAATACTGTCTTGAAGAAATATCTGCACCCCCATGTTCATTATGTGCCTGTGAATAGATGAATGGATAAAAAAGATATGGTACACACACAATTGAATATTATTCAGCTATAAAAAAGAAGGAAATCCTGCCCTTTGCAACAACATGGATGGACTTTGAAGGCCTTATGCTGAGATAAATATGACAGACAGAGAAAGAGAAATACTGTATGTTCTCTCTTATATGTGGTATCTAAAAAAGCCAAACTCATAGAGAGTAGAAAGGTGGTTGCCAGGGACTGGTGGGGATGTGGGTACATGGCAGAAAAGAGAAGTTGTTTGTCAAAAAGTACAAACTCCAAGGTATCAAGTAAGTAAGATCTGGGCTATAATGTACTGCATGGTGATTATTATTAACAATATTATATACTTGAAAGTTTTAGATCTCAAATTTAAATATTAATATCACCACCACTAGAGAAAGAGAGAGAATCCCAAGCAGGCTCTGTGCCATCCGCAAAGAGCCAGGTGTGGGGCTCAACCCATGAACCATGAGATCATGACCTGAGATGGAATAGAGAGTCAAACACTCAACCAAATGAGCCACCCAGGCACCCCAGGACCACATTAAATTAAAAAAAAAACTTAGTCTAATGTATAATAATATTGTTTTATGACATATTGTTAGCGTATATTATGTATATGTATCAATAATATTAATAGACTTTAAATGTCTGCATTTCTTTCACTTTAGTATGAAATCATAATAATTAAGACTATGAAAAGCTAAATTTTATTATATGATTATAGTTAGTAATGTTATAAGGCTTTGCATATATATTAGTTCATTTATTTGTACAACATTCCTATGAGTTAGACAGTATTATTACTCATATTTTACAAATGAGGAAACTGAGACAAAGAAAGGATTCATAACTTCCCTGTCATATAAGTAGTTAGTGACAGAGCCCATGCTTAAAACTAGGCATTCTGTCTCCAAATCATACACTTATAACCCCTGGGGTATAGTGTTTCTTTGTTCATAGAAGCTATGCTACTATTTATAGGGATACAATAGTATGTTTTACGTGTTAATTTAACATTTTAATTTAATTAAAAAGTTTTTCTTTACTTGCCTTCCAAAAATGGGAGTAGCATATACAATAAATAGTGCTTAAGTTTTAGCGCATTACTTTAAAGAATAAAATTACTTCAGATATTCTATTTTATAGCTGGTATCACCAGGAGCAAAGAAATTTAATTTCATAGTCATCATATTTTGCAAAGTTCCTTTTTATTTTAAGAAAAAGTGAAAGTCAAATTGAATTCAAAGTCATATGATATTACTCATATTAAACTTTAAATATGTGTCAAGATGTATTAAAAGTATACAATGAAATCAAGTATATATAGAGAGAATTTCCATATTAATATTGCAGTGGATGACTTAAAGGAGATAAGAATTACTGACAATTAAGAATTAAACACATAATATAAAGGGTAAAGCATAAATAGGTGGTGAGTTAATAACGGGAAATGTATCAAATGTTCTGAGAAAGATGGAGGAGGAAGAAAGTAGCAAATGTAGGATATCATTTATAGAATTAATCAGGTGTCTGATAATCAAATAATTAAAAGCCTTTTCAGTTGTATAGGTTGTTAGAGGCAATTCAGAGCATGTATATTTTGAATTATATATTTCTTCCAAATCCATAGCATCCAAAATATTCATAACAAGTGGTGATTCCAAAAAAGCTTTTACCAGCTGTGTTTATGGGACATTCAGTGTATTTGAAGGCAGCCTATTTCATCTTTGTTATTTCTAACTGCTAGATATTCTTCCTTAAATTGATGTCTAAATAACTCTTTTTAGTGATCGTATGTTTGCCCCAGGGATAAAAGTATTCGATACTAATGCTTCTTTTAAAGGACACTCTTAAACTGTCATAATAGATGTAGTCAAGAACAACATTGGGTACATTATAAAACATGTCTCCAAATATCCTTGCCAGCTAACATCAAGGAGCAAACAGGGAAAACTAATTTCAACATGAAGCTGTGCACTTAAAGACAGATCATGCTAAATTGAAAAATGGCAGTGAATAAAAAGTGAATATTACCAAATTGCTGTGTGTGGTATCTTTGGCTTCCACACCACCTCAGCCCAACTGCAAGGTTTCTAGAAGAGCAAATACAGGCAGAAAATCTATAAGACAGAAGAGAGAGACTAGAGAAAGGCCATGAGAATGATTTGGAAAAACCACCAAGAAGATTATATCCAGCGTAAGCCAAAAACACTGGGAAAGTGTCTAGACAGATTTAGTTCTATGGGGAAAGGATTCAAAAGATCAGAGACTCGAACAGGCACAATTTAAACCTGTAGGTGATATTTAAAAGTCTCTTTTTTTGGATGTTTATTTTTGAGAGAGAGGGAGCATGAGCAGGGGAGGGGCAGAGAGAGAGGGAGACAAGAATCTGAAGCAGGCTCCAGGCTCTGAGCTGTCAGCACAGAGCCGGATGTGGGGTTTGAAGTCACAAACCATTAACTGACCTTCAGCTCATGACCTGAGCTGAAGTTGGACACTCAACAAAATGAGCCACCCAGGCTCTCCTAAAGCTATAGGTGTTATTTAAAGAGGCCAGTCAAATTTTAAAGGATTGCATGATTTAAAGGCAGTTATTGAAACACAGGTTCAGTGAGAGAAAAATAAGAAGCATAAGAAAGAGAAAAGCATCCTCTAGCAACTTGGGGGGAAGGAAAGGGGAAATTTTAAGGTACTGAAAGACAAAAGTAAACCATCAATTTGAAGTTCTCACAACTTCTCACATTCCTGTAACAAACTGAAAAGAAAAAAAAATGCTAAAATAACTGGACTTTGCTATCCTGACAGAAGAGGGCACCATTCAACTAATAATCTTATGGCACACTTCATTATTAGGAAAATCAGTTAAGAGGAAAGTAAAGCTCTTAAAGAGCTATTGTAGAAAATCTAGAAACAAAAGTCTAAATATATCCAATAAAGTGCAGTACCTACTGAAAAACAGCAGTGAACCAGAAGATAATGTAATTCAATACTCCAAATGGAATTAAATATATTCAAACAAGCATTGAGTATATAGAAGTATGTTGAATCAAAAATTCAAAAGCTGAAAACAAAAAAAATCACAAAAAGGAGTAACTAATGAAGAAAATAGATTGAAATCAGAAAGAAATGTAAGAAAAACACAAAATCTCAGAAATGAAAAAAATAAATTTTAAAAGTCTCCGAGAGGATTAGAGTCATATGAATATTTAATAAAGCAAGTTGAAGAAAATAAGAAAAACAACCAAGGGAAGGAATATGACAGAATGAAAAGAAGTAAAGAAAAAAAAAGTAGTAGAAATGAAAATATTTAGGAAAAAAAATGTTTACATCAGAGTTCCTGAAGATAAAAATTAAACATCGGAGAAATAAATCAAATAACAAATGAAACTACAATTCAAGAGTCTTTTCAGAAATAGAAATAAAAACAACACAAAACAAAACATGAATCTTGCATGCATGAAAATAGCATTTAAAAGTGGCTATTAGATATCTGGAAAATTAACAAAGAACTATCAACTCTGAGTCATATCCTAGTAAAAGTATTAGATTTCAAAAACAAACAAAAACTTATGAAGACCTCCAGGAAAAAGGTATCAAATAACTTACAAAGCAACAGTTTCAGCCTCTCATCAGACTTTTCAAAGCACTCATAAAAAAAGGAAGTAATAATATGAACAGTAATAATAATAATCATAATCATGAATGAAAGAAAATGGGACCCTCCGATGTTATATCCAGCTTATTTTCCATTTATATATCAAAACTTTAGAAACAAAAAAAAAAATAGTTTTCAGCAAACAGGAACATAAGGAATTCTTCATCTTCAGACCATCCTAAAGAATTTGCTACAGAATGCATATCATTCAACCAAGTATGACTGGGAAAACTGATGAGTATTTTATGACATATACAAGTGATGAGAATGGAAAAAAATGGAAAACTTATTTTTATATAGGAAAAGGTAGGTATTAAGGGATATTCCAATAAACCAATGAACTAAGCAGTTAAAGGTCTGAAGACATTAAAAATCACATAAATAAAAAGGTAAAAGCTAGAAAAAATATAAACTTTCTTAAATAAAGCAAATAAATAAGCAAATTGATAAATAGAGGAGACAAGAGTATACATCTTATAGAGAAATAAATGTAGCAAATAAAAATATACAAAATAATAAATTATTACAGAGTTAGAAAAATCTTGTGAGTCATAACAGTATGAGACAATGGACTTATCTGTTTAAAATAAAACATTTTTCTAATTCTTAATATACCTAAAAGATAACAATTTAATCAATCATTTTAACTATGCATCGGGTGATTATAACATATGGATAAATGAAGTCAATGATAGTGATAACAAAAGGAATTGGATACTCTCATAGGGCACCTGTACTACAAGTGAAATGGTGTAGTGTTACTTGAAAGCATACTTAGAGTAGATGAATGTATATTGAAAACCCTAAGTAATCGCTAGACATTTTTAAAAGGAAATATAATCAGTATGCTAAGAATATAGATAAAATTTAATCATGCAAAATGCTCAATTATAACAAGGCAGATAATGGAGGGACAAAAAATAAGTGCTATGAACAGAAAACACCTACAAACATGATACGTATTAATGCAACAATCGCTTGCAAATAATGTCATTTGTAATAATGTCACTTGTAATAATGTCAATGATCACTTGAAAATCCCACTCAGTTGGAGTATACAATTCTTGCAATACATTATTAAATTCTATTTGCCAAGATTTTGTTAAGGATTCTTGCAGGAATATTCCCCAGAGATATGGTTCTATAGTTTTTCTTCCTTATAATATTTTTATCAGGTTTTATTATTAGGTGAATCCTAGCCTCATAGAATGAGTTCAGATGTGTTCCTTCTGCTTCTATTTTCTGGGCTTGGCTGTGGAGAATTGGTATCATTTTTCCCTTAAATGTTTGGTAGAATTCACCAGTAAAGCCAACTAAGCCTGGTATTTTCTGATTTGGAGGGTATTTATTTATTTGTTTGTTTATTTATTTATTTATTTATTTAATAGATATGGGCTATTCAGATTATCTATTTCTTCTTTGTGAATTTTTTAGTGTGTCTCTTTCAGTTAATTGGTTTACTACATTTAAGTTATCAAATTTCTGGACATAGAGTTGTTCATAGTATTCCTCTGTTAACTTTTTAATGTCCATGGCAATAGTAGTCATAATACCTTTTTGATTTCTAATTTGATAATTTCTGTATTCCTTTTTTGTTTGTTTGTTTAGTCTGGCTATGGGTTTATCAATTTTATTGACTTTTTCAAAGAATAAAGTTTGGTTTTGTTGTTTATCTGTTTTCCTGTTTTTAATTTCTTTGATTTATGCTCTCATTTTTTTTTCTAACTACTTTAGGCTTAAATTGTAAATTGTTCTTTTTGTACTTGCTTCCAACAATGTTAAGACTGTAATGTAGATTTTAGATTTTTATTTTCCATAGAAATATTTTACTCTATAAATCTCTCTCTCCACACTATTATGTATATGCATCTCACAAATTTTGATAAGTTGTATTTCCTATTTTCATTTAGTTCAAAACATTTTAAAATTAGTTCAAAACAGATCATGGACTTAAATGAAAAATACAAGCTATCAAACTTCTAGAAGAAAATATAGGAGGAAATCTAGGTGACCCTGGACTTGGTGATGACATTTTAGAGACAACACCAAAAGCAAAACTCATGGGGGGAAAAATGATAACCTAAAAATTTATTACAATTAAAAATTTCTCAACCAAGGACATTAATTATGAAGAGAATGAAAATAGAAGCCACAGACCAGGAAAAATTTTGCAAAATGTATACCTGATAAAATATTTGTATCCAAAATATATAAAGAACTCTTAAAACTTAGCAATAAGAAAACAAACCTAATTAAATGTGACAATATCTGAACAGGCGCTTCACCAAAGAAGATAAGAAGATGAGAACTAAGCATATGAAAAGAGGATCAACTTTATTTATCATTAAGGAATTTCAACTTAAAAAAACAATGAGATATTACTATAAAATATAAATCAATCATTAATGGTGGGAGTGAAAAATAGTGCAGACACTTTGGAAGACAGTTAAATGTATTTTCTTTTCACATAATCTAACAATTGGATATCCATATATCTGACCAATTTGACTTAAAGATTAATGTCTGCACAAAAATCTACATGTGAATGTTTGTAGCCCCTTCATTAACATTCATCAAAAGCTGAAAGTAAAAAAAATGTTGTTCAGTAAATATTAAAGTTAGTATGTGAAAGTTTGAAATATGGTATATGCATAGGTTCAAAGTTTTGTCCCCAAGATATTAATTATTATAAAGATAAGAAAAAAAGTAACATGACAGTGGAGAAATCCAATAGACACAACTAAGTGGTTGAGGCTAACTTTATCTGTAATAAATAATAAGATATTTAACATCATGATATCACGCACTGAGAAGGACATAGCACTTCAAAGGTAGGCAGGTAAAAATTATGTAGCTTTATTCTAAACATGAGAAAATATCAGACCATCCCAAATTGAGGGACCTTCTAAAAACACTGACCAGTGATCATCAAAAGTATCAAGGTTATGAAAGATAAGGAAAGAATGCATAAATATTGTGAGTATAACGTGAAATCTCTGAATCGTGATACAGGAATTAAAAGGTCATTATTGGGAAAATACTAATGAAGGTCAAGGGTATAGTACAGTATTGTGCCAATGTTAATTTAGGTTTTTGATAATTGCATTGTGGTTATGTACAATGATGACAATAGAGGAGTCTAGGTTAAGGTGTATGGAAACTCTGCAATATTTTTGTAGCTTTTTGTAAGCCTAACATTAGTTGAAAATTAAAAGTTGAAAAAATACGATAGTTCTGTCTCTTGGTTTTTCACTTCCACTAGGCTAAATAAATATCATCCATCTACACAAACATTTCCCATATTATATGGGTTTATATTTCTTTCTTCTCCTGCTCAATATCATATTAAAGTGACCCATTTGTTCCTATTTCTTCCAAACTGTGTTAAGAGAAACATTTAAAAAGACCAACTAACAGCAAAGGAATATTGTGTCAAAAACATCTCCCAATTCCCTTTCCTATAGAAATAAAAAGGTCATATAAATGAGCTTATAAAAACAACATCTGTATACTAATCAATAAAAGCTAGATAACAAGGTATTCTCATAAGCAACAAACTAGAAGTAGTCATCAAGAGAAACAATATCTATAGAATTAAAACCCGCTTAGAAAGAAGCAAGGGTATAATAAAGAAATATTAAATGATTTTGAGAACCACAGAAACCAGAAATTTCTAACAAATCATTACATAAGTGAGTCTTAATATAGAATGGAAATTTGCTAACGCTATCTGAGAAAAATAGTAAAAAGTTAAAAGAGTTTTGAGTTCTGATTTGTGCTAAGTAAAACATGTTGAGTTGTAGCAAGTAGGAAAATATCTGGGTATTGATGTATATCAGGCCCTAAAAAAACCTCAACCAGCTGGCCAAATATCCTGCCAGAACAAAACTTACTTAGTAAGTAGACATTACTAAGAATATCAATGAATTTGAGTAGAACACGTTCAGTAGGTGGTAAAAACAAGGGAATTTTCAGTTTTCAGACAGTAGTGGGAGAGGGGAACAGAGTAAAAACAAAAAAGCAACAACAACAACAACAACACCACACTGAGGGCTTGCTCTAAAACAAGCCCACAATCAGATGAGATGTGTAACCCATATAGCAAAACAACTAAAAAATTGAAAATAATAGTAAACAACAAAAGAACAAAATAAATCAGGATTAGCTTAAATGAGAAAAAAATGATTGAACACAAAAATTAAGAAAGAATGATATCTGAACTCAGGAAAAAGAAAATGAAAAGAAAAGTCACTTCATAAATAAGTCTTAAAATTAAAATTGACACCAATATGCAAATAGATAAATATACTACAGAAAGTGTTGCACAGAAAACAAAATTTATCATAGGGAAGAAGAAAAGAAATTCAATAGAAATGAGGGAGGCATGATGGATTGAGAAGTTTGGCAAAATCACACAGCGAAAGATAACTATAAAATGAGCAAAATTGTGCAAACTAGCCGTTTGGGGAATCTGGAACTTGATCAAAGGGATACAACAAATGTGAAGCTTCTTTTCTTGAAAAATTAAGCTTTGGTTAAGAGGAGTACAAGTCTGTGACACTCCTGCTTGAGGCTTCTTTCATATGCCCTTCTTGGCTTACTTCAAGTAGAAATTCTGTCGGGGTGGAACAGGTCACGAAGATTATCAGCTTCCCTGGCAAAGGAGGCTTATTTCATTTGAAGCAGAAGGCAATAAAAAAAAAAAAAAATGCCCAACAGCTTCTTAAATTGCCATCGTGGTTGGGAAAGCAACTTGTAGACTAGTTACAGATTTAACATGTATAACACTTGATAAATGTGATTGTGTTTCTCCGCATCAATACAGAAAATATAATGAATAATGTGTGTTACACTTGAAAAGGTAGACTCAGAGGGTTTGTTTTTAAAGTCTATTTATTTATTTATTTATTTATATGTAATTTATTGTCAAATTGGTTTCCATACAACACCCAGTGCTCATCCCAACAGGTGCCTTCCTCAATGCCCATCACCCACCTTCCCCTCTCCCCCACCCCCCATCAACCCTCAGTTTGTTCTCAGTATTTAAGATTCTCTTATGCTTTGCCTCCTTCCCTCTCTGTAACTTTTTTTTTCCCCTTTCCCTCCCCCCCTGGTCTTCTGTTAAGTTTCTCAGGATCCACATATGAGTCAGACTCAGAGGTCTTAATATCACTCAGTCTCAATACTCCATGGCTGTACCTCAGTCATGTAGCTATCCTGGACTGCTTTGCACTTTGAGATATGTAGGGTAGCAGTATGCTCAGGAATAAAAAGTGCTAGGTAACATCAGCATGCAGCAATTTCTGAGCCATTAAGATTCTAATAATAAGTTGGAATCCCTTTTTGGTGTTGGACTGCATACAACCTTCAAGGCCCACTACTGCCTCCTCCCCTCTGCCCCCCATCTGAGCAAACTAATTAGAGAGCCCAGATGCTCCCTATTTTTGCATTGGTAGAGACATCAAGCCCTCACCAGAGCAAAACACTCATCCCAGCTCTACCTCTTAATCATCACAAAGTCAAGCAAATGTCCTTTCCCTTTCTTACAAGCCAATCTTGGACCAGCCTGAGACCTCTCTTGGTCTTCCCCCAAATCCTCATAAAGTGAGCAACAAACTTTTTCACACCCTCTCATTGCATGTATGACACTATCAGTCTCAACAAACCAAATTTTGGGTGTGTGGGGGGTACATCCCACCTTTGAGGGGTGACCACACAGATGTGTAACCACCTGCTATAGAGAATGTAATGGGAAGTTGAAATTAACTGTGAAAGAGGCAATAAGGGTACATTTGAAGCTTTATAAATAGTCTTATTTTCCATTTAATTACTATTAGGTGTTTGGAACTATTTTTATATCTTCAAATGTACTTTTCCTGGAGGGAAACTTATTAATATAAAGTATATCAATTAAAAACAGTTGAATCTCTGTCAGAGTGATCACTTTCACCTAGCAGATAGTGGGTCAATTGTAAGTAATACATGTAAAATATCTTCTTGTGAACCTTTCACACATTATTCTCAAGTATATTCTTAGTATATTTGGGTTTATCATTTGACAAACACATTAGCCTCAATTCTCAGCATTTGTATAAAATATGAGTGCAAAATTTTAAGAAGGAAAGCAGGTATCCAATGATGCAAAGTGAAACGCTAATAAATGTTGTAGCTGATGACATTGTTGAAGGAATCAAATTTTCTGTCCTTCAGTTGTTTGAATCTGTTTGCTTAGGTAGAAAAATAGCCAGTGTTGTTGTGCATATTGAAGTGATTACTTCTCTTGAATCAAAAGCTTTTTAAACAATTCTCCTAATCTTCCTTCTTAAGTCACTCCTCAATGTGTTTTGCTTATTTTTACAGCTTCTGAGCACATAATATAATTAATTCAAATGAGCCTCCAAACCAACAAGAATTTTTTTAATATGAAATTAAAGTCTGGAAATGATTGTTGCTGTGTGAATAATTGAGTTCCAGTTATTTTATGAAAGCAGTATGCAGACTTCAAGGTATATTAAAATATCCTTTCCTTTCTTTTTTCTTTTATTCCTCGCTACTTTTTCTATATCTTATTTCTTCTCCAAATATGACTTGGTATTTACCCTGTATTTAAAAATGTGCATAACGTTTTATAATTGGGCTTGCTATAGTGTCTTCTAATAATAAAAATGCATGTACTAAGGAAAGTTATAGACCATTACTTTTAATCATTATGTTTATCTTACCAATGGTAGCTGTCTTTCCCAGTTGACTGAAGACAAAGTTATAAATAACTCTGAATATGGTTTTATGATTAAGAATCATAAAAATAACTATACAAACAAAAATGTATTGAATTAATCCTGTATATTAATTATGTGCTAATTACTGAGAGTAGAAGATTTTAGGTTAAAACGTGAAAATTGTCCCAAATCTATATGTATTTGCTTGCATGTCCCAGTATAACGAAAGAAATGAACTGAATTCAAATCCTAGAGTGTGTGAAATGCATGAAACATACAAAGACTATAAAGATATAATAAAATATATGTACAGTTCAAGAAGTAATGCAGAGCCAGTAGGTGTCCAGCCCTGTGTTCTTCTCACATAGGATCACGTTCCTCTCTCTCTCTCTCAATTCCTTTGCACCCAGAGGTCACCACTACCTTAAATTAAAAATGTATCATTTCCATGCATGACTTCATATTTTTATTACATATGCACACACAATTACAAACAACGTGGTGATTAATGGCCTAGTTTAAACTAGACACCTTATACGGCATTATTTTACAGAGTTTAAAATAGTTTTCTCTTGCTTAGAGTAGGCTCCTTTTCAAATATTGATTCAAGGGCACAAATTTCTTTCATCATGTAGTTGTGCTATCATCAGTATGCGGCTTTAAAGATAGCTGCGTTAGTATGAGTCAGGTTAAGGGAAGAGGAGAGATTAAGGGAGAGAGTTCGTACACCTTAAGATTTTAATACACCAAAACAACGGAATATAACCAGAGCTGTTAAAACAGGTAAGATAAGGGGCACCTGGGTGGCTCAGTCGGTTAAGCATCCAACTCTTGCTTTCGGCTCAGGTCAAACTGAAAACAACAACAACAACAAAAACAAGTAAGATGGATCAGTAAGGTGACTTGGATTTTTCAGATCCCATATTATATGAGAAAAGCAAGAACACTGAACATTCAGTATAGTATGTCAACATGTGCAGAAGTGCCGCTTTATACTCAAAACGTGTATGTATACATGCCCAACAGCATATAGAATGCATTGTCTATTTTGAAGTTTATACAAATGGTATCAAAACCATATTTGTTTCATGAAAATTATGTGTGTTACATTTATCAATGTAGGTCTTCGAATGACGCGAAATTTCTGTGTGTGTGCATCTTAAACTGTTTTAGATATATTCAAACTACTGTCCATGGTAGATGTATAAATGTTCACATAAGAAGAGCTCACCTACATCACATTGTTAACATTATATCTCATTGAAATTTTACTTTTTTAAATTTAATTCATTGCTAGTCAGATTGAATAACATTTCATATCTTTATGGTACAACAGGATTTCCTGTTCTGTTGACTGGCTTTAGGAGCTTTAACTCTTAATTGCAAGGTTTCGGTAGTTGGTAGAAAGAGAAATACTATTTTCTAATATTATGATACATATAATTTAAAGGCCAAATGGAGGAGACTCATGGTAAAGTCAGCCATTTGTATTTACTCTTCCAAAAAGCTAATGGACATTTTTTAAAATTAATGAGATATCTGGTAGTACTAATGGGTTATTTAAAGAAATGGAATTAGCCATCAGAAATGGAAACTTGTAGGTTAAAAGAATTTGCCTCTTGAGAGTAGGACTGGTGATTGGTAAGGGAAGTTTTTTTCAATGATTACACTACACATACAAAATATATATGTACATACACACACTAACATACACATTCAATATTTTTCAGTGTTTTTGTAAGAATGCACAAAAGATGGGTAATGGCAACCACCACTGGATCTAGAAAGAGGAGAGCTGAGAGAGTGGGTAAGAAAGGTTTATTTTTCACATCATAGCATGTTTTTCCTTTTCATTTTTTTCCTTGTGAATATATTACCTATTAAAAATAAATAAAATATGATTTTAAAAAGCAGGTGTACCAAGCTGTAATCAAATATGTTTTAAGTATTTCTGGAGGATAGTAGCTGTTAAAAGAGATTTAACAAAATCTTTAGAGCTGAGGGAGAAAAAAGGAAGTAATGCATAATATCTATATTTAATGAGTTATGAATTCCTCTGTATTGAGAATGCATGGAAGTGGTAACTTATCTGTCATAAAGAAAACCCGTACTGATAATAGCTTTACAAAGACTCTCACATTTTCTGGAGAATATTCTTTATATTTGTTGCATTGGCAATAACGTCTTAAGGGAAACAGCCCATTTATTAACTTCAAAATCCTATTTTACAGGTTATAAAGTGTGAGGTCAGCGATCTTTCTTAACATAGACTCCCCACTTACCACATTATAGAACATGGTGACATTGGCAATTGAGGAATGACTACTAGTCTTTTTTATGTGTATTTTACATTTCATATTCATATCAGGAAAATCTAATTGTAGGATTTCATCTCCTTTCTTTCTTCCCTTCTGTCACCCTGTGATTTCCAGCCCTTCCTCAAATTTGCATACATTGACATTTTCAACATTTCAAAAATTAGACAGTTTTATTTTGCTAAGCTGGAATATGAAAGCATCTAGCAATTATGTCTCATTGATATTCAATCCTAGTAAGTGTACTTCTCAAATAAGGGCTAGCATTTGTTATTTTCAGAACTGTCTCCTGGTGTGCTTTGTTGTGATACAGCCTTAATTTCCATATCTATATCTAATATCTATATCTTTTACAAAGTTGTGAAGTATTATGATATTGTGGGAACCATTTTTATGGCTTCCACACAATAGATGTAAAACCTAAATTACCAGATTTTTCTGACTTTCATATTGAATTCATTTAAGAAGGAAGGCAATGATACATATGTTTTAAATGCTGTTTAATAATAAACTAAACATATTTGCATGACTTTTGATATGTGCCTTATTACTTACTGGTTGATGCTTTAAAAACTGTCCAAATGTAGCAGCTTCAAATAACAAATTTCTTAACTCACAGTTTCTGTAGATCAAGTTTCCTATCTCACAGTGCTAAAATCAGATTGCCTGCCAGGTGGTCATCTCATCCAGAAACTTCAGTAGAGACGATTCTGCTTCAAGGCTCACTCAAGATCTTGGAGGAATTAATTTTTTTGAGGTTGTATGAATGAAATCGCCATTTTTATGCTGTCACCTGATGACCTCTCTCAGCCACTAGAAACCATCTATAGGTCCTCACCACGTGGCCCTCTCCTCTCAAAATATGGCAGATGGCTGGTGTGCCTGGGTGGCTCAGTTGGTTAAGTTTCCAATTCTTGATTTCGACTCAGGTCATGATCTCACTATTGGTGGAGTCGAGCCCTGCATGGGGCTCTATGCTGAGTGTGGAGCCTGTTTGGGATTCTCTCCCTCCCTCTCTCTCTGCCCATCCCCTGCTCACACTTTCTCTGTCTCTCAAATAAATAAACATTTAAAGAACTGTTTAGAAATGTTTAGAAAAAAACATGTAAAGAAATGGCTTTTACAAAGCCATCAAAAAATTACATATCATTGGATTAAATATTTTATTTAAACTGAACTGGTTAGTGAAGTGATTTAAAGTGGATTTGTAATGGAATGTTAGACAAGAGCATGGGTTGCACATATTGAAATATTTTCATCACAGTAAAATGACACGTATGTCGTGGATATGGCAATATTTATATTTTTAAGCATCCCACTGAGGGAAGGAATCACAAGGTTTAAAAGTTAAATCAAACTTAGATCTGAAAAACTCAGAGACGATTGCGAACCTCCGCGAAAGATGGGTGGATACCAAGTGCTCACAATTGCCATTTGTAACCCTTTGCTTTGTGTTGACCAAACTTTACACAGGCTTCTCTCCTTCCTATTGGCCCCTGAACTCCATTTGCCTCCAAGTCTGTGCAAGCACTTAAAAGCACTCCAAGTCTGTCCAAGCATTTCTCCACCTGCAAAACCCCGAATCCATTCACTGAAGTGTTTTGTTTTTCCTTCCTTCATGCCTTTGGGTTTCCTTTCCTGGAACCCTCCTCTGATCCTCAGAAGGGGAGGATCCACCCCTGCCCCCGGGAGAGGGGCGGGGCGGGGGGGTGGGGTGGGGGGGTGGGGCTGGCTTGTCCTGAGATTAGGCTGATCATAGGAAGACACTTTTCTTACCAGAACCTGATGATTATTTCAACTAATTTACTCAATTTTCCCTTACTTACTACCTATCCCTTGATAAAAATGAAATGCCTCTTTCTGTTTGATTTTGAGGCATTTTGCTGATTTAACTTTGGATCATTTTCCCTATTGCAGTAGTCTTTCTAATTAACATCTCCCTGTCTGATTTCAAATTTGTTTTCATTTGGAAGTGGATATTTTATTAAACATGGTCAGGGTAAAATATATTCTGAAAAAGTAGTGATGATAACTCTGTTACACAATTTTAGACCAAAAGAAAACAGAGGCCATATACTCAACATTTTCCTTTTGGAATCTAAGAATCTCATTGTAGAGAAACCAAGAGAGTTTAGTTATTTGCTTAAACTGACCAAATTAGATAGGATCAGAACTCAATGAGACTCGTAATAATCTGGTGTACCTATTATCAATAGAAGCAAAACTCAAATTTGCCTAGAATTAACATCACTAATTATTAATTTTCTTAGTTATTTCTAAAATAGGGACATTTGTCATTTTATTTTCTTTTGTCCATATTTTCTATGTATTGTATTAATAATTCAAGGATAACTTAAGTGTGAATGGTAAAAGAAGCAAAAAATCTTATGTATGTGTGTGTATCTTAATATGTATGTATGTGTATGTGTGTGTGTATGTGTATGCCTACCTGACTATCTATCTATATTGAGAGAGAAGTAGAGACAGAATACAGCCTACATTTAGACCCAAATTCTCTCACCTAAAAATCTGACAACAAAAGACTTCTGACAAAATATTTGGAATTAATTACTGATTAGTTAGAAAGTCTTATTTGACTTAATGTATTTATGTCCCACGTATGAATATTCACACACTTCTTGAAGAAACAGTTGATGGAAGGGAGAAATCCTAAATTCTGAAATGGTATCAGACAATGTAAAATACATATAATTATTACTTTAATTCTAAAATCCAAAAACATTCTGAATTACAAATTGCATGTACCCTTAACATTTTAGGATGAGGCTTTGTAGACACACATATATACTGTACAAGCACATATAAAACTGTACTTTTTTAAAGTTTCTTAAATATTTATTTATTTTTAAGAGACAGAGTGTGAGTGGGGGAGGGGCAGAGAGAGAGAGAAAGACACAGAATCCAAAGCAGGCTCCAGGTTCTGAACTGTCAGCACAGAGCCCAACATGCGGCTTGAACCCACATACTGTGAGATCATGACCAGAGCCGAAGTCAGATGCCCAACAGACTGAGCCACCCAGGTGCCCCAAAACAATATTTATTAAGTTTTTTTTTAAGGAGATAAAATACAGTGAAAATACCTGTTTATTATGACCAGTTATGACATTCCTTCACTAACTAGTAGGAACATTTTGTAGTTTAAAACAATACTTACATTTTTTAAAACTTTTAGAATAAAATACCCTTACAAGAACTGTTTGTGAAAAACTATGGTAGATTTTCATAGTAGTTAAAGTGCTCTCAAAATATGAAGATTAAGTAAAAGAAGCAATTCACCATAAATTTGTTTGAAATTTTCAGTTTTTCCTTTTAATTTATATAAGCATTAAAAATATGTTCATGTTCCACATTTTAGTGTTTTTTTTAAACTGTTGTTACTTGACTTAATTTTTCTTTTTCTTTTTTTTTTTTTTTTGACTTAATTGTTCTAAACATTATTCCTTGGTGTTTCCTTTCTCTTGTTTTGAAAAATGGAACATTTCTACAGATACATGTTTCTTAACATTCCTCTTATATTTTCTTTATTTACTAATATAATAATACTGATAAAACAATTTCAAAAATGTTCTTCTAGATCTGTTCTCTTGTGACAACTGTGGTCTCATAAAATCTCTAATGCTTCATTCTTTAGTTATATGTACTTACTCATCTAATCACAGACACAGATAAGTGAATAAACACAGGCCTGTCTCATCAGGAACTTCCTTTCTTCTCCAAGTGTATTAGAGAACAGAATTAAACACAAATTTCCCAGAAAAATGATCCCCAAAACAGAACTTCTTCATTTCTATTTTGCACCCAACATGTTCTTTTGCAATGTAAACTTGGCTTGTAAGTAAGTTTATTCCATCAAGAAGTGCCTATCTATGTCTCTTTCTCTTGAATATGGGCATACTTCTGACTATAGTATAGTGAAAGTAACACTTTATGTTTTTCAAGATTAAGAAGCAAAAGACCATGTGGCTTCAACCGGGTTTTCTTTGGACATTCACGCTGGGAAAATCCATGAATCCTGTGACCCTCATCCTGGAAATGCCATGTAGTAGTGCTGTAGTCGATGGCATGAGCTGAATTTCCAGCCGACAGAAAGCCATGTGAGCAACCCATTATGATTATCCAGTCTACTTTAGGTTATTGTAGTCCCAGATGACATCTAACTGAAACAATATCATACATTCCAAGTAACAGTTGTTCAGCAGTATCCTGTCCAAACTCCCAAACCACAGAGTCCAAGAGCATAATAGAATGGTCACTGCTTTATACCACTAAATCGGAATAATGCAGTAGTCATAGCAATTTGGAAAAAAAATATTTTAATACGAACAGTATTTATAGTGATACTAGTTGTTAATAAGATTCATTAAGCTCTTCAAGGAAAATCAGAAATATGCATGTTAATGAAAATATATGTGTGCGGTGTGGTGAGTAACTTATTTTTATGTATCAAAGTTTTCAGTGTATTTAATTTTACAAGACTTATATTTTCAATAGTTAACACTTATTGAAGTATCCCAAGTACTTAATTAATCAGTTTTTATTAATTTTCTTATTTGATATTTGCAAGAAACTTGAAATAAGCATTATTTTACTGATGCAGAAATGCATATTTGAGAGGGTAAATATCTTAAAATATAGCACACCTGGCAAAAGACAGATCTAGCAAATCTTCAAAACCTTTAGTTGTCAAACTAGAGTGTATTCAGAAAAGAAAATTATCATAATGGTTTAATGTTGCAGTGGATATACCATACGGTATGTTTTACAAAATCACATCGCTTTCCCTTCTAGTGCATTCTTTCATTCTTTGTCCTATTTCTCAATAGAGTATATATTTTATATTTTCTACAAAAAGCATGCTTTCTTTATGTGCTTGTTTATTTTATACAAATGAATGGCATTTGAATTTGTGCTGAACAGGTGGCATTAGCCAATCAGTTATGGTTTGGGATATTAAAGAGGTCCAGCTGTCAGACAGTGGGAGAAGTATGAAAATGTTGCCTGTGGTAAGATTACTTATTTATCTTTACTGCATATTTTGAAACCAAGGGTTATTTAAATAATTTGTGTTCTGTGAACCTTGACAAATGTGGCAATATATTGTGGCTCACATACTCAAGGGTACATTTAAAGACAGTTGCAAAGTGAAATTTATATCTTATTTTGAATACAATTTTCTTAGTATATATAATTTTCAAAAAAAAATGAAAGATATCATGGTGACATGAACAGAATAAACATCCCAGACTTACACTGTGTTAAATGCGAAAGGATGTTACTTGTTATAAACATCTTAAAGAACACTTTAGTAAGAATATTTCAATTTTAGATCCATCTGTGTAGTTGCAACCATGTTAATATTGTCTTTGCTGACTAGTTTAAAAAAAATGAGCGCCTTAGAAAGTGAGTTGATTGTTTTGAAATGTGCCATAGAATCAGTTTTGTTTTGAGGTAGACTGCGATTTTACAATTTTCATTGTACTTGCCTTCTAGACAAAGCAAAAATCAGCATGCTTTATGCTAAAGATTTTCTAAGAACAGGTTCTCTTCTAGACACAATAGTAAAGTGCAATAGGGAACACTTTAATGCATATTCTAAAAAGATGAAAATTTGCAGTCAACAATTGCCCTATCTCCATTTTGTCTGATGTTGCATAAAATTCTGAGAGGCTGATGCATTGACAAACCAAAAGGTGATTTTTAATTGTATTCCATCCACCTATCATTTCTTTTGGTAATAGCTCCTTGATTCCTCATTGCTGCAAGATCACTTTTTTTAAGAAGCTTTTTTCCCCTTATTTCCATGGTGCCCTTGTCCGCATGAGAAAGCATTATGCTATTCCAATGCCATACGAGACTGAGTAAAAATCTGTATCCATCTTATGGTTTATAAGGATGTGTCATATACTTACACTGGGGGAGGGGAACGGTGATATTATTATCTAGAATTTTATTAGAGGAATAAAGCACACATTTTCATTTGCTTTTTTATTTTTATTTGTTTCTGCTGTCTGTGTCCTCACATGGTGAAAGGGGCAAGCAAGCTCTCTGGAGCCTCTTGTAAAAGGGCACTAATCCATTTCATAGGGGCTCTGTTCTGGAAACCTCATCACCATACACAGGCCCTGCTTCCTAATACCGACACACCAATATATGAATTTGGGGGGACACATACATTTAGACGATAGCAATGAAGATTGTCTATGCTCTCATTGGAATGTCTCGCTTGATTTTAAATATCATAAAATGGGAATTTGGTAACCCATCAGTAGACCTCTGATGTCCAAGCTCTCAATCTCCTCAAACTCTACTCAACTCATAAGTCTGGATGCTTTTTTTTTTTTTTTTCTATTATTGGTTAAGTTTGTTGTTGTTTTTTTCTATATATTAGAAATCAGCAATTAGCTACTAGGGTTTTAAATTACACACACAGGGGCACCTGAGTGGCTCGGTAGGAGAGCGTCAGACTTTGGCTCAGGTCATGATCTCATGAAGAAGGAAGGAAGGAAGGAAGGAAGGAAGGAAGGAAGGAAGGAAGGAAGGAGATCAGGTCATGATCTCATGAGGAAGGAAGGAAGGAAGGAAGGAAGGAAGGAAGGAAGGAAGGAAGGAAGAAGGAAGGAAAGAAGGAAGGAAGGAGAAGAAGGAAGGAAGGAAGGAAGGAAGGAAGGAAGGAAGGAAGGAAGAAAGGAAGGAAGAAAGAAAGAAAGAAAGAAAGAAAGGAAAAGAAAGAGGAAGAGAATTCATGGTTCATAAGTTCAAGCCCCACATCAGGCTTGCTGATATCAGTGCTTTGGATCCTCTGTCTTCCTCTTGCTCTGCCCCTCCCCTGTTCATGTTTTCTCTCTAAAAAATTAATAAACTTAAAAAATCAAACATATAACACTATTTACAGTAGTACTACAAATGAAATTTCTAGGTATAAATCTAACAAAACATATACAGATTCTATGTGTAGAAAAGTATAAAACTCTGACAACAAGAAACACAACAACATCCAAAAATATGAGTAGTTATTCATGATTATGGATTATAAACCTCAATATTGTGAAAATACAAATTCTTCCCAACTTGATCTGTAGATTAAACACAACCTCAGAGAAAATCCCAGGAAGGTATCTTGTGTTTATTGAAAAAGTGATTTCAGTTTTACATTCAAGAGAAAAGATCCAAAGGAATCAATACAACACTAAAGAAGAACACAGAGAATTGACACTACTGAAATTCACCACTTACTAATTAAAAAATCAGCAACATATCTTAACAGATTTCTCACCGAAGAACATAGGCAGGTGGTAAATAAACATGAATGATGCTTATTGTCATTTGTCATCATGGCATTGCAAATTCAAACAACAATGAGGCTTCGCTGCACAGTAATTAGAATGGCGAACATGCCAAATGCTGGTGAGAATGTAGAGCAACAGGAACTCTCATTTATTGCTTGTGGGGATGCAAAATGATGTATGCGTTTGGAAGACAGTTTGTCAGTCCCTTGCAAGCTGAACAGTTCTACTATTGGATCCATCAGTTGTAGTCTTAGATATTAATCCAACTGATTGAAAACTTGCAGTCACACAGAAACCTGCATGGTATTATTTATAGTAGCTTTATTTATGATCAGCCAAACTAAAAGCCACCAAGATATTGCTCAAAAAGCAAATGGATAAACAGACTGTAGTACATCTGTACCATGGAATATTATTCAAAAATAAAAATAAATGAGCTATAAAGCAATAAAAAGGCATGAAGGAAACTTAAATGCATATTTATAAGTGAAAGAAGCCAGTGAAGGGGTGTATACTGCACAATCCCAACTTGTAACATTTCAAACCAGACACAATTATTGAGACACTTAAAATGGTTAGTGGTTGGTAGAATTTGTGGTGAGGGTTGAATAAGTGAAATGCAGGAGTTTTTTAGTGCAGCAAATTTATTTTATAGAATACCGTAATAGTGGATAAAAGACAGTACGCACTTGTCAAAAACCCATAGAAATTTAAACAATGTATCTTTTTTTTTTTTTTTAATTTTTTAATATATGAAATTTACTGTCAAATTGGTTTCCATACAACACCCAGTGCTCATCCCAAAAGGTGCCCTCCTCAATACCCATCACCCACCCTGCCCTCCCTCCCACCCCCCATCAACCCTCAGTTTGTTCTCAGTTTTTAACAGTCTCTTATGCTTTGGCTCTCTCCCACTCTAACCTCTTTTTTTTCTTTTTTTTTTTTTTTCCCTTCCCCTCCCCCATGGGTTTCTGTTATGTTTCTCAGGATCCACATAAGAGTGAAACCATATGGTATCTGTCTTTCTCTGTATGGCTTATTTCACTTAGCATCACACTCTCCAGTTCCATCCATGTTGCTACAAAAGGCCATATTTCATTTTTTCTCATTGCCACGTAGTATTCCATTGTGTATATAAACCACAATTTCTTTATCCATTCATCAGTTGATGGACATTTAGGCTCTTTCCATAATTTGGCTATTGTTGAGAGTGCCGCTATAAACATTGGGGTACAGGTGCCCCTATGCATCAGTACTCCTGTATCCCTTGGATAAATTCCTAGCAGTGCTATTGCTGGGTCATAGGGTAGGTCTATTTTTAATTTTCTGAGGAACCTCCACACTGCTTTCCAGAGCGGCTGCACCAATTTGCATTCCCACCAACAGTGCAAGAGGGTTCCTGTTTCTCCACATCCTCTCCAGCATCTATAGTCTCCTGATTTCTTCATTTTGGCCACTCTGACTGGCGTGAGGTGGTATCTGAGTGTGGTTTTGATTTGTATTTCCCTGATAAGGAGCGACGTTGAACATCTTTTCATGTGCCTGTTGGCCATCCGGATGTCTTCTTTAGAGAAGTGTCTATTCATGTTTTCTGCCCATTTCTTCACTGGGTTATTTGTTTTTCGGGTGTGGAGTTTGATGAGCTCTTTATAGATTTTGGATACTAGCCCTTTGTCCGATGTGTCATTTGCAAATATCTTTTCCCATTCCGTTGGTTGCCTTTTAGTTTTGTTGGTTGTTTCCTTTGCTGTGCAGAAGCTTTTTATCTTCATAAGGTCCCAGTAATTCACTTTTGCTTTTAATTCCCTTGCCTTTGGGGATGTGCCGAGTAAGAGATTGCTACGGCTGCGGTCAGAGAGGTCTTTTCCTGCTTTCTCCTCTAGGGTTTTGATGGTTTCCTGTCTCACATTCAGGTCCTTTATCCATTTTGAGTTTATTTTTGTGAATGGTGTGAGAAAGTGGTCTAGTTTCAACCTTCTGCATGTTGCTGTCCAGTTCTCCCAGCACCATTTGTTAAAGAGACTGTCTTTTTTCCATTGGATGTTCTTTCCTGCTTTGTCAAAGATGAGTTGGCCATACGTTTGTGGGTCTAGTTCTGGGGTTTCTATTCTATTCCATTGGTCTATGTGTCTGTTTTTATGCCAATACCATGCTGTCTTGATGATGACAGCTTTGTAGTAGAGGTTAAAGTCTGGGATTGTGATGCCTCCTGCTTTGGTCTTCTTCTTCAAAATTACTTTGGCTATTCGGGGCCTTTTGTGGTTCCATATGAATTTTAGGATTGCTTGTTCTAGTTTCGAGAAGAATGCTGGTGCAATTTTGATTGGGATTGCATTGAATGTGTAGATAGCTTTGGGTAGTATTGACATTTTGACAATATTTATTCTTCCAATCCATGAGCAGGGAATGTCTTTCCATTTCTTTATATCTTCTTCAATTACCTGCATGAGCTTTCTATAGTTTTCAGCATACAGATCTTTTACATCTTTGGTTAGATTTATTCCTAGGTATTTTATGCTTCTTGGTGCAATTGTGAATGGGATCAGTTTCTTCATTTGTCTTTCTGTTGCTTCATTGTTAGTGTATAAGAATGCAACTGATTTCTGCACATTGATTTTGTATCCTGCAACTTTGCTGAATTCATGGATCAGTTCTAGCAGACTTTTGGTGGAGTCTATCGGATTTTCCATGTATAATATCATGTCATCTGCAAAAAGCGAAAGCTTGACTTCATCTTTGCCAATTTTGATGCCTTTGATTTCCTTTTGTTGTCTGATTGCTGATGCTAGAACTTCCAGCACTATATTAAACAGCAGCGGTGACAGTGGGCATCCCTGTCGTGTTCCTGATCTCAGGGAAAAAGCTCTCAGTTTTTCCCCGTTGAGGATGATGTTAGCTGTGGGCTTTTCATAAATGGCCTTTATGATCTTTAAGTATGTTCCTTCTATCCCGACTTTCTCAAGGGTTTTTATTAAGAAAGGGTGCTGGATTTTGTCAAAGGCCTTTTCTGCATCGATTGACAGGATCATATGGTTCTTCTCTTTTTTTTTGTTAATGTGATGTATCACGTTGATCGATTTGCGAATGTTGAACCAGCCCTGCATCCCAGGAATGAATCCCACTTGATCATGGTGAATAATTCTTTTTATATGCTGTTGAATTCGATTTGCTAGTATCTTATTAAGAATTTTTGCATCCATATTCATCAGGGATATTGGCCTGTAGTTCTCTTTTTTTACTGGGTCTCTGTCTGGTTTAGGAATCAAAGTAATACTGGCTTCATAGAATGAGTCTGGAAGTTTTCCTTCCCTTTCTATTTCTTGGAATAGCTTGAGAAGGATAGGTATTATCTCTGCTTTAAATGTCTGGTAGAACTCCCCTGGGAAGCCATCTGGTCCTGGACTCTTATTTGTTGGGAGATTTTTGATAACCGATTCAATTTCTTCGCTGGTTATGGGTCTGTTCAAGCTTTCTATTTCCTCCTGATTGAGTTTTGGAAGAGTGTGGGTGTTTAGAAATTTGTCCATTTCTTCCAGGTTGTCCAATTTGCTGGCATATAATTTTTCATAGTATTCCCTGATAATTGTTTGTATCTCTGAGGGATTGGTTGTAATCATTCCATTTTCATTCATGATTTTATCTATTTGGGTCATCTCCCTTTTCTTTTTGAGAAGCCTGGCTAGAGGTTTGTCAATTTTGTTTATTTTTTCAAAAAACCAACTCTTGGTTTCGTTGATCTGCTCTACAGTTTTTTTAGATTCTATATTGTTTATTTCTGCTCTGATCTTTATGATTTCTCTTCTTCTGCTGGGTTTAGGCTGCCTTTGCTGTTCTGCTTCTATTTCCTTTAGGTGTGCTGTTAGATTTTGTATTTGGGATTTTTCTTGTTTCTTGAGATAGGCCTGGATTGCAATGTATTTTCCTCTCAGGACTGCCTTCGCTGCATCCCAAAGCGTTTGGATTGTTGTATTTTCATTTTCGTTTGTTTCCATATATGTTTTAATTTCTTCTCTAATTGCCTGGTTGACCCACTCATTCGTTAGTAGGGTGTTCTTTAACCTCCATGCTTTTGGAGGTTTTCCAGACTTTTTCCTGTGGTTGATTTCAAGCTTCATAGCATTGTGGTCTGAAAGTATGCATGGTATAATTTCAATTCTTGTAAACTTATGAAGGGCTGTTTTGTGACCCAGTATATGATCTATCTTGGAGAATGTTCCATGTGCACTCGAGAAGAAAGTATATTCTGTTGCTTTGGGATGCAGAGTTCTAAATATATCTGTCAAGTCCATCTGATCCAATGTATCGTTCAGGGCCCTTGTTTCTTTATTGACTGTGTGTCTAGATGATCTATCCATTTCTGTAAGTGGGGAGTTAAAGTCCCCTGCAATGACCACATTCTTATCAATAAGGTTGCTTATGTTTATGAGTAATTGTTTTATATATCTGGGGGCTCGGGTATTTGGCGCATAGACATTTATAATAGTTAGCTCTTCCTGGTGGATAGACCCTGTGATTATTATATAATGCCCTTCTTCATCTCTTGTTACAGCCTTTAATTTAAAGTCTAGTTTGTCTGATATAAGTATGGCTACTCCAGCTTTCTTTTGGCTTCCAGGAGCATGATAAATAGTTCTCCATCCCCTCACTCTCAATCTAAAGGTGTCCTCAGATCTAAAATGAGTCTCTTGTAGACAGCAAATAGATGGGTCTTGTTTTTTTATCCATTCTGATACCCTATGTCTTTTAGTTGGCGCATTTAATCCATTTACATTCAGTGTTATTATAGAAAGATATGGGTTTAGAGTCATTGTGATGTCTGTATGTTTTATGCTTGTAGTGATGTCTCTGGTACTTTGTCTCACAGGATCCCCCTTAGGATCTCTTGTAGGGCTGGTTTCGTGGTGACAAATTCCTTCAGTTTTTGTTTGTTTGGGAAGACCTTTATCTCTCCTTCCATTCTAAATGACAGACTTGCTGGATAAAGGATTCTCGGCTGCATATTTTTTCTGTTTAGCACACTGTAGATATCGTGCCAAGCCTTTCTGGCCTGCCAAGTTTCAAAGGAGAGATCAGTCACGAGTCTTATAGGTCTCCCTTTATATGTGAGGGCACGTTTATCCCTTGCTGCTTTCAGAATTTTCTCTTTATCCTTGTATTTTGCCAGTTTCACTATGATATGTCGTGCAGAAGATCGATTCACGTTACGTCTGAAGGGAGTTCTCTGTGCCTCTTGGATTTCAATGCCTTTTTCCTTCCCCAGTTCAGGGAAGTTCTCAGCTATAATTTGTTCAAGTACCCCTTCAGCACCCTTCCCTCTCTCTTCCTCCTCTGGGATACCAATTATGCGTATATTATTTTTTTTTAGTGTATCACTTAGTTCTCTAATTTTCCCCTCATACTCCTGGATTTTTTTATCTCTCTTTCTTTCAGCTTCCTCTTTCTCCATAACTTTATCTTCTAGTTCACCTATTCTCTCCTCTGCCTCTTCAAGCCGAGCCATCGTGGATTCCATTTTGTTTTGCAATTCGTTTAAAGCGTTTTTCAACTCCTCGTGACTGTTCCTTAGTCCCTCGATCTTTGTGGCAAGAGATTCTCTGCTGTCCTGTATACTGTTTTCAAGCCCAGCGATTAATTTTATGACTATTATTCTAAATTCACTTTCTGTTATATTATTTAAATCCTTTTTGATCAGTTCATTAGCTGTTGTTATTTCCTGGAGATTCTTCTGAGGGGAATTCTTCCGTTTGGTCATTTTGGAGAGTCCCTGGCGTGGTGAGGACCTGCAGGGCACTTCCCCTGTGCTGTGGTGTATAACTGGAGTTAGTGGGCGGGGCCGCAGTCCGACCCGATGTCTGCCCCCAGCCCACTGCTGGGGCCACAGTCAGACTGGTGTGTGCCTTCTCTTCCCCTCTCCTAGGGGCGGGATTCACTGTGGGGTGGCGTGTCCCGTCTGGGCTACTTGCACACTGCCAGGCTTGTGTTGCTGGGGATCTGGCGTATTAGCTGGGGTGGGTAGGCAAGGTGCACGGGGGCTGGAGGGGCAGGCTTAGCTCACTTCTCCTTAGGTGATCCACTTCAGGAGGAGCCCTGTGGCAGCGGGAGGGAGTCAGATCCGCTGCCGGAGGTTTGGCTCCTCAGAAGCACAGAGTTGGGTGTTTGCGCAGAGCGAGCAAGTTCCCTGGCAGGAACTGGTTCCCTTTGGGATTTTGGCTGGGGGATGGGCGGGGGAGATGGCGCTGGTGAGCGCCTTTGTTCCCCGCCAAGCTGAGCTCTGCCGTCAGGGGGCTCAGCAGCTCTCCCTCCCTTTGTCCTCCAGCCTTCCCGCTTTCCGAGCAGAGCTGTTAACTTCTGACCTCCCAGACGCTAAGTCGCGCTTGCTGTCGGAACACAGTCCGTCTGGCCCCTCCGCTTCTGCCAGCCAGACTCGGGGGCTCTGCTTGGCCGGCGAGCCGCCCCTCCGCCCCGGCTCCCTCCCGCCAGTCCGTGGAGCGCGCACCGCCTCGCCGCCCTTCCTACCCTCTTCCGTGGGCCTCTGGTCTGCGCTTGACTCCGGAGACTCCCTTCTGCTAATCCTCTGGCGGTTTTCTGGGTTCTTTAGGCAGGTGTAGGTGGAATCTAAGTGATCGGCAGGACGCGCTGTGAGCCCCGCGTCCTCCTATGCCGCCATCTTCCGGAACCCTAAACAATGTATCTTAATACATGCAACATACAAAATGTCATCCTGGAATCCCTGAGGCAAGATACAAGAGAATCTAGTAGTATTGTAAATGCATGAAAAAAATCTCACTGAGGGTCACAGAGGGAGAGGTAGGGACCAAAGTAACTTTGGAGATGAGTGGAGTCTGTAAGGAACTGCATATAAGCACTACATACTAGTTGATAAAATAGTTAAGAGAGTATGAATTAACAATGCTTACAGTGCTAAATATTTATATGAAAATGAACCAATTAAGTAAAAAGATGGCAGATAGCTGAAGCCTCAGTTGTCACTATGGGATTAAGAATGTAGAGATAAGCAAGTTGAGGAAATTTAGAATGATCCATGTGGTAATGAATGAGAATTGCAGACATCCATATGAACTCATGTTTAGATAATAAGGATATAGATGTTTCTGTGCAGGAATATTTATGGATATTTGTATATACATGGTTAGTAAAAACACATATATTTTTTTGTTTTCTCAGTAGAGAGGGCCTAAAAGAAATGACACCCCAGAAACAATATACAATAAAGGGAATATGTGTGTGTGTGTGTGTGTGTGTGTGTATAATACACATATTATATATACATATATAATACTTTATATTTCCTTTATAGCATTATATATGAAGGCAGTACACTATATATATAAAAACAATATGCTCTATATATAAAGGCAATATACTATAAAGGGAAACAGGGCTCCTTAGAGAAATGGCTGACTGGAGGATTACAGCAGGAAATACAGAAGATGAGCACGGAACACTTTGCAGTATTAAGAAGAAATAAGCTTATAATCTGGGTACCTCAAATTCTAACCAAATTTACTCTGTGAATTCAAAGACAATTGTAACTAAAGTATATTTCTAGAAGTCTTAAGAAAGACAACAACTAATCATATCCACCCATCAGTATCTTTGTACATTCAGATGTTAATGATGATTATTTGTTGCTTTGGCAGGAAAAGAAAGAAAAGAAGAAGGGAAGAACAAAGGCAGGTAGGGAGGAAGGGAGGAAAGAGAAAAGGAAGAAAAAAAGAAAGAAGGAAAGAAAAAGAAAGAAAGAAAGAAAGAAAGAAAGAAAGAAAGAAAAAGAAAGAAAGAAAGGAGCCTGAGTGACTCAGTGGATTAAGCGTCAAGACTCTTGGTTTCCACTCAGGTCATGATCTCACAGTTTCGTGAGTTCAAGCCCCAGGTTGCTGTTAGGTCAGAGCCTGCTTGGGATTCCCTCTCTTTCCCTCTCTCTCACTGCCCCTCCCCTGCCCACTTTCTGTCTCTGTCTCTCTCAAAATAAATAAATCTAAAAAAAAAAAAAAAATAGAAAGAAAGAAAAAAGGAAAGGAAAGAAGGAAGGAGGGAAGGAAGGAAGGAAGGAAGGAAGGAAAGAAGGAAGGAAGGAAGGAAGGAAGGAAAGAAGGAAGGAAGGAAGGAAACAGAGAAAGGGAGAGAGAAAAAAAGAGGAAAGAAGAAAGAAAGAAAGAAAGAAAGAAAGAAAGAAAGAAAGAGAAAAGAAAGAAGGAGGGAAGGAAGGAAGGAAACAGAGAAAGGGAGAGAGAGAAAAAAAAAGAGAGGAAAGAAGAAAGAAAGGAAGAAAAGAAAGAAAGAAAGAAAGAAAGAAAGAAAGAAAGAAAGAAAGGAAGGAAGAGAAAAGAAAGAAGGAGGGAAGGAAGGAAGGAAACAGAGAAAGGGAGAGAGAGAAAAAAAAAGAGAGGAAAGAAGAAAGAAAGGAAGAAAAGAAAGAAAGAAAGAAAGAAAGAAAGAAAGAAAGAAAGGAAGAAAGGAAGGAAGAAAGGAAGAAAGAAAGGAGCCTAAGTGGCTCAGTGGGTTAAGCGTCAACTCTTGGTTTCCACTCAGGTCATGGTCTCACAGTTTCGTGAGTTCAAGCCCCAGGTTGCTGTCAGATCAGCCTGCTTGGGATTTCCTCTCTTTCCCTCTCTCTCACTGCCCCTCCCCTGTTCACTTGCTGTCTCTGTCTCTCTCAAAATAAATAAACCTAAAAAAAAATAGAAAGAAAGAAAAAAGGAAAGGAAAGAAGGAGGGAAGGAAGGAAGGAAGGAAGGAAGGAAGGAAGGAAGGAAGGAAACAGAAAGGGAGAGAGAAAAAAAGAGGAAAGAAGAAAGAAAGAAAGAAAGAAAGAAAGAAAGAAAGAAAGAAAGAAAAAAGAAGGAAGGAGGGAAGGAAGGAAGGAAGGAAACAGAAAGGGAGAGAGAGAAAAAAAAGAGAGGAAAGAAGAAAGAAAGGAAGAAAGAAAGAAAGAAAGAAAGGAAGGAAGGAAGGAAGAAAGGAAGAAAGAAAGGAGCCTAAGTGGCTCAGTGGGTTAAGCGTCAACTCTTGGTTTCCACTCAGGTCATGGTCTCACAGTTTCGTGAGTTCAAGCCCCAGGTTGCTGTCAGATCAGCCTGCTTGGGATTTCCTCTCTTTCCCTCTCTCTCACTGCCCCTCCCCTGTTCACTTGCTGTCTCTGTCTCTCTCAAAATAAATAAACCTAAAAAAAAAAATAGAAAGAAAAAAGGAAAGGAAAGAAGGAGGGAAGGAAGGAAGGAAGGAAGGAAGGAAGGAAGGAAAGAAGGAAGGAAAGAAGGAAACAGAAAGGGAGAGAGAAAAAAAGAGGAAAGAAGAAAGAAAGAAAGAAAGAAAGAAAGAAAGAAAGAAAGGAAGGAAGAAAGAAAGAAAGAAAGAAAGAAAGAAAGAAAGAAAGAAAGAAAGAAAGAAAGAAAGGAGCCTAAGTGGCTCAGTGGGTTAAGCGTCAACTCTTGGTTTCCACTCAGGTCATGATCTCACAGTTTTGTGAGTTCAAGCCCCAGGTTGCTGTCAGATCAGCCTGCTTGGGATTTCCTCTCTTTCCCTCTCTCTCACTGCCCCTCCCTTGCTCACTTGCTGTCTCTGTCTCTCTCAAAATAAATAAACCTAAAAAAAAATAGAAAGAAAGAAAAAAGGAAAGGAAAGGAAAGAAGGAAGGAAGAAAGGAAGGAAGGAAGGAAACAGAGAATGGGAGAGAGAGAAAAAAAGAGAGGAGAAAGAAAGAAAGAAAGAAAAAAAGAAAGAAAGAAAGAAAGAAACAGAGAAAGGCAGAGAGAAAGAGAAAAAAATGACAAGAAAGAAAGAAAGAAAGAGAAAGAAAGACAAAAAGAGAAAGAAAGAAGCAGATAAAGGGAGAGAGAAAAAAAGAGGAAGGAAGGAAGGAAGGGAGGAAGGGAGGGAGGGAGAAAGAGGTACCAGATATTTGAGTTAAATATCGTTTGTGGGTATGTCTGTGAGGATATCTCTGGATGAGATTTGCATTTGGATTGGTAGACTGAGGAAAACAGATGGCTTGTCCTAATGTGTGTGGGCATCATTCAACCTTAGAGGACCTGAGAAGAACAAGAAGGTGATGAAAGGGAGAAGTTATCTCTGTCTGACTGTTTGAGCTGGATATTGGTCTTCTCCTGAACTTATACCATCATTCTCCTGGTTCTCAGGCCTTTGGACTCAGTCTAGAATTATACCACCAGGCATCCCAATTCCTTATAATATATCTGCTGGTTCTGTTTTTCTGGAGAACTCTAATACAATGGTTTGTCATCAAAAGTATAACTTCTTGCAGAATGTGATATACTTACATAGCATGTTCAGATCAAAGGGGGAAACAGAAGTGCTGTTTTACAAATCACCTCTTTCGTTCATTTTTTTCTTTTTTGATATTAGACATTTCTAAGGGATTCATGAGGAGTTAAGTAATGTACTGTCAAGCTCCCTCCAGTGAGTTTTATTTATTTGCTCCTTTTTAAATTTTCACTTACTTAGTATCACAGCAATGAGCTAAGAAATATGCAAAGAGGATGTAGTCATTAAGATGTACCAGTTTATTCTTATTTGTTCTTTAAAAATATGAGCATCAATATCCAAGTTTACAAAATAAAATATATGGAATGTAATTTAGAACAGGATTTTGACATTTTTATTCAAAATATGTGATCTTTTTGTATCAATAAAATAATTCACATATTTAAAATTTTTTATGATATTATCCTGTAAAAATCTAAGTGAAATGTGCTATAAAAATAAATAGGAGTTATAATATTGTTCTGTCTGGCAGTGTGGAACTTATACCATTTAATTTAGATCAGGAGATTTACCACTAGCCTGAGAGGTTTTGAAATTGGCTTATTCATCAGCTTTATTCTCTGTCAAATTGCAATCATTACCTTTTTTTTTCCCCTGATGGTAACTCCAAAAGAGTATTGACTGTCCTAGCTATTGAGCATGCAGAAAATTTCCCACTCTTCACTGCCTGAAAGATTTTTAAAGAATATGGATTCCTTGGGAAATATTGTATTACACATAGGACTTTACACAATTTCTTTATACACTCTCAGGCTTTGAGAACTTTTTATTTGTCATTTTATAGGCAGGTGAGTACTTTGCCCACTTTTTCTCACTTATATGGTGGTACTTTGCCCATTTTTTTCTCATTTATATTTTTCTCATTTGTATATTACTTGGTGCTGTATACCACATTTGTGGGTAAGATGGTCTTAACTAGAAAGCAGAGGGTATTAATATTTACATTTCTTAAAAGAAGCTCTGATACTTGCATATCAGGACTCTAATTTAATCAAAAATGAATATTTGGTAAATTAAACTTGGGGGTACCAACTAGACCAGAAGCAAAGAAAAAAAGTTGCAGCCCAAAATTTGATACATAAACAGTCTGGTTAGCATAGGGTAGCTATTGCTGTAGCTACAGAGCATAGTCCCTTTCTGGCACTGAGTCCTGGATCCTTAACTATAGCACTTCCAGGCTCTGTGACTCCAGAATGCTCACATACATCACACTGTGACAGAGTCATTTTGCTAATACTTAATGTTACAATTTACAACTATTTACTTAAAAAAAATCTTGACTGGGAAAAAAAGACAATAGGGATAATCCTTGTTCTGGGTCCTATTCAAAGCTTAGCGGGATTTGGAATTACTTTAAAAATGTATAAAAGCAAAATATCTCATTATTGCATAGAGTGCTTCTGGAATCCAGAGAGGATTGTTAAAACAAGTGTAAAAACTTAATTGGTAAGACTATATAGGACTTCATGTCATATTTATTTGACATCTAACATTTAATTCAACACACTAAGTGTACTATATGATGAAATGAAAAATAGAACCAGTGGACGTGGAAAAGGGATTGTATTAAATTGTTCCATTTCCCTTTATTTTCGATACCTTATTGCCGTATGAGAATCTATCTAAAGGTAACACAGTGTGATGTTTCTGTGGAGAACCCTGATACACAAAGGTAATTTTATCTTTTTTTTGTTTTCCTTGGTTACTTTCTTTTGTAGTAGTTTGAAATTTGTTGATAACAAAAATGAAGAATGTGAAATTCTTCAATTCAGAAATATTATTGACTTTTTAAATAAATTTTCAGATCTTACACGTCTATTATTATAGATATATAATTACGAATGTCTGTGAAATTAAGAATTTCTTCTAACTGATAAAAATATATCCACAATTTTATGGTTGTCTCAATAGAAGCCCCATCTTCCTCGGCCATGATTATTATTTCAAAAACTTCTTCTTGTGGTTCTCTGCTGAAAAAGTTTCATTTTTCTCTAATCTGTTATATCTAGCAACCCCCTTAAGAATGTGCCACTTCCTGAAAGTCAAGGCATATTAATCTAGGACCCTGCAAGTTACGTTATTTTTACAGAAGTAAGGGAAGTATGCTGTGATGTTTATGAGCAATTTTTCCAGAGTTAGAGCAAACTCAGTGCTCAGGTTATTACCTACCCATCTTAGGTTTCTAAGAAATTTAATTAAGCTATAACTAAGCATTGATTACCTCAAATGTAACAGTGATAATAAGAGTGTTTACCACCCAGGCTAAATAGGTGCCCTAAGTGTTGGACAGGGTAAATTTCCTGCCAGCTCATGTTGCTAAACTTTTAGATTCGTTCACACAATACATTAGTTGGAGGTATCTCAAAATAAATGTCCAAATAAATACTTTCAGAAAATCTTCCAATGCCATCATATGACTCATTTATCTCCCAAATGTGAGAACAGATGAGGCCAAGGAATTGGGGGCACTGAGGTACATTTTCAGAACAAGGCTGTTTGCTGGCCATTTCTGAAAAGCTCATCTACTTGCAGTTTCTCTGAATAGTCTGTAAGCTAAGCTTTAACCTCATCGTAAGGGAGATGGGTAACGAGCCTACAAATAAGCCCCGTGTATTTCATGTGCGTATTAGTTTGTTTTCGTTGTATTTACCATTCTTCATAGACCATGTGATCTCAGTTTATGGACATAAATATGATTCCTGTATTTCGGGGCAAAATCAAAGGCCACAGTTTTCAACTGGATAGAAAAAACAACTCTGAAACTGCTTCAATTATAATGTGCATAAAATGAAGTGGTCGTGGCCCACTTTTGCATTTTCTATCTTCTGCCACCAAAATAATTAAAATTTATGAAAATGCAAAGGGACAAAAATAGTTTTATAAGCCGTTTAACTTAGTAATTATGAGAGAAAAAAATCAAATTATTTGAAGTTATGCTTAAAAACAACAGAAAAACTAACATCTATAAATTGGAATGTGAAAAAGAGTCAATCCTGCTTATCTGGGCTAGTTGCTTAGGGAAATGTTGACATTATTCTCTGTCAGAATCTTTTATTTTAGTTTCTTACATGAACATCTTCCCTCAAAAATAACTTTTGGTAACATCTGGTGATCCCATGTAATTTGCTTATCTGCCTTGTATCATAAACAAATTTTCAGTTTTCTAGTCAATTACTAAGACAGAGACTTCTTTTTTTGATGGAAATGCAGGGGATCTAGAATACTCAGAGTTCTCTTAAAATAAGTATCTTTTAAAAAGCACTTACAATACCTACTATAAAGTTACTGTAATTAAGTAGTGTGGCACTAATCCATGGTTCCATAGCTTAATGGAACACTCCAGAATAGAGCCACAATTTTACTCTTTTGACTTTTTTTAAGTGTCCCTTTTTTTATATATATATTGAGAGGGAGAGAGCATGCACATGAACAAGGAAGGGGCAGAGAGAGAGAGGGAAACAGGATCTGAAGCAGGCTGCATACGGTCACGACAGAGCCCGAGATGGAGCTTGAACTCAGGAACCATGAGATCATGACTTGAATCGAAATCAAGAGTCAGACACAACTGACTGAGCCACCCAGGTGACCCACTCATCTACCTTTTTTATTGTGATAACATTTAATAAGATCTACCTTTGTAATGAAATATTAAGTGTACAATATAGAATTGCTAACCATAGGTATAGTGCTGTATAGCAGATCTCTGGAACTCATTTATCTTACAAAACTGAAACTTTATACCTATTGAATAGAAATTCCCCACTTCCTTCTTTCCCCCAATACTCATTGGATTTTTGATAAAGGTGCTAAAAGTAAACCCAATTTGAAAGAGAAGATATTTTAAACAAATACTTTTGGGGCCACTGGTTATCTATCAATGATAAAATGATCCTAGGATCTTTCTCACATTATACACAGAAGTTAATTTGAGGTGCAGAGACAGCTCCATCTCTATCTCCTAAAAAGATAGCTAAAAATATGAACCTCTTTAGGAGAATGTACTAGGAGAATATCTTTTTGAATTAGTAGTAGACAAACTTTCTTAGAAATAATGCAGAAATTATAGCTCACTGGCAGTGAAATTTGGGATAGGCAAAGGGTAAGGGAGTTTCCTGCTTCAGGTGGCTTCCAATCTCCCTGGAACTGAAGGTTTTTTTGATTTTTTGTTTGTTTGTTTGTTTTTTGTTTTCCTTCTAGTCCTTCAGTTGCCTATTGCTTTTTCCTAGGACAGGAATTTTCCTTTTTTCTTGTTTATCTATTAACTTCTTTCTCCATAGGATATAGCTTCTTTCTCTATCATAGCAATGGATCTTTGCCTCGTCATTGGTGGTGGTAGAGTATGCTGCTTTTCCCACAGTTTCTTGAAGCGTTTATTTCTCTTAAAAGAGGTATTTGGGGAGCAGACAGTGCTCTGTGTCCATGTGCCACACTGATCTCTAGACCTACCTGCTATCTTTATCAAGAGTATCCATGGAGGCCTATGGAAGGAAGCTTGTCAGTGACCTCAGATTTTTCCTGTTTGAAGTTCCCATGGAAACTAAACAAATTGACAGTTACTTTCAGCATCTAAAATATCTTAAACTTTTAAGCTGTCCCTACCTGCTTCTATGATTACCGTGTTTTCCTTCAACAATCTGCCAAAAATGAAAGAAACAGTTCAAGTCCTGTCTCACCTCTGCGGGGACTATCATCCTTTAGAATTCAATTGACTAGGTTAATTAACAACTCACAACTGGCTCACTCAAGGAAAGCTATGGATTTGTAGATTATGGAGCTTTCTCACATTGCTAGGGTTAGGGCAACAGTCCTTTGTACATTTTTACATCATAATTGGAATTGAAATTCTAATATTATTTAAAAGCATTATTTTACAAAGGTTTTATTTGATTTTAGTAAGTGACTTTTGAAAATTTCATGGCAGAATATATATTATAAAACTCATATTTTTCTGTTGGAAAGTTCTGTAAGTTTTAATTATTTTTGGTGTTTATTTATTTTTGAGAGAGAGAGAGAGAGAGAGAGAGAGAGAAAGAGAGAGAATCCAAAGCAGGCTCCAGACTCTGAGCTGTCAACACAGAGCCAAACGTGGGGCTCAAACTTATGCACAGTGAGATCATGACCCAAGCTGAAGTCAGATGCTTAACTGACTGAGCCACCTAGGTGCCCCAGAAAATTCTGTAAGTTTTAAAAATATATAAAGTTGCACAACTAGCTACATGAACAAAATATAGAACAGTTCAATTACCCCCTCAAAATCTCCCTCATGCCCATTTGTGACAAATCCTTCCATTTACTCTCAACCCTTAGCAAGTATTTATCCAACTATTATCTTTAGATTTTTGTTTTTACAAAATGCTCTATGATGATATCATATAGAATGTGGCCTTTTGAATCCATTTTCACTTAACATAATGCTCTGAAAAGTAATCCATCATATTTCTAGGTGCTAATTAATCATTCATATGAACCTATTGTAAATTGTATCATTTGTCTTCCTACTCATGAAAGGTAAGCATTCTTTATATGATCTGAGATAAGCTCTTTAACAAATGTTGCTGGAAAATATTTAAAAAGTTAAAAATAGAACTAGCCTATGACCCAGCTATTGCACTACTAGGTATTTACCCAAAGGAAACAAAACACTGATTTGAAGGGTTACATGCACCACAATGTTTATAGCAGCACTGTATATACTGGAATATTACTCAACCATAAAAAAGAACAAACACTTGCCACTTGCAATGACATGGATGGAGCTAGACTGTATTATGCCAAGTGAACTAAGTCAGTCAGAGAAAGACAAATACCATATGATTTCACTCATATGTGGAATTTAAGAAATGAAACAGAGGTTTCCTACTATTCTTACTTTCTAATCTTATACTCTAATAAACTTTTGCCTGCTGCTAAAAGAAAGAAAGAAAGAAAGAAAGAAAGAAAGAAAGAAAGAAAGAAAGAAAGAAAGGAAACAGGTAAACATTGGAGAAAAAAAAAAAGAAAGAGAGAGAGGGAAGCAAACCATAGAAGACTCTTCACTATAGAAAACAGAAGTTGCTGGAGGGAAGGTGGGTGGGGGATGAGCTTAAGGAAGGCCCTTGTGATGAGCCCTGGATGTTATATGTAAGTGACGAATCACTAAATTCTACTCCTGAAACCAACATTACACTATATGTTAACTAATTAGAATTTAAATGAAAACTTGAAACAAAAAGAAAAGAAAAGAAAACTAAAATATTTTTGCCTGGTCTATGGCTTATCTTTTCATTATTTTAATGATACTTTATAAATTTTTATTATCTTATTACCATTGCAAATGAAATAATTTCTTTAATTTCAAGTTCTGATTGGTTTTTGCTAGTGTATAAAAATACAACTATTATTTGTATGACGGACTTGTGTTTTGTGACTTTGCTAAATTTGTTTATTATGGTAATTTGTGTGTATTCCTTGTATTTCTTACATGCACTATATATTCTGTTAGTAAATACAGTTTTACTTTTTTCTTTCCAAACTACATGCCTTTAAATTATTTTGTTGTCCTGGGGCACCTGGGTGGCTCAGTCGGTTGAGCATCTGACTTCAGCTTAGGTCATGATCTCACAGTTTGTGGGTTCGAGCCCCGCCTTGGGCTCTGTGCTGTCAGCTCAGAGCCTGCAGCATGCTTCGGATTCTGTGTCTCCTTCTCTCTCTGCTCCTCCCCTGCTTGTGCTCTGTCTCTCAAAAATGAATAAATGTAAAAAAATTAAAAAAAAATTATTTTGTTGTTCTTATTCTTATTGCCTTAATGTGCTAGCTAGAATAATATGCAGTACAATGTTGAATAGAGATGAAAAAAGTAAACATCCTTGCCTTGTTCATTACATTTGGAGAAAGGCTTCAGTCTTTCACCATTAAGTATGATGTTAGCAGTAGGATTTGCATAGATACACTTTGGCAAGTGGATAAAAATCCCTTTATTCCTAGCTCATTGAGGGTTTCTACAGCAAATAGATGTATTATTTTTCAAATGATTGTTCACCATCTCTTTATTTGATCATGGGGTTATTGTTCTTTATTCTGTTAATGTGGTATATTCCATTATTTTCAGATGTTAAACCAACTGTTTGAGATGAATCTTAGCTGCTCAGAGTGTATAATACCATTGTCATAAATGTTATTTGCCATAAGTCACATTGTTAGTATAAACTATCTCAAGTAGCTAAGTCTTCAGTTATACAAAGACTTTCTTTTCTTTCTTTTTTATTTGAGTATAGTTGACACACAATATTAGATTAACTTTGTGTGTACAACATAGTGATTTAACAAGTTTATACTTCTTACTGTGCTTACCGTAAGCATAGCTAACACCTTTCACCATACAACACTATTACAATACCATTGACTATATTCTTTATGCTGTAACTTTATTCCAATGGCTTATTTATTCCATAACTAGAAGCCCATGTTACCCTCTCCCCTTCTTCCATTTTGCCCACCCTGATCTCTTTCCTTCCTGGCAGCCATCAATATTTATAGATCTGATTCTGCTTTTTGGTTTTTATTCATTTGGTTTTTTTTATTCTACACTATGTGAAATTGTATGGTATTTGTCTTCCACAAACATATATATATATATATATATATATATATATATATATATATATCAGTTACACATATATCACATATATCACATATATATTTATATATCACATTTTCTTTATCCATTTACCTATACATGAATATTTGGGTTGCTTCTATATCTTGGCTATTATAAATAGTATAGCAATAAACATAGGGGTGCATATATCTCTTTGAATAGTGTTTTCATTTTCTTTAGGTAAATAGCCAGCAGTGTGACTATTAGATCATATGGTATTTCTATTTTTAATTTAATTTTTGAGAAACCTCCATCTACTTTCCACTGTGGCTGTACCATAAAAGATATTCTTATCAACCAAGGCATCCCATGGGTTCAGAGATTATCTCTCAGGAGCTGGTCAAAGCCATTCCTGTGCCCGCCTGGGTGGCTCGTTTGGTTAAGTGCCCAACTCTTGATTTCGGTTCAGGTCATGATATTAAGGTCATGAGATTGAGCCTGGCATCAGGCTCCATCCTGAGAGTAGAGCCTGCTTAAGATTCTCTCTCTCTCTCTCTCTCTCTCCCTCTCTGCCCCTTTCTCAACTTGTGCTTTCTCTCTCTAAAAAATAAAAAAATAAATTAATTAAACAAAATTTAAAAAGCCATTCCTACCACTTGGCAATGAGAAAAAATGAAATCTTGCCAGTTGCAACAACATAGATGGAACTGAAGGGTATTATGCTAAGTGAAATAAGTCAGAGAAAGACAGATATCATATGTTTTCACTCAAGTGTGGAATTTGAGAAACTTAACAGAAGACCATGGGAGAAGTGAAGGGGAAAAAATAGTTTCAGACAGGGAAGAAAACCATAAGAGACTCTTTTTTTTTTCAGTCTTCCATACAATTTTATTTTCTCCCTTTAACCATAATAATATGATATCCAAATTTTGTCTTAACTGGAAGGTCTATAAACACAGGCTTATCCAGCCCAGTTACAGGCTAGGCAAATGCTGCTTCTTGAAATGGTCCCACCTTGGTACCTCTGGTCATCCAACCCAAGTCACCCCCTTGCCTGGCTTTATCTCTACTATACTGTGCAGCCAGTTCATTGAATCTCATTCCAGACTTCAACTTTTCCATGGATTTTCCATGGAATTGCATGATTTTCCCATGTTGAAAATCCATTAAATTGAAAATTGAATCCATTTTCCATGGATTGCATGATTTTCCCATGTTTTTCACACAGAATGTGTCTGACCTTTATTGCATTGCCACCACCTTTGGGACCCTGAGCCTTCTTGTCAGAACTGTCACTCCCAGAGGCTGCTCCCCCTTCCCCCCCTTTCCTGGAACTGCTTTTTCCCTTGGGCGGCATCTTCAAATCTTGCAGCTGTACTGTCAAAGGCTTCAGTTGCCTCTAAGAGACTCTTAAATACAGAGAACAAACTGAGGGTTGATGGAGGGGATGGGTGGGGAGGGCAGGCTGGGGAGGGGAAAATGGGTGATGGGTATTGAGGAGGGCACTTGTTGGGATGAGCACTGGGTGTCATATGTAACCAATGAATCATGGGAATCTACTCCCAAAGCCAAGAGCACACTGTATATACTGTATGTTGGCTAACTTGACAATAAATTATATTTAAAAAAAGAATTTAAAAAGCCATTCTTGAAGAAGTTTAGGATGTGCAGTGTTTAGGCAAACCAGAACTACTGATCTAACCCTTTGCTGTACAATTTCCAAGTAGTTCAGTGATAAAGTATTTTTAAATAAAAAGAAGTTACAACTCATGAGATTTAACTTAAAGCTCTGAGGGGATATTAAATCAATTTTTATAGAGCCAGTTTCCTACAAAATGTCAACTGTAGTTGCACTGTAATATAATAAAAGACCTAGTCATAAAAATCACATTTAGTGGTAGGAGAGGATACTCTATAAATGATTGAGTGATTTTGTTAATATTTGACATACCTAAGCATTTGTTTTTGTATTTATATATGGAAGCAGTTCTTATATTCTTCTAAAAAATTCAATTTAGTGCATTATTATCAAGCAGTAGCAAAAACAAAATTATATTCTTTGAAATTTACATACAATATACTAAATTGACTGGCATATTGTAATTAGGAATGGGATCAAATATACATATAATAAAGTGGTAAAAGAGTAACCATTCTTATGTAAAATTTTATAATGATATATTTATGATTTATAGTACATCTAGTTCATAATATTCATAGTATATTAAAGATTCATCACTTTTATCATATATTTCTTATGATATACACATTTATATGTCTTCTAATGGTAACCAAAAATTGGCATTTTTGCTTATATTGGATACTTAAAGTGAGGTTCACATTTACGTCCTATAATAATTTTTTTGTAAACTTCTCATTTTTATAGTTTGATGAAATTCGTTTATTGAGAAAAATGTTTTTAATTTTATACATTCAAAATAATAAGCAAGTTGAAATGCCATGAATTAATAGTATAAGATCAAACACTGTGACAAAGTTATTTTCAGTATATATTCGTGTGTTTTAGGCTTTGTCCACAATAAAATTATGCATGCTTTCCTTTTAGCTGTTCATGCTACTTTCAATAGCTTTAATGCATAATAATTTATCTGCAATCTAAATGCCATCTACTTCAAAGTAGGATTTAAGCTGACAATATGTAATTATTTAGAGAACTCTATTGAAGTACTAATATGTTTGAAGATTTCTAGGTGCACAGAAAAAATTTGCCTGTTTTATTATGCCAACTTTACTAGCCTTCAATGTTCTAGGATGATAAAAAAGAAAAATAATCTGTTTTTAGATTACTCTTACCCATTGAAAACTATGTGGATACTCTCAAACACGTTTCATGGTGGTGATTTTATTAACTACCATCTAGGAACGTGGAATGTGACATGCTGATGGGAAAAGTGGAAGAAAATGAGGCAGGAGAGATAAGTAATATATTTATGGAAGTCCTTTAAACTCTGTGATCCACTATGCTCTTTTTCTCCTGAGGGCATTGGGAACTCATAGAATGTTCCGAGTGGCAGATAATATTACTTAGGTATTGGTGGAAAGGGCTAATGTACTTTAAGTTTGGGGGAAACATATTTGACTTTGATGAAAATGGTGAAAATATAGTATTTGATCTGAAATAAGAGATCTAAAAATAAGAGTGGGTAACCAGAAAATGACTTAATATTTTTTCCAACTATAAAACCATGTAAACCAAACCCATTTGACCCATCACATGCAATGTAAACTCCATGAGAACTGAAATTTCATTTTCTATTGTTAAAGTGATTAAACAAAGAGGCCATTAGACTGAGGTAGATTTAATGCATGCACAGTCTATGCAAGCAAACTGAAACGTAAGCCAGAGTAAACTCCTATAAATGCCTCAAGGCTAAGAAATTAAAACCTAAGAACAACTGGGCACCTGGGTGGCTCAGTAGGTTAAGCATCCCACTTCGGCTCAGGTCATGATCTCACAGCTTGTGAGTTCGAGCCTGGCGTCCGGCTCTATGCTGATGGCTCAGAGCCTGGAGCCTGCTTCCGATTCTGTGTCTCCCTCCCTCTCTGCCCCTCCCCTACTCTCTCTCTGTCTCTCAAAAATAAATAAATGTTAAAAACATTTTAAAAAACGACAAAATCAACTGATCACAGTCAACTAGTCTTTCCCAAATTAAGCAACCACTTGAGCTTTACTTCCATGGCAAATCTAGAAGAGTCTTTTTCTTACGTTCTGTTGGCTCCTAACCATTTTCATTTTGGCACTGACAGATTCAAATCCATTTTGTTCAAATATATTCTTCAAACATTTTTAAAAAAAAATTTTAGTGTTTATTTTTGAGAGAGAGACAGAGCATGGGCGGGGGAGGGCCAGAGAGAGGGAGACACAGAATCGCAAGCAGGCTCCAGGCTCCGAGCTGTCAGCACAGAGCCCTACGGTGAGAACATGACCCGAGTGGAAGTCAGACTCCCAACAGACTGAGCCACCAGGCGCCCCTCTTCAAAAATCGCAATGTACAATTTATCTTGTAACACTATCCTCTTTATTATTGATCTCCATGACACCTGGAACATAGGTGCACAATAAAATTTTGAATAAAGTATGAAAATGGTGATTGTTCAAAGCTGCATAATACTATAATATCTAAGGCTTAGTTCTTAAGGAGTAACCAATGAAAGAAAGAGGTTGAAAGGATGGTGGTTGATATTAAAGCACCGATTTGAATGTTAAATACCTTTTGAAGAACACAAAGTAGAATATGCCAGATAAAGGAGAATGGTGTTATGAATATAAATATCATTGTATCTTGAATATAGTGATTCTGGTTTGCGAATGAACACATTACAAGTAATTTAAGAGCATAAAAAATAAGGCCTGGGAAGCCATAGTCAGGTTGGGTAAATGAATTATGCTCAGAACACTCAAAATAGAGAGTTGAATTTGGTTATGAACATTTTTCAGTTTACAGTTTCTTTTTCCTTTAATGTTTATTTATTAAATAATAATAAATTTATTATTTTTATTTTTATTATTTATTTTATTTATTATTTTTCTTTCCTTTTTCTTTTTCTTTAATATTTATTTATTAAATAATAATACATTTATTATTTTTATATTTGAGACAGAGTGCAAATAAGGAAGGGGGGGATACAGAATCTGAAGCAGGCTCCAGGTTCTGAGCTGTCAGCACAGAGTGCGACATGGGGCTCGAACCCATGAGATATGAGATCATGACATGAGCCGAAGTCGGATGCCCAACCTACTGAGCCACCCAGGTGCCCCACTAGTTCACAATTTCTGATATACTTCAGTTAGCACAGAAAATCCTCAGGAATCGTTTTATGCATTTGTATCTTCTCTATTTCCATAGTTTATTTTTATTTGTTTTCATTTTCAGTTACTTTTACAGCTAGTGCAGTAAATGTAGCATTTTTAGAAATTTAAAAGTATTAGAAAAAACTGAACATTTTGATTTGACCTAGAAAGACTCACAATTTTAATCCTTAACATTTCTTTCACACCCTGAAGGAATTATGCTACAGTATATAGAACTTAATTTTTTTCTATAAAAATGTTTAAAATATGACAATTAATAAGATACTAATAGAAATTATATTTAAGGGTATTAACGTTCAAAAAGAGTAAGACAGGCTATGTTTTTGACATAACTGGGCCATTTGGATGGATAGTATATATCAAAATTGGTCATACCTTTACTGTAAATTTTTTTTATTTGTTCTCATTGACAATTTTCCTCCAGATTTAAATCTCATGGTCATGTTTATGTAAACTATTTGTTGATAGTCACATTTTTGTTTGTTTGTTTTCTTTTCAATTATAGGTGGTTTTTTTTAAATTATTTATTTGAGAGAGGGAGAACTCAAGTGTGAGAGAAAGTGAAGGAGGGGCAGAGAGAGGGAGAGAGAGAAGCCCAAGCAGGCTCCATACTATTAGTGTATAGCCCCAAGCAGGGCTTGATCTCGCAAACTATGCAATCATGACCTGAGCCCAAATCAAGAGTCAGATGCTTAACAGACTGAGCCACCCAGGTGCCCCAGTGATAATCACATTTCTATGTCCTGGATATGTTTTTTTCCCCAATAAATTCATTTTTTTAAAAAAATTTACATCCAAGTTAGATAGCATACAGTGCAACAATGATTTCAGGAGTAGATTCCTTAATGCCCCTTACCCATTTAGCCCATGCCCCTTCCCACAACCCTCTATGTCCTGGGTATCTTTAACTAAAGTTACCATGTGCCAGTTGGTCTAGCACAATCTTGGTTTATGCCTCTCATCTAAAATTAATGATTAACAGTGTCCCACTTTCACTTCCAAATCTCCCAATTTCTACAGTAAGTTTATAAAATATGTTGTCACCCAATCTTCAATCTAATACAAAGAAGTTTCTTAAGATGCTCCAATTTTCAGGTGGTGGTGAGAGAGAGGGAGAAGGGAATATGTATATGAGGAAATTAATTTAAAATTGAGTAAATCAGTAATGAAACAGTACTTTACTGCAGTTACTGAGTCAGAAATAATATTGCACCACTAAATTATAAATTAAAATACTGAGAGGATCTTCATTAGTGTAGAATCAAGATAATGCTGCATAGTGATTGAGGTCGATCAACAAATCAGATGTATGATGGTGAATCCAATAGTCTGTACACTGTCTCATGAAGGAATCTAAGTTCCATTGCAATTTAGATAATTGAAGATTTGATATATTTTTATTCTATGTTTTTCTGTATTTATAAATGAGTTCCTGAGCCACATGATTCCTGGTACCCTGATGCACCTTTTAATCAGAAAACACACACATACATACACACACACAAATTGTAGTATATGCAGTTCATTTTCGTTCATTATTGCATAAGCTGTTTCTTTAATTCTTTTTCTCTGCCTTATTTATTGATCTTATTTATTACATTTGGTTTAACAAAGAATAAATAATTACTGTTAATTGCTATTTCATATTCCACTGGATATTTCTTTAGAAATGTATGATATGCCTTGTGTATTATACATGCTTTCATTTCCCCAGCTAGGTTATGACTTTCTGGAATTTGAGGTAATGTGTGTTATTCAGATTTCTATCCTCTGATGCCTATAAAAACATACACTCTTTAATAGGAATGCAAAAAATATCTATTATCTTAGAAGCCATAATCATAGAAATAACAATTATTTGATAAAGTCAACTACGTGGACTTTTTTGTTTAAAAATCCTCTTTGTTCTTTGAGAATTAATTACTTAGGATTTTTATAGCCTTCTTGTCTAATTTGCTTACAGGTGGTTCTAATACCTGTAATCCTTTATTTTTATTTTCCTGTAAAAACAGGGTCAGTTTTTATGAAGGGTTCTATAATTTTGTGTTTAAGGAGAAGGGTGTCTTATTTTGGATATATTAAAATTCAATCACACACAAATATTTTAGCACATCATGTTTTCACATGAGGTGTGAATATTTTAAAACCTGCCACAAAGTAACATGTAACATTTGTAAGTAAGCTGGTATAGATTTAAGCTCTTTCATCTGTCAGATTTTTTATTCTTGTTAATTCTGGCAGAGCTAAAGCAAAATTAATAGGTTTATAATTCAGCCAAATAGAATCTAATGAACCAGATTTTATAATCAATAGCTTTATAAAAGTAATTCAATCAAATTCATATGTAATAAAACAGAAATGGTTTAGAGTTAATCAACTGAGTTCAAATGAATTATTTCTACATTTATATTCTTGTTACCTATTTAGACTTAGTGTTGCTTCTTGATTACTTCTGATCCTAATGTATCATGTTATTAGTTATGCTGAAGGTCATTTATATTTTCCCACTGAGAGGAAGAAGTTGGAAGGAAAGGGAAGAAAAGAAAAATTAAATAGGAGAAAAAAAAAAGGAGTCTTGAAATTGGTAGTTCTAGTCATCAGTGAGCTGGAAAGAGGAAACAACAAAAGCCTTTGTTGTAATGACTGAAGAGGAGTAAAAGTAACTTAATAAAACCAGTGTGCTTCAAATGCCGGAACTGAGGTATAAATATTAAATGTATACTCTGTACCGCTCAAAGTCAGAGGAAAATCAGTCCTTATTTCTCCTCCTCCTCCTCCTCCTCCTCCTCCTCCTCCTCCTCCTCCTCTTCCTCCACCTCCTTTTTGTAGTTCCTGACACTCAGAAACTATTTATTACTGAAGTGATCATTTTCATTTCCTTTAATTCCAAAAATAATCTTATGAATTTTCAGTTGCCATCTCTCTATCAAAAATGAATAAAATGGGGCTTAAAGAGAAAAATAATAAAACAACTAACATGTGTGATGTCCACAAACTGAAGAGATAAAGAGCCAGACTATTTGTCTCTAAACATTGCACTTTTGTTTGGTTTTTCTTTTCAAAGGCTATGCTCCTTTTTTGAGGCAGAAAATTTGGAGTGGTAGAGAATCAAAACCCTCCATAGGTCTTCTAGATTTTCCTGTACATCTGATTTGGCCCATATGAAAGGATGAGAGTTTGTGTAAGAGGATATTTCTCAAGGAACACTCATCAGAAAATGTGGATGTTTCAGGACAGCTCTTATTAAACTAGCCCAAAGAGATGCTAACCATGGAAAGACTGTTCTCTCTAACTATGATATATCTTAGTTACTATTCAAAGATTTTTCTATTTGCCTCATGTATCAGAGTGATTTGAGGTTACCTTTAAAAATTTAGATTATTCTAGAGCTATGCTGGAGAAGCAGTTTTTCCAGGGATATTTCAGCAACACCATACGCCACATCTTCATACTAGATAGTTGCCCAAAACAACCCATGACTTGCCTCCCCCTGAAAAGATCCATGAAGTTATCACAGCCTGTGCACTTATTTTTAAGCCATTGTGTATTTAAAATGTGCTTATGCTTGGATTGGTACAGTCCCTTTGCCATTTAGGCTAGTTTTAAATCAATTACACTGCAATTTGCTTTTAGACTCTATTGCTCTGACAATAATTTGTATTATTTTACCTAACTCTTAAGAGTTTTAGCAGTGTCAGGGCGCCTGGGTGGCTCAGTCGGTTGAACATCCGACTTCGGCTCAGGTCATGATCTCACAGCTCTTGAGTTTGAGCCCCGCGTCAGGCTCTGTGCTGACAGCTAGGAGCCTGTAGCCTGCTTCAGATTCTGTGCCTCCCTCTCTCTCTGCCCCAACTTACTCGCATTCTGTCTCTGCCTCTCTCAAAAATAAATAAACATCAAAAGAAATTTAAAAAAAGTTTTAGCAGTGTCATTCTCTAATTAACCTTCAGTTTTCCCTGACATCACCGGTTTCAAAATATAAATTTCACATTTTTTTTCTGTTTCTCATTAGGGCTTATATAACCAAGCCACAATATATAATGCCCATTTATTACTATTAATATTATTTTTTTAAATGTCAACATTAATATAATAGTCAAGAAGGGTAAAAGGCTATTTCAAAGAGTTGGAAAATATCGGCAGCATATTTAACAAATAATTACTTCAAATATATAAAATATGTGGGGCGCCTGGGTGGCTCAGTCAGTTAAGCGTCCGACTTCAGCTCAGGTCACGATCTCACAGTCCATGAGTTCGAGTCCCGTGTCAGGCTCTGTGCTGACAGCTCAGAGCCTGGAGCCTGCTTCAGATTCTGTGTCTCCCTCTCTCTAACCCTCCTCCGTTCATGTTCTGTCTCTCTCTGTCTCAAAAATTAAAAAAAACATATATCAAAAAAATAAAAAAAAAACAAATATATAAAAAATGTGAAAAACCAAAAAGGAAAGACAAATGAATGGCACTATGTATTGAAATGCAAATATACATATAATTTGATCAAGCAAATTTATTTCTAGATTGATATTCTCTAGAAATAATTGGAAGTAATGCCGGTAAGGGATTAGAGTATTGTTTGTAACAGCTAAATCTTTGAAAATGACCTAAGAGATTTACAAGCAGTAGGGAATTGCATTTGTGTCTTATAGTATATCTATGCCATAGAATAACATGCAATTTCAAAAAGAATGAAGCAGAGAAAAATGTAGTGGTAAGGGAAAATTCCCAAGATATTGCTAATTGAAAAATATATTCATATGTGTGTGGATATATGTATGTGAATGATAGATGACAGATGGATAGTGTGTATGTGAGTGTGTGTGTGTTTATCACGTAATTAGTGATTGCTAACAGTTTTATACATGGTTATTCAGGGTATTAGAATAAATTTTAATATATTTTTTCCTAATTTGAAACTTTTATAATAAAACATAATGTGTAACCTAAGTATTACAATATTTAAATAATAATGAACAGTAATCTTGAAAATTAGGAAATACAGATGCATATAAAGGCAAAATAATAATCATTCATAATCCCATCATCCAGAGATAAGGCCTTGGAACATTTTGGCATAATTCTTTATAGTATTCACTCGATAGATAGATGATAGATACATATTTGCATGTCTGCATATGAATTTTACTATACTGACAGTCCCTGACTTAGGATGGTTCGACCATACAGTGGTGCAAAAAGTGGCAAACATTCAGTAGAAAGCATACTTTGAGTTTTGAATTTTGATCTCTTCCCAGGCTAGCAATATGTAGCAGGATACTCTTGTGATTCTGAACAGCAGTGAGCCAGAACTCCAAGCAGTCATTTGATCACCTAGCCAACTGCCACCATACTTGCAACAACTCTGTAGCCATACTGCCTTTCTGTTTTTCACTTTCAGTACAGTATTCACTAAACAACATGATGTACTCAACACTGTGTTATAAAATAGGTTTTGTATCAGATAATTTTGACCAGCTGTAGGCTAACATAAGTGTTCTGGGCAAGTTTAAGGTAGGCAAAGTTAAACTACGATGTTTGGCATGTTGGATTTTTTTTTCAATATATGAAGTTTATTGTCAAATTTGTTTCCATACAACACCCAGTGCTTATCCCAAAAGGTGCCCTCCTCAATACCCATCACCCACTCTCCCCTCCGTCCCACCCCCCATCAACCCTCAGTTTGTTCTCAGTTTTTAAGAGTCTCTTATGCTTTGGCTCTCTCCCACTCTAACCTCTTTTTTTTTTGTCCTTCCCCTCCCCCATGGGTTTCTGTTAAGTTTCTCAGGATCCACATAAGAGTGAAACCATATGGTATCTGTCTTTCTCTGTATGGCTTATTTCACTTAGCATAGCCAAAGTAATTTTGAAGAAGACCAAAGCAGGAGGCATCACAATCCCAGACTTTAGCCTCTACTACAAAGCTGTCATCATCAAGACAGCATGGTATTGGCACAAAAACAGACACATAGACCAATGGAATAGAATAGAAACCCCAGAACTAGACCCACAAACGTATGGCCAACTCATCTTTGACAAAGCAGGAAAGAACATCCAATGGAAAAAAAGACAGTCTCTTTAACAAATGGTGCTGGGAGAACTGGACAGCAACATGCAGAAGATTGAAACTAGACCACTTTCTTACACCATTCACAAAAATAAACCCAAAATGGATAAAGGACCTGAATGTGAGACAGGAAACCATCAAAACCTTAGAGGAGAAAGCAGGAAAAGACCTCTCTGACCGCAGCCGTAGCAATCTCTTACTCGACACATCCCCAAAGCCAAGGGAATTAAAAGCAAAAATGAACTACTGGGACCTTATGAAGATAAAAAGCTTCTGCACAGCAAAGGAAACGACCAACAATACTAAAAGTCAACCAACGGAATGGGAAAAGATATTTGCAAATGACATATCGGACAAAGGGCTAGTATCCAAAATCTATAAAGAGCTCACCAAACTCCACACCCGAAAAACAAATAACCCAGTGAAGAAATGGGCAGAAAACATGAAGAGACACTTCTCTAAAGAAGACATCCGGATGGCCAACAGGCACATGAAAACATGCTCAACGTCGCTCCTCATCAGGGAAATACAAATGAAAACCACACTCAGATGTTGGATGTTTTAAATGCATTTTTTACATATAATATTTTCAGCTTACAACAGGTTTATCGGATGTAACTTCAGCATAAGTCAAGGAAGATCTGTATTCAGAGTTTGTTTTGTTGTTAGTTTGAATGCTACGTTTTTGTATATTTCTGTATTCACATTTTTTTCCTTAGGAGTGATGCCAGGACGATAATCTTTTAATATTTCTTTTGCAAGTTTGAATTCTAAAATTGTGACCTGATTTCAGACCTGATCTACTGCAGAGTATGGGTGCTCAGTTCAAAGCCTATTTACTAACATTATATGCATTTTAATTTGTTTCAATTTGGTAATTTGGTGAAATTTAGCATGTCATTTTAACTCTGAGTCATGTCTCTGAATAATTGCTTTTCAGGACATAATTTCTCCATCATACTTTCCTCCTAATAACTGGCTTCTTTATTATTGAAATTATTTCTACTCTTATTTGGTTAGTTTTCAACTATTTTTCAACTGATATTGTTACTCCATGATTTATTTTTATTCTGACAGAAAAGAGGAGAATCAAACTACTCTTAGGAAACACAGTTGTAACTTATAAAGCAAAACCTTGAGTTTGGGTTTTATAAAGTAATGAAATTCAGAGATAAATAGACATCAGGATTCCTACACTCAAATCTTCAGGATAGAAAGGAGTCCTATGTAAAACTGATGGTTCATGAATAATATTTTTGATAGAAAAAACATTAGGAAATTTTGGTTAAAAATATACTGAAATTGTGCAGAAATACAGGAGATAGAAATGGGAATAAAGAAAGATAAAAATGGTGTCCTTGGTATATTTTAATTCAATGAAAACCTTTTTATTTTTCATTTTACCTTTTTTCTCAGGGAAAACTAGAGAATCAGAAGAAATGTAGATGGAAGAAATTATTTAGAATACTCTTGAAGTTAAGTGAAACATGCCGAGATCTATCTGTTCATGTTTTTGATCTGCTTAAACTTCATCAGTTGGTTAAAATATTGAAACAACTTTTTGTTGTTTCATTGAATGGATTCTTAAAGGGTGCCATGTAAAGAGAAAAAAATGAAAATAAAATGACACCATTATTTTATTAAAGTGTGTTCTTTACCTCACATTACCTTTCTGAAATTAGCACCTTCTTTAAAAGAACATCATGCTTTTTTCAGTGATAAAGGGACAATGACTTAATTACTCAAGAATACCAGGTCACTCAGGGTGCTTGGGTGGCTCAGTCAGTTAAGCATCTGACTTCGGCTCAGGTCATGATCTCGCGGTTTGTGAGTTCGAGCCCCACATTGGGCTCTGTGCTGACAGCTTGGAGCCTGAAGCCTGCTTGGGATTCAGATTCTGTGTCTCCTTCTCTCTCTGCCCCTCCCCCACTTGTGTTCTGTTTCTCTGTGTCTATCAAAAATAAATAAACTAAAAAAAAAAAAAAAAAAAAAAAAAGAATACCAGGTCACTCTCTGTGGCTCCCGTTAAGCACTAAACACCTATTTAACAGGGATTTCATTATGGTCCTTATTAGAATATCAGTGCAATTTTACATAGCAAATTTGTTCCCTTTTAAATTACTTGTTAACTGCTGAAACTTGGTTTCCTCTTTGTAGGCTTTATTTTTTTTTTCCACTTAGTACCCCTGAAAGTGAATTTGAAAAATGCCTTTATACCTATAACCCAACATGTCAATATGTAACAAGGCAATAATTAACAGTACCGAATTTCTAAATTACACATACTCTAAGTTGTATCAAGCCACTCATTTTCAAGGAATATGTCAGATTCAACAATGTTTCAAAAATACAGAGTACTTAGCTAAGAAACTTACATCATTAGTCTTAAACAATCTGAAGATTTAAGCCTAAATAAAACAAGAAAATATGTTTCTTCCATTGTCTATTAATATGTGAATTCTAATTTTTGTTGTGTGAGCCATTATCATAAATTATACATATACATTCAATATTATACATATGGGCAACTATGGCAAAAAAGTTGTGTTCTCTTTTAAATAATCCGAATATATATAATGCTTATATTAATGTTATGTTTTCTATAATATAGATTATATTTTCTTTGGATTATTTAAAATAGGACACAACACTTTCTTTCCATAGTTGCCCAAGTAACTCCTTAAATCTTTATTTGAGAAGCTATAACCTGGCTAGACAAGAGTGACTCACTGTATAGGCAGTGAGAAAACATTAGCTCAGCTGTACCCTGCAATAACATGGGAAATAGAAAGTGCACTTAAAAGATCTTTGGATTTGGTTAAAACAGTTTCAAAACACAATGCTGATTATTGACATTTGTTACTACTAGAAAAAAGAGGAGCTTACAAAAAATACATATACATATACATATACATATACATATACATATACATATACACACATACATACACATACACACACACAACCAAGAATTTCTAGGTTAGGTAGATTTGGAAAATGAATTTTATTCTCAAAAATCCAGAGATATGGTCATTAAAAACCCACTTTTAGGCTACAGATAAATCAAGGGTTTATTAAGAGTTAAGAAAGAATTGGGTGACTATCATTAATTCCCTTCAGCTAGAGGAAATGCACCTAGAAAAAGAGACCAATGTTGTGGTCGTATGACCACACGATGAGTTCAAAATGGCTGTAATGAAGTCTAGCTATAGGAGCATGGGTCGTAAAGCATTATTTCATTATAAATTGGAGATAAAAAGGAACTATATCTTGCATACTGAAGATATGTATTATCTGAATAGTAGATGGGCATCAGTATAATTCTTCCTTGTACTTGATTTGTCTTATTTTCTAACGCATGATAGTCATTTCTTTCTTAGATAAACTAAAGGTTCACTAAAAGACTCAGGTGTGTAAATTATGCTATTGGGATATTAACATCCCACTTTTAAATCATGGTCTGCATTTCTCATCTCTTTTTATCTGAGATTTTTTAGTTGAACATATTTAAGCTTTTTTCCCCAAACATTTTTGTTCATCTTTTTTTCTCTAGGTCCTCCTTGATGCTCTATTTACAATGGATTTGGAAAATACTGGATCTTTTTTTTTTTTTTTCTTTATTCCATTCCTCTTCTTTGTTTATTCTATATTCTTTGAGAATTACTCAACTGGACTTTCCATTTCACTAATATTGCTTCAGCTTTGGGCAGATTATTATTAGAGACTGCTGTAAGCATTTTATTTTAATAATTTCATCACATTTTCCAAGCCTGTATTTTGTAATATAAATGTGTGTAAATATTGCTTCATAACAAATCACATGTGAACAATAAAATTGAGGATTTAAAACCTGGGAAAAATCATTTAACATATTAATACTTTATTTTATTTTGCACATATAAATTCAAGAATCATTGACACATTTAGTTCTAAGCTAATTATTTGATATTAATAATATTTGGTTCTGATAATTTTAATGACTAACACATTTAACTAGATCATTCATCTTATTAGTGCTTCATTCTAAAAAGGGACAATTAAGTTTTCCATTTTTGTCAGCCTTCAGCAATTTAAATATCAGATTCATGTTAACTGTTAAACCTCACTAGATTTTTATATAATTTCTTTCTATGATATTATTATTTATAATAGAATTAAAACAACAATGACAACAATACACAAATACACACAACTTAAGGTATTCAAGAAGTTATTGGTCAAGATTTGGTAGAGCCCTGGTTCTCAGTTTCTATAAAGCTAAAATGGGAAAGTAGGTATCCTAGATTTTCGTTATAGACAGCCTCTGGGAGTATGTTAGAAAAGTGTATTTTTAGGCCTCAACTCATATTTAGTGTATCTGAATCAAAAAAGTTTGAGAGGCTTTGTTAGAGAACTTCTAAAAGTTTTACACTTTTGATCAAAGTAGTCCTGAGAGGGGTGCCTGGGTGGCTCAGTTGGTTAAGCGTCCGACTTTGGTTCAGGTCACGATCTCGCGGTATGTGAGTTCTAGCCCCGCGTCGGGCTCTGGGCTGATGGCTCAGAGCCTGGAGCCTGCTTCTGATTCTGTGTCTCCCTCTCTCTCTGACCCTCCCCCGTTCATGCTCTGTCTCTCTCTGTCTCAAAAATAAATAAACGTTAAAAAAAAAAAATTCAAAGTGGTCCTGAGATGGATACTTGGTGTATGGGCATTATTTCTTCTTCAGAAATATATCAGTTTTCTAATGTCACATAGCAAACCACTCCAAAATTCAATGGCTTGAAACATTTATCACCTATAAATTTATATAACTTATACATTTATATTTTATCATTTATAAATAAAGCTTTTATGGTAATTTTATTTAATCCTTATCATTTAATTATCATATAAATTTAAATTTAAGTAATTTATTTAATCATCATCTCACAATGATGGGCAGTTCTGATCTGGCTGGACTCACTCATGCTTTCCAGTTAGCTGGTGGGTTGACTGGACTTGGCTGCTTTGCATAGGCCTTGTCTGATATAGCCAAGATGACTAGGGATTTCTTCATATAGTCTATCATCCACTAGCATACTACCAAGGCTTCTGCACATGTTGATAGTTACAGTGTTCCCGAGTGCAGCAGGACAGGGAAAGCCTCAATACGCAAAAGTTATCCAAGTCTCCACTTGTACCCCATGTACTATTATTCCATTGGCCCAGCTTAGATTCACTGTGGGAGGTGATATAGACAGGTATGAATGGGTACAGGGAGGCACAAAAAAACTAGGGCTAGATTCTATAATAATCTACTTCAATAGTATTATTGAAGATAATAAACAGATAAAAATAGAATTCAAATAAGGTAATAATGGGAAGAAAACAGAATTTAGATAAAAACAGAATTCAAATAAGGTAACAGTGGGAAGAAAATGTCTCATAACCAATCCTCCCTTATAATGTCTGTTATTTCCCTTGTAGTCTTTTTGTTTAGAAAATTAAGGGAAAGCTAAGTTACCTCATTATATTTACAAGACCTAAAGCTGCTGTTTATCTCACCTTTATGCTGCAGAATTCATGGGATGCTATGACTCTGAGAGTAGAATCCAATACAAGTGTGTGTAATACTTTCCCATTAACTTCACACCTATTTACAGTCTGTTAGCAGCAGCCTGTGTTGCTCTCTGAATACAGATTCCATTGTACACACTGGGTCCTATCATAGACTCAGAAGAACTGCTTGTTATCAACCTTAATATGTGAAGAAAATATGAAAATGATACATATCACAGTTTTCTGTTTTGTAAGTTAACCGCATAGCTGGTGGTCAACAAACACAAATACAGCCCGTGTCTTAATGGGAAGAAATATCAGACACAGCAAGTTCAAAATCTATAGGCACAAAGTGAACCATTGTTACTTATAAATGGCCAAATTCTATTTTTTTACTCTGGTTGCTATGTAATCCTTTAGGTTTCTCTCTCTTTCTCTCTCTCTCTCTCTCTCACACACACATACACACACACACCACTGTTCTCTATGACCATATTAGCAACCACATCAAAGGCAAAGAAAAGAATAATAGAGAAAAATATAGATCCATTTAGTTCCAGCTTTAAGGTACACACAAGTGGTCCCCTAGGCCTACCAGGTCATAATTATGTGCTGGCACAATGCCTGCCCTTGCCATCTGCTGTTTTCCAAAGTCAGTGCCTTTATTTACTGCAGAGCATCCCATAAGCAGACTAGACTCAGCATTGTCTCCTTTGCATACAAAAGTCTTCTCAGTCTAGGAACAGGTCAAAGAGACACCCACTAGTAGTCAGCTAAAAGTCACCTGCTATAGAGACAGCTGAGGCACATGATCAAAAAAAGAAAGAGAGAGAGAAAGTGAGAAGATAATGACTACTCTCACATTATTAGTGTTTTTCAAGGTCTTTTATGACATCTGATATCATAGCAGTCATTTTGTCATGCTGCCGGTCTGTCTCTCATTTTAAATGAAGTCATTAAACTTTGGAGCATCAGTTGTAACACTCACTGTCCCTCTATGGAAAAGGGAAAACTACATTTGATAAGATTTTATGATGTTATTAAATTAACACAACAAAACTAATTTATCTAATCGGGATTGTAAAGAAATACATTGTAATTTTATCAAAGCCTCCATGATTTTTTTCTTTCTTTAATCTTTCTGTACTGCATTAATTGATTTCTGAAATAGAAATTTTTCCCTCAATCAATATTTGATTATTTGTATGTGTCGTTGTGTATGTTTGTTTTTATTTCCCTTTAACTGTAGGGATTTGGAAAGTAATCTTATGGAAACAGGCTAAAGTAAATCAGAAGTAGCCTATTAAGCTTTGTTTAGTCTTGGTCCAAATGTCCTCTCTCCAAATGCTTAAATATGAAGATTCAAAGTAAATTAGTTAGGACATAATAAAATATCAGCATGTAGACTACATTATTAGTATTTAATTTTATATTCCATTCTTTGAATGTTTAGGTAAGTAGTTCTCAGCTATGAGCTAGATAAAATGGCATGGACTATTGTAGATGTTTGGGATGTCCCAGAGACAAAGTTTTTCCTGTCATGAGGGCTTATGCTAATGAGCCACACAACCATATTCTTAACCAAAGAGGTAAAGTATCTGTATTCTGAAACTATAAAACATTGATGAAAAAAAATGAAGGTGACACAAAGAATTGAAAAATATCCCATGTTGATGGATTGGAAAAACAAATATTGTTAATTGTTATGTCTGTATTACCCAAACTATTTACACATTTAATGCAATCCCTATCAAAATACCACCAGCATTTTCCACAGACCTAGAACAAGCAATCCTAAAATTTGTATGGAACCACAAAAGATCCTGAATAGTCAAAACAATCTTGAAAAAGAAAAGCTAAGCTGGAGGCATCATAATTCCGGACTTCAGGCTATATTACAAAACGGTAGACATCAAGATAGTAGAGTAGTGGCACAAAAATAGACACAGAGATCAATGGAACAGGATACAAAACCTAGAAATGAACCCACAACTATATGGTCAGTTAATCTTTGACAGAGCAGGAAAGAATATCCAATTGGAAAAAGACAGGCTCTTCAACAAATGGTGTTTGGGAAAACTGGACAGCAACATGCAAAAGAATGAAATTAGACCACCCCTTCCTTACACCAAACACAAAATAAGTTCAAAGTGGATTAAAGACTAAATGTGAGATAGGAACCATTAAAATCCTAGAGCAGAACACGGGCAGTAACCTCCATGATATTGGTCACAACTTGACTAGATATGTTCCCTGAGGCAAGAGAAACAAAAGCCAAAATAAACTAAAAGAATTCATCAAAATAAAAAGTTTCTGCACGGCAAACAATCAATAAAACTAAAAGGTAACCTATGGAATGGGAGAAGAATTTGTAAATGACGTATCTGATAAAGGGTTAGTATCCAAAAATCTATAAATACTTACCAAACTCAACACTGTAAAAAAAAATAATACAGTTTAAAAATGGGCAGAAGACATAAATAGACATATTTTCCAAAGAAGACATCAACATGGCCAACAGACACATGAAAAGATGTTCAATACCACTCATCATTAAGGAAATACAAATAAAAACCACAATGAGAAACCACGTCACACCTATTAGAATGGCTAAAATTAACAACACAGGAACCAACAGTTGGTGGTGAGGATGCAGAGAAAGGAGGACCCTCCTATACCTTTGGTGGGAATGAAAACTGATGTGGTCACTCTGGAAAGCAGTATGGAAGTTCCTCAAAAAGTTAAAATTAGAACTACCCAGTGGCGCCTGGGTGGCTCAGTTGGTTAAGCATCTGACTTCGGCTCAGGTCATGATCTCATTTGTGGGTTTGAGACCGTTGTTAGGCTCTGTGCTGATAGGTTGGAGCCTGGAGCCTGCTTCGAATTCTGTGTCTCCTTCTCTCTCTGCCCCTTCCCCTGCTTGTACTTTGTCTCTGTCTCTGTCTCTCTCAGAAATAAAAATAAACACTTAAAAATTTTAAAAAATGTATAGAACTACCCTATGACCCATCAATTGCATACTAGGTATTTACTCAAAGGACACAAAAGTACTGATTCGAAGGGGCACATACACCCTGATGTTTATAGCAGCATTATCAACAATAGCCAAATATGGAAGCAGCCCAAATGTCCCTGGACTGATGAATGGATAAAGAAGTGGTATATTTATAGACTGGAATATTATTAAGTCATAAAAAAGAATGAAATCTTACCATTTGCAATGACGTGGATGGAGCTAGAATGCATTATGCTAAGAAAAATAAGTCAGAGAAAGAAAAATACTCATATGTAGAATTTAAGAAACAAAACAAATGAACATAGAAGAAGTGGGAAAAAAAGGGAGGGAAGTAAACCATAAGAGACTCTTTAACTGTAGAGAAAAAACTGAGGGTTGATCTAGGTCCATCGATGGGGAGAGGGGTCAAAAAAGTGATGTGGATTAAGGAGTGCACTTGTTTTTTTGAGCACCAGGCATTGTATGTAAGTATTGAGTCACTAAATTGTACACCTGGAACTAATATTACACTGTATGTTAACTAACTGGAATTTAAATAAAAACTAAAAAAAAAAAACTTTAAATTTTGGTTAAAAAACATATTTCTAATTCAGTGGTTTAAGAAAGGCACTATGAGAAATTCACTTTATATAATATTGTTCATTCAATATCATTAAAGGAAATGGTTTTGTTGAAATTCAGACTACATATAATTATTTAGAATAGATTATTGACCATAAATTTAATGATAGAAAATGTAGATAGCAAAAAATAGACAAACCACTCAAATCCAAAGATTTTGAAAGAACCAAATAGTACTGGATAAAGAACAGAGTGTTCCAAAATTAACTAGAAAAAAATTATATTATATTATAGTTTCATCAATCCTTTGCCAGTAAGAGCTTTCTTATGGGGATTTTCCTTCTCTGAATCAATTTTTTATTAATATTAATAAAATATAAATTCATCTCTTTTAAATTCAGTATATATCTTTTACTTTTAATCCTATTTAAAGAAAATTTTGACTGCCATAATCCCACATCATCTAGAGTTATTTTTATTTAGATGTTGCTTGAAAATTAAAAATAAAAAATGGCAAAGGATAATGAAAATCATTTCCTGGGTTTGCTTCTTCCCTTATTCCTTATTGGCATACGACTTTTTAGAAGAACAAAATACCAGTGCTAAATTTAGTTCCTATGGCTTTTGAGTTACTGAATAAAGAATGAAGTAGAAAAAATATTAGCATAAAAGAAAATGTATACAACAACATGGTTCAGGTAATTTAATTCTTGTAATTTAATTTTTATTAGATTTGGTTATTTATAACTAATGAAAACTAAATCCTAAATCTGTAACTATTTATACAGGACAATCTCTTATTAAAGTAATTTGCTTATTAGGAAACTAGTTTTTAAAACATTTCTTATGTTCATAAGGTCAAGGGAATAATTCTTGTTGAGTTGCATAAACCTCAAGGGAATAATTCTTGTCTAGTTGAATACAACAAAGATTGTTACTTTTCTTGCAAAAATGAGCGTGTCTTAAAAAAAAAACTAAGGATGATAGGGGAAAAAAAGAAAGAGGAAAACCAAGAAGACGACCCTTAACTACAGAGAACAAAATAATGGCTACCAGAATTGGGGGGCGGGAGGGTTGGTGATGGAGATGGGTGGGAGGGAATTTAGATTAAGGAGGGCACTTGTTATGATGAGTACCAGGTGCTGTATGTAAGTGTTAAGCCGTTAAATTGTACACCTGAAACTAACATTACACTGTACGTTAACAAACTAAAATTTAAATAAAAACTAAGAAAAAAAGGCATAGTGAAAGAAACGAAGAAAAAATGGAAATATAAATAAAAAGTTAATAGAATAAAAAAAAAATGAATCTGCCTTGGCACCAGAGACGTTAAGAATGTTTTTATTAACCAAGTTTTCCCTTTTTATTTTATGACCTCATTTTAAGTGTTCCAATGTTAGGTGAAACACTCGATGTAAGCTTAAGGAGGCAAATTTCAATAAAATGTTAAACTCTTAATTTTGAAGCTGACTTGTAGGAATTATAGAATCTAATGCCAATCACAAAGATCGCAACAATACGTATTTTTAATTAATTAATTTTTTGTTTATTAAAATTTTTTTTTCATGTTTATTTTTATTTTTGAGAGAGACAGAGAGAGAGAGAGAGAGAGCGCAGAGGGGCAGAGGAAGAGGGAGACAAAATCTGAAGCAGGTCCAGACTCTGAGCTGTCAGCACAGAGCCCTACACCTGCTCGAATTCAGGAACTGTGAGATCATGACCTGAGCAGAAGTTGGGCACTTAACCGACTGAGCCACTCGGGTACCCCATTTTTAATGTTTTAAAAGAATATTCCTGGATATATTTTTCCTGACATTTTATCTTTATTTTTCCTTCTAAATTTAAAGTATACATTTATGCATTCTAGTAACTGACTTTAACCTCTTTTTGTCATTGTTTAGCATGTTATTTAATCAGATGACAATGTAAACATAATAACAACCAAAAAACAAAAAAACAAAAACAAAATAGCAGTTTTTTGAGAAGATAGTGGTTTATATTTCTCTTATACAAACATTCAGGTGGGTTCTCCAGACTAATATAGACCTTTATATTCCAGTGTCCCATAAAAATAACAGGACAATTCATATTTTCCCAACACACTCAGTATAGAATGTTGCAATAGAAAATACAATCAGAACAAATAAGACTCATTTCAAAGGAAGATAGGATAACAAAATAGTCTTCTGGGAAACACTTGTAATGATTTTCTTTACTAGAAAATGCCTCGGTTAATGCATTTGGTTGTCCTCACAAGGAGGTGCACACTGGTCAAGTTTCCACTGTGAACATGAGTGCTGTTTTCCTTGTTCTGTATCCTCCTTGGCCACATGTGGAAACTCAATAGGGGAAACTTCTCATCAAGTTGGTACGGCTTTGGTTGCCCACATGTTGCTTGATAAAGGTTTGTAGTCTTAGGAATTTGCTTCAAGGATAGAAAAAATTACAGATATTTGTAGGCTTACACTGTGTTTCTTTGCCAACATCATTCTTTCAAAAACACTTAATAAATTCATGGTCAATTTCCTTCTTGTAAGTCCATGTGCAAGTAAACCACAAGATTTCATCATTTTGATCTTTTACTTTTTTGGCCACTGTGCCCCACCTATATCTCCTCCTCCAAATTGATAATGAGTTCTTGGGTACTGTGAAAGATAGAACGCTTGAATTGAACAGGGGAGAAAATATCTTAATTCTCAACTTTACCACTGAGTTACTCTGATTACTTCAGGAGAAAGCCACTGCTTCAGTGCTACCCTCATGCCAGTGTCGGGGGGGGGGGGGGGATACTGAAGCTGTTGATATTTCAATCCAATAATGCACCAAGTCTCTTACCGTTCATCAAATTAGGTCCAACCACAGGCAAACCACATCCCTGATCAGATATTCTTTCTTTTCCATATCTTCTAAGTCACTAACAAATTATAGCATGAGTTCATTTCTTTTATACGATTTTTGTCAAAAGTGGCTAGAAGCAGTCTACAGAAAACAAAACTCTGAATGATGAATAATTTCACCTAATCTATAGCGTTGGATGAACAGTCTTCAAAAGAAAGAAGGGGAGTTTAACCAACTGTTATATCACCATATAATAAAGGTCATCAGTTTCCAGCATATAATTTCTATGTGCTCAACAATTACTGTCAATAAGCCAATGCTTCATGTTTAATCTTTTTTCTATATCTCAATTCCAGATATCAAACCCCATATAAATTTTTAGTCTTAAAAGTGAGTGACCAGGAGCCACGTTTGCTATTTCCAGAAGTACTTTTATCATTATTTCTTTAGCAATAATCAGATGATTCTCTAAACATTCAATTTAGACCAGGGGTGATAACTGGTGATCATTTTGTTTCCCCAACCCCAGGACTTATTTACCAATGTCTTGAGACATTTTTGATTGTCATAATATTTGGGAAGTGCTCCGGGCATCCAGTGGGTAGAGGTCAAGGGGGATGCTAAATATCCTATAGTGAAAGGAGAGCCCCATCTTTTACCTAACAAATAATTATCTGGCCCCAAATATCAATAGTGCTGAAGTTTAAAAATGCTGATATGGAGCAATTTTCACATTTTACTCTTTCTAGTAACAATCATTTCTTCTTCTCCTTCTTTGTCGTCTTCTTCTTCTTCTTCTTCTTCATCATCTCATGTGACCCCAATTTCCCTCTCTCTTTCCTTTCTCCTTTAACCTTTCTTTATTAATTAATATTAATATAGACATCCTGGAAATTACAGAATTTTAAGATGGAACAAAGGTAAATACATTCAATTAGAAATTCAGAGGTAAATGGAGAATAAGAAAAATAAGCAAAAAAAGAGATTACTAATTGAAAAATTGTATTTTGGGTATTTTCTAAGTTAGCATATATAAATAGCTTGGGAGCCAGTATGACTGGAACATGGAGGAAAAATAGCAGGACATGAGGTTAGAGATGGCCAGACAAAAGGTTTTATGAGTCTTTGTAGAATATGAGTTCAGTTGTGACATAAATCAGGACCATAATTTACTTATTGATTACAGTTGAGCTGACAATTTTCATAGTCAACTTTATATTTTAAAGTCATCACTCTGGTTATGTAATGATAGCAGACTTAAGGGAAACAAAGGTGGGAGCAGGCACAAGGGAAGTGATGACCTATGAAATGACTGAAGAGATAAAAAGTTTTATCTTGCCATTTCAATGTATGCTGTGAAACACATCAATCCAGATTCCTGTACAGATCACTCACTTAACTTGTTTTTATATTCCCTTCAGTGATATATAACTAATTTATTTCCCCAGAATTTAGAAATGTTTTGAGCTTTTAAAAAAACATATGTGTTTTTTTTCTAAAGGCCATTTATTTGAGGACTTTCAGTGAGTTTAAATCCATTTAAGGCTTAGTCAAATCTTCCTTAAAATCAACAACCCTGGCTATATCATTTCAAATCTTAGACAAAGTAATGTATTTTTATTTTTTTATTTTTACAATTTAATAACCATCTCAGTATGAGTCCTACTTCATTTATTCAAGAATATGTAATTCACTAAAAATAATGTTTGTAAGGATCGCTTAATTTTAATTATCATAGATAATATTTACTTACTGCATAATTATTATTATCAAATGCCTAAAATCATCAATGACCACATTTTTGGAAAGCAATTGAAATTAAGTTCCAACTTGTATTCATATGTGCCTTTTAGGAAATTTCACTCCTACAACCTAAGGAATTAGCGTTGTTTACAGTTAGCACACATAGAATTACTAAATGTGAATCGCTAACATTACAAAAAGGTCAATTATTTAGAATATAATATAGAAAATACTTTTATCATTGAGGATGACTCTCAGAATTGTTGTTCACATACATGTGCAAATTACATGTCATATTTACATTTATAAAATCTAGTCTGTTCAGACGGTTGAGCGTCTGACTTCAGCTCAGGTCATGATCTTGCGTTTAGAGCCCCGCATGGGACTCTGTGCTAACAGTTCAGAGCCTGGAGCCTGCTCTGGATTCTGTGTCTCCCTCTCTCTCTCTGCCTCTCTCCTGCTTGCTTTCTGTCTTTCTCTCTCAAAAAAAAAAAATAAACATTAAAAAATAATCTTTAAAATCCAGTCTCTTTAGAGAGAAAATAGTGATTATTTTTTAAAAATTTGAGTACAGATTTCAATATGGTGCAAGTAAGCTAATGGATCTTTAGAAATCACTCATTCAACCTCTTCATTTTACATAAGGGAAAATAAAGCTTCACCCTTGAATATAGATTAAACATGAAAATTTTATTGACTTTACTGACAGCCATTTTACAGAGACCATTTGTGTGGGCCTTAGTTCTTTTTCCTTTATACTAAGATACGGTGTTATATGATAGATTCTTTGTCTGCCACCTAATTATTCAATCCTGTTATACAATTAATTTGGGGAGGATGTTACATTTTTTGTTAATACATGCTCAAAGCAACCTGCTTTTTAATATGGGTAATGTCATTAAACTTCAAAATGATAAAGTATATGGCAATTAAACATAAAATGAGAAGAAAGGAGGTAATAAAATGAGGGGTAAAGAAACTAGAGGGGTTAACTTAGTTAAGGAGTGGTTTTTCATTTAAATGTTTAACACACACATATAAAAGAACCAGTTGTGAATATCTCTAACATCTCTAAGAGTTTGGGTAGGGGTGTGTGTGTGTGTGCGTGTTGTGTGTGTGTGTGTGCATGTCTCGTATAAGTGTGCAATGGCACTGTCTTGGTTGAGCTAGGAAGCAGATCTTAACATGAAAAGGAGGATGAATTGATAAAAACCTGATGCATTTCCCTCAGGGAAGAAATTAATTGGGCCAAGAAAATCCATCTCTCAGTTGAACAGAACATCATCGAAGGGGAAAAATAGATATTAATAAATAAAACAATCTTAAAGATAAAAAGAGTAACTTCAAGATAATCAAAGATTTATTTTTTATTTTTATTTTATTTCTTTGTTTATGTAAATTTAAATCCAAGTAAGTTAACATGTAGTCTAGTTATAATTTCAGGAATAGAATCCAGTGAAACATCATGTACATATAGCACCCAGTGCTCATCCCAACAAGTGTCCTCCTTAATGCTCCTCACCCATTTAGCCCATACTCCCATTTTAACACAATGCCAGCAACCCTTAGTTTGCTCTCTGTATTTAAGAGTCTCTTATGGTTTCTTTCCCTGTTTTTATATTATTTTTGCTTCCCTTCCCTTATGTTCATCTGTGTTATATCTTAAATTCCACATATGAGTGAAATCATATGATATTTGTCTTTCTCTGACTTATTTTGCTTAGCATAATATATTCTAGTTCCATCCATGTTGTTGCATATGGCACTATTTCATTATTTTTGATCACTGAGAAATATTCCATTATATATATATGCCGTGTCTTCTTCATCCATTCATCAGTTGATGGATATCTGGGATTTTTCCATACTTTGGCTATTGTTGATAGTGCTGCTATAAACATTGGGATGCAGTTGCCCTTTGAATCAGCACACCTGTATCTTGGATAAATACCTAGTAGTGCAATTGCTGGGTCATAGGATGGTTCTATTTTTATTTGTTTGAGGAACTTCCATACTGCTTTCCAGATTGGCTGCACTAGTTTGCATTCCTGCCAGCAGTGCAAAAGTGTTCCTCTTTCTCCTCATCCTTGCCAACATCTGTTGTTTTCTGAGTTATTAATTTAACCATTCTGTCAGGTGTGAGGTGGTATCTCAGTGTGTTTTTTTTTAATTAAAAAATTTAATGTTTATTTATTTTTGAGAGAGAGAGAGAGAGAGGGAGAGAGCTAGATAGCAGGGGAGGGGCAGAGAGAGAGGGAGACACAGAATCCGAAGCAGGCTCCAGGCTCTGACCTGTCAGCACAGAACCCAACACAGGGCTCAAACACACAAGCAGTGAGATCACGACCTAAACCGAAGTTGGACTCTTAATTGACTGAGCCACCTAGGCACCCCTCAGTGTGATTTTGATTTGTGTTCCCCTGATGATAAGTGATGTTGAGCATTTTTCATGTGTCTGTTAGCCATCTGGATGTCTTCTTTGGAAGACATTTTAGATATTAACCCTTTATCTGATATGTCATTTGCAAATATATTCTCCCATTCAGTGGTTGACTTTTAGTTTTGCTGATTGTTTCCTTTGCTGTCCAGAAGCCTTTTATCTTAATGAGGTTCCATTATTTCATTTTTGCTTTTGTTTCCCTTGCCTCTGAAGACATGTCAAGTGAAGTTGCTATGGCCGAGGTCAACGAGCTTGTTGCCTGTTTTCTCCTCTAGGATTCTGATGGCTTCCTGTCTTATGTTTAAGTATTTCATCCATTTTGCATTTATTTTTGTGTATGGTGTAAGAAAGTGGTCCAGGTTCATTCTTCTGCATGTCACTGTCTGGTTTTCCCAACATCATTTCCTGAAGAGACTGTCTTTTTTCCATTAGATATTCTTTCCTTCTTTGTCAAAGATTAGTTGGTCAATACTGGGTTCTCTATTCTGTTCCATTGATCTATGTGTCTGTTCTTGTGCCAGTACCATATTGTCTTGATGATTACAGCTCTGTAATAAAGCTTGAGGTCCGGAATTTTGATGCCTCCTGCTTTGCTTTTCTTTTGCAGGATTTCTTTGCTATTCAGGGTCTTTTCTGGTTCCATACAAATTTCAGGATTATTTTTTCTCACTCTGTGAAGAATGCTAGTGTTATTTTGATAGGGATTGCTCAAAGATTTAATTCAAAGGGAATTTTATAGCAAATATTTCCAAGCAAATATTTCCATGGACTAAGATATACAATTTGTTTTGCCTATGTAATGTTTATATAGTGTGTAACACAAATATGTGTTATATACTTGTACATGTAATTTGTATAAAGCATATAAACATACACATATGCATATGTATATAGAATACATCTTCTGTTTAGTAAAATTAAAGGGGTAATTTGATAAATTCACAGGAAGTGTATGAAATTTCATCAATTCTTCCTTAAAGGGCTAATAAGACAAACATAAAAATGAGTGAATTTTGGAAGAGTTGAAGAACACAATGGACAATTTTGAATTTATGGGCATAAAGAAACATAGGAGTTTGTGGGATTTGGGGACTGATCAAGGAAAAAAATATGACCACTAGAAGCGGTAACATGCATAAGTTTTGGTAGGTGGCATTTTGAGGGGTTTCATGAGAGGGGAAATTACTCACAGCATGAGACTGTCCAGAGACTTATAGCATGGGGCCACCACCTGGAAAGGAAGAAGAGTAAGGGAACTGTCAGGAAAGAAGAATGTTTAAGATCAAGATGACATGTCTAGGCAGCATGGTGGGGAGTTTCTGGGTTAGAGAATTTGAGGGGACATATAATTTGGGGCTTGTAATGACAAGTCTATCTTATCAATGGCTAACAATTTTGGATATAGTTTTGTAGGGTATGCAAAGCAGGTAGGTTCTAATTGGCTAAAAATCTTCGAGCTATTTTTAAAATAATTGATTTGTAAAAATTTAAACTTGGTTTCTGTGGCCTTTTGAACTAATGAAATTCAGCCTGTAGTGAAGAGATATGGGTCAATGTACAGAGATAATCTTTGGGACATTTATTTAACAACAACAACAACAACAAAAATTGCATCCAACATTAAAGGAAAGATATTCTTCTCTAGCATATACAGAGCATTTTCACCAATCGATCTCATTTTCAAATTGCAAAAGATCAGTAGTAGCAAGTAGAACATATTTCTCAACAAAATAATACAATTTGAAATCAGCAATAAAAGTATCACTATCCCCACACATTTTACAATTTGGAAACATCTTTTAAAATAAATTTAGGGTCAGGGTGCCTGGGTGACTCAGATGGTTAAGCATCCAACTTCAGCTCAGGTCATGATTTCACGGTCTGTGGGTTCAAGCCCCACTTTGGGCTCTGTGCTGACAGTTCTGAGCCTGTTTCAGATTCTGTGTCTCCTTCTCTCTCTGCCCCTCCCCCACTTGCTCTCTCTCTCTCTCTCTCTCTCTCAAAAATAAAAATAAACATTTAAAAAATTGAAAAAATAAATAAATTTAAGGTAAAAAAGAAAACTATAAAATAATTGGAATTGAATGATATAATTCTATATTTTAAAACACATGGTGGGGAGGCACCTGGTTGGTTCAGTTGGTTGAGCATCCTACTCTTGATTTTGGCTCAGGTCATGATCCCAGGGTTGGGCTCAGCCTTGAGTGTGCAGCCTGCTTGGAATTCTCTCCCTCTCCCTCTGACCTCTTCCCAACGCTCTCTCTTTCTTTCTTTTTTAAAACTAAATAAAAATAAATAAAAACACATGGAACATTTCACTTGGTGGCAAATTTCTAGGCTCAAAAAACAGAAAATATGGCTAATTGGAAACAAATTATGAAAGTGAAGAATGTTACATCACCAGAATTGGCACATATGAAGATGAGACATCATGAGGGTAAAAGCAGAAATTAATGAAATTTTAAAAAAGAGATAAAAGGAAAATAATATGTGGGTCCTAAGAAACTTAACAGAAGACCATGGGGGAGCGGAAGGGGGAAAAAGTTACAGAGAGGGGGGCACCTGGGTGGCTCAGTCAGTTGAGCCTCCGACTTCAGCTCAGGTCATGATCTCACAGTTCGTGGGTTTGAGCCCCGCGTCGGGCTCTGTGCTGACAGCTCAGAGCCGGGAGCCTGCTTCAGATTCTGTGTCTCCCTCTCTCTCTGCTCCTCCCCCATTCATGCTCTGTCTCTGTCTTAAAAATAAATAAACATTAAAAAAATAAAAAAAAAGTTACAGAGAGGGAGGCAAACCATAAGAGAGTCTTAAATACTGAGAACAAACTGAGGGTTGATGGGGGGCGGGGAGAGGAGAAAGTGAGTGATGCGCACTGAGGAGGGCACCTGTTGGGATGAGCACTGGGTGTTGTATGGAAACAATTTGACAATAAATTTTATTTAATATAAAAAAGTAACAAATTAACTACAGCAAAAAAATAAAGCTGAAAGATATTACGGTAAAAAAAAGAAAACAATATAGAAAAGTAGGTGAACTCTCTGGGCAACTGCACGTGAATATCTGTCATCTCTGAGAGATGGTATAGAATATGCCTTAGAATTGAGTTTCAATAAGTAAGAAAGCTGGAATATTTATCTTCCAATTACCATCAATTGTTTCAGGGCTGTTTCCAGGGCCATTAACTCTCTGACATTTCTGGACTACACTTTGTGGGCTGGGAGAATACATTCATGGAAATAAATCATAGAGAATAGCACTTAGATAGCATAGGCAAGTATTGAAAAGGTGTGTGCTGAGATGTGGATTTGACTCTTCAAGGATCTTTTATTGAAGCAAAGACCAAAAAGGTAGAGAGACACAGAGATACCCAGAGTACTCCAACTCGGCTAAAAAGTTTTTTGTTTTTGTTTTTTAATGAATTTATCTATAATCTGAAATTACATGTTGACTAATATTCTCTCTCTAAACTGAGTGTTCTTCCTAAAGGCGTATTTGACCCCGGCTTTGTTCTCTCTCTCTTGTGGTCTAAAAAGGAGATCCCTCATTGCTTAGTACCATGCAAGTTCAAACAAGGATATTAAACACCTACTAAGTAACACTGATTGAGAAAATGTTACTGTTTAACTGTATAGTTTTATATAAAATATGACTTAAAGTAAATATTCAGAGATATTTTCACTCTCATCCACCACCCTAACGTTCTCAAGTCCTAGCTTTTAACTTAGCATTTTCGCATTGCCTCTTTTACTTACCTATTGCCCCTGTGAAAGAGTAAACTCATTGTCTTTAACCTAGGAAATTAATCCCATTGATTCGATTTTTTCCCCTTGGTAATCCATTATTTAATTATAGCCTGCAAGACCTACATAAAAAAATAGGTGGCAAAAAATTCATAATTTTGCACGCAAGGAATATTAATCCAAATTCCTTAATAACTATTCAAACATTTCAGGAACTTTTGGGAACTATATTCGCCTCACATCTATATATAATTTATTAGACTACTTTATATTATTATGTGCCAGTCTTGTCTGGTACACTACCACAATTTCCTCATATATATATATATATGTATATATATAAATGATAAATATGGTACCTGTTTCCTGGAGTTATTATGAGATTTAAATATGATAATCTGTAAGTACTGACACATACCAATTACTCAATATTTTTGATATCATCAATATTATAGCTTTTTAAAAGTATAGAATTATTCTTTTTTATATTAAATACTTTGCATAATGTTCAATACATAGTTCAGTTGATATTACTGAATCAACTAATTTTACATTAAAGATTGAACAACTTTCAAGTTATCCGAGAGGGCAAAATATACAATATAAAATACATTAGCGGCACCAAATCGGAGGGGAAAAATTACTTTCATTTGAAATATCCATCCTGTGTTTTCATCATTTTAAAGATTATGGCACCATTTTAGTAATGATAATATTGAATCTGCAACTGAAATCTGGCAAACTGATTTCTGCCAGCACCAAATTTGCTAATATTTTTATCATGTTGTCATATAAACCTTTCTTCACACTACTCTGCCTACATTGAGTGACATGTGTTAAGCATCAATGACAGGAGCATGAAAGCACTTTTCTTGATTCTTGCAATGCCCAACCATAAATCACATCCTGTTGAGCTATCTTACTGTTGTCCATATGTTCTAGCTCATTATATACCATCCTCATATTTATATTAAGGAACTCCAGTTTATTTTGAAATTAATGGTTCATGCTTATGTATAGCCAGTTACATCACTTCATCATTGAGAAGTCACATTACAATATATGTACAAGATATACACGTGTGAAGAGGTAAATATATATAATTACAAAAGGAAATAACTCAAGTTATTAAATAACTCATGATTAAATACAAAGACAAATACATATAGGCAATCAATAGAGGTGGTTTTTTGGATAAAATGAATACATTCTATGAGTGTTATGTTTTGTTCAATATTATTCTTTACATATATATTGATTATTTATAATGCTGTGTAGTATTAATTTAAAAAGTATAATTTTGCTTTCATTGTATGATAATCTAGTGTGATGTACATATGTGTGTGTATTGCAATTAACTTACATTATCCTTTCTTTTGATCCGCTCGGTTTGGTTTTGTTTTTTACTGCCTCTCCTAAACTCTAAGGTCTGCAATCCTAAAATACTCGAAGCCTGTTATATAGGAACTTCACTTCGTACAGTCTCTTGCTAAAAGGGTTCTGATTTAATGAGTATTCCTTTAAAGATTGGGAATTCTGAGTTTATTCTCATTTCATTTTATTCTCAGTGAAATGAGAACCCATTGTATAGTTTTAATAAAAGATGATATAATTGAATTTAAATTTAAAAGATATTTCTGGCTATGAAAAAGAGAAAACATTTTGAATTAAGTGTAGAAGTGGGGGGTGGTTACTAGGAAGCTTGTGGTATTACAGGTAAGATATAATGTTGGCTTGGACTACAGCAAAGAAAGTGAATATAGAAAGAAAAGAGGGGCTTTTGTACACATGTCAGGCTAATTCAACTAGTGTGCACCCCCTGATATCATTGCCTTTAATACAAGAAACATCTGTTTTTCAAATCACAGTCCAATACATATAAGTGTAAGCTAACATAGTCACTAAGGGACTGATGTTCTGTTTTGAATGGGACTCTAGTCTTTCAAGATCTTGTCCTCTATTTAATTAAACAGAACATGAGAAAGAAAACATGAATAAGTTTTCTTTTCTTTTTTTTAATGGATCTTTCAGGGAAGTAGTTTATTTTCATTTATGCTTGCTTTCCATTGCTTAGAACTTAGTCACTTTGTCTCATATACTTGCAAAGAAAACTGGAAGATATAATTAATCTGAATTCCCAGGAGTAAATGGAAATTGTTTCATAAACATTATATAATCTCTGCCATAAAAAGAGAATAAATACATTCAGCTTTGAAAATATTAAATTATTGGTGTCAAGAAAGCCAGTAGTCTGCAGATACATGGCTAGAGAGTCATTTTTAAACCACAGAGAAACTTGAATTAGAATTAGAGTTTGGGAAGTTTAGAAAAGAGTTCATGAGGGAGATAAAAATCAGAGTGGATTTATTTAAAGCTAGGAAGACATTAAAGACATATTTTTGAAGGTCAAGATATTCCACATTATATGAACATTATAAAAAACAAATATAAGATGGCAGGAGAATGTAAGATGTATTTAAGGAATAATGACATTTTATAATTTGGTTAAACAATAAAATATGAGCTGAGTTTGGAAGGTCAGACTTTAAAAATATGTACATCATATTATAGAGTTCCTTGAATGTCAAATTGAGGTGTATGCACTTTATCTCATCAATAATTGGGATATATCAAAAGCTTTATTAAAGTAGTATGACAAGATGACAGTGATGTTTGGGGTAGATTACTATGGAAACCTATGGTAAAATCATTGAAAAGTCTACTTTCAGGGAGTCATTCAAATATAATGGAAGTAAATAACAATGTATATCTTAAGATAGTTAGGAACACTTAACAAGTAACATGAAGGAAATATTAAGGGAAAAAATGGTGGAAGGAAATGACCCAAAGTAGAACTAGGATTTTAAAAAAAGGAAAAATAAATAAAATAAAATCATATTAATAATAATAATAATTTAATTACCTAAGTAATTGATACCAATGTTAGATAATGGAAAGTTATAAGGTAAAATCATATGCACATATCAAAGTTAAAATAATAGTAGATACACAAAATAACTTATTTTCAAAAATTGTAGTAGGCAGAATACACGTGTACAAATATAATTTCCAAATTTACCAGAAATTAGACTGAAAAGAATATATCTTTTGGTTATTATAAATAGTATATAAATGTTATGGTACCTTATTATGCAAAAATTACCCTCAAGTCTTTTCAAAATATCTCCCTAGTTTTTTTTTTCTTTTTTAATTTAAAATTTTTTCATGTTTCATTTATTTTTGAGAGAAAGTGAGAGAGACAGCGCGATCAGGGGAGGGGAAGAGAGAGACAGAGACACAGAATCCGAAGACAGGCTCCAGGCTCTGAACTGTCAACACACAGCCCTACGCAGGACTCGAACTCTAATAGCAGTGCTCAAACTCACTAACCAGGAGATCATGAACTGGGAGGAAGTTGGATGCTTAACCAACCGAGCCACCCAGGCACCCCTCCCTAGTTTCTTAATGCAGTGTCTGTGTAGGATGTGGTGCACACTTTTCCTCATCATCAGACCCTGCCATTACCACCTCCCAGGTGATGGAGATTTTCCACATTCCATAAAATAATGAATGGGCTTATTTGGCTGAAAAAAAGAGAACAATGGGTAATTTTTTTTAATAGTTTTTTTTAATGTTTATTTATTTTTGAGACAGAGAGAGAGACAGAGCACGAATGGGGGAGGGTCAGAGAGAGGGAGACACAGAATCTGAAACAGGCTCCAGGCTCCGAGCTGTCAGCACAGAGCCCGATGCGGGGCTCGAACTCACGGACTGCGAGATCGTGACCTGAGCCGAAGTCAGACGCTTAACCGACTGGGCCACCCAGGCACCCCTAATTTTTTAAAATAATATATTTTTTTAGTTTATTTATTTATTTTGAGAGAGAAAGAGAGTGAATGGTAGAGGAGCAGAGAGAGAGGGAGAGAAAGAATCCTAAGCAGGCTCCACACTGTCAACGCAGAGCCTGACATGGGGCTTGATCTCACTAACCATGAGATCATGACCTGAGCCAAGGTCGAGAGTCAAATGCTTAACTGACTGAGCTACCCAGGTGTCCCACTACTATTTTTTTAAGCTAATCCAACTCTGAATCCAATATCGGAAAAGTAGAAAAAAATAAATTATTTTCTTTTTGCCAAATATGATAAATGTTAGTTGAAACATTAGTATTTTGGTTTCATTTTTTTAACCATTCCCCCTGATCCAGTAGCATTTAAGGTAGGTAAACTGGTAATTGTATTTTATCACATTAATAAATTAAGGCAGAAATTCAGTATGATCACTTCAATAGCTACTCTAAAGTAGCTACTCTAAAGTCATTTGAATAAATTCAACAAATTTTCATAAGTGAATAGAAAGGATTTACTTACCCAATTATTAATAAAACAATATTTCCTTAACAATCTATATATAACCAAAACGTTGAAACACTATTAAACATAGACATTGAAATTACATTTAGAAATATGACTCCAAAAATTTGTCTTCCACAAAGCCTTTTCTATATGTGGAGGCAATCAGGTAAAATGAGTGAGAAGTACAAGAAGATAAAATAATATTTATTGAAACAATGGATCTAAGTGGATCTAACCAAGAAATGCAATAAAAGAAAGTTCATAGAAAATATAGCTATAAAACAGGACAAAGTGAAGTTCAGAAGAGTAGGTATATTTGAAGACTCTCATCATAATGCCCAAGGTATTTTTAAGAGTCTTATCTATTTAAGTGATGGTGTGACTGCCAAGATTGAGTATATCTGATTTGTGTATCTGATCTGTATTCTTCTTTTATTATTAAAACGAACAAAATTTCAAAATCTGGAAGAAAAAACAAAAAAAGGACACAAAGTTATTTAAGAAAAACATAAGGTCTCAATACAAAACCCAATGAAATGGTGAGTTTTGTATTCAATGCAGCATAGGAAGAAATAAGCGAGCTTACCTGAATGGGAACTAATCCATCAAGTGAACTTTGCATTTTATCATTGGGGATTTTAGTGAAGACACATTATTCAAAGCACTTTCCTTAGTACTTCAGTGAAAAATAATTATGTGGTTTTAATATTATAAATATAACTACTTTCCAAATTTTTAAATCAAATTATAGATAAAATATGAACAATCTAATTAAAATTAGATGTCAGGTAAATGTATATTTATATTTCATAGATGGTGGAAATGGTAGATTCAGAAAGGAAAAGAGATAAATATTAGTATCTTCTTCTTAGAGGGATTTATCTCTTAAGAAAAATTGAGGTTTTGTGGGGGGCAGAGTTGGAAGATGGCGGCATAGGAGGACGCTGGGCTCACCGCGAGTACTGCTGATCACTTAGATTCCACCTACACCTGCCTAAATAACCCAGAAAACCGCCAGAGGATTAGCAGAACGGAGTCTCCGGAGCCAAGCGCAGACGAGAGGCCCACGGAAGAGGGTAGGAAGGGCGGCGAGGAAGTGCGCGCTCCACGGACTGGCGGGAGGGAGCCGGGGCGGAGGGGCGGCTCGCCGGCCAAGCAGAGCCCCCGAGTCTGGCTGGCAAAAGTGGAGGGGCCTGACGGACTGTGTTCCGACAGCAAGCGCGACTTAGCGTCTGGGAGGTCAGAAGTTAACAGCTCTGCTCGGAAAGCGGGAAGGCTGGAGGACAAAGGGAGGGAGAGCTGCTGAGCCCCCTGACGACAGAGCTCAGTTTGGTGGGGAACAAAGGCGCTCGCCAGCGCCATCTCCCCCGCCCATCCCCCAGCCAAAATCCCAAAGGGAACCAGTTCCTGCCAGGGAACTTGCTCACTCCGCGCAAACACCCAACTCTGTGCTTCTGCAGAGCCAAACCTCCGGCAGCGGATCTGACTCCCTCCCGCTGCCACAGGGCCCCTCCTGAAGTGGACCACCTAAGGAGAAGCGAGCTAAGCCTGCCCCTCCAGCCCCCGTGCACCTTGCCTACCCACCCCAGCTAATACGCCAGATCCCCAGCACCACAAGCCTGGCAGTGTGCAAGTAGCCCAGACAGGCCACGCCACCCCACAGTGAATCCCGCCCCTAGGAGAGGGGAAGAGAAGGCACACACCAGTCTGACTGTGGCCCCAGCAGTGGGCTGGGGGCAGACATCAGGTCTGACTTCGGCCCTGCCCACCAACTCCAGTTATACACCACAGCACAGGGGAAGTGCCCTGCAGGCCCGCACCACTCCAGGGACTATCCAAAATGACCAAACGGAAGAATTCCCCTCAGAAGAATCTCCAGGAAATAACAACAGCTAATGAACTGATCAAAAAGGATTTAAATAATATAACAGAAAGTGAATTTAGAATAATAGTCATAAAATTAATTGCTGGGCTTGAAAACAGTATAGAGGACAGCAGAGAATCTCTTGCTACAGAGATCAAGGGACTAAGGTACAGTCACGAGGGGCTGAAAAGTGCTTTAAACAAAATGCAAAACAAAATGGAAACGACGACGGCTCGGATTGAAGAGGCAGAGGAGAGAATAGGTGAACTAGAAGATAAAGTTATGGAAAAAGAGGAAGCTGAGAAAAAGAGAGATAAAAAAAATCCAGGAGTATGAGGGGAAAATTAGAGAACTAAGTGATACACTAAAAAGAAATAATATACACATAATTGGTATCCCAGAGGAGGAAGAGAGGGAAAGGTGCTGAAGGGGTACTTGAAGAAATTATAGCTGAGAACTTCCCTGAACTGGGGAAGGAAAAAGGCATTGAAATCCAAGAGGCACAGAGAACTCCCTTCAGACATAACTTGAATCGATCTTCTGCACGACATATCATAGTGAAACTAGCAAAATACAAGGATAAAGAGAAAATTCTGAAAGCAGCAAGGGGTAAACGTGCCCTCACATATAAAGGGAGACCTATAAGACTCGTGACTATCTCTCTTTTGAAACTTGGCAGGCCAGAAAGGATTGGCACGAGATCTTTAATGTGCTGAACAGGAAAAATATGCAGCCGAGAATCCTTTATCCAGCAAGTCTGTCATTTAGAATAGAAGGAGACATAAAGGTCTTCCCAAACAAACAAAAACTGAAGGAATCTGTCACCACTAAACCAGCCCTACAAGAGATCCTAAGGGGGATCTGGTACAAAGTACCAGAGACATCACTACAAGCATAAATCATACAGACATCACAATGACTCTAAACCTGTATCTTTCTATAATAACACTGAATGCAAATGGATTAAATGCGCCAACCAAAAGACATAGGGTATCAGAATGGATAAAAAAAACAGGACCCATCTATTTGGTGTCTACAAGAGACTCATTTTAGATCTGAGGACACCTTTAGATTGAGAGTGAGGGGATGGAGAACTATTTATCATGCTACTGGAAGCCAAAAGAAAGCTGGAGTAGCCATACTTATATCAGACAAAATAGACTTTAAATTAAAGGCTGTAACAAGAGATGAAGAAGGGCATTATATAATAATTACAGGGTCTATCCATCAGGAAGAGCTAACAATTATAAATGTCTATGCGCCGAATACGGGATCCCGCAAATATATAAAACAATTACTCATAAACATAAGTAACCTTATTGATAAGAATGTGGTAATTTCAGGGGACTTTAACACTCCACTTACAGAAATGGATAGATCATCTAGACACACGGTCAATAAAGAAACAAGGGCCCTGAATGATACATTGGATCAGATGGACTTGACAGATATATTTAGAACTCTGCATCCCAAAGCAACAGAATAGACTTTGTTCTCGAGTGCACATGGAACATTCTCCAAGATAGATCATATACTGGGTCACAAAACAGCCCTTTATAAGTTTACAAGAATTGAAATTGTACCATGCATTCTTTCAGACCACAATGCTATGAAGCTTGAAATCAACCACAGGAAAAAGTCTGGAAAACCTCCAAAAGCATGGAGGTTAATGAACACCCTACTAACGAATGAGTGGGTCAACCAGGAAATTAGAGAAGAAATTAAAAAATATATGGAAACAAACGAAAATGAAAATACAACAATCCAAACGCTTTGGGATGCAGCGAAGGCAGTCCTGAGAGGAAAATACATTGCAATCCAGGCCTATCTCAAGAAACAAGAAAAATCCCAAATACAAAATCTAACAGCACGCCTAAAGGAACTAGAAGCAGAACAGCAAAGGCAGCCTAAACCCAGCAGAAGAAGAGAAATAATAAAGATCAGAGCAGAAATAAACAATATAGAATCTAAAAAAACTGTAGAGCAGATCAATGAAACCAAGAGTTGGTTTTTTGAAAAAATAAACAAAATTGACAAACCTCTAGCCAGGCTTCTCAAAAAGAAAAGGGAGATGACCCAAATAGATAAAATCATGAATGAAAATGGAATTATTACAACCAATCCCTCAGAGATTCAAACAATTACCAGGGAATATTATGAAAAATTATATGCTAACAAATTGGACAACCTGGAAGAAATGGACAAATTCCTAAACACCCACACTCTTCCAAAACTCAATCAGGAGGAAATAGAAAGCTTGAACAGACCCATAACCAGTGAAGAAATTGAATCGGTTATCAAAAATCTCCCAACAAATAAGAGTCCAGGACCAGATGGCTTCCCAGGGGAGTTCTACCAGACGTTTAAAGCAGAGATAATACCTATCCTTCTCAAGCTATTCCAAGAAATAGAAAGGGAAGGAAAACTTCCAGACTCATTCTATGAAGCCAGTATTACTTTGATTCCCAAACCAGACAGAGACCCAGTAAAAAAAGAGAACTACAGGCCAATATCCCTGATGAATATGGATGCAAAAATTCTCAATAAGATACTAGCAAATCGAATTCAACGGCATATAAAAAGAATTATTCACCATGATCAAGTGGGATTCATTCCTGGGATGCAGGGCTGGTTCAACATTCGCAAATCAATCAACGTGATACATCACATTAATAAAAAGAGAAGAACCATAATATCCTGTCAATCGATGCAGAAAAGGCCTTTGACAAAATCCAGCACCCTTTCTTAATAAAAACCCTCGAGAAAGTCAGGATAGAAGGAACATACTTAAAGATCATAAAAGCCATTTATGAAAAGCCCACAGCTAACATCATCCTCAACGGGGAAAAACTGAGAGCTTTTTCCCTGAGATCAGGAACACGACAGGGATGCCCACTCTCACCGCTGTTGTTTAAAATAGTGTTGGAATTTCTAGCATCAGCAATCAGACAACAAAAGGAAATCAAAGACATCAAAATTGGCAAAGATGAAGTCAAGCTTTAGCTTTTTGCAGATGACATGATATTATACATGGAAAATCCGATAGACTCCACCAAAAGTCTGCTAGAACTGATCCATGAATTCAGCAAAGTTGCAGGATACAAAATCAATGTACAGAAATCAGTTGCATTCTTATACACTAACAATGAAGCAACAGAAAGACAAATAAAGAAACTGATCCCATTCACAATTGCACCAAGAAGCATAAAATACCTAGGAATAAATCTAACCAAAGATGTAAAAGATCTGTATGCTGAAAACTATAGAAAGCTTATGAAGGTAATTGAAGAAGATATAAAGAAATGGAAAGACATTCCCTGCTCATGGATTGGAAGAATAAATATTGTCAAAATGTCAATACTACCCAAAGCTATCTACACATTCAATGCAATCCCAATCAAAATTGCACCAGCATTCTTCTCGAAACTAGAACAAGCAATCCTAAAATTCATATGGAACCACAAAAGGTCCTGAATAGCCAAAGTAATTTTGAAGAAGAAGACCAAAGCAGGAGGCATCACAATCCCAGACTTTAGCCTCTACTACAAAGCTGTAATCATCAAGACAGCATGGTATTGGCACAAAAACAGACACATAGACCAATGGAATAGAATAGAAACCCCAGAACTAGACCCACACACGTATGACCAACTAATCTTTGACAAAGCAGGAAAGAACATCCAATGGAAAAAAGACAGTCTCTTTAACAAATGGTGCTGGGAGAACTGGACAGCAACATGCAGAAGGTTGAGAGTAGACCACTTTCTCACACCATTCACAAAAATAAACTCAAAATAGATAAAAGACCTGAATGTGAGACAGGAAACCATCAAAACCCTAGAGGAGAAAGCAGGAAAAGACCTCTCTGACCTCAGTCGTAGCAATCTCTTACTCGACACATCCCCAAAGCCAAGGGAATTAAAAGCAAAAATGAACTACTGGGACCTTATGAAGATAAAAAGCTTCTGCACAGCAAAGGAAACAACCAACAAAACTAAAAGGCAACCAACGGAATGGGAAAAGATATTTGCAAATGACATATCGGACAAAGGGTTAGTATCCAAAATCTATAAAGAGCTCACCAAACTCCACACCCGAAAAACAAATAACCCAGTGAAGAAATGGGCAGAAAACATGAATAGACACTTCTCTAAAGAAGACATCCGGATGGCAAACAGGCACATGAAAAGATGTTCAACGTCGCTCCTTATCAGGGAAATACAAATCAAAACCACACTCAGATATCACCTCACGCCAGTCAGAGTGGCCAAAATGAACAAATCAGGAGACTATAGATGCTGGAGAGGATGTGGAGAAATGGGAACCCTCTTGCACTGTTGGTGGGAATGCAAATTGGTGCAGCCGCTCTGGAAAGCAGTGTGGAGGTTCCTCAGAAAATTAAAAATAGACCTACCCTATGACCCAGCAATAGCACTGCTAGGAATTTATCCAAGGGATACAGGAGTACTGATGCATAGGGGCACTTGTACCCCAATGTTTATAGCAGCACTCTCAACAATAGCCAAATTATGGAAAGAGCCTAAATGTCCATCAACTGATGAATGGATAAAGAAATTGTGGTTTATATACACAATGGAATACTACGTGGCAATGAGAAAGAATGAAATATGGCCTTTTGTAGCAACGTGGATGGAACTGGAGAGTGTGATGCTAAGTGAAATATGCCATACAGAGAAAGACAGATACCATATGGTTTCACTCTTATGTGGATCCTGAGAAACTTAACAGAGACCCATGGGGGAGGGGAAGGAAAAAAAAAAAAGAGGTTAGAGTGGGAGAGAGCCAAAGCATAAGAGACTGTTAAAAACTGAGAACAAACTGAGGGTTGATGGGGGGTGGGAGGGAGGGGAGGGTGGGTGATGGGTATTGAGGAGGGCACCTTTTGGTATGAGCACTGGGTGTTGTATGGAAACCAATTTGACAATAAATTTTATATATTGTAAAAAAAAGAAAAATTGATAAAAATAGGTTTATAAACATTTAAAATACATTGAAAAGTCCAATAATAAAATTAAGATTCATACTAAAATTACCGAATATTTTCAGAAGGGGAAGGGTAATTAAAACTGGTGGGGTTGTCTAAATTCTCATTTTTCATAGAAAAGACCCTTAAATATAGTGAAGAGCTGATAAATCAATAAATAGAGACAAGTATATATCGTTTAGCATAATACGATGAACTATTAGAACCCCAAAAGGAAAAGGTTAAAAGAGTCTGCTTTGAAATGTAATTAAGGGTATATTACACTGGGATTTTTAAATCTTGTACTTGTATTTTATTTATTATATCATGGAATAAATATAAAGTGAACTAAAAGAAAACATTGAAGTATACAATAAGTCAGATTGTGTGTGTGTGTGTGTGTGTGTGTGTGTGTGTGTGTGTGTATGTGTGCATTCTAATCTATCCCATAATGCCTCCCATAAAGACATTCTAATCCATCCCATAAACGTAGTTAATGCATGGGAATTGTTGTTTTTTTCCCACTGGAGCTCAATAAGTTAAACCAATGTAGAATATTATGTTTACTTATTACTAATACTTTGAAATAGTTATATAGGGGAAGAAAAATAATTTTCCCATCACTGGTATGTAAACATGGTCTGAACATGGACTTTTTCTCTCTGTGGGTCACACACACACACACACACACACACACACAGACACATACATACCAGTTATTTCCACAGGATAAAATTGCTTATCCAATTATCCAAGATTATCTCTTGTATGGCCTAAAAATTCACTATTTTTCTTTTTATTTGAGACAATATATGCCTGAAGTTTTCCTACCACAATGCATTAATTGTGATTTTCCCTTTGACAACATTGCCTTTACTGTAATTTCCATATATCAAAATTTTACAAATACTTTAACATATCCTACACAGATACCACCTCACTCATGAAAACTCTCATATCACTTAACTATAAGTAATATTTTTCCACTGACCTTCTTTTATTTCAGTGATTTTGTTAAGTCCATTTCCTTCTATTTGTACATGTAATGGAGAATGTAATATGTGTTCATGAACTCTTAATAAAGCAGTGACTTCTTTGCCTTGCACACGGTGCTATTCTTTCTGCAGTAGTAGTTGTTGATTGACATTTGCTCAAAATTTGATTGATTATTTTCTGTATAAATATTTAAAAACCCATAAAATGATAATGGAAATGTACCTACTGGCATATTTCAATAATTGGAATACACTGAATTTTGATTTAGAATAAAAATATTTATTTCTTTTACAAAAAAAATCTTTAAGTCAGTGGAGCAAGTAATTGCAAAATAGTTTTTTAAAATATTTTTTGTTTTACTATTTGAGGGAGTATGCAGTGTCTCTAGATAGTCAGCAATATAAGAACATAGCTGCACAAAACATGCTTATCCTCTATTAAAAGTTTATATTAGAATAACATATTTTAGATTAGTTCTATAATGAACTAAAATATATTAAAATTTTATATTTTTTTATCAGAGTTGCATTATAAGATACTCTTCAGATCAAATATCTTGATATAAACATCTAGTATTTGACTTTCATAATTTTACTCAGAAAATATTTCTGTAGCATGTTTTATATTTGATTTTCATAGGTGTTTCTCTCAGAAAGAATTTGTAATTTGACTTCACCTTTTTTGGATAAAAGTGGAAAAATTATCCCTGTTATGAACTTAATATTTGTGTTCTTTCAAAATTCATATGTTGAAGCTATAACCCTCAATATAATGATATTCTTAGGGGGTCTTTTGGGAGGTGATTAGGATTAGATGAGGTCATGAGGGTGAAGTTCCCACGATGGGCTTAGTGATGTTATAAGAAAGAGAAGAGACACCAGAACTTAATCTCTACACCATATGAGCAAACATGGACAAGACAATCTTCTGCAAGCTAGGGAAAGGGTTCTTTTTTTTTAATATAATGTATTGTCAAATTCGTTTTCATACAACACCCAGTGCTCATCTCAACAAGTTCCCTCCTCAATGCCCATCACCCACTTTCCCCTCTCCTCCATCCCCCATCAACCTTCACTTTATTCTTGGTATATAAGAGTCTCTTATGGTTTGCCTCCTTCCTATCTGTAACTTTTTTCCCCCTTCTCTTCCCCCCTCGTCTTCTGTTGAGTTTATCAGGATCCACATATGAGTGAAAACATATGTTATCTGTCTTTCTTTGCCTGACTTATTTAACTTAGCATAACACTCTCCAGTTCCATCTACATTGCTACAAAAAGCCAGATATCATTCTTTCTCATTGCCAAGTAGTAGGAAAAGGGTTCTAACCAGGAATGGAATCAGCTGGCACTCTGATCTTGGACTTCCCAGCCTCCAGAACCCTTAGAAATAACAGGAGACTGAGAAAATGGCATAATTCTGGAGCTTGATTTGCCAAAATTGTCAAAGAATATTTTAAAAATTATGTTTACTTATGTTGGTTCCTTCTTTAAAAAATTTTTCATTGAAGGTTGTCTTTTAGTTTCCTTCTGATTGTATCCTTCACTGTGCAGAAGTTTTTTATCTTGATGAAGTCCCAATAGTTCATTTTTGCTTTTGTTTCCCTTGCCTCCTGTATTTGTGTCTAGTAAGAAGTTGCTATGGCCAAGGTCAAAGACATTGCTGCCCATGTTCTAGGATTTTGATGGTTTCCTGTCTCTTTCACTTTAGGTCTTTCACTCATTTTGAATTTATTTTTGTGTATGGTGTAAAAAAGCGGTCCAGTTTCATTCTTCTGCATGATGCCGTCCAGTTTTCCTAACACCATTTGTTGAAGAGATGGCCTTTTTATTCCAATTGGATTTTCTTTCCTGATTTGTTGCAGATTAGTTGACCATATAGTTGTGGGTCCATTTCTGGCATTTCTATTCTATTCCATTTATCTTTGTGTTTGCTTTTGAGCCAGTTCCGTACTGTCTTGATGACTACAGCTTTGTAATATAACTTGAAGTCCAGAATCATGGACTTTGCTTTCCTTTTCCTTTTCAAGGTGGCTTTGGCTATTCAGGGACGTTTGTGTTCCATACAAATTTTAAGATTATTTGTTTTGGCCCTGTGAAAAATGCTGGTGGTGTTTTGATAAGGATTACATTAAATATATGGATTGTTTTGGATAGCATAGACATTTCAACAATATTTTTTTCCAATCAATGTACACAGTTTTCAGTGTACAGATCTTTTATAATTTTTGGTTAGGTTTATTCCTAGGTATCTTTTGGCTTTTAGTACAGTTGTAAATGGGATCAAATCCTTGATTTCTATTTCTGCTGCTTCATTACTGGTGTATAGAAATGCCACAGGTTTCTGTACATTGATTTTTTATCCTGCAACTTTACTGAACCTATGTATCAGTTGTAACAATCTTTTGGTGTAGTCTTTTGGGTTTTCTATACAGAATATCATGTTGTGTGCGAGTGTGAAAGTTTGACAGCAAATGACATATCTTATAAAGTGTTAGTATCCAAAATATATAAAGAACTTTTCAAACTCAACAGCCCTAAAACAAATAATCCAGTTAAGAAATGGGCAGAAGACATGAATAGACAGTTTTCCAAAGAAGACATACAGATGGCTAACAGACGCATGGAAAGATGCTCAACATCACTCATGATCAGGGAAATACAAATCAAAACTACAATGAGATATCACCTCACATATCTCAAAATGGCTAAAATTAACAAGGCAGGGAACAACATGTGCTGCTGAGGATGTGGAGAAAGGGGAATTCTCTTACACTGTTGATGGGAATGCAAAGTGGTGCAGCCACTCTGGAAAATAGTATGGAGATTCCTCAAAAGTTAAAAATAGATCCAGCAATTGCACTACTAGATATTTACCCAAAAGATACAAAAATACTGATTCAAATAGATATATGCACTCCAATGTTTATAGCAGTATTATCAATGATAGCCAAATTAAAGGGGCCAAATTTCCATAGACCGATGAATGGATAAAGAAGTGGTATGTGTGTATATATATATATATATATATATGCATATATATATATATGCATATATATGTATATATCTACATCTGTCTATCTATATCTATATATATGTATACTATTACTCAGCCATAAAAATAATGAAATCTTGCCATTTGCAATGACGTGGATGGAGCTCAAGTGTATTATGCTAAGCAAAGTAAGTCGGTCAGAGAAAGACAAATACCATAAGATGTCACTCATATGTGGAATTTAAGGACCAAACAGATGTGTATAGATAAAAAAAAGACACAGGCAAACCAAAAAACAGACTCTTAACTATAGAGAATGAACTGAGGGTTACCGGAGCGGGGGTGGGCAGGGGGATGGGTTAAATGGGTGATGGGTATTAAGCATTTGTTATGAGCACTGGGTGTTGTATGTAAGTGATGAATCACAAAATTCTACTACTTAAACTAATATTATATGGTAATAACTGTAATTTAAATAAAAACCTTTAAAAAAAGAAATAGCGACATAATTTCTTCATTGAGAACTTCTTTCACTCCCCAAATCTTCAGTGAGGTATAACTAAAGAAAATATTGTTTTTATGCTTTTGTTTGCATTTGTTTAGTGTATGAATGTGTGTGCATGTGTAATATTGATGAGGTTTTTTTTTAGTTGTTGAGTGTTTAGTTGCTTCAATGTGAGGAGTGTAAGTGATGTTATGTTATGAACATCAAGACATTCCATAGACCAAACTATCAACGAGAAGCAGAAATCATCAGCTGGAGGAGACTTAAGAAAATTTCAAGTCATTACTTGCCATCTTTTTTCTTAGAATCTTCAGAAAGATTGGTGTTCACATGCAATTTCCAACACACACGCCAGGAGTAGAAATAAATCCTTAGCAATCTCAAAGGACAGAGTGAATCTAGGTTTCATATTCTATCACACTATCTTATTTAAAATAATAATAAATTATTAAAATTAATAAATAATAATAATTAAATACATATGATAATTTTCTAGTTTCCTTGGTAAGCAATGTAAATTAACAAGTAGGAGTGTCACAGAGTAATACTAGCTGGGTTGACTTGCTGGTTCCAACTCCATGTTCTGGTACATATATTTTACGAAAATGAAAGTGAGTGATATTGATAGTTATTCTCGGACAATAGGGTTTGCTGGAATTTTCACAAGCAACTCAGGACATATTTGATCCTACCATTATAGGGTGAGTATAAATACCCATTCTTGTTTCTGTCTTGCATTTGATGCAAGGCTAGCTCTATAACCTGAGTTAGCCTTCACATCACTTTAAAAAAAGTTATCAATTTCCAAACAAAAAATTTCCCATTATTATAGATAAGTGGGAGCAATGTGGACTACTAGAATCATTTTTATCATTTCTAATAGAAAAATGCTAGGATGCTTATTTTGCAATCTAAATTTGTATGAAATTGTGTCAATCACATATGGTTTCTTAAGTGATTACCAATTGATTTTATCTGTCTTAAATATTTCAACTGTTTCCTGTAATCTATTCATATTTAAGTAGATGATGATGTAAGACTTAAGTTTAGTTTTGCTTGACATTTAGAGATCCATTTTAATATCCAAACTCTTAGATAACTAAACCATTTGTCACTTATCAAAGAGACAAAATTTTTGCCACCAACACCCGTGATTCCTAAAGAATTGTTTGTCACCCTTTAAACTCCTTAAACTGTATTCATGTTAGGAACATATGGGTTTTATAAAAGTAATTTCTAAATTTTTGTAAAAAATTGCCAATTACTTTGTGATTACAGAATGTTAAAAAGGAATTGCCACAAAGGAATATCCAGATGGCTATAAGAAGTAACTAGTGATACATGAAGTTTAAAAATTATGGTTCTTCATCTGTTCTTAATGGAGGTGTGACTCCAAATTATTTTCATGATGTAATTTTCTGATTTTCATGCAGAAATACAGTGTGGTACAAATGGGTTACAAATTTTGTTATGCATAAAATGGGACTTTATTTTTCTATAACACAATTTTTACATTTAAATCACAAATTCTCTGCATGACTGAAAATAAATCTCAATCACTAAGGATTCCTTTTGGTCGTAGAAACTATTAGATGTGCTATAATTAGTTGTCCCTTTCCTTTTTGTATAATATTATAACCTAGTAACATATCTACACAGACAAAGGTAACATTTTCTTTGTGCCTTTTTTAGTCAGGTGTGGCCACAGAACCTAATTCTGCCAAGTAGATGTAAGAAGCAGTGGTGTGGACAGAGTTTGAGAAGGCTTTTATATTTATATAGAGAGACTCCCACATCTCTCTTGCTTTTCTTCTTCTCTATAGTTTTAAGGAAAGACATGAAGACATGATGATTAGATCTAAAGTTGCTGAGATGGACCATTAGATGACTCCAAGACCATGGCCATGGGTGTAGAGCAACAAGAGAAAGGAAGTCTGACATTCCAACACTATGCACCAGAGAATCATATAGTCCTGGTCAACATTTCTTTGGATGCTGTTAACATGAAAGAGATGCATCTTCCATCATGATGAATCTAACATACTTGAACTTCACTAGCAGCTAATCAAATCTTAACTAATTAAAGCCTAGCTATTTTATTTTTCCCTGTCCTGGCACTTCCATCATGTCTGTACTTGGAGGTTACAGCGAGTTGTTGCTCATGGCTTCTACACTCAGTCTTCTACTGAAAGTCATTTCTTCTTCTTTGGTCCCCATTTGTTTCAGGAGGTAGGCTGTCAGCTTTGTATATATATATATATATATATATATATATATATACACACACACACACACACACACACACACATATGTATGTATATATTTATATACATATTTATATTTATTTATTTATTTATATATTTATATATATTTATATATGTATTATGTATGTATGTATATATATGTATTTATATATATATATATACATATGTATGTATATACATATATACATATGTGTGTGTATGTATGTATATACATATATACATATGTGTGTGTATGTATATATATAAGCTGTTTTCAAAAATTTATATATATATAAAAACTTTTCTCAAAGATTGGTTTTTCTCTTTCTTACCAACCAGTGAATAATTATTTTTCTCTAGGGCAGGAAAAAAATACCACTTAAAAAATTCAGGCTTCCAAACCCACGGTCCTACATATTTCAGAGCTTAAGATATTGCAGTCCAAAACCACAGTATTATAAGCCTAAAGGTTTAACTTCTAAATGCAAAATATTTTTTTCTGCTATTCTATACCGTAAGAGCTTCTTTCTGAAGGAGAAATGACAATGGCATACAAGGTGTGGAAAGAGGAAAAACAAACTTCCATTTTTATCTCAAAATATTATTCTACCACAAATATAATGAGTGTTCTGTAAATGTGGTGCTTGTAGGTTGATGCATTTGTATGCTGTCTGTTTCTAAGTACTTTTTATCCTCTCCTCCCTGAAATTCGTTACAAGGATTTCACTTTTTAAGAAAACTCTATAGTTTTACTTTAGCTTTAAAAGATTAGTATTTCAAAAACATTCTTCCATAGCATGCAGGTATTCAGTCTGGATGAGTAGTAGTTTTATTAATTGCTAATCTAATTGAATCTTGTAGAGTGCACATTTTTTGTTAAGTAAAAAGTGTTATAGCTTAGTATATACCACTAATGGTCAATTTAGTTTCTCTACACACTGAAGTCTTGTAAAGAAAGGAGCTTTTGGACTTAGAAAAACTTAATTTAAAATTTTAAATTGCCCATTTCTACATATTAATAGTATGCCCTTGGCAAAACTGTTTAGCTTGTTAGTACCATGTTTTCATCATGTATATAATAAGAACACTTAATATAAAGTAATTATTATGTGACTAAGGTCAAGGCTTTATATAATTTAAATAGAAATGTTGGCATGAATTGACCTCCCAATAAATGCTATATTATTTCTCTCTTCACTTTTATTATAGTCCCAAAATACCATTATATGGATAAAACTGCATATGACTTATTCAAAACTACTGGGGCTTAATTAAAGATTAAAGGAAAGTATACTTGTCAATGAGGCTTCGTTTGGAATGGGGGAAGCATGTTTTTAATATGATAAGTTAATTCTATTATTTATGGGGAGTTAAGTGTTTAGAAATTTAACAAGTTAAAGAAAATGCAGGCATTTAATGCAAGAGTAGAGGTGAGTTAGATGTCTAGTTTTCAGAAATAGATTGTGGATAGCCATAAATTCATGAGGAAAAATAGACACAATATGAGGGGTATTTGATAGGAATCCAGCGGTACTTACTTAGAATTTATCATTACAGTACATATGAGATAAATACAGCACGATAATGCCATTAAGAAAATAGTAATCTAATAGGAAATATGGATATGTAAGTAATAATTTAATAAAATATGAAAAGTATAATGGATTTTGTATGGAAAAGATATACATGTTATACAGAGCAAAGAGGTTATGACTGGCTTTGGTTTATCAAAAGGGATGACATAATCTCTAAAAATAAATCAGCAGGATAATGTACAGATTTTAAGACTTACTGGCCAAACATTACATTCAAAAATACTGAGAATAGAAAGAAAATGTGAAGTTAGGGCCACCTGGGTGGTTCTGTCGGTTGAGCATCCGACTTTGGCTCATGATCTAGTGGTCCATGAGTTCGAACCCTGTGTTGGGGCTCTATGCTGTCAGCTCAGACCCTAGAGCCTGCTTCAGATTTCTGTGTCTCTCTCTTTCTCTGCCCCACCCTCGGTCGCACTGTCTCTCAAAAATAAATAAGCATTAAAAAAAGACACAAAGTGTGAAGTTCACAGAACTAGTATTTCAGTACTATTAAAGAACAAATTTTAAGAATGAGTGACTAGCAAATAAGAATTACTAAATAAATTTTAATAAAGAGTTGTATCATATAAATTGTCTTTTAGGGTTATTTCACTTGATAAAATGGATGTACTTAACAAGTTGTAAAGAAAAAAATACTTGACTATGAGGTTTGTTATACTGCTTCTTTAAATAAGTGGTTCAAATGCCAAATTTACAAGTACATTAATTTGAGAATAAAAGTTGAAACTCCAATATCCATCTTGTTTGTTGATTTCTGTGCCATCCACTGTGACTGGGAATTATGAGATTGCTCATTTTCTATTTTGCATATAAGAAAGATTATTATACTACTAATAATTGCTTTATAAGAGCTAAGATTGACCTATAGACCAGACACTGTGGGGATTATATGCCTTACTCTCTTTCATGTAATTTGGACTCATGTTTTTAATGCAGATGTTGCTGGGCCAACAAGATGTGCTCCAGTTACAGTATGAGGGGGGCTAACCCAGAAGTGTAAGGAAGTTGATACTCTGAGATATTGTGATTTATAATTTAAAAAAAATCCTGACACAGAGCTCCCAAAACCCTTGGCATTTCCTAAGTGATCTCCTAAGAGCAATGAAGGTATTTTTTTCTAAAGTGAATGAGGTGACTTTAAGAAAGTTTCTAGATTACAGGCTAGTTGCCAGGAAACCAACCAAAATTGGAGGGTCAGAACTTCTATGCTTGAGGAGGAGGGGCACTGGGGGTCAAATCAATTACCAATGGCTAATGGACGTAATCAACCACACCTAAGTAATGGAACCTCCATAAACACCCAAAAAGGAGAGGATTCAGAAAGCTTCCAGATTGGTGAACCCATGGAGATTGTGGGAAAGCAGCCCACCCAGAGAGAACAAGGAAGCTACTCATCCTTTCCCAATAACTTGCCCTGTGCATCCTTCCCACCTGGCTGTTCCTGAAGTCTATTCTTTCTAATAACCAGGTAAATAAAGTAAATGTTTCTCTGAGTTCTTCAAGTTGTTTTAGCAAATTAATCAAACCCTAGGAAGGGTGCCTGGGAACCTCTGATTTATGGCCAGCTGTTCAGAAACACAGGTAACAACCTGTACTGTGATTGGCATCTGAAGTAAGGAGGGGGGAATCTTAACCTGTGGGATCTGATACTATTTCCTGGTAGATGGTGTCAGAATTGAGTTAAACTGTGGGGATACCTAGTTAGAGTTCAATGAGAAATGGAGAACTCCTTGGTAATCTGGAAAATTAAACATACATTGAACACTCGACAGAGAAACAGAAAATCATGGATTAGTGCACCACTCTTTCATTTCTCAGAAAGACAATTCTAAAACTCACTCCACAAGGCTTGTTGGAGTGGCCTTAGAGAACTAAACCCATAGCTATAGCAAATTCAGTCACACATCTTTAGACTGACTTTACCATATGCCTTATTTACCCATTCCTTATTTCCACTTCTTTTCCTTTGCTTCACTTCCCATATTGAACTACCTGCACTCAAGCCCTTGAGCCAAGCTTTGTGGGGAAACTAGGTTCCCATCCAATGATGGGATCTAAGAGAAGTTAATTTATGGATGAAATTCTGAGACATTGCCACTCTGCAGGCAGAGGCAAAGACCCTCACCCCATCAATGCATGGTGAGAACCTTAGGCATACAGTAGGATCACAGTTAGCCGGGGCCTCATAGGTGGACTGGAATGAGTTTCGGGTGTATGGTGAAGCATTTGCTTATGGCAGCCATGGATTGCAAATGGTAGAACACAATCACTGTTTGTTTTAAAGATTATAGCAATCATTGGCTTGTGGCAATGGTTTTAGAAGCCCAGAAAAAAGTAGCAGTCTTAACTTAGCCAACATCAAGTCGAGGCCTATTGTCAAAGTAAAAATACTTTCATGACCCTGTGTAAGAGCCCTGTAGCTTCTATAAGCATAGGGAAGACTCTCCTGGAAATCAGGCACAGGATGTAATCATAAAGATAACAAAAAGATACAAAGGGGCCAGAATACATAGTCTCAAGAGTTCTCTTTAACAAGTTCTCTGATAGGGAAAGCTGGAAACTTGGGAGCTAGACTCACCAGTGATATTTAAGTGGCAGAGCTTGAGAATCCTGAACACACACATTACCCTTAACCCTTTGGGCAAGTAAAAACACCTCCTTTACCCTTGAGGGAGGAAATCAGCCACTCTTCATGTGGAAAACTTGCAAAGTTCTCGGTCAAAGCAGGTAGGGTAAAATGTAGAGCTTCATTGGGGATACTTTATTGAAATTAAGGTGTTTACTCATTACTCATGTTTAATATCTCAGGAAAGAACCCTGGAAAAAAATCTTAAAATGCTTCCATGATTAGCTGCATGAAACTTGAAATAAGATGGCTTATAGTTAATGTGGTAGGAAATGCCGGGACTTCCTTAGCAGAGTATGGAGTGAGGGATCAGATAGCTCCTGACTAAGGTTAGAGCATTTATTAGGGACACCACAGAATTTAACATTTGAATATGTTCCCTAGGAGAACTTAGAGGACACCCTTCAATAAAGGAAGAATAAATAGGGGAAAACATTTTCTTCAAAAGAAAACAAAAGGTGATGGGCACTGGCATGTTTGAAAAGCTCAGCGGTGTTTGCCTTTGTAAACCAAAGTTAATAATAGTAGATGTGACTATGGAAATGTGCTCCCTACTCTCACTGCCTTGACCTACAAGGATTACTAATAAAGTTAAAAGATCATAGTCATTCTGGGGTGAAGATACTTCTGCAGCTAACCAGGCTAGTTCTTGGCTTATCTATGGAGAAATAAAAAAAAAATTGAAAGCTGAAAGCAAAATGCTGATATCAACTGATAAAAACATATTCCTTACTAGTTTCTAAATCTAACCCAAATCTTAAACCCAGAGCCATTGAGAAAATATATTCTTTTGAGCCAAAACCCTGAAATGGTATAGTAAATATATAAGACAAATATATGACAAGAAATTTTCTAATCTTTCCCTAAAGGGATTTATTCCCATTAATCAAAGGAATAGGGGAAAATGAGTACCTACGTCCTCCAGGGATATTACTATTAGGTAGGTTCTGAGCTCAAGATAGTACCAGGGGACCCCACACACCATAACAGTCTTCCACATAGAGGAAAAATTTGTGGAATTCAACTCAGAAATGGAACCATGGTCCATGTCCATCTCAGATGGTTTCCAATGGTCTCTAGATCCATCTTCTGTTAATGTCCTCATCCCAACATCTCACTTTAGTTGCAATATATTGTACATACTTCTCACTTTCTGCCCTGAGTCTCTACAGTGGTCACTAAATGATTTTCCTGCAGGAAGTTATTCTGATGCATACCTAAACGTGGAAGTTATAGTTATTTGTTATACTGTATTGACTGATTAGTATACAGTCCTAGCATAAACAAAATATTCTCCCCTCATAGTGGAAATTACATATCAAAAGATGTGGATATATTTCTCTATTACACAGTAGTGAATAATTTAGAAAATATCTCATTTGTACCAAATCTTTATTCTTCTTTTAGAATGCCTACTTAACATTTTTTATCAGAAATTGTGATTCAAAGTAAATGCCTTTTCTTAAAAGATTATCCTGAGCATTGAATACCATGCTAAATAATATTTTTGTAAGATAAAATTCCTTAAATTTAAGTATGATGGAAACAAAAAGCTTTGCACAGTGAAGAAAACAATCAACACAATAAAAGGCAAACTATGGAATGAGAGAAGATATTTGCAAATGACATAGCTGATAAAGAAATAGTGTCCAAAATATATAAAGAACTTATAAAATGCAACAACTAAAAAATGAATGATCCAATTAAAAGTGGGCAGAAGACATGAATAGACATTTTTCTAAAGAAGACATCCAGATGGCTAATAGACACATGAAAAGATGTTCATCATCCCTGATCATCAGGGAAATACCAATCACATCTACAATGAGATATTACCTCACACCTGTCAGAATGGATAAAACCAACGACACAAGATAAATTATTTTGATCTATAAAGTGTGTTTTTTCATCAATACCTCTTTTATCTTAGTATTATTTAAATTCAAATCATACAATATTTCTAATTTTATAAAGAAATACATTAAAATAGATCTCATTGATACATTCATTTAGGATATATAAATGACATGAATGTATGTGCCAAGCTGTAGTGAGGTGATAATATAGGAATAGAATGCACAGAAGCAGAAAGCTTTTTTGTTCTTCAGTGCAGATATTAGGAGTAGTGCAATCAAAGATTATGAAATCCTTTTAACTGCCTGAGTGGACAGAGTTGAACTCCTGAGAGGTGCCCTTGGGTAGAATTATAGATTTTCAGGCTTCATTATGAGCTCTATATTTCGACCTGTGGAGAACTGTATTAATTATCTGTCTAAGGTTCCTTAAACAAATGAAATAATAGTGTTTGGGACTGTTACTCTAACTTACCATGTCATTTTAAAGAGAGTAGATGAGGCAATTAGCCATGAACAGAGAGCAGAGTGATACCAGCCGCAGATGAGTCAATAAGTGTTAGTCTAAGCATGTTAGCCAACGATATGCTAACAACGCTCTGGAAGGCAACACAGGATGTGTTTATGTTGACAAGATATGAATTACATTCTACCTTAAAACTTCAGTTAGTATTTAAAGCTTATTTTATTTTTCTTTGTATTAAAATTTAGGATGAGAATTACTAATTATTTTTATTGTTTTCTTTAAAACAAAAAAATAAAGAAAAAATTAGGACAGTAAAAAAATAGACTATTTAAAAAAATTTTAATGTCTATTTATTTTTGTGTGAGAGAGAGAGTGTAAGCAGGCGAGGGGCAGAGAGAGAGGGAGACACAGAATCTAAAGCAGGCTCCAGGCTCTGAGCTGTCAGCATGCTTAACCTATTCAGCCACCCACGTGCCCCCAAAATAGACTATTTTAAAGATGATGGAAGTAAAGTTAAAATGGTTGTTACTCTTGCAACTATTACTTTTTTTTAAGTGCTATTCCCAGTGGTTTTCATGGTGAGACAAAGCTCAATGGTTGTTGTAATGAATGGTTGATATTATATACTTGGTTACAGTAGGAGTCGTTAAACTCAGTTCCCTTTGATTTTAAATCCAGTGATCAGTCCACTAAATTGCACTGCATTTCATGAGGCACAGAAAACTGAAAAATATCACAAATGAAATATCTACCAAAGGTATCAGTCTCTCTCTCTCTGTTTTGAGTAAATCGTTTTTTTCTTTTTACTTATATTTCATGTTCTTGTTAGTGTAAAATGATAGAATTGTGATTATGCCACAAGGAGTGGAGAGATATTTATAAGAATGAAGGAGAATAAACCTTGAGATAAAAACTGATGATTTCAATGTTAGATGCTACCAAGTAACATTTATAAGTATATCATATGTGCCTTTATTCTTAACCTATAAAATAGTAATTTAATTCTCTTGAATTCTCCTGATAATTTAAACAGGCTGGGAAAACAGTAATTCTCCTCATTGCCACAGTTACACTATGTTAATACTATATATATTTAAAACATACACACACACACTCATTTATAGTGCATTCTTAACATAGAGATTTTATGATGAAAATTACACTATGAAATTGTTACCTGTGATCATATTTCTGCTAAATAATTCACACAATTACAGCAAGGTAGTCTGAGAGAGAAAAAGTCCTGTGGCTGTAGAACCAGTAGTTGGTTGTATATGGGGGGTAGGTGTGTAGGTGTGAGTGTCTGTCTGCCTGTATTACAGAGATGTAAATATGCATGTGTTTCATAGTATTTAAGATAAGGGGAATATATTAAGAACATAACCAAATTATTTAGTGAAAAACATAATAAGCCTTTGTGGAAATAACTGCAGTTTGGTGACTCTCACTTATGGATCTTCCTTCATTTGGTAGTGTAAACAGCCATAACAGTGAGTTTTTTTCCCTCAGTTGACTCTTCCTTGTGTCCTATCAATTTTTCTGACCATTATTTTAGAAGACCTGCTTTTGGCTGCCTTGTACATCATTCTCTTTCCTCATTCTTGAACATTTATAGCATGAAGACGTAACCCACATTTGATAAGTCTGACTTGACCAATAGTTAAAGGACAGCATGGAGGAAGCACTAGCCCTCTTCCTACCAACGGATGTCTAAATTAAATCTTTGTTGACACAGTGAATATGTTATCAACTTCATTCAGCAAGAAAGTAACAAGTGATTGGTTTATTTCAGGATGCCATGAATGAATGGAGCGTAAAAATAGTTGCTTAAACTGGGTGCTTGATTAGACCTGATTTATTCTGCTTTCTCTTGTCACTAGTGAGTGATAGGAGGAACATGGGAGGGGTTGTGTATGATGGCAATTCACATTCTAAAGCAAAACTCACTAGAGCTTTATTATTGTTTCTATTCAAAGCAGATTTTCTCTGCCCTCCATCCTCCACACAACTTGACTCTGCTTTTACAGTCTGTTTTGTGTCATAGACTTCAGCATTTGAAATAGACTTTTAAGCTTCTTCATTATAGTTTTTCCATTTTCTTACATATCATCTTAGTAGGATATGTGTTATTGGTTATGAATGGTTGGCTTTCGAGATCTAGCTATAAGTTCCAACTCAATAAAAGTGAATTTATTGAAGTTCAAAAAGAGAAACAATGTTAATACTGTCTGTCCTATATATTATCCAGAAACAAAGAAAAATTCATTGTATTTACCCAATTTAGAAATCATATTTACTTTTTCTAGTAATAAAAAGCACTTATTGTAAGATGAAACAATAGTTCCCTAAAGTTTTAAATAAGCAATTACATGCAGTTTATTTTAATCAGATTACTCTAGAACAATTTAGTTTATTTTGTTGAAAAAAATTTAATGTCAAGATAACCTTTATACTTGATTTTATAACCAAACCAGGTAGTGATTGCTAGCATATTCTAAAATTGTAGCCATTATGAAGTCCCCCAGAAGGAGAATGAAAGGAGTGTACTAATTTTGATATTTTTGCAAATTTAACTTTACAAATATTGAATATTATTTCTTAAAAAAAACTTGAGTTTTTCATACACATTTCCTACTTGAATTTGACATTAAATTTCCATAATATTTCTAAAGTATTATGAAAGGCTATTGATGGCATAAGCAAGACCTCTGCATCTGAGAACTGTTTAAGATATGTATAGATATAAATATATATGGACCACTTCAGATTTTGGGCGGATGGATGTAATTTTCCTAAATGAAAAATATTTATTAGACACTTTTTTGGGTAAAAAAGGATTTATACAAAAGCATTTAAAACTAAACAGACCAATACCCTAAATGTACCAAATAAATTTCTTATAAAAATAAATGTTAGATGGAAACTCAGTGGCATTTTCTTTTGTACAAAAGATCAAACCATGTATATTACACTGACACGACATTTTAGATCCTGACCTGATATGCTTTTCTATTTACATAAGTTCAATTCAGTGAAAGTGATTCCTCTTTGTAGCTTTGTCATGAATTATAATGCAGTTGAGTATGTCCTTAGAAGAAGTATTAGATTGATTACCAGAACTGGTTAGAACCATTCATGTATGGGAGACCTTTAGTCTTCTGGATACCTAGGAATTTCTAGTAAAAAAAAAAATTATGGTTCTTTCCTTGAAAAACATTTTAAAGCTTTTGGCCTAGAATGGAGGTGAGTAAACCTTTAAATTACCATCTTCATTTACTTCAGTGATCAAAATTTCTAAACTTTCAAAGGTCAGATGCTTTCCAATGTGTGGATTCCATCTAAAACATCCCTGGAATATATTCCTATCATCCAGTGAACAAGCACATGTAAGTAAATATGGTCATATTATGCAAAAGATTAACTTTATCTATATACAAAATATTAATGTTGACCATTTAATTCATAAATTGAAAAATATTCAGAAACTGGACAAGCACTCTGTTGATAGGTCTTGAGAAAACAGACCCCCGTCTTGCATTTAAAAGACTTGTTGCCTTTAGGAGAATAAAAATAATAAAATGATACAATACCTGTGGGATACTGAACTTGGCAATATCTGGCATATGCAACTGTATTTATATAATGTATATAAATTGTGTATGTACAATTATATGTATATTGTATATATGTCATAGATTGTGTGTATACATAGTATATATGATATAGTGTGTATAATATGCAGATACATAGATATTACAATTACTATTTGACTTATCCATCCCACTTCAGGGAATGTATTATAAATAAAACGACTATTTGCATTGGTAAAAGAGTGGAAACAACTAAATAACTATTAATAGGAAACTGGTTTAATAAACTACAGAATGAAGAACGATACAACTAAAAATAAGAGACGTGTTAATTCTATAGTTATGAACTGTTCACTTAGAAATTAGACTTCAGATTTAAATTATTATTTCCCATGCCCAATAACAAGACCCAAGTCTTCTTGGATAAATTGTCTATTCAAGTTCTGATGTCAGGAAAATACAAGGTAGAGCATACTGTTTCAAGAAGTGCCTTGAGACAGCCTCTTTGCAAAAAGAGAAACTAACAATAAGGGGGCTCTCAGTGGACAAATTTGGAATGTAAGCAACACAAATAAGGATCACAACTGATTATGAAACAATTAATTAAAAAAACTCCTTGAGAAGAATTTTTAAAAATCCTTGAGAAAATTAATAAAACTCTTCTTTACACAATAACATCAAGTAATGAATCAGAAAAAATTAATTAGAAAAGTAATTATTTTGTAATCCCCAATGCAAAAATGATTTACACAAGGAATATCAGTGTGGGATGAAACCACTGAATGGTTGACTTAGAAATTAAGATATTACTGACGTTTAAAAGCATCTCCCCCCAGGTTATTTAACGACTCACGAAAGGAAAAATAAACCTGTATACTGGAAAGATCTGGCAGCTACCACCTTGATCAACTGTTCCAAGATATTTTTCTTAATGCCAGCATAAAAATCATCATCTACCTCCTGGTAGAAAGGATTCATAATATGCTATGATTACTCTGAGTCCATTCATCTTCTGACATTTTTATATAGAATACAGGTAGTATTATAATAAATTAAATGACAGCATGAGGAAACAAAAAGATATTCTGTGGATAAACATTTTGAAAGTCAATGTCAAGAAAAAGAATAATAGGATTATTGTCTCTGATTTTCAATGACCAAAAAAATATCTAACAAATAAATACAACTCAGAAATCTTCATTAAATCTTTCAAAAAGCATTTTAGGCAAGAAGGAGAAGTCTGTATTTGTACAGGAAAGTAGATGATAAGATGTAATGATTGTTAGTTTTTTTAGGTAAATATGATAATAATGTGCATACAGAAGCCAACGTCTTTACTCTTACAAATATCATTATAATTATTCAAATGTGAAGTGTCATTAATTCCTGCAAATATCTTTCAAGTCACTCATTTTTATATATAAATATATATATTTAAATATGAATATATAAATACAAATATATTTAAATATGAATATAAATATTTTAAAATATATAATTGAGTGAAATATATATATGTATATATATACACATATAATAGATATAATATATATTATATATATACACACACATATATCAGTGAAATATATAATATATATAATATATGTATTGAAATATATAATATTGTATATATATATATACACGCATATATCACTGAGAGAGACAGCGAAAGACATTAAGAGATATGCAAAAATGGCAAATATTAAAAAGTAATGAATCTAATAAGAATTAGATAAAGAATTAGATAAAGAAAGATAAGCAATTGAAATTACATCTTAAATTAGCATACAATATCTCTCTATTGAACTTTAAAATTATGTTTCATTTATGATCAACATCACATCTTTGGTCGAATAAAGAGATCCATTCTTTTCAATAGAGTTCTCATCTGTGTATAGCAGAATCAGTTTTATCTCCTCTATTTTAATCAGTTTGTCATACTATTTAAAGCTTTTTTTCAAGGTAATAAGACTGTTAGTCAATATTATGCTTATATAAATGATGACATATTTTACATAGCATTTCTTTATCTCATTGAATTTTCTAGGAGTTATTCTATTTCATTATTATAGTTTAGAAAAACTTAAACTGTATAAAAATATTTATCTATTTCTCTTTATTTACATGTCTCTTTCCTATATTTTAACTTTTACATTTCTGTTGAATGGTGTAGACTCTTGGTTCAGCTCTGTGGCGTGTGTGTGTGTGTGTGTGTGTGTGTGTGTGTGTGTGTGTTTGACATATATACATAACAGTTAGAAATATATTAAGTTTATGAATTAATTATTTGCTTTGTTTTTGGTATTTGTAAAACATTCAAAATGAGACACCAGTGTGTATTTGGTTACAGGTTGCTGAGCTAAAATGCCCTTGAATCCTATGCTTGATAGCTAAATTTAAATTTGGATATAGTACCCAATATATACAGCCTCTGCTATCTGATATGTAATTAATGGTAATTCCAACACTATAAATAAAATACATATAAGAATGTCTGACACATACATGTAATCAAAAAAAGTATAAGTAATATCATAATTACTTATGATAAGTAATAAGTAATAAGCATAAGTAATATCACTATTACTACTGTCTTCTGGAGCTTAAATGTGAGTGCATTGATTTAAGATTTAATTGATTTAAGATTTGAGAGACAAAAGCATTTGAAGCAGTTAAAATATGTAGTGTTCTCAAGGGGGAACAGTTGGAATGAGAAGAGAGGAGGAAAAAAGGCTAAAAATCAGAATTAACAAAATTATCTAAGGTGTCAACACAATGAATTCAGAAGTATGCAGAGTAAAACAAAATGAATTAAAATAGAAGAAATCAATGATTCAGCATTCTGAAATCATTTAATATAATCAAACATATCAACAGACTGAAGAATAAAAAAGGACTAAAAAAAAAAAAAGGACTGAAAAAAAGTAGGAAAAATGCAGAAAAAGAAAAAAACTTTTAGTAAACTAGGAATAGAGGGGGAGTTTCTCAACCTGATGAAGACTATCTACAATACTTAATGGTGAGAAACTAGTCACTAAGCTGGCATAATATTTAACGGTGAGAACTTTCCTAGTAAGGTCAGGAAGAAGTTACAGATACCTGCTCTCGCTCTTTTTGAACATTGTGCTGAAAATCCAGGCTGATGTAATAAGACAAGGAAAAGAAATTAAAGATATACAGATAGAGGTGAAGAAATGTAACTGTCCTTTGTCCACAGATTAAATGATTATGTAGAAAATACACAAGAATTGGCAAAAGCATAACAAAACAAAATAAACTCCTATAACTAATAAGCAATCATGTTAAAGTTATAGGATACAAGGTTGATTTATAAAAGTCAATCAATTTCCTATATATCTACAATAAACAAGTGGAATTTGAAATTAAAAACACAACAAAATTTACATTAGCACCCCAAAAAGCAATGTTTGGGTATAAATCTACGAAAAATGTGTGAAAAATAAACTATATGAGGAAAACAATATTTTGATGAAATAATGCAAAGAAAAATTAAATAAATGGAGAGATATTCTATGTCCATAGATAGGAAGACCAAGTATCATCAAGGTGTTAGTTCTTCCCATCTGATTTCTTTTTCTTTTTAATGTGAAATTTATTATCAAATTGGTTTCCATACAACACCCAGTGCTCATCCCAACAGGTGCCCTCCTCAATGCCCATCAACCACTTTACCCTCCCCCCATCCCCCATCAACCCTCAGTTTATTCTCAGTATTTAAGAGTCTCTTATGGTTTACCTCCTTCCTGTATGTAACTTTTTGTCCCCCTTCTCTTCCCCCCGGTCTTCTGTTGAATTTATAAGGATCCACATATAAGTGAAAACATATGTTATCTGTCTTTCTTTGCCTGACTTATTTAACTTAGCATAACACTCTCCAGTTCCATCCATGTTGCTACAAAAGGCTAGATTTCATTCTTTCTCATTACCAAGTAGTATTCCATTGTATGTATAAACCACAACTTCTTTATCCATTCATCAGTTGCCCATCTTGATTTCTAGATGCAGCTGCCGTGCTTCAAAATTTACTATAGAGCTACAATAATCAAAAACATGTGATATTGGAAAAAAGAATAGACAAATAGATCAATGGAATAGAAAACAGATCTCAGAAATAGACCCACATAAATAAAGTCAACTGATTTTGGACAAAGGAGTGAATGCAATAAAATGGAGCAAAAATAGTCTTTTTGACAAATGGTGCTGGGATATTGGGACATCCACAGGTACACACACACAAAAATTAAGAAAAGATTTATACCCGTCACAAAAATTATTTCTTATATCTAAATGTAAGACCAAAAAATATAAAACTTCTAGAAAATAACATAGGAGAAAATTTTGGTGACCATAGTATGTTGATAATTTTTAAAATATAACACTGTATGCACAATTTATGAAAGAAATAATGGATAAGATGGACTTTGTTAAAGTTAAAAACTTATGCTCTGAAAAAAACACTCAAGAGAATGGGAAGATAAGCCATAGACTGGGAGAACATATTTGCAAAGATATGTGATAAAAGACTGTTATTCAAAATATACAAATAACTATTAAAATTCAACAATAAGAAAATGAAAAACTTGATCAAAAATGACTAATGGCCTAGAAAGATAACTTACCAAAGAAGATATACAGATAACAAATAAGCACGTGTAAAGATACTCCATATCATATGTCATCAAGGAAATGCAAATTAAAGCAACAATGAAATTCCACTATATATCTATTAGAATGGTCAAAATCTAGAACAATGACAACACCAAATGTTGGCAAGAATGTGGAGTAGTGTAAGTCTCATTGCTAGTAGCAATGCAAAATGGTACAGCCACTTTAGGAGACGATTTGTCAGTTTCTTACAAAGCTAAACATACTCAGGGCACCTGGGTGGCTCAGTCAGTTAAGTGTCCAACTCCTGATTTTGGCTTAGGTCATGATGTAATGATTTTTGAGCTCGAGCTCCACATCAGGCTCTGCGCTGGCAGTGCAGAGTTTACTTGGTATTCTCCCTCTCTTCCTCTATCTCTGCCCCTCCCCTACTCACTCTGTCTCAAGATAGAGAGAGAAAGAGAGAGAGAGAGAGAGAGATAAATAGCAAAACTAAACAAACTGTTACCACACAATTCAGCAATTGCATTCCTTGATAATTACTTAAATGAACTGAAAACTCATGTACATACAAAACCTTCATATGGATGTTTATAGCAGCTTTATTCATAACTGCCAAAACTGTGAAGCAACCAAGATGTTCTTCAGTAGGTGAATGGATAAATAAACTGGTATATCCAGAAAATGGAATATTATTCAATTCTTAAAATAAATGAGCTATCAAGGCCTGAAAAAGCGTAGAGAAAACTGAATATCATTAAGTTAAAAAGCCAATCTGAAAAGGGTGTATCCTATGTGATTGCAACTAAATGTCATATTAGGAAAGGAGAAACAATGGCAACAGTAGAAATATAAAAGGTTTCCAGAATTTAGGGAGAAGAGTGGGATGAATAGGTGAAACACAGAGAGTTTTAGGGCAGTGAGAGTATTTTGCATGATACTATATTGGTGATACATGTCATTACAAGTTTTTCTAATCCCATAGAATGTACAAAATCAAGAGTAAAGCCTAATGTAAACTCTAGACTTTACCTGAGAATGACTTGTCATACAGATTGATCAGTTGTAACAAATAGACCTCTTTAGTGCCAAATGTTACCAATGGGGAAGGCTATATAAGGTCAGGATAGAGGATATATGGGAACTCTATCCTTTTTCTTTAACTTTGGTATAACCTAAAAGTGCTCTTAAGAAATTAAAAATATTTAGAAAAAAAAATAAAGACAAATAAAGAAGTTATGTTCTAAAAATTATGCAAGAAAGAAAATTTTAAAACAGCTAACTTTATTTTTGAGATGCTACATTATAACAGGCTCTGTTTTCAACATTTAATGAATATTGTCTCATTATTCCTTTCATGGTCAAGAGATTCAAAGGACTCTTCAAAAGGACTGCAATTATTTTACATTAATTACTAAGATATTTTCCACCACATGGTGATTTAGCATCTCACTTTCCTCCTATATTTTGATTACAACATACATAGGATCTTGTTAATTTTGCAGGTAAGGGAATATGACAAAAAGGCTCATTTATTGTTTAAATGCTTTGGCCCAGATAGTGACATTCTCTACTACTGGTTATAGTTCATTGGCAAGTACTAGTCACATGGCAACACCTAGAATCAAGGGCGACTGAGAAATATAGTATTTGGCTTTTTAGTGTTTTCCTAGTGACAACTATATATTAAGTAATGGGACGTACATTTTTGTGGATGGTTACTGTAACTACCTCATAGATTCTGGAAAGCTGTCATTCAACCTATATTGCTTTCTTTGCCAGTATTATTCCATTGTACCCCAATTGTGGAAGGATGGATCCCACTGTGAGTAGTCCACAGAATACCTGCTAATAGCTCTATCTTTCAAGAAACTTTTGCAGAGCCTAAATTGGGATGAGTCCTCATTAACCCTGAGAGTATTCATAAAGTCCATACAACTCAGAGGGTTCTTCCTTAAGAAAAAAAAAACATATATATATATATATATATATATATATATATATATATACACAAATTAGTCTTTAAAATGTGAACATGTATATAAAATAGGGAATTATAATTCAATGTCAATTTAAAAAAAAACAACCACCACAAACACTATTTTAAATAAGTCAGAGAGAGATGAATATCATATGATTTCTCTCATATGTGGAATTTAAGAAACAAAGCAAATGAACCAAAGGAAAAAAAAGCTGAGACAGAGGCAAACCAAGAAAAAGACTCTTATATAGAGAGAACAAACTGATGGATACCAGAGTGGAAGTGGGTGAGGCAATGGGTGAAATGGGTGATGGGGATTAAGGGGGCACTTGTGATGAGCACAGGGTGTTGTATGGAAGTATCGAATCACTTCATCACACGCTTGAAACTAATATTACATTGTATGTTAACTAACTGGAATTTAAGTGAAAACTTTAAAAAGAAATATTTGACAATATACAGTGCATAGGTATATCAAATCATTACAATGAATAAATAAATAATAGTGTAACATATATCTGTAAGTCTTTCTACCTATAGTTGTTGTTTTCATTCTTATGGTACGTAGGTGGAAATGGAGTGAGAAATAGCTCAAATATAGATGTATTTGGAAGTACAGTTCCTTGATGATAGATTAATTAGAATTGAGAATGACCACTGACAGGGAAGATCAAGGCCAATGGAAAGCACATTGAATTGTCATGCTATTTATGGAGAAGGGAGCCATGGAGAAATACCACAGTTGGTAGTGCTAGTGAAATTAGAATGTAATGAAAATTTTAGTTTGGGAAATTTTAATGTTGAATTGCTTGAAAGATTTCCAGTTGGCACTTAAATATAAGAATCGAGAGCTTTGCAAAGAGGCTAAAGCTAGGGAGAAAATATCACAATTTATTTAAATGTACTCAGTATCCCCATCAACCATTTTTACAAAAAAAATGTGTGTAGATCCAATATTTGTTTTCAATTTTGAATGACAGTATTTGGAACATGTCACAGTAACTTATTCTTGTCAAATCAGTTTAGAGTACAATGATGACAATATTGTAATTTTCACCTTTCAGATTCTCAGTCATCTATTATATATACATTCTGGTACCCAAAACCTACATATGCTATAGGATATAATAAAAAGAACTGAAAATTACTTTTCTTTGCTTTCATTTCCATCATAGAAGAAAAAAATATATACTGGAGCGTCTCGAGCATCTACTTTGAAAACAGATGGCAATTATCCTGTTTAACACTTCATGGAGGATTTAACAATGTTTACAAGATTTTCTAATGTATATATTGCAGTGGATGATATATTATGGAGGAATACTCTCCATTATTCAAGACTCTTTAAATTCTATTTAAACATATGAACCATAGCCATTTTGTCTTTTTATCAATCCATCCTTCTTAAAATCTTCCTTTCATTACAACAATTATAAACTATAATTAACAGGTTCTCTCTGAGTAAAATTCAGCTGTCCTCTAAAAGATCGGATCATATATTATTTACAATATAAACCACTGGTCATGGAAGCATAATGCATGGTTTTCTATATTCAGGAGATTAGGTAAATATTTGGCATTTCATTAATCAAACCTCTTTATTCCTCTATTCCTTCATAGAAAAACATAACCTATCCAAATTTGAAATTTCTAAGATATTAAAATTGGATATACTATTTACTTTGCTTCTGCAAATCATTCCCAGATATTAAAACCAAATGAATGCAAAGCATGTATACCATCAATCATGATTAAAATCCTTTTGGAAAGTCACCTAAAAAGTCGCCTATTTTAATTGTGTACGGTGAAAATCTCCAGGGCTAACTTATTTGCTTTGGCTCACTACGGTGACCTTGTAAAGTCACAACTTGGCCAATTTAAACTATTTTTTCAAGAGTTCCCATTCTTACATGTCTCTGGTTTGGGTGGGTCATGAAAACGTTTCTTGTGAAAGACCTGAAAGGTGGTAGTGAAGTTGGAACCATTTAATGGCTCGTCCCCATTGTCACTGATCTAGGGGCTCACTGGGTGGGAATCACACAGTAGCTATGCCTCTATGGCTCTTCCTTTCGTGAGACCATTCTTTGATTTTTCTGACTGTTGGGGCATGTTTGTGTGTGTTTAGTCCCAGAACTAACGACCTTAGCTTCTGAAGGATATCTACACCACAAAGGCCAGAAGCAAAAAACACATGTATTTCACTCTGTCCTGTGGCTTGTGTTGGTATTTATGGGTCCCAGCTTGTTCTTGCTCTCCTCAACTTTGCTGCGTACCTTCCCTATTCAGCTCTGGCACCAAATACGAAAACAACAGCCACACTGAACCTACTTAACAATCCCTGTGCATGGTCAAATTCCTGTAACAAATAACTTTATCATCTATAGAAGAGAACATAATTAACAGCTCTGATTTTAATAAAAACTAGACATCATTCCTAAAATTTAACACTGTTTCTAATTAGTGAGATGATAGAAAATATTTCAATTAATCTAAAAAATCAATTAAATAAGATTCACAAGGACATGTCTTTTATAATGAAATGTTAATCAATAAATCTTGATCTAAGGAGAAGCTCCAACACCAATTTACACACACAGGATGGAGGACAACTTATTACTCAATAAGGGGAGAGGGGATGGAGTCAAAACAATGAGGGAGTGAATGCTACATAAGAATTGGAGCAGAATGTTCTAGGTGAATATAGATGTCATTTCCAGAGCACAGAAAGGAAAGATAATTTCACACGAACCATCCTGTACCACAGAAGAGAATGAGAAAATAGAGTGAAGGGAAATGTAATAATACCTGGAATTCAAAGTCTGATTCATTTTAGCAAAATCCAGGAAATGGATAGGGATGCCAATAAGAAAATAGATCAACTTTGCATCTCATCTCTGAGGTGGTGGGGGAAGAGGGGAAGTAAATATTACTCGGAAATAATGTATTAATGTAAAAAGGTGTAAACATTATTTTTACATACAAAAAATTATAATCAGTAAAACACTATTAGGTCTTCTAAACTACAAGGGGGATAAAATTAATTGAAAATGCAAATATAAAGCAATGAATTTAGCATTTGGAAAGTAAGAAATACAAGGAAAGATTAATACAAATTTAAATAATTGTAATAAAGCAAAACGTACATGTTCAAAATTGAAGCAGGTTGATTGAATTTTTCTAAGAAAAGCAAAAGACAATTCAATTGCAGTTGGCAAACAACAAATCCCACCTAGATACATACTGTAAAGAAAATTTACTTCTAAAATTCAATGTCTATTAAGGTCAAAGGTAATAGTATTTTTTTTATTTGAGAGACAGAGCATGAAGGGGGGAGAGGTGCAGAGGGATAGAGAGAGAGAATCTTAAGCAGGCTCTATGCTCAGTGCAGAGCCTGATGAGGGGCTCCATCCCACATCACTGGGATCATGATCTGAACTGAAATCAAGAGTCAGATGTTCAACCAGCTGAGCCACCCAGGTATTTGTAAAAACACATGACAAATGCAAGACAGAAAGGAAGTTGTGGCAATATCAATATTGGTTAAAGAATACTTTAGGGTAAAGAGCATTACATGAAACATGATATTTAATCATGATAAAATAATAATCATAGGGAAATAACAAACTTTTAGGCATTTCCTGAGATATTTAGCGAACAAGATAGTTAACTCAGAAAGTACTTTATACCCCATAAATCTGACTGAAATCTCCCACTCTGCTGACAAATGGTTGTTGGTATATTTCTCCTGGAAAGAGCCTATTTAACTCACAACATTCAGCAGTGTGACCAGCAACAAAGACAGAATGGCAGGGATACAAATGTACAGTAATAGGATGAGCACATTGTAGAAAGAGAAAAAAATTCAAGAATAAGAGGAAAGGAAGACAAAAGCATATTTAAAAAGTATATTTACAAATGTTTACTCTAATATAATTGCTATACTTTAAAGCATACCTCGGGGTACCTGGGTGGCTCAGTTAAACATCTGACTTCAGCTCAGGTCATGATCTTGCAGTTCTTGAGTTCGAGCCTCACATCGGGCTCTGTGCTGACAGCTCGGAACCTGGAGCCTGCTTTAGATTCTGTGTCTCCCTCTCTCTCTGCCCCTCCCCCGCTTGCACTCTGTCTCTCTTTCAAAAGTAAACATTAAGGGGCACCTGGGTGGCTCAGTCGGTTAAGCGTCCGACTTCAGCTCAGGTCACGATCTCGCGGTCCGTGAGTTCGAGCCCCGCGTCAGGCTCTGGGCTGATGGCTCAGAGCCTGGAGCCTGCTTCCGATTCTGTGTCTCCCTCTCTCTCTGCCCCTCCCCTGTTCATGCTCTGTCTCTCTCTGTCCCAAAAATAAATAAACGTTAAAAAAAATTAAAAAAAAAAGTAAACATTAAATATTAAAAAAAATAATAAAGCATACATTATTTAAATAATCCAGCACTGTTCATTTTTGGTCCTAAACCTCTATTACATGTCTCAGAATTAGGCCATTTAGTCATTAGAAACATCATAAAGCACAGTTTGTCTATTTAATATCCAACCTCTTGTTGACAAGAATCATACCATAAACATATGAGGAAATAAAACCAGTGTCAGTCATATTTAAAGTTGGGTTTAGGGGTGTCTGAGTGGCCCAGTGGTTTAAGTGTCCAATTCTTGATATCTGCTCAGGTCATGATCTCACGGTTTGTTAGTTTGAGCCCTGTATTGGGCTTTGTGTGGACATTGCAGAGTCTTCTTTTGATTCTGTTTCCCTCTCTCTCTCCCCCTTCGTTTGCTCTCTATTTCTTTCTCAAAATAAAGAAAAATAAACTTTTAAAAGATTTAAAAAATAAAGTTGGGTTTTAATTCCAACTGATCAGATATGTGCCTTTATATTATATTACATTTTACTGTACTATTTCAGTGCCTTTGTGTTAATATTTTACTTTTTAAAAGTTTTATTTTTTTGTGTCTGATTTTACTACAAGGGTAATAGGTTCTATGTAAGATCTATACTTCTTACATGGTAAACATCTCATTCTTGGAAATCAGTTGTTATGAATTCCACAGATGTTTACTAAAATATTACAACTCTTCTGAATATAATGCATTTTATAGTTATAATAATATTTAACAATGGTATTGGTGGGCCTTATATACATATTTTCCTCAGCTACTTGAAATTATTGATTTCATATAATTTTCAGTGTACATATGTATCAGTGTGTATAAATTCTTTTATGAAATTTAATATGAAATACTACAGCCAAATGAGGTGCTCAGTGAAAAATGTGGAACATAAATTGTGGAGCAGAGAGAGTAAGTTATAAATAGCAACTATGGTCACATGACCATTAGGAAAAACAAGAAATATGGAAACCAAGCACATTTTCTTCTGTACTTTTATGTCCATATTTGTATGGACTAGCCAGTTTCCCCCTTCCCTCTTCCTGGATATGTTAAACCCATTATTCAAGATTAATATAATAGTGCATTGAAATGTGATAGGAACTTAGCTAGGGTAACATTAATTATGGCAGACAAATGGATGAAGTTTTATGAGATTTATATACTCTCTTTAAAGGGAGAGCATAACTTGTTTTCTATCGTCGAAGAGACAGTTGAACTGTGTGCAGTGGGTGTTCTGTAGTGTTGTTGCTTCAGAGGCTTACACACAGCATCAAGGGTTTGTAGAGACTCGGCATGGACTGGGTTGCATAGTATAACCACTATGCAGTTGCATACATCACAAATGGAAACCTGGAGATTTGCTCAGGAGTCTTGTTTGGGACACTTGCTCCATTTCTCCATATGGATTACACTCAAAAAGTTCTCAATAGAATTGAAAGAAGAGGAGAAAACTTTTTCCATAGGAGGAAGTTGCATGAGCGAAAGAAATCTTTTGAAATCCACAGCATTGCTATACTAGACAGCTAAAACACAATTCAATCGCTGACATTTACTTTAGATTCTAAGAAACTTGCTGAAAAAATCTCTTGGGTAGCAGCTTCTAATAACATTGCTGAGATTCACCATGGCTTCCAAACAATCTCCTGTGAATCACCCATTTCTGACAAGTTTTTATGATTTTAAGTTCTGCTTGACTTGCCAACAGTTTTGTTACCTTTAATTCCTCATGATAAATCTCTTTCTAGGTTATACCAAGAGCATCTTCTGTTTTTCTGACCATATCCTCACCGATTAAATGACTTATCCAGATTATATTTTAAAGCATTATCTTTAAATGAATTTAGTTTATTTTTTTGAAATATATATCAAAGAAATACGAATTGAAGCACAACAAGATAGCATTACAGCTTGAGTTTGGCATGACTAAGTGTTGGGGAGTATTCTAAAGAAAGAAAATCTCATAGATTGATTATTAGAGCACAAGCTGATAAAAATACATTGGAAAACTTGTAGTCATTATCTAGGAAATTTGAAAAGATGCATAATTATGACCTAGCAGCTTTATTCCTGATTGACTACACTAGAAAAATGCCTACACCTATTCACTTCAGACATGTGCAAGACAGTTCATAGTAGCATTTTCCATTGTATTGAACAACTACATGCAATCAAAATATCTACCAGAAAAAGGATGATATGCAAATAACTGTGGTATATTAAAACATAAACCATACAATAATGAAAATAATGAACTATAGATACCAGTAAAAAGAGGGGTGAAAAATATACCTAATATTAAGCAAAATATGCAAGACACAAAGAAACACTGACATCATGAGTATATTTATATAAATTTTTATAATACAAAAAGAAATGCTCTGCTTTTATAGGGGTCAAAAGTGTAAAATACATAAAAGAAATGACAATCATAAATCTTTAATAATAGTTGCTTTAAGGATGGAGGGATAGGGGCACCTGGGGCGCTTAGTCAGTTAAGACTTCGGTTGAGGTAATGATCTCACAGTTCATGAGTTCGAGCCCCGCGTCAGGTTCTGTGCTGACAGGTCAGAGCCTGTTTCAGATTCTGTGTCTCCCTCTCTCTCTATCCCTCCTCTGCTCAAGCTCTGTCTCTCTCCCTCTCTCTCTCTTTGTCTCAAAAGTAAATACATCAAAAAAATTTTTTTAAAGAATGGAGGGAGAAAGTTTTAATCAGTAAAGGTAAAAGTAGCTTTTGAGTTTATGTAAATATGCTGTCCCTTGGCATACGTGCAATTACATTGGTTTGTGATTTGTGTTTGTGTGTGTTTGTTGTGTTATTTGTGTTACATGTGCATGCATGTATGTTTCTGGCAGTCTTCTGTCCATACAAAATATTATACTATTAAGAAAAATTCCCGGGGCGCCTGGGTGGCTCAGTTAAGTGTCCGACTTCGGCTCAGGTCATGATCTCACTGTCTGGGAGTTCGAGCCCCGCGTCAGGCTCTGTGCTCAGAGCCTGGAGCCTGCTTTACAGTCTGTGTCTCCCTCTCTCTCTGACCCTCCCCCATTCATGCTCTGTCTCTCTCTGTCTCAAAAATAAATAAACGTTAAAAAAAATTAAGAAAAATTCCCTATTAAAACATCAGACATGTACAAGACAGTTCAAAGTACTATTTTCCATTGTATTGAAACTACAGGCAATCGAAATATCTACCAGAAAAACTCAGAACAAAGAAATGGACAAAACAAACAATTTAAAAAAAAAAAAACATCTGAATGAAAAACTATGTATATAACCACAAAACAGCCGCATCCAAGATTAGCAAAATAGCTCAGCCAGCTGGAGGTTACTTTCTATAACCTTAAAGCCATGATAAGTTTTCACTGATTATGATTCCATGACTCAATTCTCAGAATATATTTATTCTCAAAATGTGATAATGTAAAAATTTTACGAAATGACTTAATCAGATATACAATAATATCACTTACTCATTTTGAAAATTGTTTGTGATTTTTTAAAGCTAAAATTACACTTGTGATTCTTACCATTTTAATATATTTACATATGGAAGGTATAAAATAATCATATCAAATCTCAATTTGTGGAATTCTGCATTCAGAGAATATTCATTCTTGTGTAACAGGCTTGCTAGGTTATGTATAGGCAGGGAGCTACACGATTTGATCGGGCTAAGAAAAATATTTTCTTAAATCATAGAAGCTCATCATACTCATATTAGGAAAACTTGATTTCAATCTATAGTCATCAAAAGTGTATTTATTTTGTAACTTGCATTATAATGAAATGCTGCTGTCTTTAGTGAGAATGAGATTTTAATTACAAACTTACTCTCTCTCCCTCTCTTAATCTTTCTCACTCTCTCCCTAAATATAGTTGGAATGCTGGCTAATAAAACTCTCATAAGATCACTTCAAAAAAATAAAAAAGAAAATGCAAAGGAACATATCAGTGTCATACCTATACTCTGTTTTGTAATGGAGACTGAATTGCTTTAAGGTTTAAATGTATTGTTTTATCTTAGTGGAATCATCTACAAAAATAATCTTTAATGTTCTTCTGGATTTTAAAAAAAAAACCTAAATATAATTGATTTACTTTTGCTCTAAATAAAATCAAAAGTAATTGAAGGCTTTTGAGCAGAGCAGTGACAAAATCTAACTTACGCATTGTGATGTGTTAAAACTGGAACACACAAAATCCATATATATTGGATCTATCTATTCTTAGTTCAACTAAAACTTCACCCTATGGAGGATATAATTAAAAGACAATAGAAATCAATAGCAAGAATTACTTACATTTTCCTATAGAAATGCAAATTACCAAAATGCAAAATTAACAAAAATATTAGGAAATTGAGCTGGCAGTTTTAAGTAGTTATAACAGAAACATGTTTACCAACCTTCAGCTAGATAACCAACAAAGTAATGAATCAACACTGAATGACAGTATTTGCCAATTACATTGTGTAAATACTAACATATAGACATCACTCTAACACAGAGTTAGGAAGAAATATGCACATGATTATATAGCCTTTCTACTCTATATGTGCAATAGATACAAATAACCTCAAGGACATAATAAGAGTAAAATTTAGTAAAATAGGAGAGTTTATGTTTTGAGTATTTGTTATTATATTTGTCTTGATGTTTATTTATTTTTGAGAGAGAGAGCATAAGCAGGGAAGGGGCAGAGAGAAAGGGAGACACAGAATCTGAAGCAGGTTCCAGGCTCTGAGCTGTCAGCACAGAGCCCGATGTGGGGCTCCAACTCATGAACTATAAGATCATGATCTGAGCTGAAGTCAGAGGCTTAACCGACTGAGACACCCAGGCACCCCTCATTACATTTGTTTTCACATATTTTATATATTTTTATATAATTCAGTTCATATAATTTTACTTCGAAAAACATTTGTATTTAACAGCCAGTACAAAAAATTACTGAGTATATAACAGTAGGCTCTTGTAAGACAACACAAGTCAGCTCCTGTATACTGCTACGTTCATTCATGTTATCTATGCACACATTTTTCTATCCATTCATGTATGTCTTTGTTCAAGCAAACACCTAACAGCAGGGGAGGCCCTACTTTATACCCAGCCTTTAAAGACATCCCTGTACCTTTTGTAGAGAATCCCAAATTTGTATTGCATCATGCAGAGAAGCATGTTCATGTTATGTGGGTTTTTTTGAATGGAGTCAGAGAAATTCTTTATAAAACACTGTCTACAAAGAAGTGTTACTATATCATATATCGATGCTTAAAACATACAATTGGAGTTTATATTGTAAATGAGCTTTTAATGTCCCATCATACATTCAACCACCACCTAAAAAATAAAAATATAATAAATATTACAAAAATAAATATTCCTCTAAAAAGGAAATGAAATCCTCTTCTAACTTGGCATAAAAGACTAATTGGTTGAGAATCTAACAATAGGTTTCCTTTTTTAAAATTCTTTCATGTTTCTTTATTTTTGAAGAAGACAGATACAGAGCGTGAGCAGGGAGGGACGGACAGAGAGAGAGACACACACACACACACAGAATCTGAAGCAGGGGGCTGGAACCCATGAATCACGAGATCATGACCTGAGCCAAGTTGGCCACTTAACCGACTGAGCCACCCAGGCACCCCTAAAATTGGGTTTCCTTTTATATTGCTTTGGGTAATTCTTTAAAAAATAACCATTAGGGAAGAATTCATCTCTGAGAAAGTTGAGAGTTCTGCTCTCAAATGGGAGGGGAAAAAAGTGCATATTTTCACTGACCTCAGAAAGTGAGATAGTACGTTTCTCGCTGCTATTACATGAAGATATTTTTAAGTCAGTATGAATGAGTAAATCCACAAAATAAAACCTGGTTTTCCCAGTATGAATACCACCAACTCCCTCATCTGTTTTGATTTTGTGAAGTAAGTTTGAAACAGTTAAAAAGCAGTAGAGGAGGGGAGTTCACTTGCATTTACTTTAGTAAAATGCCCCCTGATTAAGCTAGTCATTTTAGTGTGCCTTCTTTGGTAGAAGTATGACCTCGGGCAATAGAGTCTACATTGGTAGTAGAAAAACTATTACAGATAAAGTTTTTAGTTTTTGCATGATAATAAGAATGTTTTAATGAAAAGACATATGGAACACTGTGTGATTTAGTATTTTAGAAAATATTTTGAAGGTTTTAGAAATTATATATCTTCTTGCCATGTGTCCTTTTGTTATCATTAAGAGAACTAATTTATTTTAATAAAACTAAGCTAAGCCTCCTCAGATATGATGGTATTTTAGCCCCAAGTGTATCTTCCATATTTGATTTGTTAAATTCTTATTACAGTGAGAACAAGACTTATTACTGAAGCTAAATTGTTGTTTATAAAAAACTGTAGGGCTGGAATTGGAAAACAAATAACTCAGAATTGCAAGACCTTTTATAAGGTACATTGCCATTTAACCTGATATTTATGAAATAAAAAATAGACTTCTGTAGGAAATATAAAATGTCTATACAATGGTATTTACATGTCCTGCAAAAAGTGTGCCACAGTTTTCAAAACACAGGTCAAACTTCTTAGAGTGACAAATAAAAGCCTGTGATACAGTCACCTCAAAGCCTTCTCTGTCATTTTCTCTGTTTTTACTCCTGTTATACTGAATCACTGGAAGAATACTTTATCGAAATCATCAGTTAATTTGTAAACATTGTTCCCAGTTTTTGGAACACTGTTATTCTTCTAAATTTGGCTTCCCAACTCCCAATGTTACTTCAAGAGCATTTTTAATTCAATTTATCCTGGGAGAATTCACTTATTTATCTTCCCAGGATGAAATTTGTAACAATTTCTGTGCTCCTATAGATCCCTATGTATAGTGCTACTGGATTACTAACATATTTTACTGTGACAATTATTTTATTGTATCTAATTCTCACTATACTCCTTTTCAGCAGGGACAGGTTTTTTGTCTGTTTGGTTGTTTTCCCCTGCAGCCCCTCAATGATAGTATGTAGTAAATTTCCTATAAATCTTTATTGGGTGAACAAATATATTTTCTTCCATAATAATAATTCAATAGAAAGAACATAGCATGAATTTTATAACTATTCTTTACCAGTCAAGGAAAAATGGGGCACCTGGGTGGCTCAGTCTGTTTTGCGTCCTACCGTGACTCAGGTCATGATCTCACAGTTCATGAGTTTGAGCACCATGTTGGGTTTGTGCTGACAACCCAGAGCCTGGAGCCTGCTTCCGATTCTGCGTGTCCCTCTTTCTCTGCCTCTCCCCCACTCTCTCTTTCTCTCTCAAAATTAAACAAACATTAAAAAAAGAAAAAAATCTTCACATATTTATCTACTTTTATCCACCTGCCAGTGATATCTCTAGCATTTTAATTTATAACAGATACTGCAGATATTATTTTAATGTCTCATAGCCATGCCACTCAATATATAACATAATTCTTTATTTTATTTTATTTTTTATTTAAAATTTTTTTTAAATGTTTATTTATTTTTGAGAGAGAGAGAGAGAGACAGAGAGACAGAGTGTGAGCGGGGGACGGGCAGAGAGGGAGGGAGACACAGTACAAAGCAGGCTCCAGGCTCTGAGCTGTCAGCACAGAGCCCTATGTGGGGCTCAAACCCACAGACTATGAGATCATGACCCCAGCCGAAGTCGAACGCTCAACCGACTGAGCCACCCAGGTGCCCCTTTATTTTATTTTGTTTGTTTGTTTATTTGTTTATTTTGAGAGGGAGAGAGAAAGTGTTTATGATCAGGGCAGAGAGAAAGGTAGAGAGAGAATCCCAAGCACTGGCAGCGTGGAGCCCGGAATGGAGCTCAATCTCACCAACCCTGAGATCATGACCTGAGCTGAAATCAAGGGACATGACATTCAACCAACTGAGTCACCCAGGGGCCCCAATATATGACTTAAGTCTTGACTGACATTTTCAAAAGAAATTTTCTAGTTATTTTTTACAAGTTTCAACTCCATTGTTTTAAGTCACCTAAAAATGAATTAATGCAAGTAACACAGAGTCAAAATAAATTGTCATTTATTTTGTTTCCTTCTCTTATCGTAAAACATTTTTCTTTTTCATATTAGAAATAAAAAAAAGTTGTATATACTCTCATTTAAATTAAAATTTATTTTCCTATTTGAGAATATGTAGTGATAATAGTTAGATATGTACCTAAAGATGAAGTAATTGCCTGAAGATGTTCTTGACTTGTTTCTTTGATTATATGAGAGAACCCATGCAAATATACATTCCAAGTTCTTTGGAAGCAGATGTAGTCACTTTGGGAGTTAGTTATAATCCTTTGTTTCTCCAGCCCTTTAATTTTGTGAGATTAATCAACAGCTGAGATTATATATATATTATCTATACACACACACACACACACACACACACACATATATGTATATAATCTGTTCTTCTCTTCACATAGACATTCTTTCTATATATATGCATCATTTTGTTTATCATGATAGGAAAACAGGAAATACATACATAACTGCCAAGCAAAGCCCCCATTCCTAACAAAGTATCTTATATATGGTAGGCAATCCGGACTTATTTGATGAATGAATATTTGAATGAAGCCATGCTCAGTCTTTTCTACTTAGTATCACTGACTTTTATTTTTGAAACAACAAATAAAACATTATGTGTTAAATATGTGCATAGAATATATAATTCCACTAATTTACATAATTGCAGCTGAATAAAGATTTCTTATCGAGCAGTTTACTAATTAAGATGTAATTCCATTTCATATTCAGAATATTTGAAGAAAACATTAAGGGTATACATATGTATTATTTAATATATTTAAATTTTACAATAATATATATTCACCTTTTTAAAAACTATTATTACTAAGTTTAGTAATGACATCAAAGTGTTAATGCATTTTAAAATCCTTCAGAAAATGGGGGTGCCTGGATGGCTCAGTAGGTTAAGCATCTGACTTCAGCTCAGGTCATGATCTCACAGTTTGTGGGTTCAAGCCCCGTGTTGGGCTCTGTGATGATAGCTAAGACCCTGGAGCCTGCTTCAGATTCTGTCTCTCCCTCTCTCTGCCCCTTCCTCACTCATGCTCTGTCTCTATCTCTCAAAAATAAACAAACTTTAAAAATTTAAAAATAAATAAAAAATTTAAAAAATAAATACATAAGATCCTTCAGAAAATGCAAAATTGTTCCAAATGACAAGCTTAATAGATAAGAATGTGAAGAAAATTTCCCCAAAATTTTCAAATAAGATAGATAAATAAATAAATAAATAAAAGTGAAATCTTCAAAAGTCCATTAAAATGATAAACATTTTAGAAACAAGATTAGTTTAAAATGTAGAAAGTCAAAAATGTACTTTAAAAGGAAAATAGCATCAGTTTGAAAGCACTAGGTACAGATTTAAAAAAGCAGTGCAAAAATGCAATTCCCACTTTGTCTCTGGTTCCTTTTCCTGTGTCTCTTAGTCAGAAAAAAATAATAAATGAATGAATGAATAAATAAATAAATAAATAGTAGAATGGCTTTTCACATGAATGCAAAACTATAATTTTCATAAATGGAGATCATAGAGGTAGAATGTTGACTAGAGGTTAAATTTCAGGAACTCATAAGAATGTCAACGGTTAGAATTATATTATTATCTTATCACTTTCATCTAAGGAACAGAATATTTTATGTAATTATTGCATTTGTGTCTTAAGAAATACCTTGCTCCAGTCAAGATCCCAAATTAATTTATCTTACCCAATTGATTTCTAAAAATAATATTTTATTTGAAGCATACCAAATTTTAAAAAGCTTAATAAACACGTCTATTATTTATGGTCTAGCTCTTCTGTTAACACAGGTGATAAAATGTGAGTTAAAAGTCTTCAGTTATGGAATGAGTACGTCACTGGAATAAAAAGCAGGGCATAAGGAATATAGTCAATGATATTGTAATAGTGATATAATGAGACAGACGGTACCTATGTTTGTGGTGAAGATAACATACTGTATAAAGTTGTCAAATCACTAAGTTGCACACCTGAAATTAATGTAATATTTTGTGTCAATGATACTCAAATAAATAAATAAATGGTCACAGAGAGGAAATTACATCATAGGGAATGTAGTCAATAATATTTGAATAATGAGGCATGGTAAAAGATGGTAACTGTACTTATGGGTGTAGCAAGCAATGCATAACACATGGAATTGTCAAATCACTCTGCTGTGTGTCTGAAACTAATATAACTTTGTATGTCAACTATACTTCAATAATAAATTAAAAAAAAAAAATTTTCTACACTCCAAGCCATTACAGGTCAATTGGGAATAAAGGCATCAAAATGTGGTCTAGATTATGAAATGATAGTGGTATGTGTAAGTTGCTATTGGAACAGAGAAATTGGCTCAAGCAGCATGATAGTCATTTCCCTTGTCTCATATAACAAGATGGACTTTTTTCTTTCCATTTTTCTATATTGAATATGTTGAATTTGAAATAGCACAACATAGTAAATGAACCGGAATTTTATAATGTCTGCTATTAGAATTTTAATTAATAGGTCATCTGGTCTTAAAAATTTAATAATCCAAACATAACTAAAAAAATAAACCTATCATATATTGCATTTTGTCAGTGTTTATAAACCAACCAATGTGAATAAGCAAAGGTTACACAGTAGGTAATTTCTGACTTGGTTCTTTAATGATAATTTAAGAGGAAAAGGAAGTGATGTGTGAGAAATTAGAAGTTTGGATTTTGGATGGTAAAAGGTGAGCCTTTAATTGTCCAAAGTGAAGAATGAGAACATAGGCAGAGGCCAGCTATAACAGACTCTCCATAAATCACGTTTAGAAACAGAGGAAGATCACTGGATGCATAGTAAGTTAAATAGTATGCTTAATTTTATAATGAGGAAGATCAATTTGTTCGAAGAGAGAAAGTGGGTTTTAGTGGATAGGAGAAGAAGGAGATATTGAAACCACTTACGGATTATTTTAATAATATGTACAAGCTATGGCAAGAGTCTATTTGTGGTTGAGAATGGGCATACAGAGGAGGGGTATATGTTAAGGTGTGACTGAGATAGTTATATTTTCAAGCAAAAAATTTATTTCCCCCTTGTATAGTGTAAACTTGTTTGGTTAAATGGTTAGCCATGGGCTACATTTTTTGCAGCTCACTGGACCCGTGTAGAACCTGAGAACAGTGAAATGCAAATGGAAGTTATTTTAGCATTTTCCTGGCTGCTAGATGAATATAGGAGATTTCAGGAGCCAACAGTTTCATAAGAAATCGAGTTGGAAAATGACTGAAGATCTGAATCAGCATGTTTGGTGCTATTGGTTAAGCAGGTGTTTTTGATTGTACAGTTTTCTTTTTATTTTTACATAAAATAGCCTATTCTAAATAATACAAAGGGTAAAATCATGAGAACTTGAGGACTGATTAGATATGGATGTGTGTGTGTGTGTGTGTGTGTGTGTGTGTGTGTGAGAGAGAGAGACAGAGGGAGAGAGAGAGAGAGAGAGAGAGAGAGAGAGAGAGAGAAAGGAGGTATTAGGGATTAGGCTAAATTGGGGAAAAATCCTTATTCTTTCTGTGGCCAGGGTTGGTTATTTAAAAATCAATATAGAATGAATAAAGGTATTTTCTTTCATCTGTAAATTTTGGATATAATTCTTTCAAATATAATATTAAGGTTTGTTTAGTTTTATTATATTGCTTGAAGAAGATTCATATTAAGTCCAAAATTATTACTGTAAAAGATCTGATATTTTATGTTTCCTTTTTTTTTTAATTTGAGAGAGAGAGAGAGAGCACACATGTGAGCTAGGTTGAGGGAAAGAGGGAGAGGCGTATCTTAAGCAGGTTCCATGTAAAGTGTGGACCCCTATGCGGGGCTCAATTCCATGACCCTGGAATCATGACCTAGCTGAAAGCAAGAGTCAAACACTCAACCAACTGAGCCATGCAGGCACCCCTATTTTACCTTTCTTTAGGGGCACCTAGTTGGCTCAGTTGTTAAGCATCTAATTCTTGATTTCAGTTCAGGTCATGATCTTACAGTTGGTGGGACTGAGCCCCACATCAGGCTCCACCTTAACAGTGTAGAGATTACTTGGGATTCTCTGTCTCCCTATCTCTCTGTCCCTGCCTTCCTTCCTCCCTCCCTCTTTCTCTCTTTCAAAATAAATAAATAAAACATTTTTTTAAAAAGCTAACAAGTTAGTCTGCCCCAGTTTTATGTACGTATACTCATAGAAAACACTAGAACCTGAGTCAGAGACACAGATAGTTTACTACTCATAGGAAAGGTAACAGCCAGATAGTTAGTACTGGTTCCTTCATTGCCCATCCCCATAGTCAAACATGACAAGGTCAGATGTTTACCTGCACATGCAGTGGGTTTGCATCACAGGAGAAGGACCATAAACTAAGGGGTCCTAAATTTTTATGAACTGCTGGCTGATTTGCTCCAACCCTGTCCAGGGAAAGCAATTACTCATTACTCTGGAATGTAAGCAGCTGTCCCTAGGACAGGATGGAGAACGCTTTATCTTTATTAGCCTTGGGATATTTCTGCGCTCTGTCTCTGTTGAAGAACACTTTCTTTAACTGCCAAAGCATGTGTGCTGTTCACACGTATGTCCTTTTCTCAGAAGGCCCAGATGGTGCATAAACATGAAAAATACAGGGAAAATTGTCTTCAACACATTCCTATATATATAGAATATAGATGTAGGTTGATATAAATATATATGAATATAGAAATACATTAATTAGTTGATTCTCACCATTGATGGATACCACATTTGCAAACTCACCTACTCACTAAAATTTATTTGTAACCCCCAAATCAATAATCAATACCAGTTGCACTCCCATTGGCCAAAACTGTGACAACGTAAACATCAATGAAGACAATAGTAATAAAATGTTATAACCTGTTGAATAAACTAGCAATTTACGTGTCCCTACTGATATAAATAAGCTAAATTAAGATATGAATAAATGGGGAGGCTAGAGAGGTATTCTGTATGGAATAAGGCCAACTGATCATTTTGAAGGAATGAATGAATTAGAAAATTACCTTGCCACCATGATACTTTATTTAATTCAGGCGAGAAATAGCAATAGTTGCTAATAATAAGATATAATATTTTGATGAGGAATGATAATTACATAGCCTCAAAGTATAGTTCCATAAAATATTATTAAGGCCAAAAGTAAAAAAGAATAACTCTACAGCGGAAAAATAGAACCTTGTTCAAGTGACCAGTTAATACTACAAGTAGTGGGACAAACTTGTCCTAGATACACTTCATGGGATGCAGTGAGAAGAGCAGAATATTCTTCTGTGATATTCTTGCCAAGACTGCATAACCTGAATCTAACTAATCATATAAAAATATCAGATACACCAAATGGAGGGATAAGTTATAAACTACCTGGCTTGTAATCGTTAAAAGTGTCAAGGACACAGACGTCAAAGAAAGGCTAGGAACATGTTCCATATTGAAGGTGATTTAGATGAACTATGAAATGAAATGAGTGATCTTGGCCTTTTGCTGTTAAGGACACTATTGAGATAACTGTCACAACTTGCATGGGGACTGAGACTTACATGTATTAATGTATCATTGTTGATTTTCTGATTCTTATGGTTACCCTATGGTAATATGGGAACATGTAGTTATTTGTAGTCAATATATACTACATATAGTATTATTGCTGGGTGTCCATTAAATTAAATAAGTTAGAGTATTTCAAAATATATTGTTTTATGTTTAGCATTATACCATTTTGCATAATGATTTCTAAAACTTTAAACAATGGATGCTTTGCAAATTAATATTTCCCTTATCATTTTTATTATTTTGAAATTTCATAGTTAAGGCTGAGACAATTTGCTTTACTACACCACTTTTAATATTTTTAACACAACGATAATATGTATCAATGTACAATTTAGTCAGCTAGAGGAAAATTGCTTTTAAGCAATTCTAAGGAGGTTATAATTTGTCTTGTATGACTGCATTTTCAAAAACAACTACTGTGCAGAGCAAAGAGGCTTTCATATATGATTACTTGTGGGTTCCCAGTGAACCAAGGAAGAGTCACAAAAAGCAGGCACCTGAAGCTGATAATGCTGATTGAACAACTTTAGTGCATTCCCTGGATTTTCTGAAAATCTGTTTCATGTGTGGATTTTTGCATTTGAGGCCATTTAAAAGCAATAAATGTGTTTCTTTTTATATTTGGAATCAATTCTGCTAAGCGTCAGTGTTCTATCTATATCCACCTCCTGTACTCCATTTCCTAAATAACCTCCCTATTCATTAGCAATGCTTTGCAAATGCTGAAGCCAATGAAGTGCACTCATATAATTTGTGTTCAAATGGTAAAAATGACCTCAAAGGTACAGAGTTATTTTGTGGTTCTTCCACCTTTGAAGTCATTATTGCTTAATTTTTCACTGCTGCCTGAATGCCACAGAAACATTAGTAGTGGATTCATGAATTACTAATGTGGTGCTTGGAGGTGAGATGTAAAGACCTCATCAAACTCTGAGTATTTGCATATACATTGCAGATAATTAAGTGGCTGATAGGCAATATCCCCCCTCCTTGCTCTTGGGATATTCAAAGATGACAAGATGTTTAATATAATATGTTTCTTAGCATTAACCCTACTTTAAGGATATCCAGGTGCACATATTTCAGGGTGTATGGGACTTCATTTCCAATGCTGTTGCTTTGTGGATTACATTAAAGGTAACATAAAATACTCACATTTTATAGAAGACATATGAGCTGTCAGCATAAATGTAATTCTTAGTTTTGCTTTGCTTTAGTAAGTTTAACAAAAGTCATTTTTGATCAATATGAGTTGATAACATTTGCTTAAGAATTAGCTAGAACACACACACCATCCACAATATTTATTTTATAAAATAATTAGCAATCTGTGAAAATAAAATATAACAAGCAGGTGGTAACACTATTTTTTTTCTAAAACTGGCACGTGTCTTTTCTTAATTAGATAAGTTTGCTTGCTGTAGGTCATTTGCTTTAATCTTTGAAAACAGTAATGTTGAAAATTCATTTTAATGTTTCAAAATTTACAACGTATTTGCAAATGCATTATCTCATTTGATACAACAAATCTGTAAGCTTAATAACTGAAGACTAGATTTTCAGCTACAAAACAAGATTATTTAGAATCAAATGGGACAAGAAGGATTTATCTTTGTTTCTAATTTCCATATATTAAACATGCTTTATACAATTCTAGCTCAAAAATTAAGTCATGTATGGTATCTGAAATAACAGATAATAATTATTTTCCTATACTTGATCCTACTTTAAATAATTGCATGTCTGTAGATAGCGAAAATACTTCCTTTATGATAAATAAAAAGATGGCAATGGAGACTTGCTCTATAGCTTTTTCATTTTGTAACAATTCCAGTTATTGTTTGTTAAGTCTCTTCTGAAATGTCAGATTTATATTCGACAGATGTTTACAGAGCTGTTATTTAAAATTAGCTGTAGAGAATGCAAACACCGTCTGAAAGTACTTTTTTTCTATTTTATTAGAAGTCTCCTTTGGAAAACACAATAACTTAAAGATATGTGAGAAGGAGGGCTTTAGGACCTTATAGAAAACTACATTTTTAAGGCTTGTGGAAGCATAGAATTACATGTATTTTTCATGCTTTTCTACAGCATGCCATGAATCTCATGATCTCAATGAAAATTTTAGGAGGGATTGTGGCAAAAATACTATCCTTGAAAGTTAATAACTAGGGTTGGAATAAAGCTTCATGATGAATAAGACATGATGTACAACCTGAACAAAGACAGAAATACGTATTACGTTGCAACATTTCTAGCACAAGTAGAATGAAAGCTATTGTCATAGTACTCAGTAGGGTAGTGTTTCAACACTTACATTTATAACTTGCTGTTTTCCTAACGATAAGGCTGAATTATTCATACTGCAACCTAAACCTATACCCTTTCCCAGTGGATTGAAATCAAAATAGATAAAAGCAAAACCAATCGAATATACATATACCACCATTAACACCACCGGCAATATCAACACCATCTATAAAACATAAAAGTATGCTTCTTTTTTTACAGTAATCATATTTAAAACAGGAACTTTTACTTTGTTTTCTTCTGCTGGATTTGAATGCTTTAATTTTTTAACGTTTATTTATTTTAGGGGGGGATGGGGACAGAGAGAGAGAGAGAGAGAGAGAGAGAGAGAGAGAGAATCTGAAGGAGGCTCAAGGCTCTGAGCTGTCAGCACAGAGCCTGATGAGGGGCTCAAACTTATGAACTGCAAGATTATGACCTCAGCCGAAGTCAGGCACTTAAATGATTGAGCCACCCAGGTGCCCTGGATTTGAATGCTTTAAATGTTGGAGGAATTTACTCAGTTGGGCTGGGAATATAGTTTGTCTCTATGACATACTTGTTATCCCACCTTTTCCCATAACGAGTGAAGAAGCATATGGCCAATGATATGCCATTTAAAAGAATCCAGACCAGAGTTTGAGTCAGGTGCTGGTGACAAAAAAAGGGGAAGGTAGCAAGTGGAGTCACAGAAAGTTCTCTCCAAGTCTGAGACTGGTATGGGTGACTGTGGAGAAAAGATATATGGGTAAGTACCTGACAGAAGAGAGGAAGTGGTGCAGGAGACAATAGTGCTTGAAGAAAAGTCAAGTTCCTGGCACAGAAAAGCCAATAATACAAATCGTAGGGTATAGTTCACAGTGATGTGGAAGTGATTTTTTTTTCCTTTTTGGCAAGATTTGGACATTAAATCTAGAAGCTTAGCCTTGAGTGTGGTTCATCAGTCCCACCTGTGATATTTTGAGCTGTCCAAAGTTCATATCTCAAAATAAAGACAAAAGCATATTCTTATCATCTTTGAACACAGAATCAAATTATGAAGTTTAGTTTTGATTCATTTTTTTTCTCCTGTAAATTTTGTTAGTTTTCTCTATACTTTATTTCATATAAACGGTTCAAATTATCTCTAAAGATAACCAAGAGATAGTGACTTCTTATGTTAATTTGGTAGCTTCTATATCATAATAGAGTATTATCTAAACTCTGAGGTCCCGCAATTGAATATAAGAAAAAGTGGAATTAAAGCAAAACAAAAAAGACCATACTAAGATTTTTAAAAATCATATGAACTCTCCACAGGCTATTTTTCTGTACTGTAATTCCTCAATCTTGAAAATTTATTTTAAGATAATCAAGGAATTAATTTAAACTTGAAGGAAAATACTTGTGTCTTTTGCTGCATACACAGGAATAACGATTTTTGTTTGTCTTCTGGGCTTACCAAAGGGAGAAATCTTTTGAGTGCCCTTTTTCCTTTGTCACTTTAACACTTTCCACCAGGTCAGAAGATCACGGTGTCCCTTGTCATCTTGTGATCGTCATGTATTTTTCAAGTTGCCAAAACCAATAAGAAAATAGTGATCACTTCACAGTGCTGACAACCTTGAATGACATGTGTTTCATAGCCATTAAATATCAATTTGGAAAGAAATTGCTATGACAAGATATTTTTGACAGTTAGTCCTTGACAACCACTGGTTGCTATCTTTAAAGTACTAAGTTCATAGATTTTAGGTATCTTCCCCACTGTCACATAACTGATAAGGAGGTATGGGAGCAGAAAGACATTGTGTTCTCACAAGAATATGAATGGCTATGAGTGGAAGGTATGTTAATAAGGAGCTGAAACCTGACACCATGTCACTAGGTACTTACATATTAATATACTTGTCTATATATAGAAAAACATTATACTAATTTTTGCCTGACGCCTATCTACTCACCTAGCAACCTATCCACCCATCTTTATCAGTGCTTTGCAGTTTTGACTTGGAATATTACTACCTGATACAGTGACTTCATATGATGACATTTTCTTAAATTCATTTGGACCAATTCATATTAATATTCCATTATAGATATCATCCTCTTTGAATACTGGAAACTCTCCTATCTCCTCATATGAGAAGGAGAAATACTGTGTCATGAATTCTGAATTCTTTAATTTGGAAGAATAGTTCCAGGAAGAGTAAAAGCTAAAAAAAAAACCTTCTGGGACATGAGGTAAAATTTGTTCTATCATTATTATCTCCCCACCCTACAATATGTCATTACTTTGTGCTACTCTCATTTCATCATCTGTAATAGAATACTCAGGAGACATTGACATTTTTTATCTGTCCCTCTACCAGCCAAGGAGAGGCTTTTCAGTATAGCCCAGAAAACTAATCATATCTTGCTGCTACATATACCATACCATAAACCAGACAACAGGTTAACATGAACTTCTTCACTAGTTCTCAAAATTGAGTTAAGCTTAATCTCAACAAATCTGTGATATCACTGGTAGAGTTCTGCTTCTCTGCATACACTTTAATGAAAAAAAAAATGTCATCAGAACCAATTCCAAGGAACAAAAACTTAAAAATTGGCTTTCTGTATTAATTGAGTTAGACTTGTCTTAATGGCCCTATGTCAAGTGCTTTCTGTGGCCTCAATATTTCAGCCAAAATCACAAACTGTAGACTTACAGCATGCCTTATTCAATGCCATGAAATTCTAAAGAATGTTGCTTCTGAACAAAGAACTCATTTCACAACAAATTAAATGCATCTATCAACTCATGCTAATAGAACTAGTTAGTTGTAACAAGTTCCCCATCACTCTGAAGCAGCCTAACAGACCTATAGAATGATTTTTAAAAGATTTATTTACAGTGGCAGTTAAATTATTCTAAATCATCAAAACAATTAGTGTCACAATTCCATCATTTACATGAGAATTACAGTATATTTATGGAAAACACAAATGACCAAACAAACCAAAATGATTGTTTTGAGAAAGAACTAAACTGAAGGATTAAAATGATAACTTATTGAGACTTATTTTAAAGCTGCAATAATTAAGAGAGTAGAATATTGGATAGTAGACTATCAGAATAAGAGCAAAAACCAGACTCAAACATATATAGTAACTCTGATTTATGGCAAAGGGCACTGTGTATCGTAATGAGAAATATTGCTAGATCAATTGGATGTATATACTTAAAAAATAAACTTAGTTTTACCTTGTTTAATGCCAATCTAGGATTGAGGATCTAAATATGAAAATTAAAACAACAGTTTCTAGAGTTCAAGAACAAATTCAGCACTGTCATATAAAATGTTGGAAGTTGTCATTTTCATCCCTGCAACAAGAAAAAAGGTAAACAAAAAGAAAACCACCCCTTTCTTGGACCCATCAGAGAACTGAGGTTTTAGAACAAACCACCTCCAAAAATTCTGGAGAGGCAGGAGAACCCACCTGATCACATCTGAGCCCTGATTCTCTGGAGCAGAAGCTATTAGAGCCACAAACTTGTAGAAACATTCAAATGATAATTTTGACAAATCCCTGGGGGAATTTTTTTTTGGGGGGTAGGTTATTTTCAGGATTCTCACCAGGTCCTCATGGTGAAGAGTGAGAAAGATCCTCTTGTGGCTCTGCCAGGTGGAAGGGAAGTGTGATTATTTAAAATGCATGCAGAGCACTCTCCATAAAAAGGTCTACTGTACAATGGAAGATAGTTTACCAGAGTTTATCCCACCTTGGGGAAGGGCATTTCTTCCAGTCCAGCCTCCTCCGACTTTCCTGTCTCTCCTAACTGAATTAACAAAAACATTTTATACTAAAGACCTATTTAATTTGTAGTCTATTAACCAGTACATCACATCTGGATTTTGACAAAGAGTTAAAAGCCATGCTAAAAGTCAAGAAAAAGCACAGTCTAACAAGACAAAGTAAGCATCCAAAACAGACTCAGATATAACATAGGTGCTAGAATTTTCAGACAAGAAATATAAAATAATATGTTAAATTACCTAATGAAAAAGTAAATAACCTGAAAAAAAGATGGATAATATAAGCATAGAGATGATAGCTCTAAGAAAAAAATCAATAAAATTGCTTAAACACACACACAACACTGCAACAGAAATAAAGAATACCTTTGATGGATTCAATAGACTGGAGACAGCTGAGGAAAAGAACAGCGAGCTTAAAGACTGGTCAATAGAACTTCCCAAGCTAAAATTTAAAGAGGAAAAAAAAAATGACAGACACTAATACCAATATTCTGAGAACTGAGGGGTAATTCCAAAAGAGTAATATAAGCATAATTGGAAGATAAAGAGAATAAGTGTGGATCAGAAGAAATATTTGAAATAATAATGACCCGGAACTTTTCCAGAATTAATGATAGCCACAAACCACAGATATGGGTGGCTCAGAGAATATCAAGTATGATCAATATTAGAAAATGTGCACTGAGTCATATCATACCCAAACTTTAGAAAACTAAAGAGAAAGAAAACATATTGTGAAAAAAACCTGGGGATGGGTGGGTGTTATCTACTGAAACAGGAACTTGTATAGACTTAGAAGTATAATGTTAAGTGAAGTAAGTCAGACAGAGAAAGACAAATACCACATGATTTCACTCATATATTGTTGAGAAACAAAACAAATGAACAAAAAAGAAAAAAGCAAATAATGAAATACATCATTAAATATTGAGAACAAACTGGTGGTTACTAGAGGGGAGGTGGGTGGGGGGATGGGTGAAATAGATAAAAGAGATTAAGAGCTACAAGCTTCCAGTTCCCAAATAAATAAATAATATAGAAAGGAAGAAAAAACAGTTATAGCAGACTTATCATGAGAAACCATGCAAGAGAATGAAGTGAAATATTTAAAGCACAAAAGGAATAGAAATTACCATTACTATTACCATTACCAAAATTCTCTATTCAGAGAAATTACCCTTCCAAATTGAAGGGGAAAAAAGTTTCTGTAGACAAAAACTGAGTGAATTCAATGTCAGCAGACTTGCCCCACAAGTAACATTTTCAAAAGTTCTTTAGAAAGAAGGAAAAAAAATGATATGGGCCAGAAACACTGATCTACAGAAAGAAAAGAGCATAAGTAAGGGTACAATTGAAAATAGTGTAAGATCATATATATATACATATACATATATATGTAATAAGAGGTAATATATAAAATAAGAACTATTTGCTTTCTATAAGAAGCTCACTTTATTTTTATTTATTTTCAAAGTTTATTAGTGAAGTACAGTTGACATACAATGTTATATTAGTTTCAGATTGCACAACATAGTGATTCGACAATCCTGTACATTACACAATGGTCACCACAATGAGTGTAGTTATCATCTGTCACCATACAACATTATATTATTACCACATTATTACAATATTATTGACTATATTCCCTGTGCTTGGTTTTTTTTAGCTCCTTGACTTATTTATTTTAAAACTGTAGGTAAGAGGCTCACTTTAAATATAAAACCTCAGAGAAATTACATACAAATATGGGAAGGAGAAAGATATACTCCTAAACACTAATAAAAAGAAAGTTGGAGTATCTTTATTGGTTTCAAACAAAGTAGATTTCAGAACAAAGAAAATTATCAGGAATGAACAGGAGCATTAAATAACAATAAAGTGGCCATTTATGAAGACAAAAGACAAATTGATTTTAAATGTGTATGCAACGAACAATGGTGCATCAAAATTGGTGAAGCAAAACAGAACCACATGAGGAAATAAAAAATCTACTTTGCAACTGGAAACTTCAACATCTTTTTTTTCAGTTATGGATGGATTGAGCAGACAGAGTATCAGTAAGGATAAAATTAACTTAAACAGGCCTATTTATCAACTTGACTTAATTAACATTTGTGCAATATTTCATTAAATAAACAGAAAATACATTCTCTCAGGGTAATGTGGAACATTCCTTGCCTAAAACACAAGGCAGACCACATTCTTCACCTTTGGACATAAATTTAAATAATAAAAATCATACAAACAATATTCTCAGGTTACTTTGAAATTAAAGTAGAAATCAATAAAAGAGGTTAAGTAGAAAATCCCAAATATTTGTTGATTAAACAATTCACTCCTGAGTAATACATAGGTCAAGGAAGAAGTCTCATTGTAATATTTTTAAAAGTCAATATTTGAAGTAAAGGGAAATAAAAACATAATTTTTCAAAATTTGTGGAATATAGTGAAAGTAAGACTTAGAGAGAAAGTAATAGCAGTAAATGTATATATCAGAAAGGGGAAATTTCTAAAAGTAAGCTTAAAGCAAACAGGAAGAAAAAAAATAATAGAAAAAATCAAAACAGAAATCAATGAAACTGATAGCAGGAATATAATAGAAACAAATTTAAAGCCCTCAAATTGGTCTTTAAAAAGATATGTCTAAGAAATGAATGGTAGGGGCACCTGGGTGCCTCAGTTGGTTAAGTGGCCGACTTCGGCTCAGGTCATGATCTCGCGGTCCATGAGTTCGAGCCCCACGTCGGGCTCTGTGCTGACAGCTCAGAGCCTGGAGCCTGTTTCGGATTCTGTGTCTCCCTCTCTCTGACCCTCCCCCGTTCATGCTCTGTCTCTCTCTGTCTCAAAAATAAATAAACGTTAAAAAAAATTAAAAAAAAGAAATGAATGGTAAACCTCTACTCCAACTAACCAAAGAAAAACAGAGACAAGTCACAATTTACTGAGTTTTGAAGCAGGGAAGAAAAATGACATTTTTCCTGTTTAAAAAATTTCACTCTACTGCAGAAAGTGAATTGGGAAAGGCAAGAATGGAGGTAGGGAGAGGAAGGACAAAAATCCATTACAATAATTCATATGAGACATAAAAATGGTTTAAACCAGGATTATAAAGGTGATAGAAGGACTAAAAAGCTTTAGTGCATATCTATTATACAACAGGTAACCACTTGAAGATTACTTAGACATGGATGGTGAAAGGAAAAATAAAGTCAAAGATAACTCATAGGCTTTGGATGAGCAACTGGGTAGATGGAGCTACTGTCAACTAGGGCATGGCAAAAATAGAAACTGGGCGGTGAGTAGAAACTATATTTGGGGTATATTTTGCTTGAGATTCTCTTTAGACATCAAGTGGAATGTGCAATTGATTGGGTGGCTGTAAGTTTACTGGTGAGGTGAGGCTATAGGTATAAATTTAATATAGAAATGACTTTTAAATCCATGGCACAAGATGTACAAGGAGAGACACAAAGAAAAAGAGATTAAGCGGCAAAAAAAAACGAGTTTTCAAAGACCAAGCCTTCAGTGCTCCAGAATATGTAGCATGAACAAAGGAGCATGAGTTAGCAAAGAATTATCCTTCTGAAATACTAAAATCCAGGAAGATGAATTCCTTAGGTCACTCAGAATATATTCTGAGGTGTCCTAATTTTTTAAATTTACTTTTAGAACACTTCACACATAAAATTTTCCCCAGTTAAATTATATATATATATATATATATGTGTGTGTGTGTGTGTGTGTGTGTGTGTGTGTATACATATATATATATACACACACACATATACATATATATACACATATACATATAAATACATATATATACATATAAATACATATATACATATATACATATGTCTACAAATACATATATACATATAAATATATATATATACATACATATAACATATATAACATATTATATATATATATATATATATATATATACACATATAAATATACAATCACTCAATACTCTTATAGGTCAATTGCTGTATAACAAATTTATTTTTTCTAAACTTTCCCTCTCCTCATTAAAGAATATTTTGTTATACATTTTTCTTTTATTAAAGTTTCAAAGCTTTATCACATTCATTGTCATTTGTTACTGGAAACCCATTGAAAATTTTATTTTTCTCTTACTACCAGGTATATGGCATAATCACTGATACATACACAATTCATACTTTGTAAAAATCAATAATAGAATTAATGATTATCCCCTTATTTTTCTCAAATAAGAAGCACACCCAAACTCAGACAGAATTAAATACATATAAAATATTTTAGAATGTGTTTCCATAAAATGGCTATTTTTCTCTGAAACAAAGCATATGGGTTTGGTTTTGAATATAGCTTCTGCAAGTTAAATTAGACATGCCTTGAAATCATTTGCTTGTTGCTATAATTTGTCTTATTGAATAAACCATCAATATTCTCAGAAGAAAAAGCACTCTTAGATCAACACATTAATTTGACATTCTTCTTTGCAATTATTTAAATTTTTTGTTATTATGACACATATTAGTAGTTCTTTTTTCCTTGGAAGGGATCCTGTTATGTTAAAGGAGGCATATTACTGACGAAGAGGAACAGGGGAAAATCAAATATATTGATTTAATTGCAAAATATATTAAGCCTGGGTTTGCTATCAAGAATGGGATCTGTTCTGCATCTGATCAAGGCAATTAACTCTTTCCAGAAGTAAAACCCTTTTTTTGTCAGAGGATGAAGTCTCTACTGAAGCTAATCCTATGACCTGGGAAAGGTTATTGACCCAAAACTTGAGTTATAAATAGCCATTAAATGAACTCAATAAGGCACAAAAGCAAAGGTTTCTTAGAAAAAGAAGAAAAAATTAAAAAGAGAACAAGCTCAATAATGCCAACTAACATGATGGTGAGTGGTAGTGAATGTGAAAGAAGCAAGTCCAAAAGAAACTAAAATTTTGAGAAGGAAATGTTTCGAAGACTCAAATGGCTTTAAAGATTGTTTTAGGAGGGTGCCTGGGTGGCTCAGCCGGTTGAGCAGTTGAGCGTCTGACTTTGGCTCAAGTCATGTTCTCGGGGTTTGTAAGTTTGAGCCTGCATCGGGCTTGCTGCTGTCAGCTCTCAAAAATAAAAAATAAACATTAAAAAAAGATTGTTTTAAGAAATTAGATATATAACATAAATATTAATAACAATTTCCTAAAAACATTTCTGGAAAGGTGTTCTCAATATTTAAAGCTCAAGGTTTTGTTTCAGGCATTTTAGAATATTTGTGTTATATATATATATATATATATATATATATATATATATATATATATATACACACATATATGTTATATATATATATGTATATACATACATACATACATATATATGCCATTTAAAGGGAAAACTCTTGGGGAGTCTGTGTGGCTCATTCAGTTGGGCATCTGACTTTGGCTCAGGTCATGATCTCACAACTCATGAGTTCCAGCCCCTCAAAGGGCTCTGTACTAACAGCTCAGAGGCTGGAGCCTGCTTCGGATTCTGTGTCCCCCCTCTCTCGCTGCACCTTCTCTGCTCATGCTCTGTCTCTCTCTTTCTCTCAAAATTAAACATAAAAAATATGGAAAATAAGGGAAAACTCTTGAATATATACATTAAACTGTGGAAGTATAAAATAGAGCAGCCTTTCTCTGAACATAAATTTTCCAATAATGCCTCATATTCCTACAGTATCCAGTGTTTATGGAATGATTATTATTTGCTAGATTGTTTGTTAAAAATAATGATTTTTTAATAATCTGCTAATATATGTAATCCTTAGTACTTATAAACACAATCATTTGAATTTTTGCAGCAAATTTTTTCTAGGATATCAACATGGAATTGAAGAATAACTTAATCTGTTACTATGGCAATAGTTGTTATTATTTTCTTAAAATCTTTTAGGACAGCTCTTTTTTAAAGTTTATTTAAACTTTATGTCAGCATGCCACTTGCTGTAGTAATGAAACTTATGTCAATGTCACTTGCTGTAGTAATAAAATTTAGATTTAAGTTTAGTCATTCTAATAACATTCTCTCAAATTATCAGTCAAGTTCTTAAAAACAAAAGCAGAATATTCCAAGATATGGAAGCAACCCAAGTGTCCAGAGATAGATGAATGGATAGATAAAGATGTGTGTGTGTGTGTGTGTGTGTGAGAGAGAGAGAGAGAGAGATAGAATATTACTCAGCCATAAAAAAGAATGAGATCTTGCCATTTGCAAAAAACATTGATGGACCTAGAGGGTATTATGCTAAGTGAAATAAGTCAGAAAAAGACAAAGACAAATACATTTGATTTCACTCATATGTGGAATCTAAAAAACAAAATAAATGTTTTTTTTGTTTTTTGCAAACAAAATGTTGTTTGTTTTTTGCAAACAAACAAAAATTGACTTCAATACAGAGAACAAACAGGTGGTTGCCACAGGGAAGGTAGGCGGGGAGATGGGTGAAATAGATAAAGGGGATTAAGGGGTACAAACTTCCAGTTAGGAAATAAATAAGTAATGGAGATGAAAGGTATAGCATCGGGAATATAGTTAATAATATTGTAATACTGTTATTTGGTGACAGATGGTAAAACTTATCATGGCGAGCATTAAATAATATATTGAATTATTGAAGCAATATGTTGTACACCTGAAAACACTATAACATCGAATGTCAATTATACTTCAATTTAAAACAAGAATTTGAATGTTATTCTAAAGAGCAATAAAGTCTTTGGGGTACCTGAGTGGCTCAGCCATTAAATATCTCACTTCAGCTCAGGTCATGATCTTGTGGTTCATGAGTTTGAAACCTGTGTTGGGCTCTGTGCTGACAGCTTGGAGCCTGGAACCTGCTTTGGATTCCGTGTCTTCTTCTCTCTCTGCCCCTCCTCTGCTCATGCTCTGTCTCTCTCTCTCTCTCTCTCTAAAAAATAAAATAAAATAAAATACACATTTAAAAAAGAGCAATAAAGTCCTTTAGAATACACAAGAAACTTAAGTGGGAAGAAAAACATCAGCTAAAATAATTCCTACTTGAAAACAGCCAAACAATTTTCAAAATATTACTATTTTCGGGCTTGACATCTTTCTTTCTTATGAATTTATTCTCAAGAAGAGAAATAATTCTGTGATTGTGTGTGTTTAAATGTATCCCCATTCAAATTTATCACCAACAATCTCAATTAAAATACTAAAACTCAAACCCCAATTTTTCTGGGTTATCATGTAGATACAAAATAATGTTATTGCCCAAAAATACAGGCTGTATGCAAATAAAAGTGGTTTCTGAATTAAATATCCCAGGCACGTATCCACCTGCTTTTGAGGTGTCAACTTACTTAACAAGAGGCTGTATCTTATTAGCTTCATTTTATGGATGAAGAAATTGATACCAATAGATAGTAAATAACTTGCCTGAGCTAATCTAGAAGTAAACCTAGATTCAAGCCCAACAAATTTATCCACAGCATTTAAATACTTAAATGCTAGAAAATACTATATATAAAAATATATACAATATAGTATATATATACACATATATATGTATATATATATATTACATATATGCATATATGTATTATATATATGCATGTATGTAATATATATATATATATATATATATATATATATATATGAACTCAGTTATTGTAGATGTGGAAAGATTGGTTGTATCTAAATTTCAGGTATATGGAAATGCCTAAAAAGAGAACCTTAACCTATTGTCAAGAAATGGAGGACCATTTCACTTTTAAATCTGAAGGATAATGTACTACTATACACAAACAGTAGTTAAGGAAGTCCAATGTGACAAGATTGTAGTGGAGAAGAACATACAGACAAAAACAATTTTAAGAGGTGTTGCATAGCCAAGATATCCTTGAGGATATACAATCATTGAGACTACAAGAGGAAAAAGTTTCTTGTGTATTTAGAGATTATGTAGATCACTCCTTAATATGTAAACCTGGTGTGGGGCACAGGGTATATGGGAATTCTCTCTGTTTTCCACTCATTCCTCCTTAAAACTGGGCTAAAAAATAAGATATGCTAATAAATATTTTTTAAAGTAATAGCTACAAGTGTTTGTATTCTTTTATGATAAATAGTACTTTTACAAATGATCCTTTGGTTACTGCTGTTCACTTTCCTTAGTTTGGAGACCATATATATGATTATTGGTTTATTATAATTATACATTATTTACACTCATCCTATTTAAAATATGTTGTTAAATCTTGTTAGCAATTCATTACTTTTTAAGTTATTCAAACAAATATAGCTAAGATGTGATTTTATTTCTTCTTAAGTATTAAATGCTCTCATTCTATATTCACAGTAAAGTAAGATAGATCTTTTAAAATAGCCTCAGAAATATATATGTATATTTAACAAAGTATATTTCCTAGTGAAGATTGCAGAAGTTATAGGGAAGAGGATTCACATTATGAACAACATAGAAGATTAAAACAATTTCTTGTTCAAAGTTTTATATTTCCAGCAATATGTCTTCTCCTTTATCTTAAAAAAAAAGACGTAAAATACTTTCTATCAACCGGAGCATTTAAGTTCAACTCACCCTTTATTTAAACCAAAAGTCTTAACAGATGGTTAAGCATACCATCTGAATACCTATTTTATTTTATTTTATTTTATTTTATTTTATTTTATTTACAAATTTACCCCCCCCCCCCCCGTCCAGCTAGCTCAAAAAATACGTAGGAAAGAGGATAGGATCTGGAAGGAATTCTAAAGTAAAGAGAGTAATATTTCCACTTCTGTAAATGCTACATAAATTCAACAAGTATTTGTTGAATATTTACTCTGTGACACAGTTCTAGGTATTGAATATACAAAACTATAAAGCATTAAGCTCTAAAATAATAAAATATGAGTAACCAAAGAGGAAATATATTTGTGTTATAAAATTAGATTGATATTCATAATTCGCAAAACATTATTTTCAGAGCAGTTCAACGAAAAATGAACCTTGACAAATTAGATTTCATATTAGCTTGTACAAGAAAATATTTAGCACCATACTCTATAGAAGATGAAAAGTTATCTTTGCAAAAAAATAACATAAGATTAATGAATTAGGTTAAAGAAACATAGGTCATGAGATATACAGTGAGATTTTCTCCTTATTAGTAAATATGTTATGACGGAACAGCACTAAGCTGTTCTTACGAGAGCAGAAACAAAGAAATCCTGACAAATAGTCTCTGGGAAGAGTGCAATAAATTTTCTATTCTGCTATAAAGGAAACAAATTCTAATTATCAAAGAAGTATTTTCATGAAGTCTTCTTCTTTTCCTTTCTGAAAACAATTCGACAATGTAGGAAGTTGTCACAGTAAGAGGTTAAGAAAAATCCATGTGAAACTGAGAAATTGACATTTAGATACCACTTTCAATTTCATAAAGGCTTTTTTTTCTTAAGGAACTCGATTAAAGTAATTTGTTGGTTACTGAATAAATGAATCTTGTGCAAGATGCCTTATTAATCTTTCTAGATTTTCTCTGTAACGAGAGTGTTTCTAATGGTTATTTAAATAATTTATGTCAACCAGTATATTTCTTTTATTTCCCTTTCTAGTCCAGTCTTATTTTAGTCTATTAATATTTAAACACAGAAGGAGATTCTTTTGAGATCAATGACTAAATTCTGTAATTTACAAATGTTTTATTTAACAAAGGTAAAAATATAGAATTAGTTGCAGAAAACTACAAATGTGAGAACTATTCTGAAATAAATGGATTTTCTATGCATCTAAATGCCATCTGTCAAGAAATATAGTTTCCTATTAATATTTCATGTTGATCATTGCAACTCATACAATAAAATCACCACAGAGAACAGATATCCTGTAAAAATGAACAAGGCAGAAACAGTTCCTATTATATGCTCTGAATTTTTAAAAAAATCATCTTAAGTTTACACATTCAAATCTATTAAATAAAAACACAAATGAAAGATTTGCTTTGGAAATTGTAATAAATAAACAAGAAGATCTTTCTTATATTGGTGATATTATGGATTAAAATAATTCATTAAACAACTTTCTAGTATGTTCCCAAAAATATTGAATTTATTTTTAAGTTGTTTTTTTTTATATTTTTTTTAACGTTTATTTATTTTTGAGACAGAGAGAGACAGAGCATGAACGGGGGAGGGTCAGAGAGAGAGGGAGACACAGAATCTGAAACAGGCTCCAGGCTCTGAGCAGTCAGCACAGAGCCCGATGCGGGGCTTGAACTCACGGACAGTGTGATCGTGACCTGAGCTGAAGTCAGACGCTTAACCGACTGAGCCACCCAGGCGCCTCAAGTTGTTTTTTTTTTTTAACATTTATTCATTTTTGAGAGATGGAGATAGAGTGCGAGCAGAGGAAGGGCAGAGAGAGAGGGAGACACAGAATGCAAAGCAGGCTCCAGGCTCTGAGCTGTCAGCACAGAGCCCGATGCGGGGCTCAAACTCAGGAACCGCGACATCATGACCTGTGCCAAAGTTGGATGCCTAACCAACTGAGCCACCCAGGCGCCTCTCCAAAAATGTTGAATTTATTTAAAAAATTCCAAGGCAATTAAGTGTAGCACTCATTTTACATAGTATTTCTTTTTGAAAGATTGCAGATTTTCTTTCTTTTTAACCGACTTTTAAGTTGTGTAGTAGTTGTAGATTTACAGAATATATTGTAAATATAATACAGTGTTCCTCACAACACACATCCAGTTTCCCCTATTACATTTGTATGGTTACTTGTCTCAATTCATAAAGCAAATAAATACTAATACATTATGATTGACTAAATTTGTAATTTATTCAGGTTTTCGTGAGTTTTGCCTTAATATCTTTGCATCTATTCCAGGATCCCATCCAGGACCTGAGATTAGTTTTTTTTTTTCTTTAATTAAATTAAATTAATTAATTAATTTATTTATTTATTTATTTATTGAGAGAGAACACGTGCACAGCGGAGGGGCAGAGGGAGACAGAGAGAAAAATCTTAGGTAGACTCCACGCCCATCGTGGAGCCCAACTCAGAGTTCCATGTCACCACCCTGAGATATGAACTGAGCGCAATCAAGGACGGGATGCATAAGTGACTGAGACAGCCAGGCGCCCCTAGGACATGACGTTACCTTTAGTCAGCATGTCTCCTTCGGTTCCCCTTGGCTGTGACAAAAAGCCTCTAGTGATACTAACTGACTTGAAGAAGTTTCAAATGAAGAAATTTTAAAAAGCCATTGATTTGTGGGAATTTCTAAAAAAGATTAATAGGTAAGTAATGTGAAATGAGTACCTGAATAACAATGAAAAATTTCCTCATTATTCAGTATTTCTGTCACCTAGAAGCCAGAAACCAAGCAATTTTGTTTGTGTTTAATCTAAATATAATATAAACATAAATAATAATGCCAGGAATTGTTAACTGTTATTAGAAAGCTGTGTTCACATCTTTCTGGCACAGCCAAATGAGACGTTCATCATCTCTGAAAGGAAAACTCTGACAGGAGCCTCCATCCTCATGAAGTCGGAGTATACAGCCTCCCACATGCATGTGTTCACCTATCCAGAAACTCTCCACACCCAGTAGGTTGGGGATTTTTATGGAGGCTTCATTATGGAGACATAACTGGTTATTAACTCAATTTCCAGCTCCACACACTTCCCCAGAGGATGAGGGGTGGTGTTGAGAGTTCCAAGCCTTTCATCATGGCTGGTCTTTCTGGTGACTGGTCTCCATCCTGAAGTTATCCAGGTGTCCACTAAGAGTTGCCCCTTTAGAACAAATGACACTACCATCACCAGGAAACGCTAAGGGATTTAGAATTCTGTATTAGGAACTAGTGTCAAGGACCAAAAATTAGAACTAAAGATGTTCTTAGCAACCCTATCCCTCAGGAAGGTACAAGTGTTTCAGAAGCTCTGTGACTGGAACCAGGATCAAAGACCAAATACTAAACAAAAGATGTTCCTAGAACCCCCATCACTCAAGAAATAACAAGGGTTTGAGGAGCTCTGTGTCAGGAACCAGCGCCAGAAACCAAATATTCATTTCTTATTATGTTAGAGTCTACCACTGGTCTCTGGCCATGGACTCCTGACAGCCAAATGATCCTAATAATCAAAAGACTCTGCCATATGACTAGAATCCCATTCAGTCATTAATAAGTAGTCCAAACCAATATCATATTGTACAAAAGTGTCTCTTAGGGCAAGGCCACTCAGGCCTCCATTTGATCTTGTCAGGTTCTAAAAGCAGAAATGGTTTCAGCAATATATGGCTTTACCCTTTGAGGTGTCTGATATAATTAAACTCAGATAATATTATCTCTTGCTCTGAGCCTCTTTGGAGGTGTTAATGCAATATTAGAGTTCCCTCACTGCATAATCCATTTATTCATCCCTTTATTCACAGCTATTATTTCTTCTCTATGTTCATGCTCAAACTTTCCCATCTTTGTAAAGGACATTTGGCTTAGCCACTGTGCTCGTCTGGATTGCAGGTCGTAAAACTAATGTAGCAAATGCGTCCCCCTCAGTCCATTCCCATTCACATAAAATAACATAAGTATAGAACTGCTGGGTTATCTTTACCACCAGATGATTATGCTAAATTCACTGTTTACTGTAATTTTGTTAGATAGGGTAAAGGCAAAATTCATTCTACCAGGCCTTTAGGAATTCTGACGTAACGTTAAAAATATAGTTTCTTACTCAGAAATTATCCCTGCATCCAGCACGAAGAGCTGCAGCCCTGGTCCTATGACTTCTGCATCAAGTAGGAAAAAAAAAATGTAGGTGATGTGGGGAAAAAAAAAAGTATAGTCTTTACATCAGCATCCCTCCACCCTTGGCATGAATTGCAAACACCATTAAGATAGTGAAAATACCAGCATTCTCCTCCTCCTCCTCTTCTTCAGATTCACCAGGAAAACTGAAAAATCTATCCAGTGGTGATACCTCCGTTACCATCCCTCTTATCTAATAACAATTCACACTCATGAAAGTATGATTTAGACAACCAATATTTCAATTACACATTCCAATTCTCTATCAAACTATTACTCTGAAAAGGATATATCCCAGCCTGTTGATGGACGTTATGGGCTGTGAAGTGTGTTCCTTGGTGTGAATAAATGATGGTTGATTATCCAAGTGGATGCAACATGCTCTATTCTTTTGTAGTGCTCTGAGCATTTGCATCTAGTACCCAGTAAGCAAAGCCCAGTCTAGAGTCAGTGTCTATTCCAGTCATTAGAAATCCTCCAAGGCTACGAGCATCAGTCTCACTTGCCAGTTATGATCAAGATTTTCCCATGAGGAAATCTATCACAGAGCCAGCCGTCTGTAGTATATGTCTTTTTTTTTTTTTTTAACAGACACACAGAACAGTTCTTATTGGCATTTTGTGCTTCAGAAGGTGCAAGAGGAGTATGTCCAGTTTCAGCTCTCCTCTGCATTGCTGCAGTGTCCCCATGTTCAGTCATTTCATGGAGCCAGGTGGCTACCTTAAGTGAGCCCATAAGGATATTGGCTTGCCAATTCCAGCCACTCTCTGGACCTGAAGGGAGTTCTTTCAATGAGTATCAACATGTCTTGTATTAATGCACCCCTTAAATTTCCTTATGACCATGCCGCATATGGCCATCCCTTTAATAGGCCAGGTTTCACTTCCCTCCACTTGACCATATGGACAGGCCATTGGCCACTGCCCGTAAGTCTGTAAAAACCCAGACATAGGGGCTTTTACCACTCATCCATCACTGCTAGGGTAATGACATGCAATTCAGTCCACCAGGCTGATTTGCTTCTCTTTCTATGATCAGAGTGACATCCTTCCAAACAGGAGTTTGTCCATTTACCTTGTAACTGCCACCCACAAACCAAGCAGCTGTTTGTCAGTCAGTGAAGAGCTGTCTGTTCACTGGGCACTAAGTACTGATAGAATCCTGCAGGTCTTCATTCAGTTCCAAAGTCAGTTCCAGGGGAAAAGAGACTTCCTGCTTGCGAGTACCTTCTTGCAATTTTCAGGTAATGTGAACCTGTATAAGCTGTATAAACTGTTTCCATTTTATTATGGACTTCTTTTGGGCACCATCATCCCATATAGTGTTTTTTTTTTTTTTTTTTTTTTCAAATCCTCCAGATATCACAGGTATTTTCGAGCTTAATATTCTTCCATAATGGAGGTAGTTTCCATTAATGTCCAATAGCAAGCTAGTAATTACCCCTCAAATGGAAATTCACTACTTCAAAATCCCAGTCATTGCTAATGGGAAGCACTCCTAGGCTTTTGTCATAAGCTTCGGTCTATACTCTACATAGCACTATATAGATTGACTGTAATTTGTCCATACCAGCGCTTCTGCTTCTATTCTACACTGTGCGGACTCAGGCAATCTTATTTGTTCCATTTAGCAAGTCCAATTAATATTGCTCGATAGGTCAATTTGCAGCATTCTGTTTTATGACACTAGGTAGAGGAAATGTTCCCCAATAAGACACTGCAGCCACTCCTACAATATACTCAGGCAAAAGGGAGACAACCACTTCCTATGAAGCCTGTTAAAACATAACAATTATCCTCCAAACTTTCACCTTAATCCCATTAACATTTATGAACCTAACTGGAGCCTCCACTAGGATTTTATCAACAACTTTTGGGTAGGGAAAATTTGCCTAGTATGACATATTATTCATCCCCACAAAACATTTAGGTAAAGAGAAAGCAACTTCTTTACCTAAAGTATGTTTAAATATTTCAATTTTCACCAGCATGCTATCAATCCTTACATTTTTTTTATATTCTTCCAATCCAATTGTACCCTGCATTAGGGTTTTACAAAACCCTAACCACAGTGTTTGGGGCTCCCATATGACTTTATAATGAAGACCACCTATCCTTCCACTTTCTGATCACTTGTTTCACATTTCCATCCGAGAGCTCACCAAAAGCACCCTTAACATGCATATTTCTTGCAGCATTCTATTCATTACAACATAGTATTCTCTGAGATGGTAGATTTCTCTACAGCTGTGTTTTATTCTTTCCGAGGTCTCTCCAGAATCTGCTTTCACATTTATATTTCTATCAACAGTCTCTCAAAGCAATCTGGGCTTATTATATCGTGTACCTCAAAACTCTTGCACTCCCTATCCAATTCCAAAGCCACTTCCCCCCAGTAGCACTACACTTCACAGTACCAAAATCCGTATCAGTTTCAGAAAGCTGCCATAACAATGTATCACAAACTGGGTGGCTTAAACAACAGAAATGTATGATCTCATAGTTCTAGAGGCTGGAAGTCCAAAATTAGAGTGTCTTAAGGTTGGTTCCTTCTGAGGGCAGTGAGGAAAGGATCTGTTCCAGGTCTCTCTCCTTAGCTTAGAGATAACAATCATCTTCCTGTATTGTTTCACTTTGTATTCCTTTTTTTTTAATTATATTTTTTAAATTTGCATCGAAATTAGTTAGCATATAGTAGTGCAACAATGATTTCAGGAGTAGATTCCCTAATACCCCCTACCCATTTAGTCCATCCCCCCTCCCACAACACCTCTAGTAACCCTCTGTTTGTTCTCCATATTTAAGAGTATCTTATGTTTTGTCCCCCTCCCTGTTTTTATATTATTTTTGTTTTCCTTCCCTTATGTTCATCTGTTCTGTGTCTTCCTCATATGAGTGAAGTCATATGATATTTGTCTTTCTCTGACTAATTTCATAATACCCTCTAGTTCCATCCATTTGTTGCAATGGCAAGATTTCATTCTTTTTGATTGCTGAGTAATACTCCATTGTATATATATACCACATTATCTTTATCCATTCATCCATTGATGGACATTTGGGCTCTTTCCATACTTTGGCTATTGTTGATAGTGCTGCTATAAACATGGGGGTGCATGTGTCCCTTCAAAACAGCACACCTGTATCCCTTGGATAAATACCTAGTAGTGCAATTGCTGGGTCGTAGGGTAGTTCTATTTTTTAATTTTTTGAGGAAACTTGATACTGTTTTCCACAGTGGCTGCACAAGCTTGCATTCCCACCAATGCAAAAGAGATCCTCTTTCTCTGCATCCTCGCCAACATCTGTTGTTGCTTGAGTTGTTAATGTTAGCCATTCTGACAGGTGTAAGGTGGTATCTCATTGTGGGTTTGATTTGTTTTTCCCTGATGATGAGTGATGTGAAGCATTTTTTCACATATCAGTTGGCCATCTGGATGTCTTCTTTCAAGAAGAGTCTATTCATGTCTCTTGCCCATTTCTTCACTGGATTATTTGTTTTTTGGGTGTTGAGTTTGATAAGTTCTTTGTAGATTTTGTATACTAACCCTTTATCTGATATGTCATTTGCAAATATCTTCCCCCATTCTGTCAGTTGCCTTTTGGTTTTGCTGATTGTTTCCTTCACTGTGCAGAAGTTTTTTATTTTAATGAGGTCCCAGTAGTTCACTTTTGCTTTTGTTTCCCTTGCCTCCGGAGATGTATTGAGTAAGAAGTTGCTGCAGCCAAGATCAAAGAGGTTTTTTTCTGCTTTCTCCTGGAGGATTTTGACGTCTTCCTGTCTTACATTGAGGTCTTTCATTCATTTTGGGTTTATTTTTGTGTATGGTGTAAGAAAGTGGTCCAGGTTCATTCTTCTGCATGTCGCTATGCATGTCTATATGTCTGTCCAAATTTACCATTTTTTTAAGGATAAAAGTTATTTTGGATTAGGGCCTACTGTAATGACCTCATTTAAATGATTGTCTCTGTAAAGGCCCATTTTCCAAATAAGGTCATATTTGGGAATTAGGACTAAACATATCCTTTGTGGGGGCACATATTTTTTTTTTTAACATTTATTTATTTTTGAGACAGAGAGAGACAGAGCATGAATGGGGGAGGGGCAAAGAGAGAGGGAGACACTGAATCGGAAGCAGGCTCCAGGCTCTGAGCCATCAGCCCAGAGCCTGACGTGGGGCTCGAACTCACGGACCGCGAGATCATGACCTGAGCTGAAGTCGGACGCTCAACCGACTGAGCCACCCAGGCGCCCCTTGTGGGGGCACATAATTTTACCCATAACAATAGCTCACTAAAAAAGCAGTTTGGCATATTTAGCAACAATTTTCTGGAAACAATAATAATTTACCCCCCCCCCCATGGATGATTACTGCAAATTCATCATCAGTATGCTTCCTAAAATACCTGGTATTTTTATTCAGATATTTCACAATCATGATATCTAATTCACATGTAGTAACTCTGAAGTTTTTTAAAATGCTGAGACATTTTCTGCCCAACTGGAACACTCAATATTCTTGTCTGCTTAGCCATTTGCAGACATGGTTAAAGTGGCTGCGGTGAGTGATAGGGCTTCAGGAGATGTTTTTCAATATTATTCCTCTGGTTTTATTCCTCCTTCATGCAGTTACCCACATCCACATGGGAACAGAAGATCAGGTTGATTGTGAGATTATATATAAGCAAAGTGCATTTGGTCTCTGAGGCTGATCATCAAACAGGATCATACTGTAAGTAAAATCAGTTACTTTAAAAATTTTCTTTAACATTTATTCATTTTTGAGAGACAGAAACAGAGGGTGAGTGGGGCAGGGGCAGAGAGAGAGGGAGACACAGAATCTGAAACAGGCTCCAGGTTCTGAGCTGTCAACACAGAGCCTGATGTGGGGCTCGAACTCACTGACTGTGAGATCATGACCTGAACCAAAGTCAGACGCTTAACTGACTGAGGCACCCAGGGACTCCAAGAAGTTACTTATGTAGGGAATTTCCTGGGTGTTTTGACATCACAAACACCATTACATATGACCATTCTTTGTCCAAGAGCCCCACGCTTATAGTATTTATGTCAATCCTAAATACTAGGCTTTTTGTGCAATGGTTTGTGAGGCTTTTTGTGCAATGGTTACAATTAACATTCCTTTAGCTTTTGTGTCTGGTTTTTAGTCAGACTGCAATACCACCTAAACCCCTGGAGAAGGTATATTGATAAATGTGATGGCAAGAACAGTGACAAGGTGAATTATTATCAAACTCTGAAATATACTCTGAAAGAAGCACTGACATTTTCTAAATCCAATCAAGAAATAGATCCCATCTAGCAGCAGGCAATGAAGATCCAGAGACTAGAATATTAATCAAAACCCCAGCTTTGATTTTTTTTTTTTTTTTTTGCAGTATCTTTTGCTTTTGTAGTGAAGTTACAGACTTCTCTTAAATCTACAGGAACAAATGTGTAACAGCCTTTTCGTAACACTGTGTAAATACTTCCTTGTGATGCTAGAAGATGCACTATTTTGAACAACTGCTTTCCTCATTTCAAGTAACTCCCGTATTATTTTTTTTCAAAGTTTTGTAAAATTCTAAGTTTTCTTTGAGCCAAAGTTTAAGGCAGATTTTGAACCACAAGGCCTACTTTTCCTGCCTCCAGTGTGGCATAGTTTGAGTCAGCCTGAGGACAAAAGCACACTGCTGAAAATCCTCCTTAATTTTACTAGTATATTGTCATTTGAGGTGATAATGATAAATCCAGTGACCTGTACCTTGTAATTTCACTTTAGCGTAGTGTTCGTTGCTAACAGTACCTAACATGATCCCGTCCATCTTCGTAGTTTGCTGTTTTGTTTTTTTCCTGGTGATGTTTCCATTAAATGAAATGTCCAGATTAAAGTCCATGAAGATATCCACAAGCCTTTTTTTTTTTTTTTTTGAATCTCAAATTTAGTCTTTTGACTATAAAGCTGAGTATTCTCTAAGTCCTCTATCCTCTCTAATATCTGTCCATATATTTTCTGGAAGGGGTTAGATTCAAAAATGTCAAACCTGGGGGCACTTGGGTGGCTCAGTGTGTTGAGCGTCTGACTTTGTCTCAGGTCATGATCTCATGTTTCATGAGTTCAAGTTTCACATCGGGCTCTCTGCTGTCATCTTGGAGACTGCTGCAGATCCTCTGTACCCCCCTCTCTCTGCACCTTCCTTGCTTGTGCTCTCTCTCTCTCAAAATTAAATAAGCATTTAAAAAAATACAAACTGGGCTCTTAATGTCATTAGTTTCCCCATAACAAACTCATAAGCAGAAAGTTGTAGGATTAACAGCTATCAGAGTTAAAACACTTTAGTCCTTGAATTCAAATATAAATTTACGTCTGAGATAATATACCTACAATCACTGGAACATATTTAAATCTGTAGAAGAACAAAATTTAATAACATTCAAATGAAAAAATCTTAAACTTTGAGGCTCAGGTTCCTGTCTCCAAATAAGGAGCTGCCTTTATAGATTTCCTTCAAGATTATATTTTCACCTCTAAAGAATGTACTAGAAATATCTTCAGCTTCCATGTGATATTTTGCCACCATTGGTGATTAGGTTAGTTTTCAAGTAATTTTTGCTATAATAACATGTAATACTTTTGCCAAATTCTAATTTGGGTGACTTGGTCTCTTTAGAGATTATCATATTTTGGCGGTTCTGGTGCCTGAGAAATGATCATAATTTTAAGAACCTTCTGAATGTTAGCAGTAAATTTATTTCTTCTCTTGAGATTGTTACTAGATATTAATTAAAATCAGTGGGGCAAATGGGTTTGGATTCCTTTATGGAGCACTGAAGGACTTTAATTACTGCACCCTTCTTAGCACAGTAACCAGTCAAAAACATTTCTTCTGGATTTATATGTATGTTGCTTAGATGTACCTTTATCTTAATCACAATTATTCATTAGTAAGGGTTATGTCATGAAGCAACTCTTAAATCCAAATGTCAGTTTTGAGGGATTTCCACTAGTAGTTAAAAACCTCTTTTATGACTCAAAAATGATGCATGGTTCCAAAAGCAAGTCTATTTTTGCTATAGATGTTGATCCTTTAGAGACATGACATGTTCCAGAAGGAGCTCTTAGCAGGGCCATTTATATTGATTTAACATCTGGGAAACCATTAGATTTTCTAATCTGTCACAAATCAGTAATAATATATTTAGCCTCCTCTGTTTGAGGTAAGAATCATCTACAAAGAGAATCAAAATGGATTATAAAATGTTTATAAAATACCATGTTGAGTCAAGCGAACTTGTGAATAGCCAAACGATATTCACCGGGTATGATTTCATCAGGAATGCCCATTAATGTGGCAAGATTTAAACTGTTGCATGAGTGCAGAATTATAAAAGAAGGGAGTAGTTTTCTATATTATATGAGGTTAGCAAAGTGACAGAAAAATGTTGTATGATATCAGTTAGAAGTAAAGTTTGGAGACAGTAAGGCAATAATAAATTTAACTTCTCAGAACAAAATTGGCAGACTAAAATTCTACTATGTGGAAATGGTTACTGCCCATAGAGAATAGATTAGTCATAGCTCTAGCATCCGAAATTACACTGTAGTATGCTATAATCTATGACGTCATTGTATTTGAGTGGACAATACTAAAGCATGTTCAAATATGTCAGGTACAAAGGTCAAGACTTATGATAATAAGGAAGCCACAGAGTGGTGGATAACAAAGAGCACATTGTTTAGTGAAAGTCGGAAGTTCCAATGCTTCAAATTTAAAAGCTACTTTAGAGAAATTGTACTGATAATTATATCGTAGGAGAGGGGGGAAAAAAACCCTTTTTCCTCTACCCTCCTAGTTACTTTAGTGGGGGCCCTTTAAATTTCACTAACAAAAGACAGATTAACAAAAGAAAAGCTAACAGAAGTTTATTAACATATGCATCACACAAACACAAGGGAACACTCAGGGATAAGTAACTCAAAGGGATGATTTAAATTTGGGCTTATATAGTGTCACAGCAAAAGAACAATAAAATTTAAAAAAAAATTTTAATGTTTATTTATTTTTGAGACAGAGAGAGACAGAGCATGAATGGGGTAGGGTCAGAGAGAGAGGAAGACACAGAATTGGAAGCAGGCTCCAGGCTCTGAGCTGGCAGCACAGAGCCCGACGCGGGGCTCGAACTCATGGAGCGTGATATCATGACCTGAACCGAAGTCGGACGCTTAACCGACTGAGCCACGCAGGTGCCCCAAGAGCAATAAAATTTTAAAGTGACAAGACAAAGGAAAACAACTTAGAGTTTCAAGCATGGTAACTTGTGGGAAGATAAATATATGGAGGAAGCTAATAGACTGTTAGCTAGTCCAACAGCCAATGGACTGTTTGTCTAGTTAGTGAGATTTGTTGTACAAAGTCTCCTTGTGTTTTCTCTGACATGATAAGCTTCTAGAGTTGTCTGTAGTGATTAACTTCTGTTCTTCCCGGTAGAGAGGAAAAGAAAGATAGTTTTACAAATTATGTCCTACTTTTACACAAAAAGGAGGAAGGCAAAGAACTTTTCTTTTATCTGCCTTTTGCTCAATTGTCTATAGCGCAAAGTATTCAATATGCCAAAGTGGCATGTTTGGATGTGTCAGATTCTGCTACTGTTCACCATCCTACCATTCTCAAAACTTCCTAAGTTCTTTCTTGGTGGCTGGTTAAAGGAAGTTCTTACTGACTTATAAATAGTCAATTGACTGCTGTTTGCTTTGCTGATGGCAAGCAGCAGGTGATGGACTGGTGATTAGCAAATTTGTCATTTGTCTTTGGAGACACAGTGGCTCTTTTCAGCAAGTTCGGTTTTTTTTTTTGTTTGTTTTTTGTTTTTTTTTTAGAAAATAGATTCTTCAACTAAAACTTCCTTAGTAATTAAGAAAGCATTAAACCCACATTTTTAAAGAGGTGGTGCCTCCCTCACTGAAAGATAATTCAAGTACTTATACAAACACCGAAAAAAACCAAACAAACATGAGGCACTTTAGTAAACGCTTGTTACACAACTGTCCAAGTGATTGTTGATTTTCTCAACTGAAAGCAAGCAGAAAACAAATGTTGACTTAAAAAAATGCATAGCTCTAATAAAGAAAGATAAACAAGAGTGCTCAGGTGGCTCAGTCAGTTAAGCACCAGACTCTTGGTTTCAGCACAGGTCATAATCTCATGGTTTGTGGGTTCTAGTCCCGCATCAGGCTCCACGCCTGTTGGGATTCTCTGTCTCCCTCTGTCTCTGCCCCTCCTCTGCTCTTTCTCTCTCAAAACAAATAAATAAACATTTAAAAAAATCTCCTTAGAAAAAAGGTAAACAGAGTTCTATCACAGTAAAACAAATAGCATCTGAAAGAACATAGGCAAGAATAATAGTTAGATTGATTATAACTAGAAAATTAGATGTTATATTTATATATATGGCCCCAAGATCCAAGATAAAATTATACCCTTGTCCATGAGATTTCTTAACTAGAAAAATTATTACTAAATAGTAATCATAGTAATTTATCATTTAGTAATTATGATTACTAAAATTACTAAAATTATGATCAGGGGTGCCTGGGTGGCTCAGTCAGTTGAGCTTCCAACTCTCGATTTCAGCTCAGGTCATGATGTCACGAGTTCCTGAGATCAAGCCCCTGATAGGGCTCTGCACTGAAAATATGTCTTTATTCCTGAATTCCGCATGAAAAAGAATTGGTCCTTCAGTTAAAATCAGTTGAAGCAATCTTAGAATCTCGTGATCAAATCCAAACACCATTTCAGTATTAATGGAGACTGATATCCTCAAGAAAGGGAGATGTGATGAACCTCTGGTATGCAATAACTTCATTTGGGAACCTGAGCCTGGCATGAAGGTAGTCTTATTTTCAATCCTAGACTCATACCAACTTAATTCAGTAAAGGAACATTTATTATGAGATCCTAACATGTGTTTTTATTTACAAGGTGCTACAGCTCAGGAGGCAGCTTGGGGAATAAATTTCTCTACTGCCTGCTGAGATGAAGGACTCACACAGGATCATTAAAAAACAAGCAAACAAACAAAAACTTGGGGGTCATGTAAAGCCAGAATTTAAGTGCAATCTTACATGTCCAAAGTCAGAGACTATATGAGTCTTTCATGTCAAGATGAGGGAGAATTCTCATATTAAATAAGAGCAGGATGCAGTCTCTGGGATAAATTAAGATTAGTCACTCTCAAGTTTAGTTGAGTTACTATGTATGGGAATTCTTCAGGGACTTGTACAGCAGACATAAAAATTAAATATCTTAATTTAAAAACAAAAATATACTTTTTTATTATTGAGATAAAAACTCATTTGTGAGAAATATCATTTAACTGGAAACCTAAGGATTATAATCTGTTTTTTTCTGTTATCTGGAAAGCATGGCCTACCTCTTTGGATGAGACATTTAAAGATTCAGTGAATTTCACAAAGTATGATAAGTCCATACCAAAGAGTATTGAAGCATAAAGTTTTGCCTTTCAAATGTAATACATTTACCTTACACTCAATGAATCAATTTGAGTATTGCTATAAGCCATTTACTAGCAATTCTGAAAATAATCCACCACCTGTTATGTAGTATGTTAGGTTAAAATATTTTTCTTAAACTTCATGCAGCATACTATCAATATTATAAATGATGTGCTATAACTTAGAACATTTCTAAGCCTACACATTAATGTGCAATAGTGCACATAATGTAACAATAAAACTTGGCTTAGCAGATCACTGCAGCACAACGATTTATTTTTATTTCTCCTGAAGTAAATTCTTAGTCCCTAAGTTTCTGTATCAATTTTATTTTAACTATTAAACATATGTAGTTTCCTAAATAATTCCAATTTACATTTACATTTTGCACACTGTTTACATATAAATACCAAATTTATCTCAAGACCAAATATCTCTTTCCAGTGTCATTTCAAACTGTTTTTTGATAATTCGATGATGTTTATTTACATTTCATCACTCCAAAGTCAACACTTTCAAAATTGTCTTAAAATTAAAAAAAAAAACCAAAAACGATTATTTTGACTTTGAAGGGTTCCTCGCCATTTTCTCCTTATTAGAGATAAGGAAATACCTTTCATATTATTGACTTCCAAATATCCAATCTACCTCTTTATATTATTGGAGATTTAATGATTCATAACAACTAAATTTGGATTGCCAATAAACCTTATGTTGTATAATACTTTACGGTTTGCTTTATTTCCACCAAAATCAGTTATAATATGTGACTGAATATTTATGTTCACCAACAGTACATTCCGAACAATAAGTAAATAATATTATCTAGAGAAAAAGACATGAATTCCAAAAAAAAAAAAAAGAGAATAGAAAAGGTAAAACATCAGAATGAAAGATCCCTGAATGATGGATAACAGTACAAAGCAGCAGACAAACATGCACTGAAAGATTGTGCTCTGCATATTTAGAAACCAAGAAGCAACTCAATCTGCACCAGAGAATTACAAAATTAAAATTCGAGGTAGACTAAACAGGAGAGTTTTGGTGGGGATTTGTTAATTAGAAGTCATCGTAAAAAAACAGCTTACACCTAGATGCACTTCCATACCCTGTACAGAGAGAGATGACTAGCTTTTATGCTCTCAGGAGAAGATAGTGAATATATTTTCTGGGAAATGTACACAAGGGAGTACTTAGGTCCAGGTACGACCTGGCTATCTAACGGTTAGGATGCCATATTGAAAACTGAGGAATTACGTAAAAGCACATATTGCCAACAGGAGTCCTCCAGCTCCACTTAGCACTGAGGGTGCTGTCTAGAATGCTAATGCCTTCTGCTTTACCAACCTTCTCAGTAGAAGCTTCTTTCCTGAAGCAACAGCCTAGCTCAAAATAAAGACCTATAAATACTAATATTGAAGAACTCCCCAATGAAATGATTGGAACTTGTCAAATCATAGTGAGCCTAATATACCACTAAGCACATTTCATGGGCATAGAATTTATGACCAGCTTTTAAGTGCTACATTCTTAAATATGAATGGGCATATCAAATTTGAAGGATTATCAAATATTTGTGGGAAAAGCCTATAATGATGATTTATGAAGGAAAATCATTAGCTGATGTAGGGCAAGAGAGGATGTTTGAAGAGTGGATGAGGCATTAAATAATTCCTTAGTGAGCATACAATTGTATTTACCGGAAGAATTTACTAATATTCCAAGTCTTGTTAACAGTCATTTTGAAATGCTGATCAAGATTTTGTAGTAATATCCAAGTTGAGTGATTTTTTTCTGTAGCCAAACCCAGCTACTCAAAAGCAAGTTCTATTAATTTCTTTATGGTTGACAGTGAGATATTCTAAATATGATTAATGAATAAGTCTTCCAGGTCATTATAGTTTAATTATTAATTCTATCTCAGGGTCAGGAACTGTGGGCTCTTACCAGAGCATAACTTTAGATCTGAGATATGTACTTCAGGCCCATCATGCCTAAATTAGCCTTACTGTCTTATTAACAAGCTTTATTTTGTTACTGTACTGCCTCCCAACCACATCTTTTAAGTATTCTCTCTTTTCTTGATTTTTTCAACAGAATGAAGGATTCCAGATATTTCTGCTTAGGGCCAGTATTTATTAATTCCTTCTTATTCACTTTTAAGAATATTTGTTTTGAATAATTTAAAGATGCTTTGAAAGGCAGTACAACATAGTCTTTAAAACCACAGATTTGGTAATGATAGTACTTTGGTTTATAGTATAACCTCACCAATTACCAGTTGAGCAATTTACCTACTGCCCCGAGTCTCAGTTTCATCATCTGTAAAATGAAGACAAAAAGAGTAACTAATTAAGAGTTGTAAGAATTAAATGAATTAATAATCTAAGTGAAGAGCTTCAAACAGCTCCGGGATACAGAAGTCAGTAAAATTTAGCTGTTATTTTTTTTTTTAAAGAAGGTACTTCCATTTCCTCAAGAATGTCTTTCTCTTAGATTGCATTTGCCAATCATGTTTGCCATATAATTTATTAGCCTTTCATAATGTAACAAATGATTTACAGATAACTATTTAATAGTGAAAACCTTTTAAGGGCTTTCTATAATGCAAGTTTGATGGGATTTCCAGAGTTAGGGTAGCATGTAAGCATATCCCATTTTAGAACTTGGAAATCATTTTTGAAAAATGAATTGTATTTTCAAATAAAGATCCTGGTATATCTGCTATAGTGACTCAATGAATAATTGATAATTTAGAAAATATTTAATGAACTGCAGTGGATTAAACCACCAAGCTGAACGGTTTCACTGTTTCAGAAATATACTGAACCCAACTTTGTCTCAGAAGATGTTTTATATGTCATCAAAAAAACAAAAATAGTGTGAAACATTTGAGAAAATTCACTTCTGTTGCTCATCATATGCTCATACAAAGAATAAAGATATAAATCTTCTTTCACATTTCATCAATTTTGTACCTTTTCCAATGAACCACAATGTTTCTGAAACATTAATGGTTATAAATTACATATTAAATTTCTCAAATGGGCTATATCAAATATGACTAGGCACCTTGATACTAATTACAAGTTTAAATTTATAAGATTAAATCGGTACTTTCTCCAAGAAGGAGAAATCTGAGTACAATATATTAATAGGAACTTTTGGTGGCAGGAATCTTACAAGTGAATTAAATTTAATTTAGACAATTAGACTCAGCCTTACAGAAGTACTCCCAAGAAGAAAAGTAAGTTAAGTGTTTTAAATAGCAAAGAAGCTAGGATTAATAGCACAAATTGTATTTCCTAATGTTAAGAATTTTTACTGTCATTTGATCAAGAATGACATATTACTTGTATAATTAATGGAAAAATAAAATCTAAAGTGTTCAGTTCTTTTTAATAGGAACGATAATTGACTAAACAGTGTACATTTCTATTTCTCAAACCTTTATCCCACAGTACATTTGTGGGATTACTTTGTTATAATCTGTAAGAATAATTTCCATTGCACTTAAATCATTACTTTATTCACTATAATTTTGAATGTCTATTAAGTGCCTGATAAGAATAACCAAATATAATATGTTCACAATAGAATCTTTTCAAAATATTGAAAAATTTTAGAACTATGAAGGATATATAATCTCTGTTAAGTATTGAAATACAAGGCAATCAATAATTCAAACTATAGACTTGAATGTAATAAATTTGATTTAAAAACAAGCAAGCTATGAGTGAAAAAATTAGTACCTTCAAATATATATGCATATATATTATTAAATGAGAAAATAACTTGATTAAAATAGCAGTTGTATGCCAACTGGGTTTTGAATAAGAGACAATGACCTTAGTCTAGAACAGAATAATGCAAGTTAAAGTAAATAATTAATGCCTTATCTCCATCTCCCTTTGACTACATTAAAAAAAAAATCAAAGTCAAAGTCTTTTATTAACACCGTTGATAATAGTAGGAATACAAACATATTTATTGTAATCCAAAGTTTAGAGAGGTCTCTGACTTTCAGAAGCGCCACATTTAATGCAAAACAATGAAGATAAGTACACTGACATTCAGAGGTACTGGTTGAAATTTTAAAAGCAACTAAATATTAATGCAAACCTTGGACTTTGCTTCTCAGTTCAACACTCTTTCCAAAACACCAGTCTTCAGAGAAATCAGCAAGAGCAGCCAGAGGACATTATCTGATTACTGCAACATCTGATACCAGTCATTAAAATTGGGGTTATGTTAAATACCTAAAATCACAGAAAATGCTAATTGTATTCTGTATTCTACATATTTCATCATGTACTAAAGTATTAATGAAATGATAATTTTCTTTATCTTATCACTTTGCATGTAGAACTAATGATGCAACAATAAAGTGCTTGCATATTTTTCTAATCATTTACCCATTCATTTATTTAACAAACATTGAGTTTGTAGATATTAAAAAAAAATCTTAGGTCTCTTTCAAATGGGAGATATTACCATACAATTTTTAAAGTATTTGATAATTTCTTTCAGTCATATCTGTGTTTATCAGACATCATGATATCATTAAGTGTTGACAATTATAATAATATTTTCAGTAAATATGTTAAAAACATTTACACTAATATTTTTAACTTCCAAAATAACATCTTATTCAATGTATTTGGAAAATGTCAAACACACACACACACACAGCAATAATTTCTAATTCCACACTCAGGAAATATCAATGCTAAAATTTTTGTGCAAACTAATTCCAGTCCTTATTTCTATTTATTGAAAAATGTATTTTATTTTTAAGACGAACTGGATCACAATGAGAAGTAACAGAATAGGGTGATCAGAATCAGGGGCTCTTGAGCTACGGTGTACTACATCAGGTCTGTTGCTTTCTTCCTTAGCAACTTTGGGACTTTTACTTACTACTATTTAACCTTTCCATGCCTTATCTTTCTTATCTCAAAAATGAAGAAAAATATAATCTATCACATAGAATTTTATGAAGGTTCAATTATTTAAAACATGGACCACACTTAGATTCATACCTGATAAATAATAATCTATACTAACCATTATTACCACTAATATATTGCTGGTAATGGCTTTATACCTAGCAGCTATAAAGAATGGTGAGTTCATTAAGAATTTTTCTCAACTTCATTTTAATGACTTACTGTAGTATTGGTCAAAATATTTTTGACTAACTGAACTTATACTGTATGCAATGGTTATGTCATTACATGTAAAAATAGCCCTCAACTGTGGACCATAGACAGTACTTCCCTCCTCCCCACCTATTTTTTTCCATACTTGTCAACTATTTTTGTTTGCAAATGCCCAAACACTTAATTCAAATTAAATTGAACCATACTGGGGCTTCCTTAGCCACTTTATTGAGCCCCAAGAAAAGCAGAGATATCTCCTTTAAGATACCTATAGATACGAAAAGGCCTTGAATGCTATCTTATGTCTCTTTTCTTTTCTTGTCTTTTCTTTTCTTTCTTTTCTCTTCTTTTCTTCTCTTTCTTTTCTTTTCTTTTTTTTTTTTTTTTGAGACGTTTATTTATTTTTGAGAGATAGGCACAGAGTGCAAGCAGGGATGGGTCAGAGAGAGAGGGAGACACAGAATCTGAAGCAAGCTCCAGGCTCTGAGCTGTCAGCACAGAGCCTGACATGGGGCTTGAACCCATGAGCCATGAGATCATGACCTGAGCCAAAGTTGGTCACTTAACCTACTGAGCCACCCAGACGCCCCTCTTTTCTTGTTTCTCTTTCTTCCTTCCTTTCTTTTCTTTCTTTCTTTTCTTTTCTTTCTTTCTTTCTTTCTTTCTTTCTTTCTTTCTTTCTTTCTTCATTTCTTTCTTTCTTCCTGCCTGCCTGCCTTCCATCCTTTCTTTCTTTTTTTTATTTCTTTAATTTTTTAAATCTTTATTTTTGGAGAGAGAGAGAGTGCGCAGGGGAGGGGCAGAGAGAGAGAGGGAGACACATAATATGAAGCAGCTTACAGGCTTGGGGCTTGAACGCACAAACCAAGAGATCATGACCTGAGATGAAGTCAGAGGCTTAACAGACTAAGTCCTCCAGGCGCCCCTCTTTCCTTCCTTCTTTCCTTCCTTCCTTCCTTCCTTCCTCCCTCCCTTCCTTCCTTCCTTCCTTCCTTCCTTCCTTCCTTCCTTCTTTCCTTCCCTTCCTCTCCTTTACCTTCTCTTTCTTTTCCCAATTGGCTTATTTCTCTGGTTGTAACAGAGTTTAAAATCATGGCCACGGAGGAAACAAAATTATTATCTGTCTTCCAAAGTTGTATACCTTGCCCTGAAATATGAAGATAATGCCAAAATGCTGCCAAATTGGGTTGTCCTGTTTTGTATTTAAACTTCATCCAAGTTCTTTCCTTATGTCAATCAGCAAAGTAAACATAACCTGCCATCTGGTGGAAGTGAGGCAAATGATTTCAGGAGGAAGCAATGAATATCTAACAAGAATAGAAAGCCCAATGTGTAAGAGAAACATGCAGGGGAATAAGTTATTTGCACAAGCAGATGCTGGAATGAGACAAATTTGGGAGCACATGTGTTATCACATGTGCCTCAATTGTTGCCTTATACTAACATATACCACTTTTTTCAAGAGAAGTTTGAGATCTAAAATGGAATGAGATCTAAAATGAAAATCTTCTGATTTTAAAAGTAAGCAATTAACAGAATATAGAGAAAACATAAAACAATTTAAATATCAAATTCAGTCCAGGGACCATGTTTGCTTCCTAGTTTTAAAAAGGAGACTTGGGGGATGCCTGGCTGGCTCAGTTGGTAAAATGTAGGACTCGATCTCAGCATCATGAGTTTGAGCTCCATGATGAGTGTAGAGATTACTTAATAATAGTAATAATAATAATAATAATAATAAATATTCAAAAGGAGACTTGGAAATTCATTTTACTTCAGTAATAACAATTCTAAAAGCTTTAATATGTATTTATGGAGATGCTTGGGGTAAGCAGAGTTGGATTTGAAGCCTCAATCTTTTTTTTCCTTCTATAATAGTATAGATATAGTCAAGATTTTGAACCTCATGTTCCTGATACAAATTAAGAACCGAATATCTACTAGATTGATATAAGGATATACTAAAATAATACACATTAGGCACTTGAATAATAAGAGGATCTTAACACATACCAATTTATTTCCTCACCTCTCACACTTTCTCTAAAAATTCTGTTACAAAAATGAGGAGTTTAAGGGGGAAAAATAGAACCAAAACTGAGAAAAATATTTGCTCTTAAATATATACTGTTATTAATATACTAAAATCAAAAGTATGATAATATCAATGAGTAATATCTATTAATTAACAGTTATGAAAATAAGTTAATATTTATAAAGCATCTATAAAGAAATACAGTATATAATTAAATAGAGTAACCAGCATGAACAGTGCAGTACAGAACATAAGAGGTGTAAAAGATCAAACCAAAACAAAAAAAATGAAACTATGGTGTTTCACTTGACAGTTTCTGATAGTTTTTTTGAATGCTGTCATCTGAGAATCAGTTTTTTGGTGTACATGTATCTCATATCTATGATGTTATATTTCTAGTTCAATAAAACCAACGATGTTTGATTCCAAATACTTGAAAACTGTTAAAAAAAGCTTTGCAGAGCAAAGCAGCATCATAAAGCAGGATGGCAACTACAATATTTGTTAAATTGGGTTCAGGGGGGCCATTTATTCCATCTGTTATTTCAACTAAACTGCATTTCTGCCTTGAAAGTGTTTCATGAGACTCCAGTGAATGAGGAGTATTTGTGATTCATTTTAGTACCAGAATATTCCAGAATAATTGGCTTTTAGTGGAGAGCTGCCATCATGAGCCAAATTTTAAAATATGCTATTTTTCTGAATTTTGTGGCCATGGAGGGATACTTTGAAAGGATATTATAATGGCATGCGCTGCTACTAAAATGTGATTTTGCAGTTATTAGCCAGGAAAGGATCCTTTTAGAATATAATATAGACAACAGAACAGACCTAGACAGATATTTCTTATATTCTTGTCCACTACAGAACTATTACATGTGGTATTATACATAAGTGACATTTCTAAAAGTTGCATAATTAAGCTTCAAGTGATTAATCTAATGTTAGTTTAATAATTTTTCATTATGGGTGCAAGAAAAATGATAAGGCAGTTCCATGACCAAAGTCGTGACCATCACATTACCATGCAAAAATAATTAAATGTACTATATACTAGGACTAAAGAATGCAAGAGAAGATAGAGCTCTTACTTGATGTAGAACAAATTAGCAATGTGTATCTTCAATCAGGGCAGTACATTGGTAAGATGATTAGGTGCATGAGTGTTATATACTTATCTATTTCCAAAGCATAGAGATAATTTTTTAAATGTAAAATGATTATATAAAATTAACACATTCAGCGGCACCTGTGTGGCTCAGTTGGTTAAGCATCCGACTTGGGCTCAGGTCATGATCTCACAGTCTATGAGTTCAAGTCCTGCGTCGGGCTCTGTGCTGACAGCTCAGAGCCTGGAGCCTGCTTCAGATTCTACGTCTCCCCCTTTCTCTGCTCCTCCCCCTGCTTATGCTCTGTCTCTCTCTCTCTCTCTCTCTCTCTCTCTCAAAACTAAACATTTAAAATTTATTTTTAATCAATACACAGTTAAAAAAAACACTGCATTTGCATTATTTGTTTGTTTTTATTGGTGATGTCTGATTGTCTCAAACTCATTACTTAACTAGCTCAAGAATTAGACATGGATGGGGAAATAGATTTTGCTTTCACAATGTATTCAAACTAAAAAAGAAACAGTAAAAATCACAATACACTTTGACATGTACTGTTGTAAAGATTTTCCCAGAATACGTGGGAGTACAGAGAAACAGAACAAAAAAGTTGGTGTGGGTTAAGTATAGGAAGGAAATTTTTGGTGAAAAAGCTAATAATTAAGCTAAATTTTGAAGATTATCAGGGACTTTATTGGGATAGAAAGGCTTTTCAGTGTTCACTCCAATACATGACATCTAATAGTTGCTTAATAATTGATGGAAGAATGAATAAAGAATGAATTGTTGGCATGGTAAGATATAAATTACAAGCAGTTCTGCAATACTGATAAAATTTAGGAGAAAACACCGGTACAAAGGATGAATCTAGAAATGAACTTTCTTTATGGAAGGACCAAGGATGTTCCATGAAGAGATTATTGAAATAGTTAAATATTTAAATATTTATACATGTTACACATTAGTAGTACTGAGGATGGGGTGAGGAAGACAAGTCTGGAAACTGATACCAATTAAAAAACTACTGCAATAATTTTGGAGGGATTTTCTAAAACTTTGGTAATAGAAATAAAAAGATAAATTCCACAATTAAAAAAAAATACAACACAATTTTCAGTTGGATATGGGAGGTGAAAGAAAAGGAGACTGGAATGTCTTTCAGGTTTAAATATGTATAACTGGGAGAATGGAGCTTTCACCATACGAAGAAAATTCCATATCAGGAGCAGGTTTGAGAATAAGGAGATTCAATTATAAAATGTTACATTTGAAATACCTTTCTGAAACTCAGGAGAATGTCTGGATTATGTATTCAATTACTACTCTACTCTACCTAGCTGTGCTAGGTGTCGAGAATCTTTGAGTATATAGATGCCAATTAAAGCAAACATTTGCATACTGGATTTTACACACTGAATATAAAAAAGGACAGAGAAGAATCCTGAAAACTTCAATGATAATGTGAAGAACAGAGGAAAACAACCTGAAGAAAAAGCTAAGATTGAATCTGAGAAGAGTAAAATTAAAAGATTGTGTTATCATAAGATGAACATATAGTTTATCATCCTAACTGATGCATTTTTTTAGAGATATAGGTGGTATTATTAGTGATTACATCAGGACAGAAGATGTGAACCCAGCCCACCCCAGTCAAAACAAGGGCATATGGTCAAACTAATTATCACGCAAACCAAGAGACAAGTAAAAGTACAATTATCAGTTCAAAATGCTAAAGAAATTCCAAGTAACCTAGAGATTGATCCATAGTTCCAATAGTTTAAGGCAGCGAATGCTTTTAAAAATCATCCTTCTCAAAATTCTTCCAGATTTTGCCCACCGACCAATCCCAAAACCACTGCCTCATTTTTAGGTATATGTTAGAGCAGCACCCAAGTTATAATACTGAAATTTGTATTATATTCCTATTGCTGCTGTAACATGTTACCACAAAATTAATGCCTTAAAGAACACAAATTTATTATTCTGCATCTCTCAAGGCAGAAGTCCTAAAATGATGTTGGAGAGGCTCCATTCCTCTGGTAGCTGTAGGAGAAGATGTATTCCCTTGCCGTTTTTAGCTTCAAGAGGCCACTTGCATTCCTTCCTTTGTGGTCCCTGTTCATCTTCAAAGTCAACAGCATTGCATCCTCAAATCTCCATTGGACTTGACCTGCGCTCCATTATCACAGTTCTCCTCACTGTAATCCATTCATCTTCCTCTTAGAAGGACCACTGGGTCCACCCAGATAATCCAATATAATCTTCCTATCAATTCAATCTGAAGGATCCATAACTTAATCTCATCTGCAAAACCTCTTTCCCACATAATGTAACACAGTCCTAGGTTTTGAGGATTAGGATGCAGAGATTGGGTAAGTGGTCATTATACTGTCTGTTACAATCAGTAAGTAAAAATATTTTGGATTTGGATTTCTGTATAAAATTAATTGTGTGGACTGGACAGAATGTGAAATCACCTCAAAAGTCAAATCCTTATTCAAATGGTTCCCCATCAGGTTTTCAAATATGGCGAGTGTCTATATACATATATATATATATATATATATATATATATATATACATATATGTATTTTTTTTCAAGCACCAGTTTGTACCATCATATTATTCCTGTCTGAGATATTTCTCTATTCATATTATATGTGAAATTAATAAATGATAGAACTGAGCTACTTCAGTATGATTGATATAAGAAGACTGTGAAGAAGTTAAATGTTCTTTGTGGATTACCAAGCCATTTGTATCTTCATGAATTAACGAAATTTCATTAAGCGCAATGCATTAAATAAAAAACATTTATTTTGAATTCACTGGAAAATAATGCTTTTTAATAATATGTATCTTTGGGAGTTAGCAAAATTCAGCTTCTGTAACAATGTCTCTCTTTTTTTGTTAATGTAACATAATACTTAGAATATAATGTAGATTCAAATTGGACTGAAGTTGGGGCACCTGGGTGGCTCAGCCGGTTAAGCTTCGGACTTTGACTCAAGTCATGATCTAGTGGTTTGTGAGCCAGAGCCCCACGTCAGGGTCTGTGTTGAGGGTGAAGAACCTGGAGCCTGTTCGGATTCTGTCTCTCCCTCTCTCTCTGCCCCTCCCCCACTCGCGCTCTGTCTCTCTCTGCCTCTAAAAAAAAAAAAGAAAAAAAAACTAATAAAAAAATTAAAGAAAATAAATAAACGTTAAAAAAATTCAGATTGAACTGAAGTTGGCAAGGATAAAAATACCAAACGATCACACACTCAAAGTCCAAATTTTATTACTGGTGGCACTATTGTGAATTAAATAAGTTAACAAATCATTCAAATCTTTGTAAAAATTGATTTATATTTATTTATTTCTAGGGAAAATAATATGAAATAATTATTGGGCCAAGTCATGATTAATAATAAGAGTAATTATTTTTTTTTATTTCATTAAGCACTTCTGGAATCAAAAGTATTCCAGAGAGCTTTAAAACTTTAACTTCATGTTCTCCAGGGTTATATAATTCCATTATAGAATATATATTCCTCAGAGAGTATTTACTTTTTCTATATCTGATATGCTATCTGTCAAGGAAATGAACTTAAAAAGAAATTTTTTTAACGTTTATTTATTTTTGAGAGAGGAGATAGACTGTGAGTGGGGCAGGAGCAGAGAGAAAGAGAGACAGAATTCAGAGCAGTCTCCAGGCTCTGAGCAAGCTGTCAGCACAGAGCCTGACGGGGCTCAAACTCACAAACCAGGAGATCATGACCTGAGCCGAAGTTGGACATTTAACCAACTGAGCCACCCAGGTGCCCCGTCAAGGAAATGATCTTTAAAAAAAATAATTAAATAAAAATGAAAAAAATAAAAATTATGTCCTAGCCTTTCACACAGGATCAAGCTGCAAATATCTTAACTAGGTGCTTAGTTATTTTCTACTATGTGTCTCCCAGGGGCGCCTGAGTAATTCAGTAGGTTGAGCTTCTGACTCTTGATTTTCGGCTCAGATCATGATCCCAGTGCTGTGAGACTGAGCCCTGCATGAGGCTCCATGCTTAGCATGAAGTCTGCTTGGGATTTTCTCTCTCTCTCTCTCAAATAAATAAATAAATAAATAAATAAATAAATAAGTTTGTATCTACCAGATAATTTATCAATTATGCTGGACTTTCACTACTCCCTTTAAAAAAAAAAAATATTTATTTTTAGAGAAAGAGACCAAGAGCAGGGAGGAGGCTTTGTGTTGTGAATGCACAGCCTGACACGGAGCTTTGTCTCACAAACCTCGAGATCATGACCTGGGCCTAAATCGAGTCAGACACTTAACCAACTGAACCACCCAGGTGCCCCCTCACTACTTTCTTAAGTGTCTCTTTGATATATGAATTCAAATCATATTGACTTTTATGACTAAGTCACTTTAATATGCTCAATATCATCAGCAACAAAACTCTTTACCAAGTTTATTTTACATATTTGAAGACGCCCTTGAAAACAAATTGAACTTTAAAAAATCAGAGTATTTTGAATATTCCCGATTTTTTTTTTGAATTTTTATTAAGTTAAATCATAAGTTGCAGGGTTTTTTTTAATTATATTTAATAATTTGCTCATTTTCCTTTTTGTGTGATTGGGATTGGGACCTTTTAATTTTGAGGTGCTAAAAAGACTTGCCAGGACTTGTGTTGTCTCCAGATTGAAGTAACAGGGACTGTATTTAACCTGTGACACATGAAACTGAAAACACTGGACAAAATATGTAAAACAATATTTTTTAGTTACTAGGTAATAATCAATACAGACTATTGTTCCCTGACAGAAGAGAAACCAATAAGAAGCTGTACCTCTAGCTCAGTGACTACAGAGAGTTCCTGGGCAGCAGCAAATTTTATTTATTTATTCAGTAATAAATTTATTCAGGAATAAAGCTGAGTTGACCAGATAAGGTTCAGAGTATAGTGAAACTTATGCTAGAACTTGCAGGGCACAGTACTGGAGAAGAGATTTCGAAGAGAGAAAGAAAGACAGAGGGAGGGAAGAAGGAGGAAGACAGGGAGAGAGAGAGAGAGAGAGAGAAGGAGAGAGAGGAGAGAGAGAGAGAGAGAGAGATCTGTAGAAGCTCTCCCTTAAGTTTTTGACTGTTGCTGATCTGCACATGCAGAAAAGGAACTGAACTACCTGAAGTCAAAGAGAGAATTACTAGAAAAGACTGAGTATAAATGCCTTGGTGCTCACAATGGTAGGGAACAGTTAATGTTGCAACAGGCCAGCATGGAAAAAACTCCAAATTCATAAGCATTGCAGAATACTGAGATGGGTATTATGGCCAAATATGCCCTAATCTAAAGGTTGTTCTAGGCATACCCTAACCATGTTTTAAAGTAAGCTTCAAAAGATTACATTGATTTTAAAGTCTATTTATTCTGAGAGAGAGGGAGGGGCAGAAAGAGAGGGAGAGAGAGAAGCAGGCTCCACATGTTGTCAGCAGTCAGCTTGACACGGGGCTCGAACTCACGAACGGTGAGATCATGACCTGAGCCAAAATTAAAAGTCAGATGCTTAACCAACTGAGCCACCCAAACACCCCAAGATTATGCTAATTTTAAATAAACCTAACAATGTCTCAGAATAATAAAACCAAGCATTACTTGAAGGCAATACACATACATACATACATACATACATACATATGTACATGCACACATATGTACATACACACATTTTAGTGCCTGACAAAATACAATTCAAAATATTGGGCCTCTAATTGGGAAAAAAAAATGTAACCCGTAGCCAGGAGATTTAATCAATAGAAACTAGCTTAATGACAGGGATCATAGAATCATCAGACAAGAATGTTGAAACAACTACAATAACTAAACTCCAAAGATTTAAGAAAGCAGTGAAAATGTGATCATGATGAGAAGAGATGTAAAAGATATAGAAAAGACCCAATGGAACATCTGGAGATGAAACATATAACTAAAATGAAAAATCAATGGCTAAGTTTAATGGCCAACTAGACATTGCAGAATTTGAGTTCTGTGAACTTGAAGTGCCTCCAATAGGTTCTATCTAAATTAGAAAAAGGAAAAGAGGAGCAAGTCCTTGAATATTAACCTTAAAAAGATTGGAATTAGGATAAAATCAACACTTTTCTGGCACTTTCAGAGTCTTTAATCACTATCAAACTGTATAAAATAAAAAAAAATAAAATAAAATAAAATAAAATAAATGAGATGGATGATGTAATTAAAGCAAACATTTTATAAGGTAAATTTATTGCCCATTTGGATTAATTTAAAATATGAAAATCTCATGATCTTGAAAGTATTGATGGCTTATGTTTAATGAAGTTTTTGTTTATTATTTGGAGTATATTAAACTTCAATATTAAAAACTCATTTTAAAACCTAAGCATCATATATGAATGAAAGCAGGTATGCATTCCATGACCAAACTTAATTGATTGCAGTTATATTGCTGATTAAAGAGGATTCTATGCCTCATAATTTTCTCATAGGAATTGCCTTTCTTCTGTATTGGTGATAAACATTTTATTTAATACTTGATATTAATTATAATTATAAATTTTGACATTTTGATAAGTAAAATATCTACATACCAACTTTCCTTTTATGGTAATTCACAACAATAGTCACCATCAACAGAAATACTTATGTTTTTTGCTTGATATCTTATGTTTGCCACTCTAGATGTACTTTCTGCTGTTCTCCAAACTTATCTAGCCCTGGGAAACTGAGCTCTGTGGATTAAATGGACAAATTTCCATGCTTTGTCTTGCTGATCAATTTGTCAGTATGTAGACTTTTGTGATGATTAGAGGAGTATGAGGTCATTGTATTTAACCCTCTGGTTTTCTCTCTGTGAACCCAGGAGGTTAACCTTGTTTCACAAAGGATCTCCTCTTCTTCACTGTATTCCACCACACCTGACTTTTCCTTACCTTCAGATTCCAGAAATCCCTTCCTCCCTTTGTGTAGTCAGCTTAAGAATGGAGACAGCTCAGGGGCACCTGGGTGGGTCAGTGGGTTAAGCATCTGACTTCAGCTCAGGTCATGATCTTGCAGTTTATGAGTTCGGGCTCTGTGCTGACAGCTTGCTCAAGCCTGGAGCCTGCTTCAGATTCTGTGTCTGCTCCTCCCATGCTCATGCTCTGTCTCTGTCTCTCCATAATAAATAAACGTTAATTTTTTTTTTTTTAAATGGAGACAGCTCAGTTGCTACTCGTTTGAGGTTACCCAACTATCCATCCTTTGTGTTTCCTGTATCCCATCTTATAAACTGCAATTTTATGAGTATAATCTTCTTTACCTATTTTACCTCGAATGTGCTTTCCGTTTCCTAATTGACACATAATTTTGGCAATGTTTTTGATGAGTTGTGATAAATTATAAACTATTTCATTATAAATAATAATATGAAGTAAAAAGATAGTTGATTAACCTTTCATGAAAGCGAAATATCTTAAAGCTCATTTAAAGCTCACACATGTGCACAAGCCATTCATTTTACCAATCAAAGTTCACACATTACTTTTGTATATACAGTAAAACCTTGATTTGAGAGCATAGTTTGTTCCAGAAACATGCTTGTAATCCAAAGCATTTGTATATCAAAATGAATTTCAAGAACCATTGGCTCAATTGTTATCTTGTGATATTTGGTGTCACCTGCTACTCATATTGCAAGACATTGCTCGTTTATCAAGATACAATTTATTAGAAATGTTTGCTCATCTTGCAGAGCACGTGCACAACAAGTTACTCTCAATCCAAGGTTTTACTGTATTGTAATCTATATTAAAGGTTGTAGATATTTCACATTTAGTTTATACAAATAACAAAATACATTTGAAATGTATACACATAAAGGTACACTTTGACATGGTTTTCAAATTCTTTCATGCCATTGTTATTATACTTTGGCTTAATTCAGACAGTTTTCTTGAAACGATCTGGCAAAAGCTCTCTAAATCAACTGAAATATGATTTATTCATTGCTTACTGTAGTCTTTCCATATGTATTTATCAAATAGGCTTCTCAGTTAACTATTATTGCATAACAAAACAATAAACCTTAAACAAAACCTTAAAACAATAAGCCTTTATTGTTGCTACTCATGAGCTTATGTGAGTCTAAGAAAGTAGCTGAAAATAATAACTACCTCAGTATTGGGAGACAGAGGGGAGTTTTCTCTAAGGAGGTTGTTTGTGATGTGAATTATAAATGTTAGCCTGGAAAAGTGAAATAAAAATATAATTTCTTTAGATCATAGAATAGTTATTTTACAAAATGTAGTCAATAAAACAATGTCATGGAATACACACATTTTCATGTTAGAAACAAAGTAATTAGAATATGTATAAGCATGCAGAATTAAACCAAATGGCAGGACTGAAACAAGTTTATTTAAAAGTCAAGAACTTGCAATAAATTATTATAGGATATCCTTACTAATCATATAAAAAATATTTTGTGTGCTAAGAAAGTCATTTTAGTTAGCTTTTGAATATTATTTAGTTCTAATCTTATCTAAATATCTTAACTTACTTCTTTACTTGTTTGTCTACATTAGTCAATAATTTTAATATTGGACTGAAGTTAATTTCACAAAGTCAATAATAAGACGAATGGTTGCAAAGTTGTTTTTTTTCTCTTAGCTATCAAAAATGGCAGGAACAAACCTCAGAGGAAATTAAAATCCAGACCTATTTTAACATCAATATTGATGGTCAATATTCATTTTTAAGCATACATTATTGTAAATTTGATTAATATAATATTATCTGCTGTGTGCTTAGACTAGTGAGATATATTAATTACTTTCATGACTAAAATAAAAATAGTAAGCTGAAACATTATTTTCATGTAGTCTGTGTTTAATCACACTGACTTTGTTCACATAGAGCAATTAATCGCAGAATAATTCTAATGTGATGTTGTATACTTTACATTTGGCAAAAGCATCCACAGTAAGAAATTCATTCTTTAATTAAATATTAAAGGTCATAGATGGCACTTAAAAATGATGTTTTGAACATAAGCTTACTTATTCTTCTCTTTGAAACTCTATTAAAATCACCATGGGGATGAAGAAACATATGTTCATAAGGATTTTTTTTTTAATGATAATAGAAGAGATCTTATCAGAGGAGCTCTATTAACCAACTTTTGGATGTTATAAACCTGATGAGATCATTTCCTTTCCAAAGTAGCTTATAGCAAACAGTATCTTCCACTAAAAAAGACAAAATGATAGAGAAGTAGATATAATTTGAGCATAAAGCATCACAGAAGTAAAAGTAAAGGGGCTAATATTACCGATGATGGAATGATTTGGGGATGGTAAATGCATGTCTGCCAAATTCTAAACATATATGGGGCAGGAGGCTGGAAACCTCAGCCAGAAATCTGTTAGGGACGATATAAAGTTTTCCTTATTCTCCTACTACTAAAGAGCAAAAGATTTGAGTTCTGAGTCTATCATAGAGACATCAGAGTCTGCTAATGAACACAGTAAGCTTTTGATAAAATTGCTCAAAAATTGCGGGAACAGACTAAAGAAGATGACGATTCAGCATTATCAAATGTGTCACCCAGCTTCAACGTAGCATCAGAATAGCATTGACTTGTCAATAGAAATAATTTAATGAAAAAACATTATTTTGAAATCCTCAGATTTCTGAGGGAAACTAATTACAGCTCTTGTTTTTATCCTAAGTTAAAAAAAAAAAACGTTTAAAATGAAAGCAAAAAAAAAGATATTTTAGATAAAAACCAAGTGAAAGAAATTTTATTTTAAATTTGAAGTGAAAACTTACTAAAAAGAGCGTGTAAACTTGAAGGAAAAGAGTACAAGACAGAAACAAGACTGGACAGAAGTAAATACAGAGCAACAAAAAGCAAGATTCTAATGAACTACCCGAATGCAGATGATTTAAAACAATACTAACCACTTGTAGGTGAAGGTCAATGTAGAAGTAAAATGGATGACAACAGTTACATGTAAAATGAGAAAGGGTGCTTGGGTGGCTCAGTTGGTTAAGCATAGTACTTCAGCTCAGGTCATGATCTCATGGTTTGTGAGTTTGAGCCCCATGTCTGTGTTGACAGCTCAGAGACTGGAGCCTGCTTCGGATTCTGTGTCTCCCTCTCTCTCTGCCCCTCCCCTGCTTGCACTTTGTCTCTCTCAAAAATAAATAAATATTAAAGAGAGAGAGAGAGAGAGAGAAGTGAATGATGAAGTTAAAGTGTCAAAAGTTTTTGTTTTGTTTTCTTTAGTGGCTTAACACAACAATATTCATTTTGCTTACATATTTGCAATTTGGGCAAGCCCTCTTAGGAAGCTCATTTGCTCATTTCTTCTCCATTTAGTGTCTACTGGGACATCTCAAAGTCTGAGGGCTGTAAACATCATAATGTTCTCTCATTTATACATCCAGTGGTTGATCTTGGCTATTGGTTTACATGTTAGCTGGTGCCATTGTGGCCTCTCTATGTGGCCTGGGCTTCCTCACAAAATGATGGCTGAATTCCAAGAGGCGGTGCAAAGAGAAAGACACAGAGCCAAGTGGAAGCAGTATTGACTTTTCTAACCTAGCTACAGACGTCACACAGTGTCTTCCTCTATATTCTATTTGTTAAAAGTACATAACTAAGGAAGCCTATATTCAAGGGGAGGGGAATAGACTCCATCTGCTGACAAAAGAATATCAATATAACACTATAAGAAAAATACGTGGTATGGGATAGATTAGTGCAACTATCTTTGGAACATATATATTACACTGAGTTTTTTGCAGATTGTGATTTTTTTAACCTTTATTATTTTTATTTTTATTTTTTTACCTAGGGTATAAGTGACCTGTAATGTTATATTTATTTCAGGTATAAAACATAATGATTTGATATTTGTATACATTGCAAAAGAATCACCCCAGTAAGTCCAGTTGGCATCCATCAGGTTACATAGTTACATGTTTTTTACTTGTGATGAAAATGTCTCAGGGAACTGTTCGTCTTTCTAAATCCCCATAACTATTTCCTGTCTAAACCCATGTCCATTGGCAATGTGATTTGTACCTTCTTCCTACAAGAAGTTGAGTCTACATCTTCTTTGGAAAAATGCTTATTTAGGTCTTTGGGGCATTTTTTATTGGATTTTTTTTTCTTTGCCATTGAGTTGTATGAGTTCCTTATATATTTTGAATTTAAGCCCTTATCAGATACAAGATTTGCATTTTTTTTCATTCCAAAGTTGTCTTTTCTTTTTGTTGATTGTCTTATTTGTTGTGCAGAAGCTTGATATATTCCAACTTGCTTAAATTTGCTTTTGTTGCCCATGCCAGTGGTGTCATATCCAAACAGATTATTGCTAAGACCAGTGTCAAGGAGATTTTCTCTATGTTTTCTTCTAGAAATGTTTTATAATTTCAGGTCTTACATTTAAGTCTTTAATCCAATTTAAGTTAATTTTTGTGAAGGCAGTAATCCAAGTGTCGTTTCATGTTTTTGCATGTAGATACCCAATTTCCCCAACACCGTTTAGTAACAACACTGTCTTTTCCTCATTCAGTGGCTTCCATGTCCAATGTGGAGAAATACAAATAGCCAACATGTATATGAAAAGATGTTCAACGACACTAATCAGAGAAATTCAAATAAAAAACCACAATGTGAAATCACCTCACACATAATGGCCATTGTTAGACAAGAAATAACAAGTGTTGGTGAGGAGGTAGAGAAAAGGTAACCCTTGTGCACTGTTGGTGGGGATGTGAATTGGTGCAGCCACTGTTAAAATCAGTCTGGACATTCCTCAAAAAGTTAAAAACAGCATTGCAAAATGATCCAGTAATTCCACTACAGAGTATTTACACCAAGAAAATCAAAACACTAATTTGTAAGATATATGTACCCCTATGTTTACTGCAGGATTATTTACAATAGTCAGGATATGGTAGTAACCCAAGTGTCCATTGATAGCTGAATGAATAAAGAAGATGCAGTGGATATATACAATGGAATATTAGTCAGCCTACAAAAAGAATGGAATTATACCATTTGCAACAATAAGACTTGCAACAAATCTTGCCATTTGAAATAACCTAGAGAGTATAATACTAAGTGAAATAAATCAATCAGAGAAAGACAAATGCCATATGATTTTGTTAATATGTGAAATTTAAGTAACAAAACAAAAGAATAAAGGAAGAAAACAAACAAATAAAAAACAGACTCTTAAATACAGAGAACAAACAGGTGGTTGCCCAACAAGAGGTGGGTGGGAACATGGGTGAAATAAATAAAGGGGATTAAGAGTACACTTATTTCAAATAGAAAACCCAAAAATGGACCCACATCTATATGGTCAACTAATCTTTGATAAAGGAGAAAAGACAATCTTTTTAACAAATGGTGTTGGGAACATGCAAAAGAATGAAACCGGACCACTTTCTTATACCATACACAAAAAATAAATTCAAAATAGATGAAAGCCTAAATGTGTTAGAGGGAACCATCAAAATCCTGTAGGAGAACACAGGCAGAAAACCTCTTTGGCATTGGTCATAGCAACTTCTTCCTAGATCCATCTCCAGAGACAAGGGAAACAAAAGCAAAAATGAACTATCGGTACCTCATTAAGATAAAAAGCTTCTGCACAGCAAAGGAAATAATCAGCAAAACTAAAAGGCAACTGAGAGAATGTGAGAAGATACTTTCAAATGATATATCTGATAAAGGGTTAGTATCCAAAATCTGTAAAAAAACTCATCATCCTCAGCACCCAAACATGAAATAATCCACTGAATGGGCAAAAGACATGAATAGACATTTTTCCAAAAGGACATCCAGATGGCTAGCAGACACATGAAAATATGCTCAACATCACTCATCATCAGGGAACTGCAATCAAAACCACTATGAGATACCACCTCATACCTGTCAGAATGGCTAAAATTAGCAACACAGGAAACAAGTGTTGGCAAGGATGTGGAGAAAAGGGAACCCTCCTACACTGTGGGAATGCAAACTGGTACAGCCACTGTGGAAAACAGTATGGAAGTTCCACAAAAAGTTAATAATAGAACTACCCTACAATATGATCCAGCAATTACAATACTAGATATTTACCCAAAGGGTACAAAAATACTAATTCCAAGGGATACATGCACTCCACTGTTTATAGCAGCATTATCAACAAGAGCCAAACTATAGAGAGAGACCAAATTTCCACAGACTGATGAATGGATAAAAAAGAGGTGGTATGCATACAATGCAATATTACTCAACCACAAAAAAATAATGAAATGTTGCAATTTGCAATGACATGGATGGAGCTAGAGTGTATTATGCTAATCAAAATAAGTCAGTCAGAGAAAGACAAATATCATGTTTTTACTCATATGTGGAATTTAATAAAGCAGATGAACATAGGGGAGAAAAAGAGAGGCAAACCGTAAGACAGACTGTTAACTTATAGAGAACAAACTGAGGGTTGCTGGAGGGAAGGTGGGCAGGGGGATAGGTTAAATGAGTGATGGGGATTAAGGAGGGCACTTGTTGGGATGAGTCCTGGATGTTATATGTAAATGATGAATCACTAAATTGTACTCCTGGAACTAATATTACACTATGTTAACTAACTGAAATTTAAATAAAAACTTAAAACAGTAAAGAAATAGGTTCACATATTTCAATGAGCACTGAGAAATGTGCTGAATGGTTGAATCATATTGTATACCTAGATCTAATACTGTATGTTAATTAAAAAAAATAATTAATTAAAAAAATAAAATGACAACATGCTCCACCAATCTCACTTCTATGTATATAGCCAAAGAAAATGAAATCATGATCTCAAGATTTATCTGTATGCTTGTGTTTATTGCTGCATTATTCACAATAGCCAAGATATGGAAACAACCTAAGTGCCCTTCTCTAGATAAATGAATAAAACAGATATGATACATACAAACACACCCCCCACACACACAATTGAATATTATTCATCCATGAAGAAGAAAATGCCAAAAAAAACCAAAACATACATTTTGCAACAATGTGGATGAAACTTGAGGGCATTATGTTAAGTGAAATAAGTCAGACAGAAAAAGACAAATACTGTACTATCTCACTTATGTGAAATCTAAGAGACTCAGACTCATAAAAGCAGAGAATAGAATAGTGGTTGTCAGAGGCTGGGGAGAGGGAGAAGAGTATTGGTTAAAGAGTACAAAGTTTTGGAGAAGTATTGGTTAAAGAGTACAAAGTTTTAGTTCTAAGTTGAATACATTCTGGAGAGTCAATGTACAGCATTGTGAGTTAATACTTAATAATACTATATTTTATACTTGAAATTTGATAAAAGAATAAATATTGGGACGCCTGAGTGGCTCAGTTGTTTAAGTGTCCAGCTCCTGATTTCGGCTCAAGTCATGATCTCACAGTTTGTGAGATTGATCCCTGTGTTGGGCTCTGTGCTGTCAGTGTGGAGCCTGCTTGGGATTGTCAATCTCCCTCTCCCTCTGCCCTCCCCCACCTGTGGTCTTTTTCTCTCTCTCTATCTCAAAATAAATAAATAAACTAAAATAAAGAATAGATATTAAGGGTTCTCATGCTTAAAAGGGGTAAGTATGTGAGGTGATGGTTTTAATTTACTAGATGTGGTAACCATTTTACAATGTATATGTATACAAATCATCATATTGTGCACTTAATATGTATATTTTATGTGTCATATATATATCAGAATAAAGCCGGGTGGGGGGGGGGGAACCAAGGAAACTATTAACCCATATGAATCTGTACCTGTACTCTGCCTTCCCCCTTTTTCCACAGATAAGTTAGTGTTGATGATTTCCTACACTCCTATTGAAGTCTAACCTCCAATTATTCTACAATCTCATCTTTTGTTTTTTTTAATCAAAGCTTTGTTTCTGAAATTATATCTTCTCTTCTGTCTCACTAACCTTCCCTCTCTTCTGGAAACAAAAACATAAGAAAACTCAAGAACTCTCCATTTGTTATAATTCTCCTATGACTTCCTATCATCTCCAGATATAATCTCTGCTCTCTTCCATTAAAAAAAAAAATTATTGAAAGAGTTGTCTGTAGCTATTGTTTTTACTTCATATATCAGTCAGTGTTCAACTAGAGAAGCAGAACCAGTGATATATGTGGGGGGGGGGGTGTATATGTATATGGTGTATGACTGAGAACTTGCTTTTTCAATTAAATAAGATGATTAAGCTTGCCTGTAAGGCTGCTACCTCCTCGTCTGTGTTGGAACTTGACATCTACAGGGCAGTCATTCAGGAAGGAAAGGTCATGAGCAGGCTGCAACTGCAAGCATGAGCTAGAACCCCACAAGGACATACTGAATTCCATGTGGTTCCTTAATGCTTCTGTCCTTGGTGATAACCATAACTTACATAATCTGGAGCCATTGCCACAAAGATACACATATCTAGGAAGAGAAGCTGAAAAATAACTTAGGGAAAAAACAGAACAATTGCAAGCCTATTTGTGCTTTACGTCCATGGGGTGAGTCAGCAGATCTACACACATTGCAGAGACATCTCAGTTCCCAATCCACATTCTGCAATCAAATACAGTATACCAATTAGTTTTCTCCACCAGCACTACCCTGAGATTGATTTCTGTACTGATTTTCCAAGTCCCCTCTGCAGCTTTTTTAACCTAGTTGTTCAATGAATTAATTAGAATTGAAATTTTGGAGATGGTCTGGAGTTTAGGTTCCTTTCTGATACTAGAAATTCCTTTCCCACGAAAAGAAAAATGACTGCCCAGGAGGAGTTTCAGAGAGTGGTGCCAGAAGTTAATCTTCTCATGCAAGATAAACTGAGAAGCAATATGGGCCTTTTATTATATTTCCAGAAATAATACACCAGATGATGCATAAGCATATTTTAGAAATGCAAGATAATTAATATGTCACACTCCCTTTTCGAAATTGAAATTTCAGGCAATCCTGAGAGCTATCCCTATCAGACAATGGGTTGTAGCTGAAGCCATTTATATACCTCCCCTAAAGTCAATATATAGGGAAGTTTAGGGTGAAACTGCCACTCCAGTATTGCTAACAGTTGACATAAACTTATTTGCCAAAAGTCTCTCGGATACTATTTTAAAAATGAGTTAAAAAAATAAGATTTACTGGCCATCATTGTGCAATTATCAACAAAAACGAGCGCAAATTAAAATAAAATGGGCAAAATATTAGATCAAATACCTCAGTAAAGAAGATATATAAAGTAAAACAAGTACTTGAAAAGTTACACATCATTGGTCAATAGAAATTTCGAGTTATATTCACACTGAGATATTACTATACATCCATCAGAATTCAGTTAAAAGATACTATTTCAAAAGATCGGTGAAGTTGTTACCAACTAAGCACTCATCCAATGTTGGAGAAATGCAAAATATCAAAATCACAGTGGAAAACAGTTTGACAATATTTCAGATAAAAGTACCCTAAGATCTAGTCATTCTACTTTTAAGTATCCAACCAGGATAAGTGAAAGAAAAAATAAAAAATCCTACAAAGGTTTGTAGACAAAGAGTAAATCCACACCAGAACAGCCCAATGTCCACCAACCAATACATAGATAAACAAAAAGTAGGATATCCCTACAACTGAAAATTCCTCAGGAGTAATAGTGAATGAAGTATATTAAATTAAAAATATAAATGAATCCCCAAAATAGTGTGATATGAAGTAGAATCAAGACACAAAAGACTACATACGGTATGGTGCCACTCTATCTTCACAGATCAGTAGTTGCCTGGGCTTAAGTTGAGTGATTCACAGAGAATAAGAAATAAGGGAGCTGTTGGGGATGATGAGATGTTGTAAAACTTGATTATGGTGGTAATTTTAGGACTCTATGGATTTTGCATTTACCAGACCTCATCAAGCTGTACATTTAAGATGAATGATTACACAATATGTACAATTTCCCTACAAAGGAGCTTTAGGAAAATAGTTGAATTGATATTACATCCATGTACCCTAATGATGGTGCAGTACCTTAAAATCAACCTCAATATTTGTGATCATTAAGTCAGGTTTTTTTTTTCATTATTGCACAAGGCATAAAATCAGCATGATAGTGATAATGATGGCTGAAAACATAAAATATAATTACTTACATATTTACTTACTATACACATATAATTTTACAAGTCTTTTGAAAAATTTAGTCTTGTTATACCCATTTTACACATGATTAAACTGAGGCACCAATTAATTTATTTTTCCAAATTTGCACAACAACATGTCGTAAAGCTCACATGTGGTCCCATGATCCTGACTCTAGGATCCATGCTCTAGTTTATACCACTAAGCTGTTTGCCCATTACCTAATGATGGCTCCTCAGGCATAAAGTAGAAGAAAAGAATGACACACAATACTTAGAAGGATATAAAAATTACCACTTTATTGGAGGTTTATTGGCACAGAATCAAATACAGAATTTAAGAAAGAACAGACATTTTGTTATTGAAGACAGCCCCATTTCTTGCATTCTCAGCTACCATGCATTCTTTCAGGGATTTCTTTTCACCTACCAGGTGTGAGTATAATAAATATATCAAGGAGGAAATTAAGCAGCCTTGTAAGGAAACCACCTAACTACAACATTGTGGCTTACTGTTCATTAAATAATCCAATTTCACTTTTACCCTTCATATTTAATAAAATATAACTTTTTTGCAACTATTTTTAACTTTGTTATATGCCCCTGCTTGCTAGTTCAGAGCTCATTTCCTAAATATATTCATGTAAATGTTACTTTGAAAAAAAGATATAACAAAGAGAATTCAAAAATACACTGTTGAGTACCTATCTTCTATTCAAAAGACGATAACATAGTCAGACATAAGGAATAACTCCAATAGATGCAGATGATATCCTGTACCCGCATCCCTCCATACATCATGAATAATCGCTGTAGGTCACAAAGCTTTGAAAATGTGTATTACTTTTGAAATTTAACTCGTGTTCACAGAACTTCTAGAAAAAATACTCACATAGGTTTTGATAAAAAGTTTCATGTGGGATGAGATAAAGTTATATCATTTTTTTAAATATTGCTTTCTGTTTTACTAAACTGCATTTGCATCACAATATTCCAAGCCAAGAAGATGTGATGATAATAAACCAAGAACATATACATTCAACAAAGTAACACTTTTAAGCTCACAGTATCCAATAAAATCTTAATTTATTTTAAAATATTTCCATTCCTTTTTTCACTCATATGAAAGTGCATTGAATTAGAACAATCTGAGTGTTTGATAACAAGTAATAAGCCAGCTTCTGTAGGAATACTTTTGAGAAACAAACATGAATAAAACTAAAATTATTATTTGAAAGCAATAGATACTCTAGAGAGTTAAGATGATTTACAGCATTTAAGCAAAATAACAATATGAATTTTGAAAAGTAAATGACTACATCCTGAATATAAATTTTCTTTTTAAAAATGTTTGTTCAGAAAAAACATTTGACATTTTTACAAATTTATGAGCCTTCAGTTGAAAGTTTTCAAAATAACACTGCATCCAAGGAAACATTAAATAGAAAGATATATCAGAAATGCTACACAGTCATAAATTTATTTCGGAATTGGTGTTTTTTTCATCATATTCACCAGCTGAAAGAATGTTTTAAAGTTTTATTTTGACACTATCACTATTAAAGGCCAAACTATAAATTCTAAATAATTGTCTTCTAAGTTCCAAGCTTGCAACCATTTCCAAACTTCATAACATCATATGTTTTGCACATCAGTGTTGTACTGTATGCTATTTCCATTATCTTATTCTCTTTTGCATTCTTCTCCCCATGGTTATTAAGTTCTCTATTTCTTATTTTATTAGAGCATTTACTTCAGAATATTTGAAAATTTTAACTTCTAATCCCTTTAAAATATTATGTTAAATTTGTTTTTTGGGGCGCCTGGGTGGGTCAGTCGGTTGAGCATTGACTTTGGCTCAGGTCATGATCTTGGGTTTCATGAGTTCAAGCCCCACTTCGGGCTCTGTGCTGACAGCTCAGAGCCTGGAGCCTGCTTCAGATTCTATGTCTCTCTATATCTCTCTCTCTGCCCCTCCTCTGCTCGTACTCTGCCTCTCTATCAAAAATAAATAGACATTAAAAAAATTAAAAATATGTTCTTCTAGGTACTTCAGTGTATATTACATTGAAAATATAATCTCACATCCGTAGACAAGCCACTTTATAGTAAAATTCTTAAAATGGATAAAGGTTTCATTTTTGTAAAACACTGACCTGTGTTGCACAACTACAGGAGGCTTCTCATATAGGAGTTTATATAACTTGCAGCCTCTGAGCTTTGTTATCCAAAGATTTCTTGGCCCTTGGTTTGTTGTATAAATTTCTACTGTCTTCCTAAACAGTTTGTAGGGGGAAAAGAAAGCTAATCAAATGAATCAGAGTATTAGATAAACATATTTTTACCTTATCATATTAATCTCCCAAGTTTAGAAAAGAGGACAGTCAGTATTTTAATTATAACCTCTAATATTTCAAGGACACAAAGGAATTAATCTCTCATAGAAACACACAGAAAAAGCACACCAAATTACAGGTATAAAAACTAAATAAATTTGACATGATTCTTTATTTGTTTCAACAGTGATAAAAATTTAGAATGTAGTGCAAGGGAAAAATGAAAACCAAAATAAATTGCCTTAAGAAAATAAAAATATGCTTAATACATAAATAAAATATATGACCTCTGATGTCTTACTTATCTTCCTCATAGGGTTCAAAGTGTTCCTCACCCAGCTAAGTAATCTTTTCTTGAAATATCCTTTAGTTTTTATATGGAAGCTACAGAGACAACAATGTATCTTAAAAAAATGATTCTAAAGAGCCAAAATAATAGATCACTGAATATTTGACCAGGCACTGAGTTCCTAAATAAACTTAGCTGAGTAATTATTCATATTTTGGCTACTCAAATACTATATATATATATATATATATATATGTGTGTGTGTGTGTGTGTGTGTGTGTGTGCGCACGTGTGCGTGTATGTATTCTCTCTCTCTCTTTCACACACACACACACTCACATAGACACTTTTTATTTATTTATGCACTTGTTTATTTGTTTATGTGAGCTTTGTTAATGTGGATCTATTTTGTGTTGTAACAAAATAAAATTTCTAAGTTCCTAAGACTGAAACTAAATCTTAGACTAATTGCAATTAATTCAAATAATTGCATTCAAATAGATAAAATATAAAACATTTTTGATGACTTTCCAGTCATTTCTGTACTGTCCAGCATCACAGAGCTTTTTCTTTAAATTGTTTGCATGTTTTTTCTAAATTTAATAATATTTTGAATAAATCTTATTGGTCTGATTAAGTCTCTTACATACTTATATAAACGGTAAAAAAAAAAATCTAACATTTTGGGGCACCTGGGTGGCTCAGTTGGTTAAGCATCAGACTTTTGATTTAGGCTCAGGGCATGATCTCATGAGTGAGTTCCAGCCCCACATCGGGCTCTGCACTGATGGTATGGAGCCTGCTTGGGGTTCTTTCTGTCCCTTTCTCTCTGTCTCTCCCACGCTCTCTCTTTCTTAAATAAATAAACTAAAAAAAATTTTTTTTTCTAAAAAAAAAAACCTAACATTTCTGACAAAAAAACGTTTTTCAGGACGCCTGGGTGGGCCATTCATCCATTCATCCATTCAAAAACTTTATTAGGAATCTATATATCATTCATCCATTCAAAAACTGTTTATTAGGAACATGTCTGTAACAGGCACACTAAATGCTGTTGCCATAAAAAATTTAGTACTTCAAAATAAAGCAAGTGTGTGTGTGTGTGTGTGTGTGTGTTTATATTTGTTTTGTTTTGTTTTTCTAAGTAGAGAAAAAATAAAGGTAGAATACTTTTACAAGGAAAATCCAGAAAATGTTAATGAATAGAGTTAAGATAATACCTTTGGTCAGTGTAAATAGTATAAATGAAATCAAATGAAACATACTTGAAGGGTTTGGGCCCAACAGCATTCCCCCACACCTACCCCCTGTTCTCATTTCATTTACAAATGAACAGCAGTTCTCAAAACAACAATAGCTTAAGGGGTGGGGGGTGGGGGAAACAAGACCAAAAACAAACAAACAAACAAACAAAGGAAAAAACTAAAATGTTGATTCTTACATTCCTTATAAGGCTCACGCTATTTGAGAGTAAATTCTAAAATGATTTCTTATACACTTTCGATTTATTGTTAATCTTTGGTAACCAGAAATATTTTTATGACCTTTGTTTTGAATATATTTGCATGAAATTTGGGGTGTCCTCAGTAGTTTCATTCTCAAACATAAATTAAACTTTAGGAATCCAAATAAAATAATTATTCCTGCTAGGCAGGAAATTTCTTAGGACTCAGTCTTCACCTGATAGAAGATAATGTCCTGTATCTTCCATGACTGGATCATCCAGGGGTAATTAAATCTCCAAACCCATGTTCTCAGAGCACTGTACATTGGAATCTACTTATATGAAAGGAATGATGGAACAAAGTAGATTGGTTCTTTTTATAATACCAATTACCATGTGCTTGGACTCTCAATAATAGGAAATTTGTTCTACTGATGATAGTATCTTCCATACTAAGATATCAATAAGAATCTGAAACTTTTTTTTGCTTATTTTGAACTGAAGTCTCCCTAAAACTTTCCATCCAATAGTTCTTTGCTTTAAGTTGATAGAGAAAACGTTTAATATTTCAGCCAAGCTACAGATTTATATATTTGAAAACAACTCCGATATCCCTTCTTTACCAAAGTATAATGAGGTCCTCCAACTTCATTATATGATCATATTCTGAATTTTCATCAGGATCGATCAATTCCAAACTTTATGTCCCTATCAAAGTGTGATTCCCAGAACTCTTCATATAAGATAAAATTAGATTGAAAAACCAAATTAAAGTTAGCAGTTCCAAAATTTTTGACTAATTAAATTGGATATTTTTCAACATTCTGATTATATTTTGCTTATTTAAGCATCATAGAGTTTCCAAAAGCTTATGCAAATTGGCATGTGGATCAGAACACTAATTTACAAATTAAATTTGAACTTTTATTGAATTATATTTCCTTCAATAAGATGCTGTGGTTCCGGTCCTTCTTTAAGACAAGGAAAATATTACAAATGTGCATATGAATCTGTGTATCTTGAGTGCAGCCTCCATTAAGTATGACAGACATGTTACTTCACTGAACTTTTAATCATCGCATGGAGAATTGCTCAGTACATTCTACATCTGTTAGCTTCAGAAATTCCAAATTGCTAACCCTGCTAATATGATTTGCCTTTATCAGTGTCTGCCTCAATAAAAGGACAAGTGCAGTTTATGCCTATCTGAAGGAAAATAAGTGAACTTCATCATATTCCTGTATTTCCCATCAGATATTACATTCTACTGCTAATTCTATAAGTAATGCAACTTAAAATATACATTTCACACATGTTTTTGAAGCATAAGTTTTATAAACTATTTGTTAAATGAAAAAATATACTTATTTTTTTCTGTTGTAATCACATTAATCTCAAAATCTGGGTTTTAATGTGTTGTGAACTTGAAATCTTACAAATATATCTTGAAGCATGTATTACTGTGATTAAAACTTGTTCTTTAATTAATTGATGGAGAAAATGCACTGTTGTTGTTTTTCAGTTGCAGATTAGGCAGACATAGCACCTCAATACACATTTTTTATCTCAGACTCTTCTCATCTCCCACCCAGACCAAACTAGTAGCTTTCTAACTGGTTTTCTTGCTTCAAGTGTTGCTTCAAATTCCATCTTTCTAAAGCATAAAACTAGCTTGTCATTTCCTCAATTAAAATGAATCCGTGAATTCTAATCTCCTAGAAGACAATGTCTTAGTATCTAGCAGGCATTTAAAGTGTGACATGAGGGGCGCCTGGGTTGCTCAGTTGATCAAGTGTCTGACTTCATCTCAGGTCATGATCTTATGGTTCTGAGTTCAAGCCCTTCATCAGTCTCACTGCTGTCAGCACACAACCCACTTTGGATCCTTTCTTTTTCTCCCTGTCTATCTCTAAGAAACAAATAAACATAAAAAAAATAATAAAGTATGACATGACCAGTTTCTTGTCCGCATTTACAGTTCATCTAACAAGATGGGGCAAGCTGCTTTTGACTGAACCATTTCTTGTATTCCATGGTGTTAACCTGGGATAAGAAGGCCATTTTCATCAGTATAACGCATCCTGTTACCTATCTGTCCTTTCATATTTAATTTCAATATTCTCATCTTTCTCTCCCTCCCTCTTTTCTTCCTTTCCTCCCTCTCTGTGTCTCTTCATCCTTCTCTCTCTCTCTCTTTCTCTCTCTCTCTCACTCTGAATATAAATATGTATATTTATATATTTATACATGTGTAAACATACACACAAGATGTACAGAAAATTTTAAAATAAGTATTTGACTATTCAATAGCATCTCCTCTGGTCTTACTCTAATCACTTTCCTTATTAGAAACCAAAGTCTATATTTTGAAAAATAAATCTATTCATGTCACTGGAATTCTTCAATGGTTTCCCAACATTTTCATGAAAATTATAAATTCCCTGCAAGTGTTTTGCATGATGTGTTCATTACCTAGCATTCTTCTCTTTTACTCACCATAACTCTTACTGTAGCAACATTCGCTTTCTTTTAGTTTCAAAATGCCTATGGTGAACATTTGTTCCATTTGCCAAAAATTCTTATTTAACATTTGTTTTATTATATTGTATGGTATAACTTGACCTGAATACATTATTTTTGAATGAAGAACAATCATCATTAGTTGCTTAAAAAATAACCTAGGATGGGTTTGATCGCCTTATGCCTCACATCACCAGTCTCTGTTATAATCATGTTTAGTATTGTGTGAACATGTAGGGAGAAGAGGCCTCTTTTTAACATATATACATCCTAAAGACCAGCAAAGATGACTCATCTCATTTTTTCCTCTCAGAATTGTTAAGTTACAATATAGATATAAGACATGATAATTCTCTTTCGCTTTCTGACCAAATAAAATGAGTTTGAAGCAAATGGCTAGGGACAACTCCTTCTCTTCTCATGTTGTGGTGAAAGTATTTGATGCAGCCCCCTTGCAGGCCACTCAGAATACTAACCAGCTGAGTCTTGGCCACCACATATGTCATAGACTGTGATGTGCTGGAAGTTATGCAGTAGCCAGTTGGTGTTGCCATTGGGAAACATGGAAAATTACGAGTTTGATAAATATGTTTTTCCTTCAGGAAATGGGCATTAATAAGTACTGCTGTAGAGAGCAGAAAGTGAATTCTGATTACTCTTATTCTATACATATGAATATGGATATTACATAAATCTAAATTATTTTATTGTTGGTAATTCTTTGTAAAATCTGCAGTAAACCTTCTTCTCTATATGTGCATGCTTAATGAAAATTAATCCTTCAATTTACATTTAGAGAAAGTTAATAATAAAGATGTAATGTATATAAATTATTTGTCAACATTTACCATCCAACTATGAGCTATAGTGATATCACTGAGAGCATGAATACTAGAAGAAAAGAAAGTTAAAGTAACATCTACATGACAACAACATATTCAGTTGTATGAAGTATGCAAATACACAGACAAATTATATATTTGTATATATTACTGTCTATTTGTATATATTATTGTGAACATAGCTTTTCATTAGGTCAAACGATTACTCTTTTAAATTAATTTCACTAATTTCCAAGACAGGTTTCCTTGGTATGTTTAATAAACATGAAAGATGAAAGTGCAATCTTAATTTTTTCTTCCTGTTTAATTACAAAGTTAGTTTTAACTAACTCATGCCAAAAAAAGTCAAAGAATAAGAAGAATGTGATCTTAAGAAATTCCAAATTTTCTTAGAAACATACTAAAGAGAGAAATTTTAGAGTTAACCGTTGAATAATTTAACTCTCCACTAAGTAGTTCATAATTTCAGAAAAGGTCAGAGTGCCTATATCATTATTATTTGACATCTAAATATCACCCAGCAATATTTTGCCCTTTGGCAGATGTCATAAAATGTAGGTACCTCCTTGATTTAATTTTAGAGACTCAATTTAAAGTACCCAAAACAGTGAGAAAAATGGGGAAAAATGTGCAGTATTAATTTAAACACCATAGCAAATCACAGACAAACACAATATTCTTTAATTATATACTTTAAATATACATTGTAAAAACAAAACAAAATACTAATATCCAAATAAGAGAGATGATGCTTCTTTGGACAGTTCCTATCTCAACTAAATACATAAAAACATCAACAAAGTACAGAATTCTAAAAAAAAAATACTCTTTAAAACAAAAGATTATCTTTCTGTGACTAAAATCCAGAGAATGGTGAGACAGTATGAGCATTCTGCCATGCTCTGTTAAGGATGAAAAGACCCTAATACAAATGTTTTTAGATAATTTTACGAGTACACCATCTCATTATCTGAGGCCATATCTTCATGATATCAAAGCAAAGGAACAACAAAAAATTAATTACTTGATAATATAAAATATTTTATTTGATATTTTTTACTCCCTTCACATAAGGGAAACTTCATGAATAAATGCAGATTTGGGAGAATACTTTATTGTAATAAAATCAAATAACCTCAATGTTCTTGCTTTACCATTCTCTAGGTTTTGAGCCTTTAGCAGGTCAAATTGAGTTCCACTTATAAACTAGCAGCCCAGTGGATCATATTTAATTGATTACATTCTCAGAGAAATCTTAAACTTTAGTTAATTCATAATTATTATATAAATTTCAAATAATCATAGTACTCATACATTCTAACCACTCTTGAGTCCTCACATTTATATATACAATGACATGTCATAACTGAATTTGACATAATGGCACTTAAAGACTTGGGTGTTTCTGATGAAGTCTCTGGTTTATGTTATAAAGATGTGTACAGCTGAGATGCTCCAAGTTTAGGAAACCTTTATTTTATGAAAGATCTGCTAACTCACCTGCCTAGCCTTTGTCTATCAGGGAAATATTGCCTTCATTATCCTTATTAGGAAACTAACCTGGCCTGGAATGAGACATTGTCTTCATTTCCTAAGGCAGTTTGTACTATATATATATATATATATATATATATATATATATACATATTTGAATTTAGAAGATAATCCCCAAAATCATCTTAAAATGTTTAGAAATACCATTAAGAATCCTCAATCAATATGCTGATATTTAAAAATTAAGAGTTGATTTATAGTCGATAAATGAGTTATTGTTTTCTTTATAGCATTTTACAATAAAATCAAGAATTGGTAAGTACAAGATGTGACAGACATTATACCAAAGTAGCATTTACCAATAAAAAAAAAAAAGAATCTTATATGAAGATACTAAAATTTTAATCATGTAATGTATAATTAAAACAATGTTTGAAAATAATTCTAAAATATATAGCAGTTGAAAATGACTCTTCATAAAGAATATTTTTGAAAACTGATAATGATGGTATTATAATTATAATTTCAGAAACTATTTTTGCCTTGGGATATAGTTTAGCTTATAAAACTAATTTTAAGTCCAGCAAAGTATAATAATTTTAAGAGAGATTTAGCTAAAACATTGGTTCTGATTTTGATTGTCAAATAGTTCTATATTTTAAAAATTGGGGGAGATAAAAGATATATAACCATTTGAGGAAATTACATAATATGTCAATTAGGTTACTACCTTCTCATTAAATTTTAAGATGTCAAACCATATTTAAGGGAACCATATGTCTTATCCAACACCAAATGTTACTAATTTAAGAATAAAACAAGATAGGGGTGCCTGGGTGGCTCAGTCAGTTAAGCATCCTACTCTTGATTTCTGCTCAGATCATGGAGCCTTGAGTCAGTCTCCACACTTCCAGCAAAAAGCTTGCCTGGGATTCTCTCTCTCCCTCTCTCTCTTCCCCATCGCTCATACACTCTCTCATTCTCTCTCTCTCCCTCCCTCTCTCTCCCTCTCTCTGTCAAAATAAATAAACTTAAAAAACATGCTTTAAAAGGGGCACCTGAGTGGCTTAGTCAATTAAACTTCCGACTCTTGGTTTTGGTTCTTGTCATGATCTCACGGTCGTGAGACTGAGCCCCAGTCCATTTCTGCACTGGCAATATGGGGCTTGCTTGGAATTCTCTCTGCTCTCTTCTTTGGCTCTCTCTCTTTGTCTCTCTCTCTGTCTCTCTCTCCCTCTCTGTCAAAAATAAATAAACATTAAGAAATGCTTTAAAAAGAGAATAAAACAAGATATGGGTACAAATATACCATTTCTTTCTGAAAGAACCTAATCCTTTAGATAAAGCTTTTTTAACTGCCCCACTCCTCCACACTGATGTGGGTTTGGCATCCGGCTTTGTCCAGCAAAATCAAGGATGGCAGAAAGGATTAATCAAGACTCCATGCAAGTCAAGAGAGGTAAGAGAGAGGCTAAGGGAAGTCTCTCTGAGCTTCTTTCAAGATCCTGTATTTATTGAGCATACATTTAGGGAAACAATGAGCAATATGTGGGTGGGTTATGTGCCAGTAAGAACATATAGCAAATGTGCAGAAAAACAAGGTAAGACGGGGTAAAATATTCCATACTATAACATGGCCTAAGGAATTTATAAGTATAAGCAGGACCTAACCCCTAGATAGACATTAACTAGATAAATGAAGCATGGCTGCTGTTTTTAGCAAGCCCAGAAAACAGTTTTCTGCTTTGCACTGCATTCCCTCTAATCTCCTAACCTAGGACAGAGCTATTTGATTTCCCACACATTGGGAACTGTTTTATTTTCAAAGTGACACGCTAACTTTTAAATATATGTAAGGAACATGATTTTCAGAAGTTTCGAAATACCATTCCCCTCTCAAAAGTACCAGGGCTCTTTGGAGAGGTGAATGATAGGGCTGAGGAAGAAATGTTAAATGTACACAGACATTAGCTTGAAGAGGTTTCCACTTAATAAATCTAGAACAATTTGACCGTCAAAGTAGCAATTATAGAATGTAATTCTTTGAATAAAAAAGAATTCTATGGGTTCATAGTTATAGAAATCAACAAGTAAAGAAATAAAAAAACAAATGGGAGAGGAGGAAAAGCTCTTCTTTCCAGGCAGATAACAGTACATAAATGTAGAAGGGATTATGGAAAGAAAAAAAAACCACAATAGACAAATGTCATGCAGATGATTGATTTAGTCTGGACTCTTTAACAGGTTATACTAAAGCTGATGTATGGAGGCATGATAAGTAAAAGATAGGAGTATAATCTCAAAATATCTTTCAGTGAAATATTTAATTATATACATGGAAAAAAATGGGACTTTATGGTTGAGACACTTGGCAGAAACGGCAACATGAGTCTAGGGATATGTCAACATTGTTTGTCCCCTAATGTGATGTACTCAGAACACACTATCATTGACTGAATATGCATTCCTGCCAAAAACGTATGAGCTGAGTCTGACAAGAGTAAATATCATCTTACAAATAATTAATCATTAAAGTAAAAAGAAATCCTAACTTAAAATCTTTAATTGAGTAATTAGTTCAGTCTTACTTTTAATAGATATTATTTTTAGAGCAGTTTTATTTTATTTTTTAATCTTTGTTTATTTTTGAGAGAGGGAGATCAGGGGAGAAACAAAGGGAGAGGGAGACACAGAATCCGAAGCAGGCTCCAGGTTCTGAGCTGTCATCAGAGAGCCTGACATGGGGCTCGAACTCATGAACTGTGAGATCACGACCTGAGCTGAACTCAGACACTTAACCCACTGAACCACCCAGGTGACCCTACAGCAGTTTTAAATTAAAAGCAAAATTGATCAGAAAGTACAGAGAGTTCCCATATACCCCTTTCCCCACACATGAATAACCTCCCCTACTATCAACGTCTTGTACTAGACTGGGACATTTGTTATAACTGATGAAACTACCTTGACATCCTTATCATCCAAAGTCCACAGTTAACATTAGGACTTGTTCTTGTTATTATGCATTCTGCGAATTTGGACAAATATATAGTGACATGTATCAATTATCATAGTATCATACAGAATAGTTTCATCGCCCTAAAAATTCTTTGTGCTCTGCCTGTTTATTCCTTTATACCCACAACTTCTTTAAAATCATTTTCATGTTTTTATTTATTTTATTTTTGAGAGAGACAGCAAGCAGGGGAGTGGCAGAGAGAAGGGAGATACAGAATCCAAAGCTGGCTCCAGGCTCCAAGCTGTCAGCACAGAGCCTGTCACAGGGCTCAAACCCACAAACTGTGAGATCATGACCTGAGCTGAAGTTGGACGCTTAACCGACTGAGCCACCCAGGCACCCCTCTTCATACCCACAACTTCTGACAATCACTGACCTTTTCAGTGTCTCCAAGGTTCTGCCTTTCTAGAATGTCATATCATGTGAATCATATAGTAAGTAAATTTTTCAGATTGGCTTATTTCACTTAGTAATATACATTTAACTTTCTTCTGTGTCTTTTCATGACTTGATAGCACATTTATTTTTAGTGCTGAATAATATTCTATCGTTTGGAGGGATCACAGTTTATTTTTCCCTTCACCAACTGGAGGCCATCCTATTTGCTCCCGGGTTTTGCTAATTATGAATAAAGCTGCTATATACATGCATGTGCAGGTTTTTGGGTGGACATAAGTTTTCAACTTCTTTGGGCAATACCAACCAGTGTGACTGCTATCACCAGTGTGATAATATGGTAAGAGATAGTTTAGTTTTATATATAGAAAGTATGCTTAACTTTAGTATATGAAGAAATGACCAAACTGTCTTCCATAAGCACCATCTTGCATTGTCACCAACAATTAACAATCCCTGTTGTTTCACATCGTTGTTAATATTTGATGCTGTCACTGTTCTCAATTTTGGTAATTTTAATAACTAGTGGTGTATCATTTTTTTGGTTTCTATTTCCTTGGTGACATATGATGCAGAATGTCTTTTCATATGCTTATTTGTCATCTGTGTATCTCTCACAGATACGTATCTGTTGGATACGTATCTGTTGGATGACGTATCTGTTAAGGTCTTTGACCCATTTTTAGTCAGTTTGTTCGTTTTCTTATTGTTGAATTCTGAGTTCTTTATATGTTTTGAATATCAGATCTTTATCAGATATATCTTTTGAAAATATGTTCTCCCAATCTGTGGCTTGTCTTAGTCTCTTGACATTGCTCTGCAGAGCAAAATTTTTTAATTTTAATGAAGTCAAACTTATCAATTATTTATTTTATGATTTGTGCCATAAGTGTGATATCTGTAAAGCTATAGTCATTATATATCTTCTCCTATGTTATCTTCTAGGAGCTTTATAATTCTCTGTTTTACATTTAAGTCTATGAATCATTTTGAATTGATTTTTGTGAAGAGTGTAAGGTCTGTATCTAGATTCAATTTTTTTGCATGTGGAAATCCAGTTCTTCCACTACTATTTGTTGAAAATACTATATTTTATTACATTGCCTTTTCTCTTTTGTCAAAGATTGGTTGCCTATATTAATATGGGCATATTTCTGGGTGCTGAATTCTGTTCCATTTTTCTATTTGTCTATTTTTTCACTAATACTACAGTCTTTTGATTATTACAACTTTATAGTGGTTTTGACATCAGGTAATGTCAGTCTTCCAACTTTGTTCTTCTCTTTCAATATCATGTTGGCTATTCTGGATTTCTTGCCTCTCCATATACACTTTAGAATAAGATTGTTGATATCCATAAGATAACTTGCTGGGATTTTGATCAATATTGCACTGAATCTATAAATCAATTTGGGAAGAACTGTCATCTTCATCTTGATAATAGCGAGTTTTCCTGTTCATGAACATGGAATACTCTCCATTTATTCAGTACTTCTTTGATTTTCTTCATCAGATTTCTGTAGTTTTCTTCATATAGAAATTATACCTATTTTGTTAGTGCTATATTTAAGCATTTCATTTTTGACTGCTAATATAAATGGTATCATTTTAAATTAGTGAAGGAGAGTGATTGACTTTTGTAAATTAACTTTGTATCCTGCAATCTTGCTACAATTACATTAGATCCAGAACCTTACCTTTCTTTTCTTTTCTTTTCTTTTTCTTTCTTTTTTTTTTTTTTTTTTTGTCTATTATTTTGGATTTTATGTATAGATGAGCAGGTCAACTGTGAACAAAGACAAATGTATTTCTTTAATGTTAATCTGTATACTTTTTATTTCCCTTTCTTGTCTTATTTCACTAGAAGATATGTTGTTGAAAAGCAGAGGTGAAAGGTGACATCTTTGCTTTATTTTTGATCTAGCAGTATAGCTTTGAGTTCTCACCATTAAGTATGATGTTAGTTAAAATTTTTTGTAAATATTCTTTACCATGTTGAAGAAGTTCTCACCAATACTTAGTTTACTGACAGTTTTTACCATGAACATTGGATTTTTGTCTTATTTCTTTTCTTTATATTTTGACATGGTGATGTGATTTTTCTTTTAGCTTATTGATAGGGTAGATTACATTAATTTATTCTTGAATATTGAACCAACCTTGCATACCTGAGATAAATCCTACTTGGGTATGATGTGTAACTCTTTTTGTTGCACTATTGGATTTGGTTTGCTAATACTTTGTTAAGAAGTTTTGTATCTATATTCATGAGAGGTATCAGTATGTAGTTTTTGTTATTGTTGTGATCATTTTTTTTTTTCTGGTAACGTCTTTGGATTTGATAGTAGGTTAATGCTGACCTCATAGAATGAATTAGAAAGTATTCCTTCTGCTTTTCTCTTCTGAAAGTGATTGTAGAGAGTTAGTAAAAATTCTTCCTTAGATGTTTGTCAGAATTCACTAGTGAACCCATATGGACCTGTTGCTTTCTATTTTGGAAGGTAATTATTGATTCAACTTCTTTAATAGACTTATTCAGATTTTCTATCTTCTTGTGTGAGTTTTGGTAGTTTGTATCTTTCAAGTAATTGTTCCATTTCATCTACTTTATCAAATTTGTGGGCATAAGAGTGTCATAGTATTCCTTTATTATCATTTTAATGTTATAGAATGGAACCTCTGGTTATATTACCTCTTTCATTTCTGATATTAGTAATTTTGGACCTCTTTTTTTTTTCTTAAACTTATTTTAACTTGATTTTTTTAAAGATTGCACTTTATAGAAACCTAAAATAGGTTTAGGCTCATTATGCATTTAAGTTCACAAAATCTTGAAATAGACTATTGATTTAAATTGCTTCTTTTCCATTTTTTAAATGTGAGAACTTGGGCAATTATTAATTTCCCTTTGGTTCAGTTTTATTGCATGTAATTTGTAGTTAATGATCAATATTAGCTTTCTGGGTTACAATGATGATAGATAAAATAAGAGTAGTAGGAAAATGATTTTGAATATTAGTATAACTATAGTCATTATTATGATTTGACACAATATGTCATTTGTTATTCTGAATTTGTGTGTTAAATAATAATATGTGGAATGTTAAAGAAAATCAAAGGTGTTAAATGTTTATTAATTTTTAAATAATCTTTCAAGTTAAAAAATAAAAATACCAAAATTAAATAAAATCCAGGAACTTACCAATAGTTTTAAAAAAATCTGTACTTATTAAAGGATAATTAATGTCTACAAGCTGAATTCAAAAGCCTAAAAAGCTGTATTTTTTAAATTGGGACTTCTCAAAATTCAGTATTAATGAACTAATCTGACAATAACTTTGTTACTGGCCTTTTTACTAACCAAAACTACATTTAAAGATATAAACATACACACACATGCACACACCCACACAAGCACACCAACAAAAAGAGTGAATTTCACTATAATAGAATAAATATTAAAACTGCTTTTATACTTAGTTGCTGTTCAAGAGGGAAAATTAATAATTTCTACATGACTAAAATTTACAGGAACTCAACCAGCTTTATCTCTTGAGTGAGAAATGTATGTAATGACATCTGCAGGTCACTTTTTCTAGCAATATTGTCCTTTTAAGCTATGTTCTTAAACTAGGCATAAGAAACTTTGGAATGTACTCTTTCAAAAGTCTCCATTAATCCATAAATAATTTAGGTGGCATGAATAGGGGGAATATGTTTCAATTCACTAGGTAATAAAATTAGTTTAGTTTTTATATAAAGTTATTACATAGCAGCCTATAAAAGTAGCTAATTCTTTAGAGTAAGAAAAATATTTGGTATTAAGTCTTCATTTAGCTTTTTAAAAATGTTTATTTATTTATTTTGAGAGAGAGAGAGAACAAGTGTGGACAGGGGAGGGTCAGAGAGAGAGAGGGAGAAAGAGAATCCCAAGCAGGTTCTATGCTGTCAGCTCAGAACTCTATGTGGGGCTGGATTTCATGAACCCTGAGATCATGATCTGAACTGAAACCATGAGTGAGTTGGCCACTTACCTGATTGAGCCACTCAGGAGTCCCTAGCTTTCATTTGGCTTTTTATGACAAAAATTTTAGATTGTTAATGGTTTTCATGATATGAAATACATTGAGAAATACAAAATAATAGAAAAAAAAAGAAATTTAGTGTTAAAAACAGAGATTAAATTATTTAGTTTTAAAAACAGAGATTAAAATTACCCTCAAAACTTTTAAAATCAAATAATTCTCCAACCATATAATTATCCCCCTTACAATCAGGTTTTGATCTGTTCTGCTAAATAAAAATATTTAGACATGCACGACAATTGGTGCTAAATAGCTACTATGTGTGCTAATGTGACACACAATTTTCTCTGCTAATTTTAGCCCACTACAATTAGAATGATCCAAAAGATGAAACAGAGAAGCAAGAAGGAGAGAAAGAAAATGAAGAGGAGGAAATGGAAAGAAAAAATGAAAAAAGAAGAGAGAGTAAGAAAAAGGAGAAAGTAGAAATTGAAAAGGAGGGAAAAGTAGAGAAAAAGGAGTAGATGATACAAAAAAGAAGACGAGGAAGAGAAGTAGGAGTAACAGAAACAGGAGAAAGAAGAGGATGGAGTTGAGGAAGGTAAAGTGAAAGAGAAGACAGAAGAGGAAGAAAAATATGGAAGAGATACAAAGAAGGACAGGCAAGAGGGATAAAAATGAGGAAAAAGAGAAGGAAAAAAAGAAGAAAATAATACAGAAAGAGGAATTAGTAAAAAACATTCCACAAAATAAAATAAGCAAAAAATATTGTAATGTATGTTAACATTTCCATAAGAATGAGAAAGCTAAAAAATAACAACAAACAAAACACAAACACCACATTCTTTTTATTTTTTTAAGTCTATTTACTTATTTTTTATAGGGAGTGGCAGAGAGAGAGATGGACAGAAAGAATCCCAAGCAGGCTCTGCACTGTCAGTACAGAGCCTGACCTGGAGCTCCATCTCAGGAACCATGAGATCATGACCTGAGCCAAAATCAAGAGTCCAGTGCTTAACTCATTGAGCCACCCAGGCGTCCGCAAACACATTTTTTAAAATTTTTATTTATTTATTTATTTATTTATTTATTTTTTTGAGACAGAGAGAGACAGAGTGCGAGCCAAGGAGGAACAGAGAGAGAGACACACACAGAATCTGAAGCAGGCTCAGGGTTCTGAGCTGTCAGCACAGAGCTCAGTGCAGGGCTTGAACCCACCAGCAGTGAGACCAGGACCTGAGCCGAAGTCAGATGCTTAACCGACTGAGCCACCCAGGTGCCCCCAAAACACATTCTTTATGGAATAGAGTAAAATCAAAACTCTGAAAAATTAGTTGAAGATACTTGATTCTTGTCTGTTACCTAATCAGTTTCAGTTTATTTTTAATTCATTTACTATTAACTCACTGATAAATAAATTTAAAAAATTGTACATAGTAATATTGCATGGTTTTAAAATTATTCTGTACCTTTGCAATAATGCATTTTGTCCTTTGATTTATAGTGTCCTTTGATTTTACTCATTGAATATGACACAGTATGTTCTGCCCTTTTCAAAGAGTTAGATTTTGCTTTAGTAACCCATTCTACTTTTCTTTAAAACTTTCATAAACTGAAATAATTAGACTTCAAGAAAGTTGCTAAGGTATTACATGCTTGGGTGTGTATGCCTCACTCAGCTTCCCCCAAGGCTACCATTTTAAATAAGCATGGTGTAATTACCAAAAGCAAGATATTAATGTGATTATAATACAATCAAATAAATTTTTTAAAATTATGCAGCTTTCCCCAGTTTTACCACAAATATATTTTTTCTGCTCTCAAGTTCAATGCAGAATATTAAAGCATCATGTCTGTTTCATCTCCTCCAAACTCTCACAGTTCTTCATTTTTTGCTGTTCCATATTCATGACTTGACACTTCTTAAAAGTGCCAATCGGTAAGTAAATCCAAGACAAATCTATCTGAGCATGGCAAGTGTAGTTAAGAATAACATGGAGGTGAAATGTCTTTATCATATCATATCAGTGGGTACATGTATCAATATATTTATTACTGGCGATATTAACATTGATATTTAGTTAGGATGGTGTTAGCCATGTTTCTCCATTCTTTTTCCTTTCCATGATCTATTCATAGAAGTAAATAAATCCAGCCCAAAATAAATAGACAAGCTGTCAGTCTACACCTAGCAGAGGGAAGGGTATCAAATAATTTGTTGACGTATTTTAAAACCACCACCACAATTAATTTATTTGCAGAAGAAGGGATATGTTGAAGTTGTACAAATATCTTATTTTTCTTCAAGGTTTTGCTCACTAATTTTAGCATTCATTGTTGGATCCTGATAGCAGCATTACTGTTTGTTACTAGTGGTGATTTTTAAAAATTTCCTTTAGTTGGGGCACCTCGGTGACTCAGTTGGTTAAGCGTCTGACTTCAGCTCTGGTCATGATCTCACAGTTCATGAGTTTGAGCCCCCACGTTGGGCTCTGTGCTGACACCTCGGAGCCTGGAGCGTGCTTCAAATTCAGTATGTCCCTCTCTCTCTGTCCTTTCCCTGCTCGTTCTCTCTCTCTCTCTCTCTCTCACTATCTCTCTCAAAAACAAATAAACACTAAAAGAAACAAATTTAAAAAAAAATTCCTTTAGTCTTTTTACGGGTATTAAGTGGAATTCTTCCAAAAGATGAGTCATTGATTCATTCCCATTTATTTATTCAGTCACTTATTAATATCAGTATTGATCATGGATGTTTATTTTTTTGCTTATAATACGATGTTCTTGTGTCATTTTGCTTGAATTGTTCCAGCTTTGCCCATTGGCAGCTGAGATCTCTTTCTATTTAACCCTGTCTGTTGAGCATTGCAATCTCCATTCTCTTCCGTCTCCTCCTCCTCTATTCCCTGCTTCTTCTTTTAGCACTTTCTTACTCTTTGAAACTATAAAATGTTCTACACTAATCTTGTATTTTCCATGACCCAGCCCTAGAAAAAATAAGTTGCTTAGAAAGCCTGTTTCCTTTTATTGGAGAGGAAAGCCTGTTTCCTTTTATTTTGAAACCCAAATCAGGGCACTAGATTTGCTGATTACCATTAGGTCTGTACTCTTAGTTTCTCTCAAATGCCAGAACCAGGCAATGCATGAATGGAAATTAAACAAGGTGCATACAGATATCTCTATATTTATATACATATATCTATCCATTATTAATTTAAATACACATGAATTAATATTTCTATCTCTGGCTTAAGTCCAGCACCACAGAATTAATCACAATTTATTCTAGCATCCTTCTCTCATTTCCTTATTTGTACTTTTCTTCCCAGACAGTGATAACCTAGTTCTGATTATCTACAATGTATTTTTTTTTATTTGTTCAGCTGCAGTATAAGAAAAGTAGTTTCAGAATTGATAACTTGTATTCCTGTGAGAAAACATTTATCACCTAGAGCAGAATGTGCCTTCATTTCCACTATGGTAAATATAAGGAAGAATGTAAATAAATACCAAGTATCTATTAAACAATTCTTATGAAGTCTAAAAATGACAATATAGAAGGGACACCTGGGTGGCTCAGTGTCCAATTCTTGATTTCGGCTCAGGTCATGATCTGAAAGTTCATTAGTTCGAGCCCTACGTTTGGCTCTATGCTGACAGTGTGAAGCTTGCTTGCCTGGGGTTCTCTCTCTCCCTCTTTCTCTGCCTGTCCCTCACTTGTGAATGCACAAATGCTCTCTTTCAAAATAAATGAATATACTTAAAAAAAATGACAGTATAGAAGTAATATATATGATAATATTTTGTCTGTAAGTTGAAAAGAGGGAAATGAAGTTAAAATATTCTAAGGCCATTTTCATGTTCAGAAGGAAGGTTTAGATAATAATGTTAAAGCTAAAGTAAGTACATTTGTCATATTTTTCAGACTAATTATTGAAAGAATAATAATAGACTATATAACTTCCAAACTGACTACAAAGAAAATAAAATAGTAAAAAAAATGGCCCATCCACCCCCTAAAAAGATCAACAATAATAAAGCAAAAACAAAGTAAAAGAGTAGATGAAAATGTGACTATGTGTGTAATGACATAAATTATAAATAGTTCAAAAGACCTTTGTAAAGATAAAGACTGTCAAACAAAATTAAAGACCCCAAATATATTTTATTTACATGAAACATATCTAAGATATAAGCATAAAGAAGTTTTTTTAAGTTGGATAAATTAAATACAGAAAAAATAATTTTATTGCCATATTGGAATTGCTATAGCATCTAAAAAATTTTTTAGACTTATGTAAATTTAGGAAATTATGCTAAAGTACTTTAAAGCTCTCTGGAGTTTAAGTTATTTAAATTATCTGCTTTCCTTGGTGCTTATGTAGAGTGCTAGATGCAAATAGAGCATTAGTACTTATTCATATAAAACATTAAGGGAATTAGTGATTTTTTTCTTACATTCCACATGGCTCTAATTTCTTTTTTAATGCAGAAATATTTAAAATATGTAATTATATTTCCCTAGGATACTGAATCTGAGAATGCATCTGGCATAGATATGTGTCAACCTAAACTAAATTTGGGGAAACCAAAGCACTTTAATTAAAGGCTCTGCATTTATTCATCTTAAAGTGGATTTCACTGGCTCAGTCCCTTCAAAAACACTGGATGATTTCTATTAGCATATAAACAAGTTTGAGGTTTATAAAGTCAACTGATTATTGCTATTATAATCATAGAATCAAGTGCAAATAACTAATGCTGTTATTGTATACTATCATCAAGAACATTGTAAGAATAAAAAAAATTGCTAAACTCCTAATGTTTTACTATATAACAGGTAAAAATAATTGTCTTCCTTTTGATTTCCTGTGCAGGATTTTTCTTAAAGTCCAATAGTGATTTAAAGCCTTTTAAGAATCCAGATAAAATAGGTACTAAGATAATGAAAGCACTTGAATAATTTATATGAAATTGGTGACTATGACTATGGGTGGCCTATGTGAAACTTTTTTTTTTTTTTTAAGAGACAGAGGGAGAGAGAGAGAGAGCAGAGAAGAGGGGCAGAGGGAGATAGAGAATCTTGCATGAAGCCTGACACAGGGCTTGATCCCACGACCCTGGGATCACTTCCTGAGATGTAATCAAGAGTTGGACATTCAACCAACTGAGCCACCCAGGAGCTCCACTATCTGAATATTTTTAAATGTTTATGTCATACAAAGTATATTGGAGTTAAAACAGATCCATTGTATCATTCCAATGTATTGTAACTATGCTTATGCAAGCATGTATATGGTACTTTGTTGAACAAATATCTTAGAATATATACTCAACAAATCCCTTTACATCATATATTTAAAATGTGTTAATTATAAGCAGAAAAAGAAATATTGTTATAGTACTCACTGAATGTAAGTCAAATACTCTTATCATGCCACTAATCTTGAAGCTTAATCTAATCAAGATAAGGAAATTAGTTACTTAATAACTTAAACAAAACAAATTTAAATGTTTAAAATTGTGATGATTAGCATATAGAAATGTTTTTCTCTATGGTAAAATAAATATGGCAGTAATTTCACCTGGACTTAAATAATTATAATATGTAATTTTGTACATTGTTCCTTCAGTGTCTTAAGAGAAACACCATTAAATGAATTCTTAAAAATGTGCACTATTTCATTACAGATAAATATCAAAATATTAACTATATTCCTTAGATAATTGAGAACTCAACATAAATTATTTTCTAAAAGTATTAAAATGCTGAAATTTCAAACATCCTTAAATTTTGGGACAAAGAGTAACCATTCAACATGCAGCATTAAAAAATAGTGGGGTTTTGTAATGCTTATTTAAGCATGGAGACTTGACCTTTCTTCTCTTTATCAGATAAGCCTGATTTGATAGCAAGGTCATATTTGTACTCCCACCAAAATAGTGTAAAAGATAGCATGTTAACTAACCTCTCAGTAGTGCTGAAGTCTTCCACAGAGGAAATAAACATTGGCTATCCTGCAACAATTTCCCAGTTACCAGGGTCATCATACTGCAAAGAGTGAAATTTAATTAGTTAATTACCTTATTTATTTTGTGAGAGGTGGTGGTGGTAAACATTATTATTTTAGGCCACTTGGGTAAACTATTAGAGAAACAATTTCATTTTAATGATGATATATACATGCTGATATGATATATATATATCATTATTAAAATGAAATTACATATAGAGACAAAATTGGTTAACTTTATATATATATTTATGAAACATGCTAGTGCCAAAACATGGGTACATCACATGTCAGTTTTTATAACTGCTGTGTACTGTGTAGAGAGTAAAAAGTACGATGCATCAGAATTTTTTATTATGACTAGTGATATCAAAAAGACTGAGAGTATTATTTTATTAGCCATAAAAAAGTCTGAGTGTATTTTTTAAATGTTTATTAATTTATTTTGAGAGACAGATATAGAGCAAGTGGGGGAGGGGTGGAGAGAGAGGAAGAGAGAGAGGGAGAGGGAGAATCTCAAGCAGGCTCCATGCTCACAGCATGGAGCCAGATGCAGGGCTTGAACTCACCAACCACAAGATCATGACCTGAGCCAAAACCAAGAGTTGGACACTTAATCGACTCAGACACCCCAGCATCCCTGAGTATATTTCTTTAATTTGGAAATTTGAATTTAATTCCAAGATGGAGCTATAAAGCAAAATCACACTCAGTCAAAAACACTAGTGTTAAGGGTGCCTGGGTGGCTCAGTCAGTTGAGCATCGAACTCTTGATATTGGTTCAGGTCATGATCCCAGGGTCATGGGATCAAGCCCCAAGTCAGGCTCTGTAATGAGCATGGAGCCTGCTTTGAGTTTCTCTCTCTCTCTCTCTCTCTCTCTCTCTCTCTCTCTCCCCCACCGCCCCTCTCCAGCACTCGTGCTCTCCCTCTCTCTAAAACATAAATACATGAATAAATAAATAAATAAATAAATAAATAAATAAATAAAACACTAGTGTTAAAAATCATAGTGTGGAAATTATTATGCATGAAAATTATCTTAGTATCATATTTATATTTTATGCCTATGTATTCAAGGATTGTGCTTGGCACTAAAGAACAGAGAGAAGAGGGGAAGACACAACATACAAGTAACCTATAGGCTAGTGAGCAAAACAGGCAGAAAGATAGGATGTCCTGTGTCGCAATGGAGTAGGTCCTGTTGTTATAGGACTGGATTAGTGGGACACTTAACAATTTTGAAAAATCAAGAGAAGGTCTAGAGAAAGTAGCATAATACAAATGAGCCAGAGGCAGAGGGAATAAGGAGAGTAAAGTGAGTGGAATTTATTCCATAAAGAAAAAGTTATACCATAAAGTATGCCATAAATAACATGTAATTGAAGGTGTTTGGAATACAGAATTGAATTCAGGGTGGTGGTGAAAAAAGAGTCTTAAAAAAGAAACAGAAGCCAGAAAATTAAGGATATTGAATTCTACAATAAGGAATTTGTAAGTTTTCATGTATGTATGTATGTATGTATGTATTTAGAGCATTCATGAGTGCACACAAGAGAGCATGGAGCCTGACTTGGGGATCGATCCCATGATCACTAAATCACAAGCTGAGTTATAATCAACAGTCCAAAACTCAATTGCCTGAGCCACCCAGGCACCCCAAGGAATTTGGAATTTTAGCTTGAGGACACCAGGTGACAAATAAATAAGGTGGGGTCTTTTTTGTGTTGTTGTTGTTGTTGTTGTTGTTGTTGTTTTGTATTGTTTTGTTTTGTTTCACAACAGTGACCATTGTGACCATTGTGGTATCACGTGGAATATAATTTAGCCTTGGATAAACTAAGAAACAGGCAAAACAGTCAAGAACTTTCTGGACATTTCGAACGAAGGATGGAAACTGCTAAATTACACAGTTAGATATTGCATCTAGAGTTGGAAAAAAACTAGTATGAAACAGAAGAGAGATCTTGGCTAAAGGTATTTATTTTCAGAAATTTGGTAAAAGTATACCTAAGAAGCCATGTTTAAGAACACCAGCTTTGTTTGTTTAATTTCTTTATTTTCCATTCAGCCTTCTAAGGAGATTTGCAGAAGGGTACTTCACAAAAAAACAAAAATCTTCATTTATATAAATATTTTTGACCTGTCCAACATTCTGGGTTCAGTCTGCCACATAAAACTACTATGGGTATTCCGAGAAGAAAACAATCAGATCCTAAGAATGAGAAGCTTATCCAGCCTTTAGAAGGACTGTTAAAGTCAAAGTCAGTGAAATCTTTCACTAGTTTTTAAGAACTCTGAAGGACAGGAGTCTCAGCTGCTTACAGCCCTCAAATGAGTAAGACACAGGAGCTCTACCAGAAGCCAACACAAAACTCATCTCTACCCTATACTTACGGGTCTGCCTGCTACCAGAGAATAATGTTTTCTTCTCTTCTACTTCCAATTAATTGTTTAAGTACTGATTGATTATTGGTGGTCATTCTAACCTAGTTGTCCAGTAACAAAAGACTCTGATTTGTTAAGTCCCCACGATTCTCCCTGATTGGCAGGGTAGTGTAGTGAGCGGGGTAATGCTGTCTCTGCAATCAATAATTGAGGATAGCCTTATAACTCTTTCTAATTTTCTGTTCTGGTGAGCTATGGTGAACCACTGGAAGCCATCCTATGTTAGAACTAGACGCTAGCCTGTAAAGTCGGTTCATATTTATTTCATTCTTTTCTAAAATATGAAAACATAAGGCAAACTGTCTTACTTAAGAACATATCAGAAGAATTAAAGCAAATATAAGGTCATAAAAATCAGCAGTTAATTTAAAACCATTATTTGTCTATGCTTGAGTTTATAACATATATGTTTATATATTGTTAAGGAATATATCTAAATATATCATTAATTTTAAAACCAAAAAATAAATAGATATTTAGTTATTTCAGAGCTATATTAGATTCTCTATAGTAAGCTCAACTTCATATTTTTAAATCTATTTTCAAAATCATATAGGTAAAAATTTTTTTTTGATGCCTTAAATCAGTTTTACAAATTTAAGTCTTTTTTGTCACAGGTACTGCATCTGACAATGTTTTTTGTTTTTTGGTTTTTTGGGGGCTTTTTTTGTTTTTAATTGTTTTTAATGTTTATTTATTTTTGAGAGAGACAGAGACAGAATGTGAGTGGGTTAGGGACAGAGAGAAAGGGAGACACAGAATCCAAAGCAGGCTCCAGGTTCCGAGTTGTCAGCACAGAGCCTGATGCCTGCTCCAGCTCACGAACTTCGAGATCATGACCTGAGCTGCAGTCTGACGCTTAACCGACAGCCACCCAGGCACCCCTGACAATGGTTTTATTAACCTAAAGGTTGTCCTGATAATAGTGTCTAAAGGTAAAACTAAAGATTTTGGTAAGGAAGTAAAGCATCTTTTTCATTTCAAAGCAATAATATCACAACCTATATTTTCAAATAAACTTACATTCATACTTCCATGTTATAATTCCTATCCAGAAATTTATATAAATTTCACTTGCTGAATTAAAAAAAAGAAGAATATGAATAAAATAATATCCCTAATGGAATGTTCTGGTAATTTTTGAATTCAGTCTTAATTGAACCCCCCCCCTTTACTAATACAGAGAAAATTATGTCACATAGAAGGTTAACTTGTCAGCAGTCATGAATCAACTATCTCACCCTTAAGGTGGAATCCTAATGCAGGATATCTTGGTTGACAGTTTTATGCCATGTAAAAAGATAAATTAGGTGATTCATTTATGTTTACAAATTTGGCTGGTTTTGACCAGATTGAGCAAGTGGACAGAGAAATGTGCCATAGGCAGAGCCTGTAATTCTGTGCACTTATTTTCTCCAGAGAACTTGGTTATGAATAAGCAGCCTGGGCATTTCCCTTTGTTTTACATTCTGTTCTCATACACTATGCCAGCCCATCGTCTGAACACATCATCTCACTGTGCAGCCAAGTTTTAAGACCATCTGGTACACTTAGGATCCAGAAAATTGTGAAATTCTGAGAAACAGTGGCCTGTCAGTGCCTGAATAAAACACTCTCATCTAAGCTAATAACTTGACAGTTGTATGTTCATCTAAATTTAGATCATTATATTTGATTTTGATCTCAATATCTGTGTGTGTATGTATGTATGTGTGTGTGTGTGTGTGTGTGTGTTTCTAATGTCCATGTGTTTATGAGAGTAAGACTTCCACAAACCAACTTTGTGTAACTTGTTAAAAGATTTAAATCTTAAGTGTCTAGTCCACAAATTTATAAAATAATGTGATACATTTCAGGAAACTCATTGCACCTCAGAAAATTGCTTATAATTAAGAAAGTGAAAAACTGAACTCTTGATTTCCCACCTCCAAATATGTCCTTCATGAAGTCTTTTCAATTTCAGTAAATGGCAACCTACCTTGGTCTGGTTGTTTGTTCAAAACTTTGGAGATTTACTTATTTCTTCTCTTTTTCACATAACCTATCTCCCATTAATAGTGAAAATTTTCATTTTAATTTAGAAATATATTCACTTTCCGACCTGTTATTTACCTGATCCTAGCTGACATGATCTTTTCTTTGGAATACTGTGGTTACCTCCTAGCTAGTCTTTTTGACCCTGCTCCTCAAGAGCCTATACTTGACCCAGTAGCCAGAGGGATCCCTTTAAAATGTGAGTCAGATCGTGGAGTGCGTGGGTGGTTTAGTGCTTAAGCGTCAGACTTCATTTCAGGTCATGATCTCACGTTTGTGGGTTCAAGCCCCAGGTAGGGCTCTGTGGTGACAGTGCAGAGTCTGGAGCCTGAGATTCTGTATCTCCCTCTCTCTCCGCCCCTCCCGCATTCATTCTCTCTCTCTCTCTCTCTCTCCCTAACTGCCTTGCTTAACTCTATTTTTCTCCATGTAATTATCATCTGACAATCATTGATCTAATTTCATTTAACTTAAGAAATCATTAATTATAAGATTCTCTTAGTTTATTTAGTCTTTTTTTAATTTTTTTTAACATTTATTTATTTTTGAGACAGAGAGAGACAGAGCATGAACGGGGGAGGGGCAGAGAGAGAGGGAGACACAGAATCGGAAGCAGGCTCGGAGCCATCAGCCCAGAGCCTGATGCGGGGCTCGAACTCACGGACCACGAGATCGTGACCTGAGCGGGTGTCGGACGCTCAACCGACTGAGCCACCCAGGTGCCCCTAGTTTATTTAGTATTAAATAAAGCATTTAGAGTTAAACTGACCTATTACTTTCCCACCACTTAAACATTTCATTTTATACTTTAAAAAGGTCTTATATACATATTTAAATACATTTTTAATCATTTATTTACTTTGACACATATGTTAATAGGTAAATCAAACAAACTGGCAAAAGCATTCCTAAAACATTTTCATATTCAGAGTGATATTTCACTTTTCTGATTCATGATTTTTAATATCCGGATTTTTCCATACAGTGACATCAAGAAATTTGGAGATGCAGCATTTCTTGAGTGTCCAAGTCCCTGTGACTTTCTTCAAAACAGCTGACATCCAGTGTTTATACCGCTCCTTTTTTTTTTTATGTCATTCTAGGATGATGTGGCCTGTGCCCCATCCTCACAGAATACTTTGTATTTATCAGTTATTGCTACAGGGCAGACAGCAAAAATATCTCAGTGGCATACGATAATGAAGTCACTTGGAAAAGTCAGCAACTGAGGGATGGAAATGTATGCTCCTTTCACAGAGGCCAGGAACGGTGATCATAGCATGGAGTGGTAGTAATAAGGGGATTATTATTTGTTGAACAGTAATTATACATACATATAATAATGGGAGTATTTTTAGGATCTTTCTCTTGAGTTGGTCCACTCTCCAGTGAATGTTCTAGTATTTTCACTAAAGTGTAAAGGTCTGGCTGCCAGGGTTGAGAGAAAAATGCATAAAAATTCTTCAAGTCGTTAAATTCACTGTATCACCTGTCACTTAATAATTATGTTTTAATATACTCCCTGTGCCTTTGTGCCTTGTGTCCCTTGATCCAAAGATCTTCCATTTCATCCACTGTAGAGAATAAAACCCCAGACCTCTGTCCAGCTCTGTGCAGTGGGTTAGATCTGTGCATCAAACTGTTTATTACATAAACTTTCAGTCTTTATGTTTTACATTTTGTTTCATTGCTACTTACAGTGAAAGCTGGTTGAAGAAATTAGCTTTTTGCTATGTCACAAGGTACCCCAAAATTTAATCACTTAAAATAGCAAGCATTTATTTGCTCATGATTCTGAGCGCAGTAGTTTAGGTTGAGCTCTGTTGGGATGGCTCATTTCTGATTCATGTGTTACTGGCTTTCTTTGTGTCTGTCTCAGCTGAAAAAGCTCTCTGTGTGGTCTTTCATTTTCTAGCACAGACTTATTTACTTGTCAGCAGGATTTTAAGAGGGCACAAATGGAAACTACATGGTGTCTTGTGCCTAGGCTCAGGCCTCAAGCAAAGCCACATCTGCCACATTTTGGGTCAAATCACAAGGCTTACCCAAATTTAAGGAGTAGACCCCACTGCAGCTAGAACATCTGTGTCGCCATTAGCAATCTACCATGCGGGCGCCTCAAATCCTGAACATTAGGAGGCTTGTGTGAAAGAAATCAGGTGTTTCTCAGATTTCCCCACCTGAAAAACTATTTTTTTTCAGTCTCCTAACATAGTTCTCACTTATCCATTAGAATTTTTCCACTTCTATCAATATGTTTCTGCTCTCTTCTCTGCTTCTGTGTTAGTCCTTCCAAGTTTATTCCACTCCCTGTGCTCCAAATTAACATAGAACAAAAACTAGACTATCTTTTTTATTTGCATAAACTTCCAGGAGGAAGCAAATTTAAAGCCTGTGTGAAATTCAACATCCTTAACCAGAGACACTATGCCACTACTCCGTCTGGAAAATCCCTATTTAGCCTTCAAAATCCTACTGTGTAGCACCCACCTCAGTGAGATCTTCCTTAACCACTTCACAGATGGATTTGATCAATTCCCTTTTTAAATTTATATGTCTATTTATGAGTCTATCACTTTATTTACCACACTACATTAGAATTGCTTTAGCAAAATGGAATGACTGTTAGAAATGCAGGCTTTGGAGCCAACTACCTGGGTCAAATCTCAAGTTCACCACTGACTGGCTATGTGACCTTGGCACATTTCCTGAGCTCTTAATACCTGTGTCCAATTCTCCTAAAGTTGTTCTCAGAGTTAAAGAAATTGACCCAGGTAGATTACTTAGAACAATGCCTGGTACATATTGAGAGGAGAGTAAGTGCTATTTATTATAACTATATATATATATTTTTTTTCCTGAGACCAGACTATGAACTAATTAAGTATTCAAATTACATATTTCTCATCTTTACAACCCTAGGGGGGTGCGGTGTCACCACTCAGTATTTGTTGCATAAATAAGGGAATATCTCAGAACCCCATTCATCTCATAAAACCTCCTGTGGTGATCCTAGCACAGCTTGTTCTCTCATCTTCTACTTGCCCTAGGATCCTTTGTCAGGGAAAACAAATGTGGTATCCAGCTAGGCTCTGCTCTCCATATTTATTGTCCTATCAATATCCTAAATGCTTCATTTCTAAAGATTTTTATATATTTGATTTCTGGTAGGTGCAGAACTAGGAAAAAAGGGTAGATATGAACATGAATGAGACACCAACAACTCTCCTACATGTAAAAGTAATTTTGAGTATAATAATTAAAATTTATGCTATCTCTGTTGTCAGGTTTTTAGGGGACAAAAATATTTGGTTTTATGCCTTCCTATAACCTAATTATTAATACCTCAAATTTTAATATGAGGAAGTACCTTCTGATTTCTCCTATTAAACCTTTGATTCAAGAGGGCACAGACATAGTTCACTCTCATACTGATTGGTATTTTACTCATGTCATTTAGCTGGTGAAGAGGATTAAGATTAGATGTCATGATGATGTCCATCATCAAGAGTTCTACAGCTTTATACATTTTGAACATCACTTGGGAATATAATATTTTATTTAATCCTATTATCTTGTGAGATGAATGTATTACCTCCATATTACATAGGATAAAACAGAGGCTCTAAGAGACAAATCACCTGTTAAAACTGACAAGTCAAGTTTGTTGTCAGCCACCATCCCAAAGAGGAAATGCTGATTTTACCCCTTAGGTCTCATTGAACATTTAGGAAATATTTTACATGGAGTACTAAATAAATTGTCAGTTCTTCAGGGAAGAAAACGTATGCCCACAAACATTCCATTAAAATGTTGAATTTATGTGGGATGAATCTTTGGGTTTCTCCTCTATTGTCCTTAGAACAGTGTTCATACAACAAATCACTTTTTAAGAATTTATTGAATACTGAGTGAATGGATAAGGTGAAGAGCACTTGAGATAATCACTAGCTTTCTTCTCTGGTTATTTATATAAAAATCTTTAGTCAAAATCTTATTTTTCTCATAGACCCTATTATGAGTTGACTTGTCCTTCCCCAAAATTCATATGTTAAAGTCCTGACCTTCAATATATCAGAATGTGACCTTATTTGGAAATAGAGTCTTAAAAGAAGTAATAAGGTTAAAATGAGTTCATTTGGGCGGACCCATTCAATATCACTGTTATCCTAATAAAAAGGGAAAATTTGGAGAAAGGCACATAAACTTAATATGAAGATTATGGGAATAGACAAAGGGAGTAGATGGTGGTATACAAAAAAAAAAAAAAAAAAAAAAAAAAAGGCCTGGCACAGTTTCTTCCCCAATAGCCCTCAGAAGTAATAAGCCTTGCCAACACTTTGATTTGGACTTCTAGCCTCCAGAAATGTTAGAAGATAAGTATATTTTATTTCTGTGATACTTGTTATGGCAACCCTAACTTAGTGACCTTATGTCACTACCTTAAATTATATCTAGAATCTAGCCACTTTTCACTACTGTGCCTCTCCTACTCTAGTGCAAGCCATCATCATTTCTTGCCAAGATTATTCAACTATCTCTTAATCTCCAGGTATATGTCCTTATCTTTCTAATTCTATTTTTCACAGAGTAGCTATATTGTTACTTTGAATGTATGTCAGATTCATGTTAATCCTTAAAACTTTTAGAAGTGCCCCATATTTACCAAGACACAAAGCAAAGTCCTTATTTTGGCTGATAAGACCATACATAATTGAGTCCTCTGCTATCTCTATGACCTTATCATCTCTTCTCCATTCCTTCACCCAACTCTAGGCTCTGCTCCACCATACTGACCTCTTAGGTCTTCCTTGAACATGGTAATCATATTTTCCTCTGGAGTTTGTACTTAATGTTCCCTTTCCTTGGAATGTTCATCCTTGATATAGCTGAATTTCTTTCACTTTCTTCCAGTTTCTGTAAAACATGACTTTGCCAGTCAAGTCTCTATTGACCAAACTTTATAAAATGGCACCTCAGTCTCTCATAATTCTCTGATAATTCACTCTCTGGCATAGTACATAAATACTTAAACAATTCATAACAAAAAAATAGAGCAATAATTTAGGGTTACCTATAGTATTTTCTCTCATGTGATTGAAGATGCTATTGAATTTAAAAGGAAAAATTGATATCTAAAAGCCTTTTCTTATAATAAGCACTGGGGGTTCCTAGCTTTTAGAAAGATGTAACAAAATTCAGCTACTGCCATCTGGTTGCTTACACTATAGTTGGAGAAGTGTTCTGATGTCATCTCTATGTCTCAGGAGAAACATGGAGGATTTCATAAAGGTCATATCTGAATAGGTCTTGAAGAATGTATGAAAGGCCAAACCAGATAAAAAAGAAAAAACATTCCAATCACATTATTAGCATGCACAAAAATGCTTGTCAAGAATAATATTTAAAATACAATACATTCAGAAATTATTTAATTGCAAAACACAGAGCCACCTGTGGGAACCAGCACAACTCCAACACTGGTTGCCTAACTTGCTTATGTCAAGCCCCACCTCCTGTGCTCTGGCAGGATTGCTCTTCTCAGTAAAGATTGCCTCAGTCCTAGCTCCATGGTCCCCTTTCCCAGAAGACAAGCACAAGCCCCTGCTCATACCACATACCAGAACTATGCAGGGTCTCAGTTCTTGTGGAAGTGGTATCAGGTCTCATTTCACAAGCACACCAGAATACATCTTGTTAAAACTTGCCACATTCAGGCTAGGGACAAAACACTGCCCACAGCAGGCAAAGGAAGACTGCAGACAACTGACCTGAAGGACAGAGCAGCCAAAACACAACTGCAGAGGAAACACAGCACACACTGGAGATACTCCCTGACACACCAGTCCCTGGGACTATATGACATCTTCTTCTTAAGGACATTACTTTCAGGAGCAAGAAACATAACTGGCTTTTCTAACACACAGGAGAGGGCAAAGACTTAGACAAACTACCAAGACAGAGGAATTCATGAAAGAACAAAGATATCTTGAAAGAACAAGATAAGGCCACGGCCAGAGATCTAAGCAAAAAACAAAACAACAACAACAAAAAAAACAAAAAACAAAAAACAAAACCAAACTATAAGTAACATGCCTGATGAAGAATTTAAAGCAATAATCATAAGGATACTCACTGGGCTTGAGAAAAGAATAGAGGACATCAGTGAGACCCTTACCACAGAGATAAAATAGTTAGCAAACAACCAATCAGAGATGGAGAGTCCAAAGAAGGATATTAGAAACAGGCTTGATGCAATAAATAGCAGGCTGGAAAAAGTAGGGTAATGAATTACTGACCCAGAAGATAAACTAATGGAAAAGAGTAAAGCTGAACAAAAGGGAGAAATAATTATGCAACATCAGAATAGACTTAGGGAACTCAGTGACTCCATCAAATATAATAACATCATGTTATGGGAGTCCTAGAAGAAGAGAGAGAAAATGGGTTAAAAAATTTATTTCAAGAAATAATAGCAGTAAACTTCCTTAAATTAGGGAGGGAAGCAGACATCCAGATCCAGGAAGCAAAGGGAATTCCCATAAAAATCAGCAAAAAGAGGCCCACACCAAGATATATTATAATTAAATTTGCTAAATACATGATTAAGAAAAAAAAAAAAAAAAAAAAAAAAACACCGAAAAGCAGCATGACAAAAGAAGTCCCAAAATTACAAGGGAAGACCCATAAGGCTAGCTGCAGATATATCAACAGAAACTTGGCAAGCCAGAAATAAGTGGCATGATATGCTCAAAGAGCTCAATGGGAAAATTCTTCAGCAAAGAATATTCTATCCAGCAAAACTATCATACAGAATAGAAGGAGAGATAAAGAGTTTTCCAGAAAAACAAAATTAAAGTAGTTTGTAACTACTAAATCAGCCCTGCAAGGGCTGAGTGCAAGGGGGACTCTGAGTGCAAAGGGGAGAACAAAAGTGACAAAGATGAGAGAGGATCAGAGAAATTTTTAGAAACAATGACAAAGCAAGTATTAAAATGGCAATAAATACATATCTATCAATAATTATTCTGAATGTAAATGGACTACATACTTCAATCAAAATATACAGTATGTGAGAATGGATTTAAAAAAAAATGTCCTATCTATATGTTGCCTACAAGAGACTCATTTTAGACCTAAAGACACCTGCAGATTGAAAGAGAAGGGGTAGAGAAACATTTATCACACAAATGGAAAAGAAAGCCAAGCGAGAGCAGAAAAACTTATATTGGAAAAACTAGACTTTAAAACAAAGGTTATAAAAAGAGACAAAAAAGACACTATATAATAATAAAGGGAACAATTCAAAATAACATATAACAATTGTCAGTATTTATTCACCCAACATGATAGAACCCAAATATATGAAATAATTAATAACAAACATAAAGGAACTAATTGATAATAACACATTAATAATAGGGGACTTTAACACCCCAATTATATCAATGGACATATTATCTAAATGGAAAATAAACAAGGAAACAATGGCTTTGAATGATAAAACATCCATTCACGTTTAAAACCCTCAACAAATTAAGTTTAGAGGAAACCTACTTCCACATAATAAAGACCATATATGAAAATCTCACAGCTACTATTGTCAAAATAAAAGTCATCCAATGGGCAAAAAAGAAGTCAAACTTTCTCTATTTGTAGATGACATAATACTCTATAGAAAACCTGAAAGACTCCACCAAAAACCTGCTAGAACCATTACACAAATTCGGTAAAGTCACAGGATACAAAATCAACATACAGAAATTTGTTGCATTTTATACACCAATAATGAAGGAGCAGAAAGAGAAATCAAGGAATCAATCCCATTCAGAACTGCACCAAAAACTATAAGGTACCTAAGAAAAAACCTAACCAAAAAGGTGAAAGCTCTGTATTCTGAAAACTATAAAAAAATAATGAAAGGAATTGAAGATGACACAAAGAAATGGAAAAAACATTACACACTCATAGACTGAAAGAATATTGTTAGATTGCAATCATGGATTACAAATATTGTTAGAATGTCTACACTAGTCAAAGGAATCTACACATTTAATGTAATCCTTATCAAAACACCATCAGCATTTTTCAAAGAACCAAAATAAGCAATCCTAAAATTTGTATGGAACTACAAAAGACCTAGAATAGCCAAAGCAATCTTGAAAAAAGGAAAACAAACCTGGAGGCATCACAATTCTGGACTTCAAGTTATATTACAAAGCTGTAGTGATCAAGCCAGTATTGTACTGGGTGCAAAAATAGATACATAGATCAACGTAAACCCAATAGAAAACCTAGAAACTAACCCACAACAATATTGTCAATTAATCTTCAAAAAGCAGGAAAGAATATTTCATGAAAAAAAAAATTCTCTTCAACAAATGGTGTTGGGAAAACTGGACAACAACATGCACAAGAACGGAACTGGACCACTTTCTTATACCAAACATAAAAATAAATTCAAGGTGGATTAAAGACTTAAATATGAGACCTGAAACTATAAAAATCTTAGAAAAGAAGACAAGCAGTAATCTCTTTGACATTGACCATAGCAACTTCTTTCTAGATATGTGTCCTGAGGGAAGGGAAAAAAAAAGCAAAAATGAACTATTGGGACCTCATCAAAACAAGTATCTGTACAGCAAAATAAACAATCAACAAAACTAAAAAGCAAGCTATGGAATGGGACAATATATTTAAAAATGACATCGCTGATAAAAGGTTAGTATCCAAAACATATAAAGAAGATATATAACTAGGAGCGCCTGGGTGGCTCAGTCGGTTGAGCGTCTGACTTCGGCTCAGGTCATGATCTCACAGTCTGTGAGTTTGAGCCTCGCATCAGGCTCTGGGTTGACAGCTCGGAGCCTGGAGCCTGCTTCCGATTCTGTGTCACCCCCTCTCTCTCTGCCCCTCCTCAGCTCATGCTCTGTCCCTCTCTCTCTGTTAAAAATAAACAAACATTAAAAAAAAGAACTTATAAAACTCAACATCCAAAAATAAATAATTCAAATGAAAAATGGACAGAAGGCATGAATAGACATTTTTCCAAAGAAGATACCCAGATGACCAATAGACACATGAAAAGATGCTCAACACCACTCATCATCAGGGAAATACAAATCAAAATTACAATGAGATATTGCCTCAAAACCTACCAGAAAGGCTAAAATCAACAACATAAGAAACAATGGGTGTTGGTGAGGATGTGGAGAAAGGTGAACCCTCTTGCACTATTGGAGGGAATGCAAGCTGGTGCAGCCACTCTGGAAAACAGTATGAAGTTTCCTCAAATAGTTAAAAATAAAATTGTCCTATGATCTAGCAATTTCACTACTAGATATTTACCCAAAGGTTACAAAAATACTAATCCAAATGGATATAAGTACCCCAATGATTATAGCAGCATTATCTACAATAGCCACATTATGGAAACAGCCCAAGTGTCCATCAACTGATGAATGGATATAGAAGGCATGAGATATATATATAGATATATATATATCTATATATATATCTATATATATATATATCTATATATATATCTTCTTAGAGAACCCATCCTATGTTGCAAGCAATAGAACCAAAAATATATTAGTTCCAATAGCCACTACTATAGTGGGGTAAGAGAAATTGTTTAAACCTCCCAGGGATTACAAACAACACGTTGTTACAACATGTAACAAGGAGAAGCCACTTTCTGAGATTGCCCAATTTAATTTACACTCCTGGCCCTCTCAAGACCATGAAATGACCACTTTCAAATGCTTTCATGTGTAAGTGGAATATTTTCTTCTCTGTAGCTTGTCCAATTCTCATATTTGTCTTCTCTTCTGAAGATTCCTAAAAACTCAAAATCGCATGCCTCCCTTACTGGTTTATTTTCTATATGCTGTTCTGTGGAGGAAGTTTAAGGGAAAACAAGGAATGTACAGTTGGAAAGTTATCTTCCCAGAACTGTTATTGGAGTTTTTAAAGCTACCTTTGTAACAAAATAAAATATATTTTCTGCAAAAATAAACTTGAGTTATTAGAATGTTCTGAATTAGACTCAGACATATTTCTTACCATAATATCTTTCTTAACCAAGTGTCTCTCACTCTGGTGCTAATGAATCCTGATTTTTTTGTGAATACTACTCTTCTTTTTTCTTCTCCTGGATAATTCTTGCATCTCTTTCAGTTCTCACTGTAGTGCTACTTCTTTGGGACATACCTCCTATCATTCAATTCTCAGATGAGTCTTCCAAGAGCTCACAGAACATATTGTACAGTACTTCACTTAGAGAATGGATCAGACTACATTTAAAGTCTTGGTTATTTCTTGGTATATTACACCAATGTGTAGGCTTCATAAGTGGAAGAATATTTTCTAGATTATTCATGATTGTATCCTCAGTCTTCTATAGAGTTTCTTGCATAAAATAAGCAGTTATTAATTATTTGGTAAATAAAGAGTAGCATAGTAAATTATATGAACATTGAGTTCTAATGACTAAATTTTAAAATTCAAAGTATTTTATGGTAATATCCTCTCAATACCTTCTTGGTTTGCCTTTTTTTCCAAATTAAAAGGGTTCGTGGGGTGCCTGGGTAGCTCAGTCAGTTAGGCGTCCGACTTCAGCTCAGGTTGTGATCTCATGGCTCATGTATTTGAGCCCCTCATCCAGGGCTCTGTGCTGACAGCTCAGAGCCTGGAACCTGCTTCAGATTCTGTGTCTCCCTCTCTCTCTGCCCACCCCTGCTTGCGTTCTGTCTCTGTCTTTGTCTCTAAAATAAATAAACATTTTAAAAAAAAAGAGTTACAAAGAGTTATGGTAACATATGAAACAATGTAGTAAAACATGTGTAGAAGCCAAGCTAATCATACCTTCCCATTTTCCACCTCATTACAGTATGCATCTCTCCTTCATATTATTGTTTGATATGTATTATTCCATAAGCTTTTATGTAAATTATCTTGTTTGATCATTTAACCAATATATAATCATGCTATAATCAGTTGACAGCTTGCTTTTATCACATTACCATATAAAATGGGACTGACCACAGAGTAGTGATTAAACACCAAACAGGTCTATAGTCTTCTTTCACCCGTACCCCCAATTTATTCACAAATATATTTTAGCAGATTGATACATACCCTCCAATATCCCTGTCCTCTATCTTTGTCTATGCAATAGCATCTGTAATACTTAGCTACTGGAATGGCCTTCCCTAGATTTTTTCTCACCTGTGTTATATTTAGGTGTGCCCATATGACAAAGTTTTGAACAATGGGATATGAGTAAAAGTGATTGTGTGAATTTTGAATTTTAATTTTATACTAAAATTTTTCTTGTCTTTCATTTTTTTAGCTTTTACCTGGTTGAAGAGTAATGTGTTGATTTGAGAAGTTTGAAACATGTGGATGATAGCTAGGAATTGACAAATCATGATAGAAGGTACCTCAAAAGGAACCTAAATTCATTTAAGTTTGTTGACTAGAGGTTGCTCTCTGCACTTGACTTTCAATCACATCGAGACTGCAAGGAGAGACATAAATAAGGTTCTATTTATTGGAGTCATTTGGTTTTAAGGTCTGATTAAGAAGTATAGAATGCACCTTAATTAATAGATGAATTGCTACCTGAGAGTGCAGTACTGCCTCAAGAAAAACTGAACAATATGGCATGGTGTAGCACTCAAGGTATGGCTAATAAAGAAACAAACATTTCAGGCTAGACACAGTTTCTCCTTGTTGTACCATGACAAATCATTTAGTAATATTCTTGGAAGATGTGTCATATATCTATTAAGTCTGTAATTTTAAGGAAGGTGGTAGAAAAAATTCATATCATTGGTATGTTTGTGTGTCCTGGTATTTTATGTTTTCAACAAGTTACTGTTGAAATAGAGAGATTAGAAAAGAACCAGTATCCAAGGAGTGATTGAAGAGAATAGAGTTCTGCCAATAGCCCAAGTCTTTGCTAGGCTTGTAATTTAAATTAATGGAGTGAGGCAGCCAAATGAACCAGTTTCCAAATCAAGAAGAGAAAAGATTTTTTTTACTAAGGATCTCCCTAAACAGCTTTCTATTAGATATTCTTGGCTGGATTTGAGCACCAACCTAATGATAAAGTTTCATTAGAAATTGATACATTTACATCCAAGTGGATAATTTTGATGGCCTTAATGCTACTATAATGAAAATGAGGGGTAAATGGATGGGTCAGATACAGAAAACAGTAAACAGAGAAGAGTCAGCAGACTTAAAATCTATGTCCAGAAGGGATCTGTGGCTGTGGTTATTTGCACAATGAAGTGAAAGAAAACAAGTAGAGTAGAAACTATTCTATTGAGGAAATTGTATTATCAAAGAAAACACAAACCTGTTCCACAAAAGCTTTTGTCACGTCCCTGAAGCAGTACTTGCTCTCAACCATGCACCAGCAGGAAGTCGTCTCAGAAAGCTGTTTGGTCAGCAAGTAAACATACACTCAAACAACTTCAGATTTGGCTATTAAATTTAATGAATGAGGAGAAATCTCCTTGATATCAAATCCAGGAGTCACAGAGACCAGGATATAAGAGAGTTATCAGCATAAAATCAGACATATCCTGATGAGATAAACAAAGAACAGTCTCTACATTTAATATCTGTATTATCTAAGTTTAAACCAAATAAATGTCTTACGAATGATAAAAATAATAAATTGTGAATGTTTATGAGTAGTTTAACTATTAAACACAGAAAACAATAAGAGAGTATGATTTTCTTTAGTTTTATTTTATTAATCCCCAAGCTATTCTTTTTTTTTTTTTTTTTTTTTAGTTTATTTATTTATTTTGAGAGAGAAAGAGAGAGAATGCACATGCATGCATGGGAAGGTCAGTGAGAGATGGAGAGAGAGAGAGAATCCCAATCCCCACGCATTATCAGCACGGAGCCAAAAGTAGGGCTTGATCTCACGAACTGTGAGATCTTGACCTGAGCAGGAATCAAGAGTCAGACGCTTAACCAACTGAGCCACCCAGGCACTCCAAAGTGCCTAGTTATTCTTTAACATTACTTTGATTTACTTTTTTTTTTTTTTTTTGAGATTCTAGTGTTTCTATAATGGTGGAATTCACATACAAATTTTAATATTTTTGGAATACAGATTCATTAAGAATTGTAGAACATGGTTTCTCAATCTTCATACTTGGCATCAGGGGCTGAATCAATTTTTGCAGGAGGCTGTCCTGTGCCTGGCGGGATGTTTAGAAGCATCCTTGGCTTCTACACACTAGATACTATTATCTCTCTTAGTTTTGACAACCAAACAAGCTTCTGGACACTGACAAATGTCTCACTGGGATAAAGTTATCTCCTGTTGAAAGCCACGGCTCTAGAACATGTATTTTGCTCCCTGGAGTTCCTCCAGAGAGCCTCTGTTTTTGCCTGCCAGAACCTAGAATATAGTTTGTATTCTTCTTTCCACTAAATAACTTTCTAATTATATTATAGGCAATCTTCATTTTATTTACTTGCCAATCAAAAATTAAAGTTTTTTTAATCTTATGACAGTTTTATTTTCTTTACTATATTTAAAATACATACCTCTGAAATACAGCAATTAATTTCTCTCTACCTGTGTCAATTCTTACTTCAATGTCTATTCAAATTAATGAGAAAGGCTGAAAAAATATATGAATGAAGAAAAAAAGGAGAAATGAAAAATGTAGGACTTCTATGTATGAGTTCTGCTGTAGCAGGATTCTTCCACAGAGAGATGGGACACTGAGGCTTATTTTGTCCAGGAAGCAACTTTATTTGCTGTACTCGCACGGGCCCAGTGGGTTCATACCTGAAAAACTTAGTCCTGAGCACAGTGGGGTGAAGCCTTTTGTACAATTTTTTGTCCTTTGTCTCCCATATATGGTAACATACAGTCTGAATGGGTGGTCTATTTTACAAAGTCCTGAGGAATGTTGTGCATGCGCACATAGCCAGGTTGCCTTCTCTTGTCTTGAGGCTTTCACCACATTCCTTAGGGAGGGGCTCGACTACATTTCCCCCTTGGATACTCAGACCCCTATTCAGGGTCAAGGAGCATCATCTTGGCTTAGAGGCTTATATTTCCATAACATCATCACATGCATGGCCATTTTCCTTTCGACCATTACCTCAATGAGGCTGGAGACAGATCGTATAACCAGGGAAGCTAGGCAAAGTAGGATTAAGCAAGCTCCCCAAATCAAGAGGATAATACCTATGAGGGTTTTGAATCCCCCGGGAGTTGAAAACCATCCTCGAAATAACTCCACAGGGTCCCAACCTTTCCAGGTCTGCACTGGGACATGAGTAACCTTTCTCATTCAGTCTGTGATCTCCTCTATGACTTTTCCTTCATCATCTATCTGTAGGCAGCAGTGGCTCAGGTTAAATTTCTACAAACTCCTCCCTCAGAAGCAAGCAAGTAATCTAAGGTCAGGCGATTTTGAAAGATAGCATTTCACATTTTGGTTTGCTGCTTGGCTAGTAAGTTAAGAGCTCTGGCAGTGTCATTGGTTATAATTTCTACAACTGCTTGCAGTCTGATTAAGTGGTTTAGCATGTAAATGAGAGTGTGGTAACCGCAGGACCCATCCTCTACCCAGGTGGCAGAGCCATGACATTGGATTATACACTCAGGAGGTCATTCATCATCTTTCCAATTGCCAGTTTGTAGGGCACATCATTTCCTTTGAGTCCTCATACACTAGGACTCCCAAATGTGCCCCTCTTGCAAGTGGGAGCAGGAAGAAAGATGAATGAATAGTTCCCAGCACACATGACCTTGACCAGCCTGAGGGAAGTAGTGTATAGGCTGTCCTTCCACATATGCAGTATAGTCCACCTAGGGCCCGCCATTCAATGGTGCATCGACATTGTCCCAGGCCTCTTGGAGATGAGAGAAGTTGGACAAAGGGTGGGGATCTGGCTCAAAGTGATCTGGGGACCCCCACCATTGGGTGTCCTGGATGGTTGAGTTATAAAATCTTTGGCCTAGGCATGTTAAGCTTCCAACAGAGATAGTGAACTTTCTTTCCCGCATGGCAAGGCAGTTTTTTCCAATAATTGAGGCTTTGAGGAGCGAAACCCTGGTAGTAGAACTGGGGTATTCTGTTCCACTATCAGGTTCACGGGGATCTAATTCTCTAGCCTCCCATGGCCATTGATCCCCCATGTTGGTTTTCCCACATACATAACAAGAAGAGACTTTAGAGTCGGGTTATAGTCTCTGTTAGAGCTAGAAACAGATTTTTCCTCTTGATGTAGCCAGGAGGAGGACCCTTCTCCATTTCTTCATAAAATGAATAAAAGACCTGGTGGGTCATGGCCTTTTGTGTAACAGTAACTCTCTTAAAATACAGCACAGTTCCTGGGTCTTTCCCTCCCCCATATGTAATTATACCAATCTCCCCTTTGATGTCCCCAACAATGCATGACTGCCGCTCTTTTAGGGACCCACACAGCATCGAAGAGTTCAAGGATTTCCTTACCATACTTTATGTCTTTTCCTCCTGAGTTTATTAGACCCATCTCTTTATATAAATCCCCATGTATGTGGAGGGTGGTAAATGCATACTCAGAGTCTATGTATATATTAACATGTATCCCTGCCACCAGTTGGAGGGCTCAGGTTAGTGCGATGAACTCTGCCTTCTGTGCCAAAGTCCCCTTTGGCAGGAGTTTAGCTTCAATGATAGAATTTAGGGTCACCATGGAGTACTTTGAAAGGTGTTCTCCCTCTTTCACAAAAATGCTGCCATCAGTGAAATACTCAGCATCAGGGTACTTGAGGGGCTTCTTCCTCAAGTCTGGTCAGCTGGAGAACACCTGTTCCATGTGTTCTCCACATGGCCCAACAGGCAGGGGTTTAGGGTCCACACTACTAGGTGAATGTACGGGTTCTCAAATAGCATTCCCTGATATCTGACCATCTGGGCATTGGTTAGTCAGTACTGTCCCTTGTACTCCATTAATGCCAATACTGAATGTGGCAGACTGTCAATTCTTGTCCTATAATTAACTTGTCGGCCTCAGAAACTAATAGGGCCATGGCTGTAAGTGCCTATGGGCAGGGTGGCCAGTCTTGGGCAACAGAATCAAGCTGCTTGGTAAGAAATGCCACTGGATGATGCCATGACCTAAACATCTGGGCTATGACTCCCACTGTGATGCCAGTACATTCATGAATGTAAAAGAATAAGGGCTTGGACATGTCTGGGAGTCCTAGACCAAGAACGTTGGTGAGAGTCTATTTGATCCCTTCAAAGGCCCTTTGATGTACTTTCTCCCATAACAGAGGTTCCCACTCTCCCCTCTTTGTGGACTAATAAAGGGTAACCAAGACAGAGAAGTTAGGTGTCCAGATTCTACAGAAACCTGTGGTCCTGAGAAACTCCCAAACTTCACATTGGGTTGATGGGACCGGGATTGAGCAAACAGCCTGTTTTCTCTCTGGACCAAGTTGGCACTGCCTGTGGGAGAGGTGAAAGCCCAGGTATTTGACTTTTTTTTTTGACATATTTGGGTCCTTTCCCTTGAGACCTTATAGCCAGTTTCCCATAGGAGGGTAAGGATTTGCCATGTTCCTTCCATGCAATCCTCCTGAGACCTTCCAGCCAGCTGTAAGTCATCTACTTACTGAAGCAAGACACTGCCATGTTGATCCACTGGGAAGGCTGTTAGGTCTGAGGCTAATGCAGTGCCAAAAATAGATGGGAAGTTTTTGAACCCCTGAGGCAAACTGTTCCAACTCAGCTGACCTTTGTCATCATTTCCAGGATTCTCCCACTGGAAGGTAGAGATCAGTTGACTGGGGGCGGGGGGGGGGGGGTCAGATGCAGATGGGGATGCAGAAGAAGGCATTCTTGAGATCTAGGCATGTGAAGAAGGCAGCTTTGGTGGGGATAAGACACAAGAGAGTGTATGGGTTGGGGACAACGGGGTGCAGGGTGATGGTGGCCTGGTTTACTGTGTGCAGGCCTTGGACTGGTGGATAGTTATTGGTGCCAGGCTTCTGGACTGGTAGGAGAGGCATGTTCCAAGATGACTGACAGGGTAGGAGGATCCCGTATTTTAGAAGTCTCCAGGTGCTTTTGTATCCCCATCTGTGCCTTATGAGGAATGATATCTTGTTTTTGGAGGATGGGCTCTGCCCCTGGCTTTAATTCTACAATTACTGGAGGTATGTTCCAGGCCAGTCCTGGTGGGTTGTCCTCAGCTCACACCCCTGGTACTCTGAAGGGCAGCTCAGGTCCCTGTTGTGGTTCCTCCATGAGACTGAAGAGGTGAAATTCTTCTTAGGGAATTGTGAGAGTCATAATCTTTGCTTCCGGCTTTTGTAGGGTCAGAGCAGCTTGTCAATGGGAGTTGAAATTTACCTGGGCCTGCAGCTTTCCCAACATGTCCCAACCAATTAAAGCCATGGGGAAGTTGGGGAGGTATAGGAATTCATGGATGACTTCATGGCTGCCTAAATTGCATCGCTGAGGCAGCAGACAGGGATGGTGCTTCCAATTGCCCATGGCCCCCACAATGGTGATTTGTCTGAGAGGGGCCCCACGGATTGGGTCACCACTGAGTGTACCACCCCAGCATCTACCATGAAGTCCATGGGTCTACTCCCCATATTCATTCAGACCATAGGCTCTTGGGGAGCCTAACAAAATAGAGCCAGGTCTGTCCTAGTCCTCCTTATATTCCACATATCTCACAAAATCATCTTCAAGGGTCGCATGAGGCCATGATGCTGGTTGGTACCAGCCCTGGACCATTTGGCCTCTTTCTTTCTGCTTGGGCCCCATCTGAGAATTACCCAGATGCAGGGGACACTCATTTCTCCAGTGGCTTTCCTGATGACAGTGAGCACACTGGTTCTGTCCTAACTTTGGTCCTGGGCAAGATGATTCTCCCTGCCATTCCCCTTTGTGGCCCTGGCCCTGCAGGGCACCTTTGTGGGAGCATTCTGACTACTCCACCAAGGCAGAAGCTAGTAAGTCTGCCTTTTTCTGCACCTTCTGGGGTTCTTCCCTCCACACCATCTGGTCACCGTTGACAAACACCTTAGTTGCCACTTCCAGCAACTGACTGGCATTCATGCTGGCAAAACCCTCTAGCTTTTGCAGCTTGTGCCAGATGTCCTCTTGGGCCTGACCTATGAAAGCCACATTGACCATCTGCTGGTTAACTGACACCTCTGGATCAAAAGGGATGTAGAGATGAAATGCCTCACATAGTCTCTCATAGAACTGACTCAGGCTCTCCTTGGGTTCCTGGGGCACTTCTGTTGTTTTACTCATATTTATGGCCTTTTGTCCCCTTTCCTCCATGACATTTAGAAGGGCTTCTTGATACCATTCAGTCCTCGTGAGCCCTCTATCTACACAGTCATTTGGGTCCCATTTGGGATCCTCCTTAGAGAAGTGAGCCCAAGTGTAAACCTGGGTGTCTAATGTCCCAGCCAGGACATTCTCCTCTAACAATTTTAGGGCCACCTGGTAATTCAGTGATGCTCCTCCATGTCGAAGAGGGTCAGAAGGAGTTGGTGGCAGTCTTTCCAGGTAGGTTTATGGGTTTGAATTATGGACTGCATTAGTTCAATCATAGCCTGGAGCTTCTCTGTATAAGAGGGAGTATGGTGTTTCCAATTTAGGAGGTCCACAAAAACATGCTGGATTCCTCGGATCTGGCCTTCCTGATCATAATAGATGGGTCCCTAGGTCCCCTCGGTGGCATCTGTAGGGCTCCCTGGTGTTGCTGCAGGGAGGCACTGTCTTCGCTGGCCTGATCTTCTAGTCATCTTCCGGGAAGGGTGTATGGGGTTAGGATTGGTGGTCTGGGCAAGCTGGTCACATCTGGAGAGGCTGGTGGTGCTAGAGGTGGCAAGGCCTCTAGGAGCAGGGTATGGTGGGATTTTGGCAGCTGCAATGGTGGGAGGTGCAGGTGGCAGTGAGGGGTAGGTACAGTGGAGCATATGGCAGTGGGGTCCCCTCAGGGTCTCCCAACAGTATGGGTTTTTTCAGTTTTTGGCCAGCATTTGGAGGAAGCAATGACACAAGACATCATAGCTTTACAGTTCTCTTCAGTACAGACTTTTAGCCAAGACAGCAGGGATAGGACTAGATCTTGCCTACAGTCAGTGTAAGAAAATTGGTGAGGGTGGCCTGAATCCCCCATAATGACCCTGAACATTTGGCCAACTAGTGCCTTATCAAGTGAGCCTTCAGAGTGCCAACCCATGCTGAAATATGGCTAATCAATTGCACAGAATGTCCAGAGCTTTCCAGGAGTTAATTTCACACCATAATCTCCTAAATATCCCCTTTTGAAATTCTTCAACATACACTCTAGGGGAGTTGGTTTACTCTGCTTTCCACCAGTTTCTTCTCCCCTAATGGACAATTTTCATGCACATGAGAGGAAAAGAGGTGAAGGAAGGGACTAATTTGGAGAGGAGGCATACTCACTTCATCTGTTTCTAGCCGCTCTCCTTTCGGAGGTATTTGAGGTACCTCTTAGCATTGGCAGGTTCAGTCAAGCCCTGACTTGAATCAGATTTCCGAGGAAGTCTGATGCCACCCTAAGCCAATGAGGTCACCATGGAACCACAGATTGGGACTCAACACTCGCTTCAGTCCATTGGTCAGGTAGGAATCTTTCCACTGTCTGTCTCATTCACACAGTCATGCAGTGACTCCAACCTGCCGCCCAGCGCCCAGTGCTTTAGAGTTCTGGTTTTGTTCCTTATGGAATTACTTGGGCAACTCTGGTTGATGATCAGGCTCCCCTTCTTCTTCTTAAGGCAGGTCTACCAAAACAAACCCAGTTTCTTATGAATCTGATGGGCGGCACTCCCTGAGCTGGTTCCTGGCCCTCACCAGGTTCCATTGTGCATATGAGGTCCTAGCACACCAGGAGGGGCTAGTCTCCTACAGATCAAGTAGTCTGCTGCCACCAGGCAGGGTCACTTCTTCCAGCACTCAGAGATTCCCACTCTGGCGACAAAGGAGGTGGAAACACACTGTCTCCAATTCCCAGATGAGCCACCAAGAAATGTAGCAGGATTCTTGCACAGGGGGATGGGACACTGAGGCTTTTTGTGTTCAGGAAGCAAATTTATTCATTGTGCCGGCACAGGCTCAGTAGATTCATACCCAAAAAACTGAGCCCCAACCGCAGCAGGGTGTAGCCTTTTGTAAAATTTTTGCTCTTTTGTTTCTCATAGATGGTAACATACAGTCTGAATGGGTGGTCTGTTACAGAGTCACGAGGAATGTTGTGCATATGCACGTAGCCAGGTTGCCTTCCCTTGTCTTGAGGTTTTCACCACATTCCTTAGAGAGGGACTCTACCACACTGCCATTTGTAGTTATCATATCAATTTTTCTGCATAAATAATAAAAAATAACAAATTGCACTTGAAAACCAAAATAATATGCACCATATGGCCTGTGTTTATTCTAATATTATAGCATTCAGGTAAAACTTTCACAATAAAAGGTACAAATTTCATGACCCCAGAGTCAGTATTCTTATGAATTAAAAGATAAGACATTGGGTTTTTACCTCTAAACTCTAATTAAAAAAAAAGACTTAAATATACTTAAAATAGTCATGCTAATGTGTCAGCATTTCTAATACCCTGCAGAAAGAAGTGTAGTCCTAGCAAGTGAGGCTCAGACACATTTTCGTATTTCTCAGTCCAAAAATTAATCTTGAAATCAGTGGCTGTGCTTATTTATTATATGCTCCACAGGAAAAGCAAAAGGCTGTGATTTTTTATTTTGTTATTGTTGTTTTACACATCTATAGAGAAAACAATATATCAGATTGCTTATTTTCATAGTATCAGTGTTTAAAAAATTATGAAGGCTAAAAGAAAAGAGAGAATTAGAGCAACTGTTTTAATGTATTGTAATTAACAATATCCAGGTAACCTCATAAGCTTTAGGAAGACAACTCTGACTTATTTTGATTCTTTGAATTGATGTGGGATGGTCTTCAGAAATCCATCAATGACACTTCTGACTTTTAACTCTGTTCTTAGATAGTGCCTTACTCAATTTTTTATATCATCTGTAAAGTATAAAAGGCTATAAAACAAGTAGTAGCACTTCCTCATTTGATTACTTTTATTCTCTCTAGTTCTTAACAGCAGTTAATCTTCCAGACTTTGACAATAAAAATGAATTGTATGTAAGGATTTATTATCAACAGTTAGGTAATCACTAGAGAATGCTATCCTCCATGGTTTTAAAAATCTATCAGTGTCATATGCTACCCACCAATTTACTCAGGTGATAGGTTTAAAAGTATTTGGGGGGATAGTTTTAAAAGTATTTTGGGGGAAGAGATTTTATAAGGATCAGTAGTTTACCCTGATTTGAAAATATATAGGAATTTGGGAAAGCATTCGCTGTTTCTTTAATTTATTAAACATATTTATTTAGCATCTAATATGTGCCAGGCACTGTTTCAATCTGATAAATTCTATGAAGAAAATAAATACAGGAAAGTGATAGAGTGACATGAGAGATTGTGTGATTTCCATCACTTGGTCCGAAAACTAAGAGAAAGATGATATTTAGCCTGAAACTTAGTTTACAAGTAGATGGCAGGCATAAAATAGTTGAGAGTAAGCCATTCAGACAGAAAGAAAACCATCTAAGAAAAAAAATCTAAGATTGAAATTTGATTTTCAAAAATAAGAGTTATGCTTTTGACATGCAGTAGGAAGTAAAATAAACAGTAAGAAAAATAAAACACCTAAAAATGACCAAAAATGCCATTTTATGCACTGAAAATTATAAATATTACTATCCAAAAATAAGGCATTATTAAAAGACTAATATATGTATTGATAAGATGCAATGTATTTTTGAGTTTATTTATTTATTTTGAGAAAGAGAGAATGGGTGAGGGGCAGAGAGAGACAGAAAAAGAGAATCCCAAACATGCTCTGCATTGCCAATGCAGATCCCGACTGGGGGTCTGAACTCAGGAACCATGAGATCATTACCTAAGCCAAAATCAAGAGTCAGACACTCAACCAACTGAGCCACCCAGGTGCCCCATAAGATCCATTTTCTATTTCTACCTTTTGTTCCCAGGTCATGTGTCCTAACAATTGGGAATGCAGCACTATATAATGGCTATTGTTTTAAGGCCGTTAACCTCAAAATGTAGTGTTCATTAGAATTATCCAGAGAGTTTGTTAAAACACTATTTATTGAGTCCCAGCTACAGAGTTTCTGTTTCACTAGATGTAGGACGAGACTTGACTGTTTGTACCACTTTTAAGTTCCTAGGTGATATTGATGTTGCTGGTCCAGGAATGAAAGTTTGATAGCCACTGGTTTAAGCTATATATTCTATAAAAGAATGTCCTATTTCTACTTATGAAGTCTCCAAGATGGTACCTCATTTGTACCTTCAAGAGACTATTTGTTCAAGCTTTCTGGAAGTGTAATATGTTGTAATAACAGTGGATCTCAAGATCATGAGTTCACTGCTACATCACCATTTCTGTAATGTGGTTCACTTGGTATGAAACGAGGTCATGCAGAGTTCAAAACAGTAGATCAGACATTCTCTGAACCCTTGAATAGTATTGCTGCCTGGGGTATGGTAGGCAGGACAGATTCCCCAAATGTGTGTCAATTCTGAGCAGGATAAATATTTTCCTTTCAAGGTTAGAAAGGGTCCTATGTAATCAACTTGCCACCAAGTGTCTGGCTTCTGTTGGTGACTAGTTAGGCATAAGGGCACCCATGATTGGGAACATAGTACAATAGCAGCTCATTTATGGTTTGTATTCTCATGCCAAATCAACCCCCCCCCCACCCCGAACCAAACATGGGCATTTTCTTCCTGTATATACTAATCATAAGAATTACTTTTCTATTAGAACTTTTATGGAGCTCATGAGATGTGATTGGGCTTGATAAACAACCCTCTCAGATGTTCTTGTACTTTTATAATTAAGTCCTGTACTGATCCCTAGATAAATCTGCTCTCCAATTGCAGGGCATGGAAATCTATTTGAGTCCTTTTAAGGAGTCCCTCAAATGCTCACTCTGTGTTAAATTTCTGATTAGTAGATTTAAAACTATCATTTTTCTTGTAATAATTATAGCTAAATGTTGCTAAGAGCTTCAAAAGTCACTGGAACAAAGTAAGTTTCAGGAAATATTAGCTGTTATTTTTCCAAAATTTGATCCCCTATTCTCTTTAGTCCCAAACCAGGAGAGTTCCCTACCTCCCTTTCTCCAATGCAAGCATAACGTCAAAGAGCAATGCCTAGGAAAACAAAAAACAAAAACTAAAAAGTGTGTGGCTATCATGGCCCTTTTATTTCTGTACCCCACAAAATTTACATGTTGGAATCCTAATCTCCCAGTGTGATAGTATTAAGAGGGTAGTGGGCTTTGGGAGGTGATTAGGTGCCCTCGTGAATCATTAGGTGTCCTTATGAATGGGAACACTGCCCTCATAAGAAGAGAAATGAGGGCTCGTTTTCTCTGCTTTCCACCATACAAAGATACAAGAAAAAGTCCACCATCGGCAAGAGTAGAGAGCTCCCACCAGACACCAGATCTGCCTGCATCTTGATCTCAGACTTCCCAGCCTCCACAACTTAGAACTAAATGAGTTGCTTAAGCCACACAGTCTATGGGAATTTGTGATAGCAGCCTAAACCGACTAAGACAGTGGCCTATCCTGACCCCAAAGAAATCAGTAGTAAACAGATCAGGTTTTTACTATTTTTGAAGTTTCTCTTGTGTTACTTCTTAATTCTTTTATACAAAATAAAATTCTTTCTTTCAGGACTTTACTCCTTTGACACAAAACCCTCCACATATTTTCTCCAAAGATGGATCTAATTAGTCAAGCTGAGGCTAGTTACTACTTATTATAAATATTGTTTATTACACCTGTATATGTATTTTTCTCATGATTCCCATAAGACAGATATCCCATTGTTAAGGCGAACAGCTAATGCATGTATGTATCTTCTATGAATTGTTAGCCTTATTTGGATAAATACAGCAGTCTTCTTGTTTTTGCCATTTGGGTGTGTGTGTGTGTGTGTGTGTGTGTGTGTGTATGTGTGTGTGTGTGTGTGTGTGTGTGTGGTTCCAAGAATGTGAATATTCTAGTATTTCCAATTTATTTTCCCTTGATTTATCTCCCCTCACCCTTTGTCCCTCTCCCTCTAGCTCTCACTCTTGCTCTCATTCTGTCTCTCCTCACACCTCTCCATCCTTGAAACATTCTTTCTGATTTCTCATGAATGTAATTATCACCTTGTATTTCTACAAAGAAATCTGGATACCCATTTGTCTCCTATAGAAGGAGGGAAACTTAACTAATACACAGGATGCCATCTAAGTCTCAGCAATGGGAAGGAAGCAATGTAGAGTTTTTGTCTTATATTTGCATCTTTGAATTCTAATATGATTTCTAAATTTTCTGTAAAGATTCCTACTTATAAATTATACAACTGGTGCTTCAGGTTATAAAAAATGAAATTTAATTTTAGAGGTGAAGGAATAGTATAGACATGGAGCAATGGGACTAGAAACTCTTTATAAAGCATATTAAAATATTCACATAGGTATCAATTCTATCTTCAAATAATATGCACCCTTCATTTTACCTCTTCAGTTTCTAATGATAATTCTGATCTTGCAAACTACTTTGCAGAGCTGCTCTTCCTAACCCAGTGATGTTTAATCAATCAATCAGCTTGTATAGTTTTAAGTTTGGATGTTAAACTTATCTTTATCTACTGAAAGACTTTGAGATTAGCTGGCTAGTAAATAAGGTATAAAATTGTATTTCACTAAAAAAAAGCCTATATTTTACTGGAGGAGGCAATGGGCAGGTGTGTGTTGATATCTGTTGAAGGATGAACAAAGGGATAATTGAAATACAATGGGAAATAACTGTAGAATAATAGCAATTTAAAATAAACACACAAATGAACTTCTTTTTTTTAAATTTTTTTGAATGTTTATTTTTGAGAGAGAGAGAACACGAGCAGGGAAGGGACAAAAAGAGAGGGAGAATCCAAAGCATGCTCCAGTTTCCAAGCTGTCGGCACAGAGCCCGATGAAGAACTTGAGCTCACAAACTGTGATATCATGACCTGAACCGAAATTGGACACTTAACCGACTGAACCACCCAGGTGTCCCCACACAAATGACCTTCTAAATCTTAGGCTTTTCTATGTTTCTCTGAAGAAATCTATTCATTTTATCTAAGAATATTCTAGGAAATTTTCCAGGTCTTTCTTTTTAAATCCATATTATAATGTTTTTAGCTTCTTTGAAGTTGTTCTGGATTTTTGACAATTGTGTTTTAGAAGATTATGCTAATTGTATAAACCTTTGAACTTTTAAAGATTTTAAAATTAATGAAGGCTGTAAAGAGAAAAATCATTGTAATATGTCAGTACTCTATATATCTCTAGTAACATTTAAAGTATATCTAAAACACTTTCTTCTTAGGAAAATCTTAATCTCTTCCATTAATATGTATAATGACTTTGATATATTTCAGGAAGTCCTTCCACATTTTTAGAATAACTAGGCTTGGATTTCTCAGGGGGATAAAATTCCTGGGGATTTTTTGTACACAGAGCACAGAGAATAAACTTTGTTTAGGCTCTTCAAGAGCACATATTTGTGAATTTGAGGTAAATTGCCAAGGTTATTTTATATTTATGGTTTATTAAATAATAGAATAAACATAGTTTGTTAAATATTTTCTTATAAAGTATAGCAAAATCAGCGATTATATGGGTATAGGCATTGCGTGTAGTACAGAAACAATCTGTTCAACCATGACAATTAAAATATAAATCATATTTAAATATGTTTCAAAATACCATAAAGATAGCTTAGAACCCTGAGAAAACAGTTGAGTCAGTGGTCTTAAGAAGAACTACAAACAGGGGCACCTGGATGGCTCAGTTGGTTAAGTGACCAACTTCAGCTCAGGTCATGATCTCACAGTTTGTGAGTTCAAGCCCTGCGTCGGGCTCTGTGCTGACAGCTCAGAGCCTGGAGCCTACTTCAGAATCTGTGTCTCCCTGTCTCTCTGCTCCTCCCCTGCTCACACTCCATGTCTCTCTGTCTCCCAATAATAAATAAATGTTAAAAAAAAGAATAACTACAAATATAAAACTATTTTATTCTGCCTTGGCCTACTCCTTGCAGTTGTTCATCTAATACCTATCACTCCATTTTCTAACATAGAGAGGAAACATGGACAAGTCAAGCATTGTCTAAGCAATTCCAAGGAAGAACTCACATAATCTCTTTTATTTTCTCCTGAGTAACTTTTTAATAAAGAGCCAAGTCAGAAGAATAAAGGGAAGAGGATAATAACTGCATTGTTGAATATTCCTTTAATTAATTCAAGTTTCAGTCATGGAAAGCAAAAAAATTAGTATAAAAATATATGTGCAAAACACAGACCCCAAGTTTGAGAGCATCTAAGATAAGAGTTCTGGGCTTGAACTAAAAAGACACATAAGCAGGAGGCCAAGCTGCTAGTCAGCTGCCCAGGTGTTGGTTATAAATGCTGTACAGAGGAGAACTGGACAGCAATGTGCAGAAGAATGAAACCGGACCACTTTCTTGCACCATACACAAAATTAAATTCAAAATGGATGAAAGACCTAAATGTGAAACAGGAAATCATCAAAATTCTACAGGAGAAAAAAGGTAGCAACCACTTTGACCCGGGAAGCAGCAACTTCTTACTTGACATTTCCCTGGAGGCAAGGGAAATAAGCAAAAATGAACTGTTGGGACCTCATCAAGATAAAAAGTTTCTGCACAGCAAAGGAAACAAACAATGAAACTAAAAGGCAACTGATGGAATGAGAGAAGATATTTGCAAATGACATATTGGATAAAGGGTTAGTATCCAAAATCTATAAAGAACTCACCAAAATCAGTGAGAGGAGTTAACATGACAGAGAAGTAGGGGGACCTGAAGTTTCCTCATCCCTTAAACATGGCAGTACTGAGGCCAAAAGACTTGGAATTCCAGGAATCCGGGTACAGAGTGACAGAAACATTTCCAGGGGCCCACAGGGACAACTTGGTGGGCCACTGGCACATGACTGTGAATTGGGAGAGATAAATTGGGGGGTACAGGCATGGAGGGGAGGGAATCCCCCTGTATGGAAAGACAAAAGAAAGAGAATGAGAGGCTGTGGAAGAGTAGGGTTGTATTTGGACAAAAGAAACACCTCTACAGACCACGGACTGGAGAATGGAAAAAATGGAGAAAGAACCAATATCTAACTTGCAAACAGCCTTAGGGGTGAAGATCCAGAGTTGTGGGAATTTCTCAGGACTGGGGCCTGCCACCCTGTACATGTGCCTGGGGGAGAGGGGAAGCCAGCCTCGAGCTCAGTAGTGAGCTCAGAGGCACAGTCAGAGAGAGCAGTCCCCTCCCTTGAATGCTATGGGAAGAAGGTATATAGATGTTCCAAGGAGAAAAGACGCTGCAGGTGCCCTCCAGCCAGAGGCCCTTTGTTGTCTGGGTGGAGTGTCATTATCCCAGAACCAGGGTGCACAGAGTGGGATCCTTTAAGACGTCAGGGTTTGAACCACAGCTGAGTGCCTGGGAGGCACCAGAGACTGTGACAGGGGAAAAACCAGACTGCTCCCGCCCAAGCAGCAATGTGAGGACAACCCGAACAGAGTGGTCTGGGACACCAAGTCCGGGGGCAGAGGGGAGAGTGGGGTGTTGTCATTTTTCTCCCCATCACCAACAAGGTGGGACTTCAGGGAACAGGACGGCAGGCCCACAGTGGAGGCAGACCTGGCTACACAAAACCCTGAACCTCTGTGCCTAGTAAGTGCACATCTACTGGAGGAAGATTGAAATTGGCAAGACCAGACAGCCCCTCTTGCAGACCAGCACAGCCACCGGTTCCAAGGCACCATGACATATCAGTCCAGCAGTTTTGCATTTTCTGATTTGATTCACTCTTGGTCAATTCTTATTATATATATATATATATATATATATATATATATATATATATGTATATATATATATAGTTCTTCCATTTCTTCCTCTTATTTCTTCCCTTCTCTACTCTCGTTGTTGGTTTGTTTAAGCAGACATTTTTAATCTATTCTTTTTATACCTCTTCTGTATTTCCTTCTTCTTAGTTTTCCTTTCTCTCTCTCTGGATTAAACTGTATAGTTTCTCTCATTCTCTGCCTAGTCAATTGTTTTTCTTTTCATGTTCCCCACCCCCATCATTTTTCTCTTCATATGTAATAAGGCTTTTTACATCACCATCAACTTCCTTTTAAAATTTTTTCCAGGGTTATTTCAATGAACAAATCAAAGCACACCTGATGGAAGGTCCAAACCACCAATATGAGTAGGGAGATAAAGCAACCAGAGTCACAACAGAGAGCACACAACACACTCTACAACACCTCCTGAAGGGCCAGGTCCTGGACAGTGTATGGTCCCTTTTAAATATAGTAGTGTTCTCAAGTGCAGGACACATAAGAAGCTATTAAAATATGTAAAGGAGGGAAAACTAGCTAAAATGACAAAATGGAAAAATTCTCAAAATAAACTCTAGGAAGAAATGACAGCTTAAGATTTACTCAAAACAGATATGAACAATATATCTGATCAATAATTTAGAATAATAGTCATAAGATTAATAGCTCAGCTTGAAAAAAAGCATAGAAGACAGCAGAGAATCTGTTGCTGCAAAGATTAAGGAACTAAGAAATAGTCATGACAAATTAAGAAATGTTGTAAATGAGATACAAAATAAACTAGATGTAGTGACATCAAGGATGGAGGAAGCAAATGGGAGAATAAGTGAAATAGAAGATAAAATTATGGAAAACGATGAAGCCAAGAAAAAGAAAGATAAAAATATACTAGATCACGAGGGGAGAATTAGAGAACTAAGTGATTCAATGAAATGTAATCATGCCCATATCATATGAGTTCCAGAAGAAAAAGAGTGAGAGAAAGGGGCAAAAGGTTTACTTGAAGAGATTATAGCTGAATTATAGCAAATTATAACGAAATTATAGCAAATTCCTTAATTTGAGGAAGGAGGCAGACATCCAAATCCAGGAAGCACAGAGAACTCCCTTCAGATTGAACAAGAATAGGTCTTCTCCATGGTATATCACAGTGAAACTGGCAAAATACAAAGATAAAGAGAGAATTCTGAGAGCAGCTAGGGACAAACAGGACTGAACCTACAAGTGTAGACACATAAGGGTAGTAGCAAACCTGTCTACTGAAACTTGACAGGCCAAAAGGGAGTGGCAGGCAATATTAATTGTGCTGAATAGGAAAAAATAAACATCCATGAATCCTTTATCTAGCAAACCTGTCATTCAGAATAGGAGAGATAAAGGCTTTCCCAGCAAAAAATGAAGGTGTTCGTGACCATTAAACCAGCCCTGCAAGAGATCCTTAGGGGGACTCTGTGACTGGAATGTTGCAAAGACCGCAAAGGACCAAGAGACATCACCAGAAGCATGAAGCCTATAGATAACACAATGACATTATATCCATATCTTTCAATAATAACTCTGAATGCAAATAGACTCAATGCTCCAATCAAAAGACATTGGGTATCAGAATGGATAAAAAAAAAAAAACAAGATCCATCTATATGCTGTCTACAAGAGACTCATTTTAGACATGAGGACACCTGCAGATTGAAAGTGAAGGGTTAGAGAACCATCTATCATGCTACTGGAAGTCAAAAGAAAGCTGGAGTAGCCATACTTATATCAGACAAACTAGATTTTAAACTAAAGGCTGTAACAAGAGATGAAGAAGGGCATTGTGTGGTCTAGTTCTATCAAGAAGAGCTAACAATTGTAAAAGTTCATGCCTCCAAATTGAAAACTCCCAAATACATAAGTCAATTAATCACAAACATAAACAATTGTATTGGTAAGAATACAGTAACTTCAGGGGATTTTAATACCCCACTTACAACAAGGGACAGGTCATCTAGGCAGAAAAATCAGTAAAGAAACAATGACCCTGAATGATACACTGGACCAGGTGGACTGGACAGTTATATTCAGAATTTTGCATACAAAAGCAGCAGAATACACATTCTTCTAGATTGTACATGGGCCATTCTTGAAGATAGATCACATACTGGGTCACAAAACAGACCTCAATAAATATAAAAGAACTGAGATCATACCATGCATATTTTCAGATCACAATACTATGATACTTGAAATCAACCACAAGAAAAAAATTTGGAAAGCCTCAAAAATGCATGGAGGTTAAAGAACATCCTATTAAGGAATGAATGGGTCAACAAGGCAATTAAAAAAGAAATTAAAAAAAATATGTTTATGGAAGCAAATGAAACTAAAAACACGACACTCCATCCCCTTCGGGATGCAGCAAAGGCAGTCATGAGAGGAAAATGCATTGCAATCCAGGCCTATCTCAAGAATAAGAAAAACCCAAAATACAAAACCTAATTTCACACCTAAAAGAACTAGAAGCAGAGCAGCAAAGAAACACCAAAGCAAGCAGAAGAGAAATAATGAAGATTAGAGCAGAAATAAATAATATAGAATAAAAAAGAAAAAAAAAGCATTAGAACAGATCAATGAATCTAAGAGCTGAAAGAAGACAGATCACAACCAACACCATAGAAATACAAATGCTTATTAGAGAATACTATAAAAATTATACGCCAAAAAACTGGACAACCTGGAAGAAATGGACAAATTCCTAGATACCCACACACTACCAAAACTGAAACAGGAAGAAATAGAAAATTTAAACAGACCCATAACCAGCGAAGAAATTGAATTAGTTATCAAAAATCTCCCAACAAATAAACATTCTGTCCCAGATGGCTTCCCAGGGAAATGCTACCAGGCACTTAAAACAGAGTTAATACCTATATTTCTCAAGTTGTTCCAAAAGATAGAAATGGAAGGGAAGCTTTCAGACTCATTCTGTGAAGCCAGCATTACCTTGATTCCCAGACAGAAAGAGATCCAACTAAAAATTACAGGTTAATATCCCTGATGAACATGGATGCAAACATTCTCAATAAGATACTAGCAAATCAATTTCAACCATATATTCAAAGAATTATTCCCTATGTGTAAGTGGGATTCATTCCTGGGCTGTGGGGCTGGTTCAGTATTCACAAATCAATCAATGTGATACATCACATTAATAGAAGAAAGATACAACCCATATAATCCTGTAAATAGATGCAGAAGAAGCATTTGACAAAATACAGCATCGTTTCTTAATAAAAACCCTCAAGAAAGTCAGGATAGAAGGACCATACCTTAATATCATAAAAGCCATATATGAAAAGCCCATAGCTAATATTATCCTCAATGGGGAAAAACTGAGAACTTCCCCCCTGAGATCAAGAACATGACAGGAATGTCCATTCTCACCACTGTTGTTTAACATAGTGTTGGAAGTCCTATTCTCAGCAATCAGATAATATAATGAAATAAAAGGCATCCAAACTGGCAAAAAAGAAGTTAAATTTTCACTTTTTGCAGATGACATAATACTCTACCTGGGAAAACCCGAAGGACTCCACCAAAAAACTAATAGAACTGACACATGAATTCAGCAAAGTCACAGGATACAAAATTAATGTACAGAATTGGTTGCATTTCTAGACACCAATAAGGAAGCAACAGAAAGAGAAATGAAGAAATCAATCCCATTTACAATTGCACCAAGAACCATAAAATACATAGGAATAAACCTAACCCAAGATGTAAAGATATGTATGCTGAAAACTATAGAAAACATATGAAAGAAAATGAAGAAGACACAAAGAAAAACATTCCATACTCATGGATTAGAAGAACAAATATTGTTAAAAATGTCAATACTTCCCAAAGCAATCTACACATGCAATGAAATCTCAATCAAGAGTGCACTGGCATTCTTCTTAAGGCTAGAACAAAGAATCCTAAATTTTATTTGAAACCACAAAAGGCCCTGAATACCCAAAGTAATGTTGAAAAAGAAAACTGGACGCCTGGGTGGCTCATTCGGTTAAGTGTCCGACTTCGGCTCAGGTCATGATCTCACGGTTTGTGAGTTTGAGCCCCGCATCGGGCTCTGTGCTGACAGCTCTGAGCCTGGAACCTGCATCAGATTCTGTATCTCCCTTGCTTTCTGCCCCTTCCTTACTCACAATATGTCTCTTTCTGCCTCAAAAATAAATAAATGTTAAAAAATTAAAAAAAAAAAACAAAACAAAAACTAAAGTGGGAGGTATCACAATCCCGGACTTTAGCTTCTACTGCAAAGCTGTAATTATCAAGACAGTATGGTATTGGCACCAAACAGACACATAGATCAGTGGAAATATAAATCAAAACCACATTTAGATACCACCTCACACCAGTCAGAGTGGCTAAAATTTACAACTCAGGAAACAACAGATGTTGGCAAGGATGTAGCAAAATGGGAACCCTCTTGCACTGTTGGTCGGAATGCAAACTGGTGCAGCCTTTCTGGAAAACAGTGTGGATATTCCTCAAAAAATTAAAAATAGAACTACTCTACAACCCAGCAAAAGGACTACTGGGAATTTATCCAAAGGATACAGGAGTGCTGATTCATAGGGGCACTTGTACCCCAATGTTTATAGCAGCACTTGCAACAATAGCCAAATCATGGAAATAGCCCAAATTTCCGCCAACAGATGAATGGATAAAGAAGATGTGGTTTATATATACAATGATATACTACTTGGCAATCAGAAAGAATTAAATCCTGCCATTTGCAACAATGTGGATGGATTTAGAGGGTATTATGCTAAGTGAAATTAGTCAGAGAAAGACAGATATCTTATATTTTCACTCATATGTGTTGGAACTTGAGAACTTAACAGAAGACCAAGGGGGAAGGGAAGGGGAAAAAAATAGTTTCAAACAGAGAGGAAGGCAAACCAGTAAGAAAATCTTAAATATAGAGAATAAACTGAGGCTTAATGGGGTAAGGAGCAGGGGAGAGGGGAAAATGGTTGATGGGCATTGAGAAGGGCACTTGTTGGGATGAACACTGGGTGTTCTATGTAAGCGATGAATCACGGAAACCTACCCCCCAAACCAAGAACACACTATATACACTGCTTGTTAGCTAACTTGACAATAAATTATATTTAAAAAAAAGAAGAAGTACACATGGGTGCATCTGGGTTGCTCAGTGGCTAAAGCATCTGACTCTTGATTTCAACTCAGGTCATGATCTCACGGTTAGTGGGTCTGACCCCCGTGTTGGGCTCTGTGCTGACAGAGAGGCATCTGCTTGGGATTGTCTCTCTCTTCCCCTCCCCCATTTATGTGCACACTCTCTCTCTGTCTCTCTCTGAAAATAAATAAATACACTTAAAAAAAAAGTACATGTAATTTTTAACGGCTAGAAGTGACAAAGTTAAGGATTTAAATTTAAATTCAGATTTTTTTCCAATTTTTTTAACCATTCCAGTATACTGTCATCTATGCAAGACAGTATCTCAAACATGGTCATGTTTCTAAATACTTTTTAATGTAAATAAATGTAACAATTGAATGTTGACAATATTAATGTTTAATATTTTATTTTTAGTTGATATACTTTATGAGAACTATTCCATGAGTCATATCTACATACATATAACTAACTTATTAATGTATAAAATTAGAAGTATTAGAAATATTTAATGACAAATATTAATACTGGATGTAAGAGGTATTTTGAGTAGATTTTGAGAATACTTAGATTTGAGAAACAATTCTTTCATTTGAATATATATTTATAAGAAAACTGCAGACTGACTTTAATGACTTTAGAAAATTACAAAAAAAATCATATTTATTTCATTATCCCAATGTCATCTTTTAGACCTATAAAACAATTTGACAAGATAAATTGGTTGAATTTTCTAACTCCATAAATGTTGCACCAACACATGTAGCTATTTCTGAAACATGATGGCTAGTTGTAATCCTCATTAAATAATCACATTTTTTGTAGACTTTCAAATATTGAATTTGGGCTTAAAAAAATACAGCCATGGGGAGTCTGAGTGGCTTAGTAGATTAAGCCTCTGACTTTGGCTCAGGTCATGACCTCACAGCTCGTGAGTTTGAGCCCCACATCAGGATCTCTGATCTCAGCACAGACCTGCTTTAGATTCTCTGTCCCCTCTCTTTCTGCCCCTTGTCTGCTTGTTCCTTCCCTCTCCCTCTTTTTCTCTCCCTCTCTCTCAAAAATAAATAAATAAGCTTGAAAAAAAAAGAAATATATCTATGGACAGCCTCTATGACTTTAGTAGATAAACCTCATTTAAATACCAATGAAGTATGTTTACAGTATATAATTTCATAGGTACTGAGTAGAACTCAGCCTAAAAACAAAAGTTAGATGTTTTCAACTAAGGTTATTTATCTCTTGGAATGTTTCAGTATTTTTCTAGTTTGCAAAGAGCCTCTGATAACACAATATTTTGGGGTTACATTTTTTTTCATGTATTCTTCAATTTAAATTTGATTTTTTGTTTTAGATCTTTATGAAATGAGAAAGAATTAATGCTCATTCTGATGTTTGAGATACTGTAAAGAACCATCATTAGACCTGAAAAGGTTACAAAGTGAAAGATAAAGACAGAAAGATATTTCTGTTGACTTCTTCAACATGCTATGCATGGGGAAAATGTTGCTATTACATGATGCATTAGAATTAAAGGCAATATGAGATCCTCAAATGAAAGTTTCTCTGTTTAACAAATAAAAAAAAGTTGTGCCTAAAAACTGAAATACAAAAAGAAGAATAGTATATATTATTGATGGCCCAGTCTCCTACAATATTGAAAATATAGTTGATCAAGTAGTAGACTGAAGTTATAACCTATAATTGAGTTATAATCATGAAATCATGATTTTTAGTGAGGTCATGAGTTAAATTATCTACCTTAGCCTGGCTATTAATTTACAGCAAAGATGATTTGTTAGGGTCTGTGGTAGAGGTGAACAAGAAAGTACACATCCCTTCTGTTTGTTCTCATCAGCAGGAGTTTATGAATATTGCCCTCACATATGTAAATCTACAAAACTTTAAATACTGAGAAATGATTCATTTAATTAGAAATCCTAAAACTTATACATAAAAATTAAAAAATAGGATATAAAATTAATGTACAGAAATCAGTTGCATTCTTTTACACTAATAAGGAAGCAACAGAAAGACAAATAAAGAAACTGATCCCATTCACGATTGTACCAAGAATTATAAAATACCTAGGAATAAACCTAATAAAAGATGTAAAAGATCTGTATAGTGAAAACTATAGAAAGTGTATAAAGAAAATTGAAGAAGATACAAAGAAATGGAAAAACATTCCATGCTCATGGATTGGAAGAATAAACATTTTTAAAATGTCAATACTACCCAAAGCTACCTACACTTTCATTGCAATCCCAATCAAAATTGCACCAGCATTCATCTCGAAGCTAGAACAAGCAACCTAAAATTTGTATGGAACCACAAAAGACCCCGAATAGCCAAAGTAATATTGAAGAAGAAAACCAAAGTGGGAGGTATCACAATCCCAGATTTTGGCCTCTACTACAAAGCTGTAATCATCAAGACAGCATGGTATTGGCACAAAAACAGATACATAGACCACTGGGATAGAATAGAGACTCCAGAATTGGACCCACAAATGTATGGCCAACTAATCTTTGACAAAGCAAGAAAGAATATCCAATGGAAAAACTCTTTAACAAATGGTGCTGGGAGATCTGGACAGCAACATGCAGAAGAATGAAACTAGACCACTTTCTTACACCATTCACAAAAATAAACTCAAAATGGATGAAGGACCTGAATGTGAGACAGGAAACTGTCAAAATCCTACAGGAGAAAGCAGTAAAAAACCTCTCTGACTGCAGCCGCAGCAATTTACTTGACACATCCCCAAAGGCAAGGGAATTAAAAGCAAAAAATGAACTACTGGGACCTTATCAAGATAAAAAGCTTCTGCACTGCAAAGGAAACAATCAACAAAACTAAAAGGCAACCGACAGAATGGGAAAAGATATTTGCAAATGACATATCAGATAAAGGGCTAGTATCCAAAATCTTTAAAGAACTCACCAAACCCCACACCCGAAAAACAAATAATCCAGTGAAGAAATGGGCAGAAAACATGAATAGACACCTAAAGAAGACATCCAGATGGCCAACAGGCACATGAAAAGATGTTCAACGTCACTCCTCATCAGGGAAATACAAATCAAAACCACACTGAGATATCACCTCACGCTGGTCAGAGAGGCTAAAATGAAGAAATCAGGAGACTATAGATGCTGGCGAGGATGTGGAGAAATGGGAGCCCTCTTGCACTGTTGGTGGGAATGCAAACTGGTGCAGCCGCTCTGGAAAACAGTGTGGAGTTTCCTCAAAAAATTAAAAATAGATCTACCCTATGACCCAACAATAGCACTGGTAGGAATTTACCCAAAGGATACAGGAGTGCTGATGCATAGGGGCACTTGTACCCCAATGCTTATAGCAGCACTTTCAACAATAGCCAAATTATGGAAAGAGCCTAAATATCCATCAGCTGATGAACAGATAAAGAAGATGTGGTTTATATATACAATGGAATACTACTTGGCAATGAGAAAGAATGAAATCTGGCCATTTGTAGCAACGTGGATGGAACTGGAGAGTGTTATGCTAAGTGAAATTAGTCAGGCAGAGAAAGACAGATACCATATGTTTTCACTCATATGTGGATTCTGAGAAACTCAACAGAAGACCGGGGGGAGGAGAAGGGGGAAAAAAAGTTACAGAGAGGGGAAGAGGCAAACCATAAGAGACTCTTAAATATTGAGCATAAACTGAGGGTTGATGGGGGGTGGGGGGAGGGGAAAGTGGGTGATGGACATTGAGGAGGGCACCTGTTGGGATGAGCACTGGGTGTTGTAGGGAAACCAATTTGACAATAAATTTCATATTAAAAAAAAAAGAAAGAAAGGGCCAGAAAAAAAATAATTTATGTCAAAAAAATTAAAAAATAAATATTTACTATACTTATTCATTTATTCAACAGATATTTACCAAATTCCTACTGTATACCATGTACCATTCCATTTATCAAATATAATATCCCTAGGAGCCATATTTCCTGCAAAGCAATAAGAGAAATATAGTCATGCTTGATTAACATTTTTCAAAAATTTACATTAATTTAGTGTTTCCTAAAGTTTTATAATCATATGCATAACAGATAATACATGTGATACTATAATTTTAGGAGTGCACTAAACGAGGCAAATATTACCAGGCACCGTGTTAGGGCATGGAGGTGTACATGAAAGGGAATCTAAGGACAGACAAAAAGGTTGATCTAGCAAGAGAGTGACGAGAAAATCCCAAGCAATATTTTTAGTGTGACTTCCTCTTAATTCCACTCTTTTGATTCTAATAATTTTTTAAGCACCAATTCCATGAAATAATTTCTCCCTGACATACTCAGAGAAGCTTCCGTTTTCTTCACTTAAACCCTGACTTATACAGATGGGGACTGAGCAATATTTTAGGCTAAAGACATGATTAAGATTTATAGATCAAATGATGGTTACTTGTTAAGGGAGCTCCTTGTCTGAGATCATATTGAAAGAAATACACCATACATTTCCACTCTGAATTTATATGCTGATCTCCATGTGCCCACTCTGGTTCAGGAAACCGAGCCTGGGATCTGGATGAGGTGCATCTCTGAATGGTGATCTCACTGCTTTCCTATGACTCTTCCATTCTGTTCTTTTTATTCTTACATCCGACCACAACATGTTTTTTTCACTAACTCTTTCCTCCCCAATCTCCTTCATCTATCTAATCACTTGGAAAATTCAAAATTTTTTCATCTACTCTTCCTAATCTGTTGCTAAAGGCACAAACTTTAGGCTCTGAGATCCTAAATAATAATTTATTTAGATAATTCAGACAATTTAGATAATTCAGAACTCTAATTTTGAATACTCAGGCTGTAGTGGGTAATGAATGATTCCTGACTGAAGTCCAAGGACAACTGGATTGGCATCACAGACCTTCTGATTCATTTAAGATTGCATGAGCAAATTGGAGAGTGTAGCATTTTGCTACAGAAATGATCTGAATCTTTTAAAGGATGCTAAAGAGTCACTAATGGGAAAACAACAGCAACTTTATATAGAGTCAAACACTTTATTAGGACTACTGTGATACACTCATTGGTTATCACATTTCTATTACAGTTAAGAAAACAACCCAAACTATTGACTACCTTACCAGTTACTAAATTAACATTTATTATTTTTTTAATTTTTAATGTTTGTTTTTGACAGAGAGAGACACACAGAAACATGAGCGGAGAAGGGGCAGAGAGAGAGGGAGACATAGATCAGAAAGCAGGCTCCAAGCTATCAGCACAGAGCCCGATGCAGGGCTCTAACTCACAGACTGCGAGATCATGACCTGAGTGGAAGTCAGATGCTCAACCAACTGAGCCACCCAGGCGCCCCCTAAATTAACATTTAAATTGGTGGTTTAGAGGTATTTATTTCCATTACTTGGGTTTTTACCATTCTCTGTAGCAGGATTTTGCAGAATTAGTCCCAACCCAGACAATTTTCTCTATTTGTCTACAATGAAGAAAGAGAAGAATTAAAACTATCTATATTTATATATCCAATTTGACCAAGCACTGATTTGGGGAGGCATACTTTATTTTAGCTTGAGACTTTTTTTAGCATTTTTTGGCAGATAGGCACATTGATGGAATAGACCCATCTGTTGTCCTAGCAATTAGTTGGCTTGCATCTAGATGAATCAGGCATGTATCCAATGTAAGAGGAGTCTACTGTGGTAGGCCTTGATTATGAAAATAAGATTTGGCTTCCTAGAGAAATGCCAAGTGGATCTAGGCCATAAGCCTGTGCGTTCATTCATGGCGTTTTGGGACTTTCCTAAGACACACAACATTTATTCGAAATATTAATTGAAAAAAAGTTCATTTGCAGAATGAAATTGGCTTCAGATCATTTTGGGTAATTTCATGGTGTTTTGAAACACCAAATTCACAATTGATAAAGTGGGCATAATTTATTGTTATATTTACTTAAGAGTTCAACTAAAGTTAAACATATTTTAGCAGAATATTTTCATACCATTCATCTTATAAAAATTTCTTTGTTGAAACATAAGGTCAGAATTGAGAACGAGTATAATGTGTCATCATCTATCTACAGTCATGCAAAATAGTAGGAAAATAGTTCAGAAAATATCTCTTCTGTTAACTAATTAGGCCATTGACAGGTTTTTGTTTCTCATGTTTAAGATATAAGCACAAAAGTCACTGTTCCTTCTTCAAAAGTATCTTAACTTTTATAGATTTGATATGTTTCAATAAATTTACCCACTTATTCATATATACATGAATGAACTTTGTGCAGGCATTGGAGGTCCAGATGATAAAGAAGAAAACATTAAATTCTTCTTTTAATTTTTTTTAATGTTTTACTTATTTTTGAGACAGAGAGAGAAAGAGCATGAACAGGGGAGGGGCAGAGTGAGAGAGGGAAACACAGAATCCGAAGCAGGCTCCAGGCTCTGAGCTGTCAGCACAGAGCCTGACGCGGGGCTCGAACTCACGAACCATAAGATCATGACCTGAGCCAAAGTCGGACGCTTTAACCGACTGAGCCACCCAGGTGCCCCAAAAACATTAAATTCTAATGAATAAACAAACACTGCCCTTATTGAGTTTAGATTATAGTATAAAGAGGTAGTAAACAAAATCAATGAATTAAATAATGGTTTATTATATATTAGTCCTCTGGAAAAAAATAAGACAATAAAAACATAAGAGTGTTAGAGTTTGTGTCCCAATTTTAAGTAGAATGGACAGTGAGGTAACTAAGAAGGTGATATTTAAGTGAACACTAGACTGACATGAGAGAATGAACCCTGCTGATTTAGGAAGTAGAGAGTACCATGAGGAGAAGTTAGCAAATGCACATGTCCCAAAGTACCAGTGTGCCTGGTGAGATAGTAGAATAGCCAGGAGTCAGTCTGGCTGCCGCAGTGATTAGGGAGGGAGCAACTAGATACACAGGAAGAGGTAATGGGCCTCTATAATTACTTCTGTTTTTACACAGAGTAGGATAGGGATCACTGAAAGTTTTGAGCAGAAAAAAAAGAAATAATTTGGATTTTAAAAATATAACTATGGTTGATCTAGAGAGATTTAAGTACAGAGGCACTATAGTGGAGGCAGGGAGCCAATTAGTAAGCAGTTGCAATCCAGTTGACAGATGATGATGACTTTGCCCAGAATGGTAGCTTCAGGAGTAGTGATAAATATTTAGGTGCCAAAGAAAAACAGGACTCAATAATTATTTTGAAGTTTTTGGCCTCAGCTACTAAAAGGATATAGATTCACATATCTGAATGGAATATTTACTTAAAATTAATTTCCACGTGGGCTTCTTAAATATTCTGATAACAGAAGTAAAGGGGATTTACATCTTTGTCCCTCCCCCAAACACAAACCTTCAACTCTCTGTATTCCACTTTTGTAAAGCAATTCCATTGATATATCCTATATTAGAAAATACTACATTCAATCCTGTTAACAAGGATCTCACTATTCTAACTGTACTGCTCTTCCTCTAGCTCATTTATTCAAATATCTCATTGCACAAAGTTTTCTGCCTCATTAAAACTCCAATCTATAGGCATGCACAACTATTTTTACTTCTCTTGTTGCTCAACTGAAACCACTTGATTTATCATTTTAACTACCTCTTTACAAACAGCCTTACTGTCAATGCTTCCTCAATGTATCAATATATTTCAACTCAAACACCAACGTTCTCACTTTTACATCTAATCAACTGCAGGTTTCTTGAAGAAAAAATAATATAACCAAGTTGACTGCATTTATTTAAAAACCATATCAAATGAAGTCAATACTACTACTAAGCCTATGGTGATTCTATCAAATGTTTTTCCTCCTACCAGGAAAGAATTATAATTAGATACCCTAATACTTCCATAATCTTGTTGTTTATGGTAAATGACTAGATACATACTCTTATTTCTCTAGATGAATTTTCTCCATAAATGTTCATTTATGTCCATGGTTTATATGTTATTTGCATGCTAGCCATTTCCCTATTTTTATCTATAGTCCGGACCTATTCTTTAGCTCCTAGTTAATGTATATAATTGCTTACCTGACTTCATTTAGATATTCATATGTAAGTTAATTTTAATCCCAAAACAGAACTTAGTGTTTCCAGTACAGCAGGATGTCTATTTTTCTCCCCTATGGAGGCATTATTTGTTCAGATAATCAGGCCAGATATCTACAATTAATAACTGATTTCTCCATTTTCCTCTACTACCTACTTTCATGATTTATATAACTTAATCAAATTATAAGACTGATATAGTGCTTATGCTTTAGAAAGAAATTATGACAATAACAACTCTGCATTATATATAATGAATACATTAAGTTGACATATATGTCCATCAAGTGTCTCTTTGGTCTAATTCTTAATTGGTTCACTATTATTCCATAATTTAGATGTCCATCTGTTTATCATCGATACCATCTTATTATCATTAATATAATATCTTGATATTTTAAGGTCTCTTATATTATTTTATATTAAAGACAAATAACTTGTAATTAGCACAATTATTTGAGTTATTATATTCAGAATCATCAAATATGGATGTGTCATTAGTATTGTTTAAATTAAATAAATGTACCATATGAACTCCTAACACTACTCATCAAAAATTTTCATAGAACTACCTGAGATATTGTGAATTTTAGGAACCTTTATCTCATTATTTTTACCTAATTAGTTTATCTTTTGGAAAATACAGCCATTTAAACAAAATGCTAAAGAGCTTTTCATGGAAATATATAACATGTTCTTTTCATAATTAAACCCATTGCACTGAAATTTCATTGGCACTAATATCCTACTGTTGAAGTAATTAAACTGTGAAAAGATTGAAACAATCAACTGATATTGCACTTACTGTAGTTTTGATTATTTAAGAAATATATCATTCTCACGGTGCAACAACACGTAAAATTACCATTTGCATATAGACTGTGTACAATTAGTTTCCACTTTCTGTAATGGTTAGTTTTATGCATGGATTTGGCTAGGCTATAGTACTTAGTAACACTAGTTTAGGTTTTGCTGTGAAGGTATGTTGTGCATGTGATTAATCAGATGCTTTTATGAAGATATCTTTGATAATCTGGATAGGCCTCATCCAATTACTTGGAAGGCTTTAAGACAAAAAGACTTCTTTGAGACAGAAGAAATCTGGCCTCAAGACTGTAACAACAACCCCTACTAGAGAGTCTCTAGCCTGATCACATGTCCCATAGATTTCAGATCTGCCAGTCCCAACAGTCTTGTAAACCAATGCCTTGAAGTAAGTCTCTCTCTCTCACTCTCTCCCGCCCCCGACACACACACATGCTGTGGCTCTTTGTATCTGTGCACAAACAGGCTTAAAGAGTTGTGAAGTAATCTTTAATTTTAAACCTAGAAAATGTGCATGTGTGTGTGCATGTGTGTGTGTTGAGTGGTAAGTGATGGGGAGAAAACTTCTTAAATATATTCGCTGTTGGGCTCTGAATTTAAGAAGGAAAGGGCACTAAACTGATAAAAGGGATGCTTCCTATAATATTGACTATTCTCAGTGACATTTTCTCCAAAATTATCTAAAACTTATATTCTTGTATAAAGCACAAGAGTGGTTAAAAATTATAGGATGTTATAAGATGCCTTATCTGTCACATGTGCTTTATTTACTTCCCTTAAAATAAATCATACAATGTTATTTAGACACTTTGCTTCTGGAGTCATGTGAGTTTATTAATTCTCTTGATTAAATATGTCTAGGCCTCAAAATATATAACAATGGCCTTATCTGTATATTGATAACATCATGGTTGAGAAATAAAAATATTAAAATGATAAAATATAATGCAATAAATGGGGAGTCTTATGCTGACCAGTGATAATAGTGTGTTATGAACTGAGATATTAAATAAACTTAATTCTGTGTACCTGAAGACACTGACAAAGAAGAAAAACAATCTATTTAGAGTAATGTCGTGGCCTAGGCTATATAGTCAAATCAAAGGTTCTTATGAAAGGAAAATCTACGTTTTATCATCATATGAAGTACATAAGCCTAGTTTTCTCTTTAAAAATATATTAGCATACCTCTTCATTTAAAACCTATTCAAATGACAACAAGATTCACAAAAATTAAGAAATTATGAAAGATATTAAAATCAAAGCAGATGTTCTGCAAATGCCATCTGCAGAGGTATCACTGACAAAAAAATGGAAAGTATTCACAAAATGTCTAGGATCTAAAAATTTATATAAAAAAGTTTGTCCGCTTCTAATTTAAAGAGAAAAGAAACAAGAATGTATGTCTATGTGCAGAAACAACTCTTGAATGCATATATAACGGTATGGAACTAACAATAGACATATAAGAAAATAAAACACTATTATTATTATTGGATATAAATACATTCAGTCATTAAAACTTATTTAGAAAATCTACTCCTAAATATAACAATCAATAATAAATTCTTTCAGTGTTTCCAGAATAATATAATCTAAATTTTTGGTATAATCAAATCAATGTAGATTAAGAAATGAATACCTCCCCTAACAGTTTATTCCCAACATAAATTCTATCATTTACAAACCAACCTGAAATTACACTGTGATTTCCTCTACCCATCCAAGTTCTTGTTGGTTCTGGCAAGGATAAACCTTTGACATAATCATCATTTAATGGACGTTTTTATAAGACCTTTTCCTATCACTATTACATTTCACCCTCTTCAATATTCCTAATACTATAATATGAACTATATAAAGTTTAGAATCCCAATTCCAAACTTTCTAGATTTTTCCCCTCACAATAATCATTCATTCATTCATCCCCCCCCCCAAAAAATATCCAGACTTACTAAACAAAAACACAACATAAAAGCACACATTCCCAAATATACCTTGAGAGAACTGTCTTAAAATATTTACAATATGTATATTTAAACTGTGGGACAGTAAGTAATTTTCTCTTTGTTTTTTATTATTTGTCTACCTTTGTTCTCATGATCATGTATAGTTTCACAGTAAAGAAAAATGTATTAAAATAGGTGATATTTCATTTCCTTTCAGGGAAAAAAAACCCCACATTAAATCAGTAGTATTTAGAAGACTTTATTGGTTAAAGCAGTAATTTACAAACTTTTTGTATAATGGCACACAGAAGAATATATTTTTAGGGGACACGAAGTTAATAAGAAGACTGTTTAAGGCTAATGGCTGTCAGCCTAGTTAACTGGTGTTCTAAATGCTGAGGCCACTATTACCTTAGCACGATAGGTAACTTCTAATCTGTACACCAAGTTGCCACACTTTGAGGACATCTCTGGGTTATTTTAAGACACACCATTATACAAATATTTCAATTACTCTTCAGAACATTGACATTAAGTTTTTGACAGTACAATTTCCATTACTGGTTTTTGTTTGTTAGTTTTCTTGTTTGATGATTAGGTTTTCAGAATCAACTAAAAAAAGGTGAAATAGCAGTCAAGTATTTGTCTTTAATTTTTTTAAGTTTATCTTTTTATTTTGAGGAAGAAAGAGAGCACAAGCAAGGGAGGGGCAGAGAGAGAGGGATAGATAGTGCTGGAAAACAGAATGGAGGTTCCTCAAAACCTTAAAAATAGAACTACCGTACGATCTAGCAACTGGAATACAAAAATACTAATTCAAAAGGATACATGCAGCCCAATGATTATAGCAGCATTATCTACCAGAGCCAAATTAAGGAAACAGCCTAAGTATCCAATGACTGATGAATGAATTAGGAAGATGTGGTGTGTGTATACAGGTGTGTGTATGTGTGTGTGTGTGTGTGTGTGTGTGTGTGTAATGGAATATTTTTCAGCCATAAAAAAGAATGAAATCTTGCCATTTGCAATGATACGGATGGACCTAGGGAGTATAATGCTAAGCAAAAGAAGTCAGTTAGAGAAAGATGAATACTGTATAATTTTACTCATATGTGGTATTTAAGAACCAAAACAATGAGCAAAGGGGAAAAAAGAGTGAGCGAACAAGAGGAAAAGAGAAAGAGCGAGAGAGAGAGAGAGAGAGAGAGAGAGAGAGAGAGAGAAAACAAGAAACAGACTCTTAAGTGTAGAAGACAAGCTTATGGTTACCAGAAGGGAATTGGGTGGGGATGGGTTAAATAGGTGATGGGGATTAAGGATGCCACTTGTGATGAGCACTGGTAATGATACTACCTGGAGCATCAGTATAAGTGGGCACTACTTGCTGCCAATACACCTGGGCTCCTAATGTTACCAAGCCATTATTTCTCAATTTTTATGTAAATTTTTATTTCTTTCATGTTTTTATTTAAATTCCAGTTCGCTAACATACTGTCTTATTAGTCTCAGGTGTAAAATTTAGCGTTTCATCATTTACATACAACACGCAGTGCTCGACACTACAAGTGCCCTCCTACGAGATTTGTAGAATCCCCTTAAGGTTCATATTCTTGGCAGTAGCACTTTTTTGACATATTGTGGGACACAAAATTCTAAGGATGCCTAAACGAAGAGCAACCTTTGGTTGCCCAGTGCATGATGGGTAATCAACAAAAAGAAAATGTCCACTATGGAAAGAGACTAAGTCTCAAAAAATAAACTGATATAATGTTGATAAGAAAGTTTTAAACCATTACCCAAAGGTTATATTTTAAGCTTACCCATAACTGTATTTTAAGCATAGTAATCTTGTCAGAATTACATTTGAGAAATAACTTTAGTATCAAAATGGGTGCTATTACTGTAGCTCTGAGAGTCTCTTGATAGGGAATTTAGGTGTCTTATATCTGAAATGGGTAAGTGTCTCAACCAACAAAATGGTGTTGGGGTTGGGGAGATTGGAAAATAAAAAATGGGTATAATAGCTTCTTTTGAAGTAAAATTTAGAGTTTAATAACCTACTGGATATGACAGAGAATGGAGAGAAATAAGCCAGGGATATCTTGTAGATTCCTAAGTTGGCTAACTGGTTAATTGGGATTCTAGCAAAAGATAATTCAGTTTTGGACCCACTGTATTTGAAGCAAATTGATCATTCAAGAATTGTAAAATATTGGTCTAGAGTCTGGATACATAGTTTTGAGAGTTTTTAACATAGGGAAAACTAATACTCCAGGGATACACACAGAAAGATAAACTAGTAAGAAGCATAGCAAAAACCAAGGTGAGAATTTTGATAGAAGACAAGAAAATAGACTTCAAAGAATTAATGGGAAGCTGGCAGGAGATGAATTATGGGAATCTACTCCCAAAGCCAAGAGCACGCTGTATACACTGTATTTCAGCTAACTTGACAATAAATTATATTTAAAAAATAAAAAAGAATAAAATAAAAACCAGTTAAAATCTGACTTTAAATTTGGAACTAAACATGAATCAATCAATCAATCAATCAATCAAAGAAAAAAAAGGTGAAGTGCTAGAGGTTCAGATACTAAGTAGTTACTAATACCCTTGATAACAATATTTTCTTCATAGGGGTAAGGAAAAATCATGATCATAAAAGTTAAAGAATGAATTTGTATTTTATAAGGCTAAAACATATTGTTTAACAATATGGAATTTTGGAAGGGTAAATAGGATATTATCTTGAAAAAGGGTGTAAGGATGAGGGAAGAGTTATTGTAAATATAATATTTTTTTAAGTTTTTATTTAAATTCCAATTAGTTAACATAAAGTGTATAAAACCCTGTCACATACAACCACAAAGTACATTAAGACACATTATGAAATAGCATACCAAACTATTACACTGTTCTGATTTCCAGGAATTATTTTATCATTCCTATTTTAACTTAAAATGTTTCCATTCATTATCCATGAAATATTTATTTTATTTTTATACTGTAACAACCTGCATGTGACCAAAGGCTGAATTAATCAATTACTTATTGTTATCTGTATCCTAAGTCTTATATACCATGTGTTATATCTTATTTCTATATACCTATACACTTCATGATACTTATTTGGGACTTTTACTTTCCCTACCTTTTATTTTTTTTTTTTCTTTTTTTTTTTTTTCCAACTTTTTTTTTTTTTTTTTTTTTTTTTTGGGACAGAGAGAGACAGAGCATGAACGGGGGAGGGGCAGAGAGAGAGGGAGACACAGAATCGGAAACAGGCTCCAGGCTCCGAGCCATCAGCCCAGAGCCTGACGCGGGGCTCGAACTCACGGACCGCGAGATCGTGACCTGGCTGAAGTCGGACGCTTAACCGACTGCGCCACCCAGGCGCCCCCCCTACCTTTTAAACTGTACACTTTGGTAGACAGAACTACAGGTCATTGGTATTGGTGTGTGTGTGTGTGTGTGTGTGTGTGTGTGTGTGTGTGTGTCTGAAGATATACCAGGGCACTTATTTCAATGTAGGGATTTGATTGAATTACACAATAAAGAATTTTATAACTTTTAATTCCCAAAATATTTACTGAAAAACCACTGACATGATTACATTTAAGGAAATTATTTTATAGAATTTGAAAATTAAAGTTTTATGCATTTATTGAACATAAACTCAGGATAATATAATGTGATAATGATCATAATTATGATATCAAAATCTCCTTGCTTCATATTTCACATCTAGCCTATTGGCTAAACTATGGTAAATCTTTCTTAAGATTACTAAAAGATAATTCTTCTCTTTTTTTTTTTTAATTTTTTTAACATTTATTTATTTTTGAGACAGAGAGAGACAGAGCATGAACGGGGGAGGGGCAGAGAGAGAGGGAGACACAGAACCGGGAAGCAGGCTCCAGGCTCTGAGTCATCAGCCCAGAGCCCGACGCGGGGCTCGAACTCACGGACCGCGAGATCGTGACCTGAGCTGAAGTCGGACGCTTAACTGACTGAGCCACCCAGGCGCCCCAGATAATTCTTCTCTTAAAAAATATTTCAAATATTTTGTGTACTCAACTGTTCCATAAGTTAATCAATCATATATAGGTGGGGCTTATTTCTAGGTTCCCTATTCTGTTCCATTGATCTATGTTTTATGCCAGTATCATACTATTTTGGTTACTATGCTTCATAATATAGTTTGTGAACACCTAAACAAGAATTCATTATAATCGGAGAAAATAGCTAGTGAAAAAATTCCCTATGTTGGATTGTGCCTTGAGTTTTAAGAAATATTAAAGAGTCTGGTAAGTATGACTGGAACAAAGTGGTCAAGAGAAAATGTTAATGATGAGATAAGAGATGTAACCAGGATGTCAGGACACAGGACTTTAAAAAGCAGGTAAGGGCTTGGTTTTTACTCTGTCAAAAGGAGGAGAGACTTTAAAGGATTTTGAACCTAGAGAAAACTTGATAGGATTTATGTTTTACAATGTTATTCTGGCTGAAGTATTGAGCATAGATTTTATAAGACACACAGGTAATTGGAATATTGAGGCACTAGTTGGTTTTTGGTTTAAAAAAAATGTGTGGTCTCAGCAGTCTCTGAATGGGTGAAGTTTCTCTGTTTTTTAAGTTTATTCATTTATTTTGAGAGAGAGAGAGAGAGAGAGAGAGAGAGAGGCAGAGAGAAAATCCAAAGCAGACTCTGCACAGTCAGCATGGAGTCTGACGCAGGGCTTGAGCCCACAAACCATGAGGTCATGACCTGAGCCAAAGTTGGACACTTAACCAACTGAGTCACCTGAGTTATTCACTTTTAGAGAAAGCCTCTTGCTTTCATTAAAAGGCAGTTCCTAAAACCATTGATTTTTTTTTTCTTTGAGAAAAGTCCGTATCTTTGCAGGTGAAGGAGTCCGTTCCTAACAATGTCACAAGGAATATATTTGTCCCAAGAAATAAATAAACAAACCATTTCTACAGTGTCTTGTTCCTGTTAAAGATAAGTTGTCTTCTGATAAGATGTGTTCAGTTCCAACCATGCAGTGGGAGTCAACAGCAACTATCAAGAGTTCTTATATACCAAGGCTAATCAACCCACTTCACAGAAAAAAGGTCTTGGTCTGGTAGACGACTTGGTGCATCTAACTCTATCCTATCTGCTGCATGCATAACATGCCAGTATTCTTTCAGACTTAATGGCATAATAAGGTAGAAATTGGCCTAGATTCCCTTATTATAAAGACAACACTAGGATTTTGAAGTTTATCTTTTTATATCTGCATTCAATTTCTAAATAAAAAAGCAATAAAAACAGTAATTTAAAAAAATAATTTTCTGTAGAAAATAAAAAACAAAACAAAGGAAATGGAAGAAAATATGGAGAAATTTTAACACTATATATAAAATTTCACCCATTCAACATTCAGTTAAGCTTCAGCAACTCTGGAATTGTTAATTTAAACTTTTCATACTCTGATCATATATTCATATATCTCCATGCCTCTGTTCTTGCCATTGCACATGTTTATGATCTCATAAGTATTTCTATATTTTGTGAATTATTTAATTTATTCCTTTTAATTTTTAAAAAAAATTTTTTTAACGTTTTATTTACTTTTGAGACAGAGAGAGACAGAGCATGAACGGGGGAGAGGCAGAGAGAGAGGGAGACACAGAATCGGAAGCAGGCTCCAGGCTCTGAGCCATCAGCCCAGAGCGCGACGCGGGGCTCGAACTCACAGACCGCGAGATCGTGACCTGAGCTGAAGTCGGACGCTTAACCGACTGAGCCACCCAGGCGCCCCCTTTTTAATTTTTTTTAATGTTTACTTTTGAAAGGGAGGGAGAGATGGAGAGTGAAACAAAGCATAAGTGGTGGAGGGGCAGAGAGAAAGAGAGATACAGAATCCAAAGCAGGCTCCAGGCTCTGAGCTGTCAGCACAGAGCCCAAGGCAGGGCTCCAACTCAGCAGCTCTGAGATCATGACCCGAGCTGAAGTAGGACCCTTAATCAACTGAGCCACTGAGGTGCCCCTTTAGTTTATTCTATAAAAAGAAACCTTGCCTTTCTCTTCTCCCTCTAAGCTAGAATCAATGTTTTTAGTAATACTCACAATACTGCCCTATTGTTGTCTTATTATTGTTCTAGCACAGACGTACCTAGATCTTGGCTCAATTAAATTGTTGCCATTCATTGCAACTACGCAATTATTTATGAATTCAGTTGCACAGATTTTACAAATATTTTGTCTTGCTCCTGAAAGGGGTCTTTAAACCTGGCCCCAGGTGTTTCATTTCCCTGATCAACATTCTTTCCCATTAACAAATATGAGTTTCCAATATGTTTACATTTGGCTCATCTCCTGATTAGAACTCCAATCATTGTCAACAGACTCCTTAATATTTTGCCTCAGCGAAAAAATATGGACTTCTTAATTTCTTACACACCATTAATAAATATCAACATCTGTCATTCCTTTTAATTTTCTGTTATTATGACACAGGTGTTCTTACGTAAAGTTAAGGAGTCAACTTTACCTCTGGATCTCATTCCTAACTTCTTCAAAGAAATATTCTTTCATTGAATATCCTCACTTTTCTAAATCTCTCAACAACACTCACCAAAAAACAAACAAACAAACAAACAAACAAACAAACAAACACATGGAATTTCTATCTTTGACCAGACAGTTATCTACACATTAGTATCATCAAACGAAAAGTCAAATTTGGCTTGTGAATCATATTCTCTAGTTTGATGAGTTATGTAATATTCAAATAATCACGCTTAACATGAACAATTTAAAAATGTAAATTTCTATGAAAAATTTAGTTTTACGAGATAATTTGATAAATAATTTAATAAAATAGGACCTTAGGGAGACTTCCTAAAGAAGTGATTATTTAGCTCTGATAACAAAGGAGAATCAGCAATTTTGAAATGGTTTGTAAAGAAGTGGATTTCCAAGCAAGAAATAATCCTACACATTAAAGGAGCATGACACTTTAATAAAAAAAGGAAAAATAATAAACAGTTCAAGATAACTGAAATGTACAAAATTAAGAGATACACGGATGTTGGAACTGGAGAAGTAGATGCAAATGTATCAAATGCCAGGTTATTTGTATAATCAAGTTTCAGTGCATCATTCTAGGTATTTTGAAACACAAAGAGAGTTAATACAAAAAAATTAAGATCTTTAAAAATTCTTGGAGTCGCTAAAGAAATATTAGTTATGCTGCCATATAGTGATACAGCTTATCTGCCCAGCAACTTTTACAAGGGCCAGAAGATTGCCACTGCCTCCAAGAGTACAACTGCCTTGATCAAACGTGTCTAGACACGAAACGCCACCACACCAGTCATCGCAAACACTGAAGTCTCCTCAAACTCATATATCAACATCATAGCATCAAGCCATTTTAAAGCACTTTACCTTACAATTCCCTTCCTGTTTCATGGATGCACATCTCAATGATAGCATATAGTTCCTATCTTAAGCCCACATTGCTAATTAACCTAGGAAATGTAACATTTAGATTCATTCACTGCAGTTCAGGAAAGTACTTGGAACTGGGTAAGAATGGATGCTAAGTGATAATATACCATAATCTGAACAACATGTAAAGTACGTTGGCTTTTAATACTAAAGCCATAAAATCCATTATATACTTTTAGTAAATTATCTTCGCATTTTGGAAATATCATGGTTTATTGTATGGAGAGTGGTTTCAACAGATGCAAAATGGATTCTGGAAAGAAGTTTGGAAGGTATTGAAGTGTTGGTCACCAAGAAATTATAGCAGACCGTATTTATGGTATCACTATAAATAAAAGAATGCACTGATTATTAAAACACTAAGGGAATAAAATTGGTAAGACTTGTACATTCATTAGTTTCCTCTTCTCTGAAGTAGATACATGGGCAAAGACTTACGTGGAAGAGCTTTTTTGATGTGATTCAAAGAAACCCTGGTCAGTAAGAAAGGGGAGTGAGATGAGAAAGGGATGGAAGCCAGTTTCAGTGTGTTATTAAAAAAAAAATCCTCCTCTATAGACATCTGGAGCCCATTGTTGCTGGTTCTCTAAGAGACAATGTTGATAATTCCTCATCATGGTCCCATGCAAGGGTAAAGGTTGCTGAAGAATTAATATTCCAAATCTCATCCATATTGTCTAAAGAATGTTTCTAAATTATTCACTTTCTAGCCCTTCTAGACTGCCCCACATGTGATCTGAGTGTATCAGAAAAAGACCTTGGATTAAGAGTCACAAGCATTTGCAATAGGTAGCCAAGAACATGGATAAGAATGCTGAGAGCTATGGGGATATGGATATGGACAAGGAAGTAACAGCATCTACTGCAAGAATAGATTGGACATGAATGTTGGAGGAGAGAGTGATAGCAAAGATGACTTCAAGATTTATATTTTGAACAACTGAATAGGTATATGTACCTTTTACTAGCAAAAACAATAGAAAACTGTTTATCAAGAGAGATTAAGAGTGTAATATTAGAAATAGTGGGTTTGAGGTGCCATTGATAGAGCTGCAAAAATATGTCAAGTATGCATTTAATATATAAACATCAGAGAGGAGATATAAGCTGGAAATTTATATTTTGCAGATATTAAAGCCATAAATATGTTCAGGGGTCAATATGGCTGCTGTCACTGTCTTCCTCAGATTTTCACAGCCAGGCCTTCACACTCCTTTTTCAGTTGTTATTGTTTTTTACAGCTAAGAGATCACAAAGTTCCCCCTCCATAGAATTTTCCTCAGCTAGAATCAGTCTGTTCACTACAGAATTAATGCAATGCCACAAGGATGGCCCACAACATATCCACATGGCTGCAATGTTCAGTTTGTCTAGCCATAGCTAGATTTTATTTGAGACAAAATTCTTGCTATTTTTCTTCTTCTTCACATTTCTACATTATTTCCCAATCATTTACATGAGTACTTTGTGAACAATCTCTCAGTAAATTATGTGCACCTTAATCTTTGTCCCATATGAGTAAAATGAATAAGCAGGTGGCACAGAACCCATTGTCACCTACCATTATTGTACTCATACTTCAAACTCAGAACACACCTCTGGTTACATGCAGGGTTTATTTTGAATTACTGACAGACAAGGAAATATCACAGGTTTAGTTTATTCATGTATTACCTGGGGATGTAGGAGAGGTAAGGATGGCCTGTTACTAAATCATAGCCACACACAGGGAATGACATGGAAAACAGTTTTGAAAGGTAATCCCTTGTGTTATCAGAGCATTAGACATTCACCTCCGCCATTTACTTTATGTGGGGAAAGAAGTAACTCAAGTTAGAGGCATACACGGAGTCATGAGCAATGGAAACTGGTCTGAAGTATGAAAGGGTAAAGACTGGAAGATTGAAGGTAATGAATCTTGGAGAAGAGATAAAAGGATCATCCCACCAAAGGTGACAGAATGTATAAGGATTTTTTTCATGGCACTTTGTTCCTCACTGGAGATCAGACACCACAAAAAAAAAAAAAAAAATAACAAAATGAACATAATGACTCACTCATATCATACCAGTTGGCTGTATCATTGGCTACATCAGTGCTTTCAAAAAGACAAAGAGCCATAGCAGAGATGGATGCTATAGATAGAAGATGGAAGAAAATACACATACTGAGGTCTGACCCTGCTCCACTAGAAATGGTCACAAAAGTCACTGCTGACATCCTTGTCATAGAATCCAATAATGATCCATTCTAATCATATAATCCCACATAACTCCATTTCTGTTCCAGTGAGCTTACAGTCAATTTGAGAATATTTAGCACTCTGCCTTTGTTGAGTACTTCACTTTTGACATTTAATGAACTGTTCAAGTTTTCTTTCTTCTTCTCCAGAACTACTTAGTTTTTTTTTGAAGATGGATATTGACAATCTTTTCTAGTTTTGTTGTTGCTGTTGTTGTTGTTGTCATTGATGTTGTTGTTGTTTATTTTACTCTCCCTCTTCTGAAGGTTATTGATGGCCAAGATTTTAGTCAGATTTAATAAGATTTAATAAAATTGTAATAAGCTTTATTATTCAATATTGAGAGACTGATATGGGATATGAAGTAGGTATAATAATTGCCATAGGAAGATAGAAGAGAAGGAATGTATTTGTGACTTCTGGAGTGGGGGTGGGTACGGAGGTGGAGAAGTGGTTGTAGAGGTGGGGAGGTTGTGGAGGTGGTGATGCGTTACTATTAAAATTTAAAAAGAAAAACATTTTGAAAATTTGAAATGAATTAAACAATAAAAAATGTATACAGGTAAATCTATTTGTTTATAAATGACTGGTTATTGTGTTAAGCAACTGAAAATTTGGAACCATTTTCATTGTGAAATATGGTACATATACAGAACATTCTGCAATCTAGAAATGCAAAGACCAATAATTTTTACAAAAATAAGTCCATTCATGCAACCCTCATCCTAAAAGGAAAAAAAACCTCTACTACTCTCCAAGATGGTACCTCTCAGTCCTTTCTTAATTACTGTCTTCTCTTTTTTTTCCCCAAATTAACAAATATCTAGATTTTACAGTAATCCATTTCTTGCCCTTACATATTTAGATCTATTGACATGTATACCCAGACATTGCTTTTATTAGTATATGAATATAATCAAATAACGTTACTGTTTTCTATCTGCATTACCCTCCTCAACATTACTGAGATTCATTCTTGTTGCATGCAGTCATAATTCATCCACTTCCATCTCTGCATAATACTCCATTTTGTGAATCATCATAACACTTCTATCCCCTATATGGATAGGTAATTGGGTTTTTTTCCTAATGTTTACTATTATAAATAATACTACTTTTAACATTTTCTTACATTTCTTCATATACACATGCCAATATTTGTCATAAGCATACAGTGGAAGTAGAAATTTTGGGTTACGAAGTATGTACATTTTAACTATTGCAAATAATACCAAGTATTTCCAAAATGGGTGTATAATTTATGCTTCAACCAGCATGTGTAATTCTTATCCCTCCATATGCTTACCAAGACTTCATTATTTTTTGCTACTCTCTTACAATTCATGAAGAAGGCCCATTTTCAAATACTGTTTGGTCTTATCCAAATCACAAGTTTGGAATGCCTATTTATATGCATTTTCCCATTTTATATTGAACTTTACTATTTATATTGAATTTTTACCTTTATTTATTGATTTGTAGTGTAATTCTATGTTCTGGATACGGATCCGTTATATTTGTTAAAAATACTGCCTGCCACTTTGCAACTTGAATGTTCACTTTCAAATGATATCTTGTGATAAACAGAAGTTATTTGTTTTTCTGTTATAAAATCTGATTTGTTATGTTTGTTACATTTATATTCTATTTAAGAATTTTTATTCCATTTCACAAATAATGAAAAATTATATAATATTTATTGGGAACCATATAATTTTGCCTTTTGAATTTAGCTCTATAATCTACATGAAATACATTTTTGATTTATAGTATGATGATAGAAGTCAAATAACTAATTTTGTATCTGTCTATCAAATTATTCTATTATAACTTGTTGAAAATATTACCCTTTCCACCTGATCTCTAGTATAATTTGTAATTTTCCTTAATTTACAACTGTATATATGCATATATTTATAAATATATATATAAAATGTTTGTGTATATATATGCATACACACACAAATACATGCTTGTGTGCATACATGTGTGTGCATGTGTGTGTGTGTGTATAATAACTAACACTTTACTTTCCTTTTTTTTCCTCCCAGGAGAATGTAAGATTAAGAATCCAAAGTCTCAACACAGCATTTATACCCTTGGGAAAATTTACTGCAGATAAAAAGAAAATGTTCATGATAATATGAAAGCCTTTAGTTCAGATTTAGTTTAGATTCTTGTGCTACCTTGAGAGGTTCCTAAACTTTAATATATTTACATAATGCTTTAAAATACCTAAATTTAAACTAACCAGATTAACTGTTTAATTATTGAGTCAATGTTCTGTTTAATTTTATTTCCTGCAGAAAAATGTTATAGAACATGTACATAAAAAGTACAAATTATTTGTCCTCTTTAAAATTCATTATATCTTTGTCTATGCAGTACTACCTAATTGAATTAGGCATTTAATTTTGACTTATTTGAAATTCTAATATGAAACATGTTAGTTCATTTGTCTTAGTATAAGTTTCTATAGGTTTATTCTGCTTTATAATAGAAAGATACCTAGTACAGAGGTTTTGAGGCACAGTGTATGTTTAATAAATTGAATTTGAGAATGCCAATAGTTTTTTATGCAAGTGTTTATATTATTAGGTTTTAGAAAAATGGAACACTCAACTTGTCAGGAAGTAAAAGAGAAGAGGCTTTACTCTATAATGGACATTCATTTATTCATTCATTTGTTTATGTTTATTGAATAAAATTGTATTTTTAATATAAAAATAATTTATTATAATTTACACTATAATCTCTATAAATTTGTTGATATTTATTAATAATTTGTGGTATGACAATTAACTACACATTCCTATTAACATAAATACTATAGCAATATGAACTGGAATTCTCTCCCCACTCTGTATTTAAGCCAATATCATTCCTCTCAAGAGTGCATAAAATAAAATAGAATAAATATAAATTTTGCTAATTAAATGTTTATTGAACATATACTATGTTCAAAGTACATATATGTACACATATATTAATGTACACATATATACACATATGAATATATATGCATATATACATATACATGTATGTGTGGGTTGTGGTGTTTGTGTGTGTGTTAAAGCAGAGTGTACACATAAAGGAAGGTTTTAAGGTATAAAATTGGAGTGCATTGAATGGTCAATTAAAGCATTTGTGTTTTTCCATTAGGCATGAAAAACCATTAATCCCAGTTATATAACAGCAGAAAAAACATGATCAAAGTTCTGGATTGCTTAGCTAACTGTAGTGTATGATATCACTAATTATACCAATGATTATGTCAAAGGTATGACCTTTAGACTCTAACACATTGGCATGTAAAAGTTTTCTATAATAATTTACATAGAACAGTCCCCAATCTACCTATTGTTGGAATGCCCTGACTGTGATAATCACTAAAACAAATACTAAAATGATTCCCTAAGGGATGGATTACTTAAGTAAGTAGGGTGAGCAGTGCTCCTCTGAATAGCCAGGCTGAATGCATATTGTTAAAGAAAAAAAAAAAACTATCCTATCACTTGTTAATGATGGTAAGGAAGACTATTCAAGGAACTTGTAATGGGTTGTTTTAGTACAGAGAAGATTGGGGTCAACTGAAATGTGGAGACTTATAGCCAAGGAACAGGGTGCAAGTCAGTAAATGGAAATTACTAACAGAAAACATCAAGGGAAAGGGAGATTGTAGCTAAACCAATCTGACAGGATTCTTGTTGAAATCAGTCCAGAGTGATCAGATATCACCTAGGGGGTGAAATGTAGAGAGGGATTTGATTAGATATCTACTGAAGGTGAATCAGATATCTATAGTTGGGATCTCTTTACAGTGATTTAACAAAGTTCCTGCTGAAACTGGGTGTTGCAAGGTGGAGCAAGGAAAGATAACAAGGTTGAGGCCTAGATTAAATAAAAAGGAGGCTGATTAATACTTACTATTTTGGCAGCAGCTATGGCTAGAAATAAACTCATGTTGCATTAAGTCACTAGCATTTGGGAGTCCCGTTGTTAGAGATAGCATAGCCTGTCCTAGTCTGACTGAAATATTTATTGATTTATTTGCTATTTCTAAGAATATATGCTTCATGAAGTCATAGTATTTTATCTGTGGGATCACTCTTTATAGTATTATATCTGACACAATATGCATGCCATAAATATGTGTTGAATGAATAAATAAATGAAGATAAGATCAGGAATTTCCTTCACTGCAAGAAGAGCAAAGCCAAATTAGATAATAATTTCAAGGAAAGTTGTAGATTTGGAGAGAGTAAATAAAATTTCTTGTTTTCAATAAAAGAAAGAACAAGAACCATATGATCCTCTCAATAGATGCAGAGAAAGCATTTAACAAAATAAGCATCCTTTCTTGATAAAATCCATTAAAAAAGTAAGGATAGAAGGATCATACCTCAAGACCATAAAAGCCATATACGAAAGACCCAATGCTAATATCATCCTCAATGGGGAAAAACTGAGAACTTTCTCCCTAAGGTCAGGAAAGAGACAGAGATGTCCACTCTCGCCACTGTTATTCCACATAGTATTGGAAGTCTTAGCCTCTGCAATCAGACAACACAAAGAAATAAAAGGCATCCAAATAGGTCAGGAGGAGGTCAAACTTTCACTCTTCACAGATGACATGATAATCTATACGGAAAACCCAAAAGATTCAGCAAAGTGGCAGGATATAAAATCAATGCACAGAAATAGGTTGCATTGCTATTCACCAACAATGAAGCAACAGAAAGAGAAATCAAGGAATCGATCCCATTTACAATTGCACCAAAAAACATAAAATACCCAGGAATAAATCTAGCCAAAGAGGCAAAAAAAATCTATACATTGAAAACTATAGAAAGCTTATGAAAGAAATCGAAGAAGACACAAAAAAATGGGAAAGGATTCCATGCTCCTGGATAGGAAGAACAAATATTGTTAAAATGTCAATATTACCCAAAGCAATCTACATATTCAATGCAATCGCTATCAAAATAACACCAGCATTCTTCACAGAGCTAGAACAAATAATCCTAAAATTTATATGGAACCAGAAAAGACCCTGAATACCCAAAGCGATCTTGAAAAAGAAAACCAAAGCAGGAGGCATCACAATCCCCGACCTCAAGCTATACTACAAAGCTGTAATCATCAAGACAGTATGGTACTGGCATAAAAACAGACACTCAGATCAATGAAATAAAAAGAAAGTTTTTCTAAATAAGGAGTTCAATAAATTCTTGTTAATTGCATTAATAAATTAATAAAACAGAAATATTTACTCATGTTTTAATGCTGAAAAATACCTAGGATTTAGTAATGTACAGACAAGGGCTTAAAACTACTTAATAATGAAGGACTCTTGGGTAGCTCAGTCAGTGAAGCATCTGACTCTTGATTTTGGGTCATGTCATGATCTCATGCAGAGACTGCTTGGGCTTCTCTTTCTGCCTCTCTCTCTCTCTATCCCTCCACTGCTCTCTTTCTCTCTGAAAATAAATACACATTTAAAAAAAACTATTTAAAATTAATAAAACACAATATGAATATGTAATTTATACTTAAAATAAATGAAGTATCCATTTTCATTTTAAATATGTGATGAAACATAAAAAAGCTATAAAAATTTGTGTTTCCTAGAATCATCTCTCAAAACATGAAATATATATTTGCTTTTTGTTTGTTTTGTTTTTGTTTGTTTTTGCTTTTGTTTTTGCAAACAATGATTTAGTAAAATAGACTATTCATCTAATCCACTTCCTAAGTCATCATTCATTCTCTCTGAAGGGACAGAGTAGCTTTCATTAATGGAACATCTGTTCTTTTAGAAGTAAATCAGTTCCCTGAAGAACAATTAATAAAAAAATATTGGCACTAAATGCAGCTGTTAAAGTGTTAATAAAAATGTGACAAATTAAAGGGAAAATAACTGTGGGATTCAATAAACATGAAAATCATAAAATATATAAGTATTTTATTTGTTATAAAGTCAATTAAACTAGAATTTTCAATTTTTAACATAGATATAACAACATACCTTTCAATAACAGCATTTTGAGGGGGCCCTGGCTGGTTCAGTCCAGTGTAGCCAGCAACTCTTGACCTTGGGGTTGTGGGCTCAAGCCCATGAGTGTAGAGATTAGTTAAAAATAAAAATAAAACACCTTAAAAAATTGCATTTTGAATACTGAAACCAGAAATACTCATTATCATTTTATAATTACAAAATGTAAATTGTTGGATTTAATAAACTAAACACTGAGGGAGTAAAAACCTGTTTAATTGAAATGATGTTTCATGTATTAGAAGAAAAATATCAGTTGAGATCCTTTTAGGTACACTCTGGTAAGTGGTAGCATAAAGCATGATTAGCTGAACAAATACAGGCCATTTATCTCTCGATTTACTTATTTGCTATCTATCTATTAATGTAAACATTGGAGTAGAAAGTAAATTTGGCTAGATAGTATGTGAAAGGCTTGAATATTAGACTAAAATATTAGAATTAATTTGTTAGTCTACTACAGTCACTGAAGATTTTGAAGAATGTAAAGCAATTAAGAAAAGTACTGGAGGAAACTAATTGGTAGCACTATGTAGAAAGAACTGGGCAGACTAGAAGAATGGAAAGAACTGAGGCCAGCTATTTTATTAAACTGAAATTTTCATTTTCAGCATCACTAAGTAACTTTAAGGCAGTGTTTTTTAGCCTCAGTACTCTTAACATTTCTACCAGTGAATTCTTTGTGGGAGAAGAATGTGACCCCCGTAAATTGCCAAACGTCCCCTTGAGTTCCCAGCCTAAGTGGGTTGGGGAGTGCCAAGTTGTCCATGGTTTGAATCACTGCTTTACAGGAAGAAAATTGTTGGATATATGTATTTATACAATTTCTAAATTTCAATTTTTCGGGACATGTATATAAGAAGAAGTGCCACCTTTCAACTCATGCTTTTTATTTGTAGCATATCTTAACTGCTACCGATTTTTTGGAAGCCTTCTGAAAATTTCACAGTTGAGTAAATTGCCTCTCATGTGCTCCCATGTAAAATAGCTTTCTGCAGATTTTCTAACTCTTACTTTCAGTTTTAAGAGTTATAACTCATGACACATTTTAACATTTAAGGATTATACTGTATTCATCTACCTTGAAATTGTATTTAACACAATGTGTGAAAATAGTAGTTGATAAATATATTCATTTGCTGAATTGAGCAATAATAGACATTTGGAAAAACAGAGAATCATATTTATCATTTTGTCCCATTGCCTAATTTTTTGATAAGTTCACTGACGACCAGAGATGTTATTTTTTCTGTTTTTTTGGTTGAACATATCTGGTGACCAAAGCAACAACATATAGGGCAATGTCCATACTGCACCTCTTGTGTTCTCAAGACAGAAACTTCTTACTTGATTCCTTTATCCTTTTTTATCTTCCACATTCAAAAGAGAATCTTATGTCTGTTTCTAGCATGTAGATGAAATTCATTCACCTGTTTCTCTTAATTTTCATTGTGAGTGCTCTAATCCTGGGCATTGCCGGCTCCCATGCAGATTACTGCAAGCACATCCTGATGCGCACCCTTCCCTCCAGGCTTTCCACACTCCTTACTGTATCCAAGTGGACACTGTGCTTAAAATCATCCTCTAGCTTTTCAGAGAGTATAAGATAAAATACAAATTCTTCTATATGACTTATAATGTGCCAATTTACTTCTCTATCTCTATAATTCATGCCTACCATTCCCCATCTAACATTCTATTTTTTTTTTTAATGTTTACTTATTTTTGAGAGAGAGAGACAGGGAAAGAGCGAACAGGGGAGAGGCAGAGAGGGAGACACACACAGAATCCGAATCAGACTCCAGGTTCTGCGCTATCAGCACAGACCCCGACGCAGGGCTCAAACTCATGAACCCGTGCAATCGTGAGACTTGAGCCTAACCAACTGAGCCATCCAGGTGCACACCCCCACACCCCCATCTAACATTCTATGTTCCATTTTGAAATAAATTTATATGTTCTAATATTATTGCCACCTTTGCAAAAGTTAGCACCTCTATCATGTCATAGAATTATCCTTTCCTTTATGATGGAATAATGAAGATCTAGTAACTTAGCAAGTGTGATGATTATAATACAACACTATTGTCTATATTCACTATAGTGTGTGTTAGATCTCTAGGACTTACTTGTTTACTAGTTGCAAGTTTTTACCTTTAAACAACATCTCTCCTATCCCCCTACCCTGGCCCCTGGTAACCACCATTTTACTCTATGTTTTTATGAGTTTGGCTTTTTTAAATGACACCTATAAGCAATATCATATATTTGTCTTCTTTTGTCTGACTTATCTCCCTTAGCATAATGCTCTCAAATTCCATCCATGTTGTTGAAAATGGCAGGATTTTATTCTTTCTCACAGCTGAATAACACTCTTTCATGTGTATATACTGTGTACACTGTATCTTCTTTATCCATTCATCTGTTGACAGACCCATGTTGTTTCCATGTCTTCATTATTGTAAATAATGCTTTAATAAACATGGATTTTGTGTATATATATTTGAAACCTTGTTTTCATTTCCTTTAGTTATATAACAATGGAATGGATCAATTATATAGTAGTACTAATTTAACGTTTTGAGGAACTTACATACTGTTTTCTATAATGCCTGAATCAGTTCACATTCTCACCACCAATGTATAAGAATACCCTTTTCTTCACATCCTCACCAACATTTGTTATCTCTTATCTTCTTGATGATAGCCATTCTAACAGGTGTGAAGTAATATCTCATTATAGTTTTGAGTTGCATTTCCCTTATGATTAGTGATGTTAAGCATCTTTTCATTTGTCTGTTGGCCATCTGTGTGTCTTCTTTGGAAAAATGCCTATTTAGTTTCTCTGCACATTTTTAAATAGATTTTTTATTGATTTGCATGAGCTATTTATATATTTTTGAGTTTAGACATTTGGAAAAAGAGAATCATATTTATTGATTCATCCCTCCTCCAATATATGGTTTGCAATTATATTCTCCCATTCTGTAGTTGCTTCTTCATTTTGTCAAATACTTCTTTGTTTTATAGAAGCTTTTGGTTTGATGTAGTCCTACTTGTTGATTTTTGGTTTTGTTGTTTAATATCACTTTTTTGGATCTTCAGGCTTATATATTATATATAACTTCAGCTTGAATCACCCTTTTCTCTGACAACTGCTTCTTCTAGATACCTCCAACCTACCTCATAACCTCAACTTAGATATTAGTTTTTGAAGAAAGCTTTCCTCAATACACTATTACCAGGCCAACTTCCATTGCTCATTACTTAAAAACATTTGACAAACTGGTAAAATTTATAGTTTAATTGTTAATCTTGTTGCATCATAACTCAGAGGGCGAGCTTATGTCTGTCTTATTTTTTTAAGTCCAGTTACCTGGCATCCATTCAATTCCCATTCACTTATAAATGGGTAACGTTTACAGATAACCATAAACAGTCACTTGTCCTTTGCCACAGGCTAAGTCCTGTGCTTCATTTTCCTGGGAAGAAATTGTTTTAAAAAAGTGAGTAAATTATCCAAGTCCCGGAGTTTTTAAGTAGTAAAGGCTAAACAGAAAAACAGGATCACATGGCCAGTATTGATACTCCTTACCACCGCAACAATTCTGAAATAATACTAAGCCCTAGGAATGGGTTTATTTTGGATTGAATTAAATGCTTTCAAATTTGCTTTTTCCTAAGAGGAATTGTAATTACTTCTGAACGGCATCTTTATACATGTTCCAACTTTTCCAGTGGACTCTTTTGTTCAAAAGATACAATCAAGTGATAATGATGCTTTTGTGCTCCATCTTTTGACATGCTATTGTTACCAAATGATGAGCTCTGTCTCCCTCTTTACTCTGACCATAGCGTTAAAAATAACATTTTGTTGTGCTTATTATAGTCCATGAATTAATATATCCTTAATTGTCTTTCTAGGAACACTCTTTCAGGTTCAAACCACAGATTTTTAAAACTGCAAATCAAATCATCTTACTTCCAACTATTCTCTGTGTCTAATCTAAGTAACACCATTAAATTCTGTAAATGCTGACAAACTTTTAACTCATATAGGTCTTTTTTTATGTTACTACAGTTCTATTTTTAGACTCTACCACCTTTATTGATATATTTTTTCCTAATCATTTTACTGTTTTATTATTTATGATGTTTTCATTTATGTCTTCGAGGTTATGTCCATTGTATCTATCTGGTGAAAATACACTGTACTAGTGTGCTATTGTGCATGTTTTCACAACTTCATGTTCAGTGACGTCATGTTGGTAACTTGAGATCAGCTACTACTACCTTGTGCAATTGCTAGAACAGGGAGTAGTTCTATTTATTCCTTGGGTTTCAAGGATGGTTTAATATTCACAAATAAATCAACGTGATACACCACATTAATAAAAGAAAGGATAAGTATGACATAATCATTTCAATTGATGCAGAAAACCCATTTGACAAAGCACAACATCCATTCATGTTAAAAATCCTCAAAAAACTAGATTTATAGGGAACAATCTCATATATGAAAAACCCACAGCTAATATTATTCTCAATGGGGAAAATTGAGAGCTTTTCCTCTACAGTCAAAAATAAGACAGGGCGTCTACTCTCACTAATTTTATTTAACATAGTACTGAAAGTCTTAGCATCAGCAATCAGATAAGAAAAACAAACAAAAGTATCCAAATTGGCAAGAAAGAAGTTAAACTTTTCATATTTACATATGATATGATACTTTATATATAAAAACCTGAAAAAAAAAGCTGCTAGATGTGGTACACCAACTCAGTAAAGTCACAGGATGCAAAATCAACATACAGAAAACTGTTGCATTTCTATACAATAATGAGGCAGTGGAAAGAGAAATTAAAGAATTAATTCCATCTCCAACTGCATCAAAAGCAATAATATACCTAGGAGTGAACCTAACTAAAGAGGTAAAATACTTATACTCTGAAAACTATAAAACACTGATAAAAGAAATTGAAGATTTCACAAATAAGTGAAAAAATTTCCTTACTCATGGATTAGAAGAACAAATATTGTTAAAATATCTATGCTACCCAAAGCAATCTATACATTTGATGCAATCCCTATGAAAACACCACAAGCATTTTTCTTAGAGCTAGAACAAACAATGCTAAAACTTGTATGGAGCCAGAAAAGAACACAAAGAGCCAAAACAACTTTGAAAAAGGAAAACAAAGCTGGAGGCATCACAATTCTGGACTTCAAGTGATTTTACAAAGTGGCAGTGATTAAAACAGTATGGGTGCTGGTACAAAAATAGACATATAGATCACTAGAACAGAATAGAAAACCCAGAAATGAACCCACAAGTATATTGTCAATCTTTGATAAAGTGAGAAAGAATATTCAATGGAAAAAAGACAGTGTCTTCAGCAAATGGTGTTGGGAAAACTGGACAGCAACATTCAAAAGAATGGAACTGGGCTACTTTCTTATAACCAAACATAAAAATAAGTCCAAAATGGATGAAAGACCTAAATGTAAGACATGAAACCATTAAACTTCTAGAGGAAAACACAGGTATTAACCTCCTTGACAATGGCCATAACAACTCTTACTAGCTATGTCTTCTGAGGCAAGGGAAACAAGCAAACATAAAACTATTGGGATTTCATCATGATAAAAAGTTTCTGAATCAGCGAAGGAAACAATCAACAAAACTAAAAGGTAATATTCAAATTAGAGATGATATTTATAAATGACAATCAGATAAAGGGTTAGTATCCAAAATATATAGAGAATTTATAAAACCCAAACCTCCCAAAAATGAATAATCCAATTAAAAATGGGCAGAAGACATGAATATGCATTTTTCCAAAGAAGACATACAGATGGCCAACAGACACATGACAATATGTTCAGCATCACTCATCATCAGGGAAATACAAATCAAAACTACAATGAGATATAACCTCACACCTGTCATAATGGCTACAATGAACAACACAAGACACAACAGGTGTTGGTGAGGATAAAGAGAAAAGGGAACCCTCTTGCACTGTTGGTGGGAATGCAAACTGGTGTAGCCACTCTGAAAAACAGAATGGAGGTTTCTCAAATGTTAAAAATATGATTATCTTGGGATGCCTGGGTGGCTCAGTTGGTTAAACACCCAACTCTTGATTTGGGCTAAGGTCATGATTTCATGTTTTGGGCGATTAAGTCCCACGCCAGGATCTGCACTACCAGAGCAGAGCCTGCTTGGGATTCTCTCTCTCTCATTCTCTCTCTGTCTCTCCTCCCACAAATAAATAAACATTAAAAAAATAGAACTACCATACAATCCAGCAATTCCACTACTTGGTACTACCCAAAGGATATTAAAATACTCACTTGAAGGGACACAGGCACACCGATGTTTATAGCAGCATTATCAATAATAGCCAAATTATAAAAACAGCCCAAATGTCCATGGACTGATGAATGGTTAAGGAAGATGTAGTATATATATGCCATGGAATATTACTCAGCTGTAAAAAGAATGAAATCGTGCCATTTCCAACAACATGGGTGGAGCCAGAGTGTATAAGTGAAATAAGTCAGTCAGAGAGAGACAAATACCGTATAATTTCACTCATATATGGAAGTTAAGAAATATTACACTGTATGTTAACTAACTATAATTTAAATAAAACCTTGAAGAAAAAGCAAAGTTGTGGGAGAAACAGTGGGGTAGAGGGTGGAAGTAGGTGTTTTCTTATTTTTAGATCACAAAACCAGTGATGTTATTTTGAAGTAAAAAATCCAGTGAGTCTTCTCCCAACCCTGAATTCTCCTCACCCAAACCTTTTAATATTTGCTACTTACTTTATTATATTAAATTATTTCTCTTTGAACATCTAGATTTTTCTATTTCCTTCTCCAGGCCCTGACTGCTATACTGAGAATATAGTATTTTTAATTACAAATGATATAGCTTTAGAGAATGCACCTTGTAGAGCTAATATATTTTTTTAATTCTGAATATATTCATATATAAAATTAAATAACTTTGATCTCTAAAAATTTGTACTACATTCTACTATCTCCTCCTACAGATATAGGCTTACATCAAGGGGTCAGTAATAAACCATGATGAAAGGTTTCCAGGAAACACTAATAATAAAGGAACACTTACATACGGTGGGAAGAGAATTCCTTTAGGGAAAGGTAAACGATTATTTTTTTTAAAAGGGGAAAAACTGAAGAGGAATAAGACTTAACTGGAATGTTAAGGGAACCATTGAGAATCTAGAATACTGAATACTGGAAGATATCAGTATTTATAACAAAAGAAATTAAGAATTAAGGGAGATGAAAATGTTCAGATATTGGAAGCTGAAAGTGTTCATTTTCCACATGTCTGGACTATCATTAAAATGTTCTGAAATCAGTAAGGTTTAAATAAATAGCCCTTAAACTCAGAAAATCCTGAAAATATATCATTGAACCTCAGTCTGAGGAATGCAGATGATGATTGTAAATTCAGTATACATGATATCTGTTATATGTCATATAACAGAGCATCTAGGGAGTATTCATTGCTCCTATTAATCACTTCCAAGTTTATATTGTGGAAACCAGCCCCTGCCCTCCTCAGCCCATGTGAATAAAAGAGGGCTGAACTCACATACTTAGTACAGGACCAGACATGTGACCTGGCCTTTTAAGAGAAATTACTCAATTCTCTTGGCCATACAGAAGCAGCTGGGGATTGTCCCATGACATAATGAAATCTGTATGTCTTTTGTATTGCTTCTGTTAATTTTACATGTAACAAGCTTGGGACTTCAGGTTTTAACATGTGGAGAAACCCAAACTAGAATAAATGATGATTCAGGATGAAGTACATTAACTGCTTGGCTCTGTCATGATATTAAGCCATTTAAGGTACTAGATCTCCCCTGATGTATAGGTTTTTTTGCTTGTTTGTTTGTTTTGTTTTCTTAAGTCCATTTGAGCAGACTATTTATTCCTCATAACCCAGAAATCCTGACTAATCCATTCAGTTTTAAATGATTATAGGCAACAGGGAAAGCAACAGACTCTGATTATAATTGGACACAAGAATGGGTGTTGCAAACAAATTGAAACCAGGGAAGTGAATGGGGAAAATATTTCTGAACAACAAATTCATGTCAGTCACTGAAATCATAAAACATTGTTTCACAACATTCCCATAAGAAAGATAGCATCAGTCATTTTTTCCTCAATGTAATTATTATGGCTCAGAAAATGTATATGAAAATATAATTCAAAATTGGGTCTTTCAGATTTCAAATGCCTCATGGTCTCAACATTGACATTTATTGACTAAATCTGTCTAGTAATTCTATAAAAGCCTGAACAGATTTTTCTGCTTCAAAGTTGGCTGGCATAAAGTTCCTTTTTGTTTGATGACTTCCACTGAGAATAAAGGTCACCCCTCAGTATCAACTCAGTATTAATTTGTATCAATAATAACAGGTTAACAGTAATAGAACCCATGGAACTTTACTGGCAGTCTGCAGGATATTTTAAGTAATGATCATGCTAATTATAATTTGCATCATGTTTAAACTTTACAGTATAGGTTCTGAACTATTACTTCATTTGAATTAAACTCAAGGAATATAGCTATTATTTACACACAAAATTTATATAAAAAGGACCTATAGCTCCAGTTTCTCTATGGTGAGCCCATTTCCTTTCTCACTTATCTTGTTATAATAGTGGAAAATGAAAAAAAAAATTTAAGCTTGTACAGATACACTCCAAATAAGCCAACAGGAGGGAATTATATTGGTATTTAAAGAAAGACTCTTGATTTGAGATATTATTCATTATAAATGTAAAACATACTATTAAATATGTTTTAGAAAAATAATTTATTCTTGTTTATTTTAAAGAGAGAGAGAGTGCAAGCAGGAAGAGGGGCAGAGGGAAGGAGAAAGAGAGAGAGAAAGAAGGGGGGAGGGAGAGAGAGAGAGAGAGAGAGAGAGAGAGAGAGAGAGAGAGAGAGAGAGAGAGAGAGAATCTTAAGCAGGCTCTATGCTCAGCGCAGAGCCCAAGGCAGGGCTCTATCCTACCACCCTGGGATAATGACCTGAGCTGAAATCAAGTCAGATGCTCAACTGACCAAGCCACCTAAGCACCCCAGAAAAATAATGTTTTTATCAAAGTATAGTTGACATACAATGTTATATTAGTCTCAGGTGTAAAACATAGTGACTGGACAATTACACACATTACAAAGTTCTCACTTTAAGTGTCATCACCATCTGTCACTATACAAACTTATTACAATATTATTGGCTATTCCCCTTATTGTACTTGAAAAATAAAATATTATTTATCAAAATAATATTCTGAAGAAAAAGAAAAAAATAGTTCTTCCTGTAAAAGGAAATTGAAGAGGAGATCAGAGTAAATCCCATTCCTAAATCATCTAACTCAAGTTATAGATTAGATGACTGTGCAGAATTATTTGAGGTATTTTAAAATATGGGACATCACACTCAAGACAGATACCATATGGTTTCACTCTTATGTGGATCCTGAGAAACATAACAGAAACCCATGGGGGAGGGGAAGGAAAAAAAAAAAAAAAAAAAAAAAAAAAAAAAAAAAAAAGAGGTTAGAGTGGGAGAGAGCCAAAGCATTAGAGACTGTTAAAAACTGAGAACAAACTGAGGGTTGATGGGGGGTGGGAGGGAGGGCAGGGTGGGAGGGAGGACAGGGTGGGTGATGGGTATTGAGGAGGGCACCTTTTGGGATGAGCACTGGGTGTTGTATGGAAACCAATTTGACAGTAAATTTCATATATTAAAAAATAAAAAAAATAAAAAAATAAAAAAAATAAAAAAAAAAAAAGAAAATATGGGACAAACAAGAATGACAGATTCAGGTAAAATTCTGTTGACAGGTAATGCTTTGGAGAAAATCAAGAAAGGAATAGTTAGAAGTATATTTTAAGCCTAATATTCTCCATTGTTGGAGGCAAATAAATAAATCTCTTCTGCTTTAATTAAGATAACTGTGGTATTTAATACAAAATACCACACTAAATAGCTAAATAATTGTTCTTATTTAGAGCCAACATCCTTCACAGGTCTCTCCAGGGTCTATGCTAATTTATAGGACCAGGAGGAACCAAAGCAATCTGGTAAAAGTACAAAGTTCAAGACTTATCTGACCTCAATTCTTCTTGTTATAAAATCACAGAAATAAGGGCGCCTGCGTGGCTCGGCCAGTTGAACATCAGACTTCTGCTCAGGTCATGATCTCACAGTTCATGGGCTCGAGACCCACGTCAGGCTTTGTTTGCATTGACAGCACAGAGCCTGCCTCAGATTCTCTGTCTCCCTTTCTCTCTGCTCCTCCCCTGGTTATGCTCTCTCTTTCCCCCTCCCTCTCTCTCTCTCTCTCTCTCTCAAAAATAAATAAATAATTTTTAAAAAATCATACACATCAATGCCGTATAGTATTTGGAAAATTTGAAAAAAACAATAGATCAATGTAACATAATAAAGAGTCCATGAATAAAACTGCCCTGATGTGATAAATTGATCAATTGATTTTCAAAAAACTTACCCAAGTAATTCAATGTGGAAAAGAGAAACTATTCAAGTAAGGGACATGGAGGTCATGTATTAATTTAAAACAATGCAAAAGAAATGAAATTTCTTTCATTTCAAATTTGATATCATATTTGATATCATGCCCTCACATAAATGCTTTCAAGGTAGCATATACAGAAATTTGTATGTTAAATCTATAGGTTTCTAGAATAAAATCTACAAGAATATTTTTTCAGCCTGGAATAGGAAATTCTTTCTAATACTATGTGTAAAGCACATAAGAAAAATCAAATAATGTATTATAATTCATTAAATTAAAGGCTTCTTTAACTGGTAAGAAAATACACAATTCACACACTGAGTAAATACATTTGCCAAATATGTATCTGACAAAGATCTGTTTTAAAAAACTTACAAAGGACTCCCACACTCAATTCAAAGGCAGAATTCCCTCAAAAGTAAGACAACAACATTTAAACAGGAATGAACATAGGGGGCACCTGGGTGGGTCAGTCAGTCAAGTGACCGACTTTGGCTCAGGTTATGATCTCACAGTTCCTAAGTTTGAGCCCCACCCTGGGCTCTGTGCTGACAGCTCAGAGCCTGGAGCCTGCTTCAGATTCTGTGTCTCCTGCTCTCTCTGCTCTTCCCCTGCTCACATGCTGTCTCTCTCTCAAAAATAAATAAAGATTAAAAAAAAAGAACATAAACTTTTCAAACGAATTCATATAAATGGTCAGTAAGGATATTTAAAAAGTGGTCAACATTAGTCATATGAAATGCAAATGATGATATACTATATATACAGCTTCTAGAGTGGCTAAAATTTTAAAACCTGTCACCAATAAAATATTGGTGAGGAGATGAATCAGCTGAAACTCTACATTGCTGATAAGAAAACTCATGGTAGTTTGAACTGTGACAAGATATTGAGAACTTTTAGTTAGACACACCCTAACACCTAAAGATCTATTTTTCTGTGGAAAGCACCATAAATATCTAGAAAATGTATGTATATAATTAATTTTGTGGTACTAATTTAATGTCCTTTTTTCTCAGTAAGGTTTTTCTTATGTCTTGTTAATGTTTTTTTAGCGATTGAAGTCAAGTGGTTGGCAATTCTGCATTAAAAAGTTCATTTCTAATAAGATTTGGTGTATGTAAATGATGGACTTTTTTTATGATTTTAAGTTTATTATAATTACATGACTATGTCTCACTGAAACAAGTTTTTATCTATTTGTGTAAATATACAGACATATATGCAGTATCTTTCTGATTTTCGTCATGTTATTCTTTTTGATCCTATACTTGTTTTCATAATATTAATTGTTGTTATATAGCAAGCATATTTTAATGTGAGAACCCATTTATTAAACTGTATTTTCTAAATATATATTTTAAGGGGCGCCTGGGTGGCTCTGTTGGTTGGGCGTCCGACTTCAGCTCAGGTCCTGATCGCGGTTTGTGGGTTTGAGCCCAGCATCGGGCTCTGTGCTGACAGCTCAGAACCTGGAGCCTGCCTCAGATCCTGTGTCTCCCTCTCTCTCTGCCCCTCGCCCCGCTCACACTCTCTCTCTCTGTCTCTCTCAAAAATAAATAAATGTTAAAAAAATTAAATACATATTTTAATATTGTCCTCTTTTTATTTTTGATTAAGTTATATACTGATTTCTATATGCGAAATGGTTTAAATATGCTTAAGCAAATTAGTATATGTTGCTAACCATTCATTAGTCTTTTCATGAAGCATCTCAAATTTCAGGTGTTTAATTAGAATGCAATTATATGACTTTGCAGATTGTAATTATAATTTCTAGAGAAAAGATTAGTATTTTTAAATGAGCTAGTGGCTACACTGAAAGTTACATGGAAAAAGGAGTGTTATTGCTAATTTATTTTTCTAATAGGTATGATTACTTATCCAATTTTTTATTTTATAATAAAAGTATAATTTATCATTATTTATAATATTATCTTAAAAATAACAATAACTAAATTTTAAAAATTCAAACACGGGGCGCCTGGGTGGCTCAGTCGGTTAAGCATCCGACTTCGGCTCAGGTCACGATCTCGCGGTCCGTGAGTTCGAGCCCCGAGTCGGGCTCTGTGCTGACCGCTCAGAGCCTGGAGCCTGTTTCAGATTCTGTGTCTCCCTCTCTCTCTGACCCTCCCCCGTTCATGCTCTGTCTCTCTCTGTCTCAAAAGTAAATAAAACGTTAAAAAAAAATTTTAAAAAATAAAAAAAATAAAAATTCAAACACAATTCTAGACATTTTATGATTCTTGTATTCTAGAAACCATGTTCCATTAGGACAAGTGTCTTACCTTCTTATTCATCATGACAGTGCTGATAAGATCGCCTGGCTTGAAATATGAAATCGGTTTACATTTCTTGAATGAATTCTCCTTTTTTCTTTTACATTCCAGTTAGTATAAATTCTGATAACTCATATTAAGCTTGCACCTTATTCTCTTTATTTCAAAAGATTTTTGAATCATGTGTTTTAGTTGTTTGACTCAGTAATTTAATTTACAGGGCTCCCTGAAATACTACTAAGTCTAAATAAACATTTCTCATTGAGTTCATCCCACTTAAAATAACAAATTGTGCATGAAAATATTTAAAAAATATATAAATTAAGTTAATAAGAGGGAGTTATCATTATCCAATTAAGTCCAATGTATTTTTGTGGATGATATCATTATTAATTAATGTATCTTTATATTTAATATATATGCAATACTATTATTTTACAACTTCAATTTCATTAAGTTTCAAATGTTCATCCCCTACTTTTTTATTGAAATATATTTGACATATAACATTGTGTAAATTTCAGGTGTACAACATGTTGGCTTGATACATTTTCATATTATAATATGGTTGTCATTGTAGCAACAGTTAGCTATCATGTCAACTAATTATCATTTTTTGTGGTGAAAATAATTAAGATCTAGCAAGTTTGATAATTATTACAATATTGTTATTTATATTCACTATATTCTCAAGACTTATTTGTCTACCACGTGCAAGTTTGAACCTTTACACAACATTTAGCAGGGCAACCAAAAGTAATGCTTATAATGCTATATCTGTTGGGCTGCCCTCTTTTCTTAGGTTATTTCTTGTGAATTTAATCTTTTTAAATTAATAATAAGATTATATCTTTTCTTCCTGCCTGGTTATGTGCTCAAGGCATCAATTTTAAAGTCTTTGTTGCATTGTTTGCCACTTTATTGCTTAGTATACTAGTTCATTATTATTAAATTTGTAGTTGTTAATCTGTTCTATATATCTATCCTCTAACTTGTTATCTAAATGAGATGAATTGTGCATCCTTCCATGATCAATGGGTAAAATATTTTCTATTCCTTCTTTAATTCCATGATATATCTTTAAATTCTACAATGACTGATTCTTAGATTTCTTTTGCCATTTATTTTTTTTCCTAAGAAAAGGTAAAAAATTATAAAAAGAGATACATAGGGTTTTTGTTAATACTTTTTTCTTGGTTTGTTAAGAGTTTTGAATACCTAGAGTGAAAGTAATGGACATGAAAAAGAATTTCAGAATGCTACTAGTGTCTTTATTGTTTAAAGAATTGCTTAATGTCTGATCATTGGTATTAATTGTCTCAGTACTTTTTAGGATATACATGAAGCAGTATCTACAAAATTATGTAGCCTTTGAAGAGGATGACTTTATTTTCCTGGAAAATAGGAATAATCTATCATTTATAAAAAGTCATTTGTGAATTTGGTGAGCAGGTTTTTGTATTATTGGAACTAATAGCTTATAGAAAAAATAGTGCAGGACCCAAGAAGAAAGTTAATTTTTATTACTGACATAAAAGACAGAAGGCAGTCTCTCTGTTGACAGAGTAAACAATATACTGAAATTTAAGGTAACTTTTTTTAAAAATTTACATCCACATTAGTCAGCATATAGTGCAACAGTGATTTCAGGAGTAGATTCCTTAATGCCCCTTACCCATTTAGCCCATCCACCCTCCCAGAACCCCTCCAGTAACCCTCTGTTCTCCATATTTAAGAGTCTCTTATGTTTTGTCCCCCTCCCTGTTTTTATATTATTTTTGTTTCCTTCCTTTGTTTCTTTCCCTTATGTTCATCTGTTTTGTCTTATAAAGTCCTCATATGAGTGAAGTCATATATTTGTCTTTCTCTGACTAATTTCACTTAGCATAATACCCTCCAGTTCCATCCATCCACAGTTGCAAATGGCAAGATTTCGTTCTTTTTTATTGCTGAGTAATACTCCATTGTGCATATATAACACACCTTCTTTATCCATTCATCCATCGATGGACATTTGGGCTCTTTCCATACTTTGGCTATTGTTGATAGTGCTGCTATAAACATTGGAGTGCATCTGTCCCTTCGAAACAGTACACCTGTATCCCTTGAATAGGGTAACTTTTAATTTTTGAATTAGCACATAATTTAAATTTATAATTTGGATATTTTATAAATAATGTTTATAAAAAATAAAATAAAATTACTTTCATTAAAGAGTTTGGAATATTCTTAAGTACCTCAGCATAAGCTTTGGGGAGTAGTTTGGTACATCAATACTTATTTTGAGTATTTGTGAATATTATATTTCTAAATATAGTTAGAACTCCTTAAAAAGCTTTTCACATTATTTTATTTCCTCAACTTCATTTTTCTTTTTATTCCTCTAGGTCTCGTTACTATAATAGAAAGCAAATATTCATAAAAAGTACAGTGGTATCCACCTTAGAAGTCCAGGTTTCATACAATGGATGCTTAATATATATTGCTGAGATCTTTCACAAATTTCTTGCTGTCCATGTATTTTTTTTTAATTTCTGGAGAAAACCTTCACATCAAGAAAAGTGTAAGTTATATTGAAGAATTTTTAAAAAGGCAATATATGTGAAAAAATATCACACAAATAAGGATAACCAACATAGCTTTGTTGACTATGTATCCATTGATTTATGTTTAAACTTTCATATGTATTAACTCCTTTGTTAATTAAAAACTGAACATTTTATAATGAGGTAGACATATGGATAAAAATATTTAAATATATTATGAGTATGCTTAGTAATATTATCATTTTAATTAACATAACTAAAATTTATCATTTTTTCACAGGCTTTATTTTTATTCAGGTGTACTCTAACTAGGGTAGGGCACCATTACTATTTTATGTATTAAAAATTAAGGGGTAGAAAATTTAACTGACTTAGATGATGTCTACCTAACATTTTCTCTTGAATATTTATAAACTGCTTCTCCTATTTAAATAAATGCCTAGAGTTTTATTCTATATTGAAAAAGAATATGGTTTATGTCATAAGGATGGATCATGTCCCCATGATCCTAGCATACAGCTTACTTACTGAGATTTGAAAAATCTAACATAGATGGATACTAACACAGGGGACTAAAATTAGCTGGCTAAATGCAGTTTGTATTAGACAGATGTGAACAAGCAGATAATAGAAAATATATCACAAACAAGAGAAACAGACAAATGACAGATAGCAAAAAAGGAAATGCAAAAAAAAAAAAAGCCTTAAAAATTGAACAGAAAATAATGTTAAGAACTAGAAAGGTATTGTGATCAGAGGCATTTAGTGTTCCTAAATATAGTTTATAGCAATTATGATACTTATGAAACCCAGGAACTGGCTATATTTTTGGTATCTCCTCAATGCTTGCCACTTTAAATATATTTGGGACAAAATTATAATAACTTGCAATGTTTTGATCAACCACTATATGATGGGTATTGTTACTTATTTTCTTTCTTTTTTTTTTTCCTTTCCTTCCTTCCTTCCTTCCTTCCTCCCTTCCTCCCTCACTATCTTTCCCTTTCTCTTTCTTTCTTTCTTTCTTTCTTTCTTTCTTTCTTTCTTTCTTTCTTTCTTTCTTTCTTTTTCAACAATTAAATAAGTAAATACAGTCTTTGAAATGATCTACTTCAGTTAGAGTGCCTGCTAATTAACTTAGTGGATAGAAATACCCTGAATAGTCTTGCATGTTTTGGTAGCTTTGAAAAGATATTACATTCTACCTAATAGGGATGAATGACCTAAAAGTTACAATACATAATAAGTATTTTAATTTCGTATCTGTTTATTGATGTCTTCCCACCCATAGTTCCCTAACGTAAACTCTGCAGTGCATGTTTTCAGTTATTTATCATCAGCGGATAGGCAAGTACCTGATATATTAAGTACTTCTTTTTTTTTTAATGTTTATTTATTTTTGAGAGACAGATCGTGAACAGGAGAGGGGCAGAGAGAAAAGGAGACACACAATCTGAAGCAGGCTCCAGGCTTTGAGCTGTCAGCAGGGTCAGAAGCAATGCTCAAACTCGTGAACCCCGAGATCATGACCTGAACTGAAGTCCGATGTCTAACTGACTGAGCCACTCAAGCACTACTTAAGTAGTTCTTAAATATTGATTGAACTCATAGATACAATTTGAACTGAGATTTAAAACTACATTAAAATGAAAAAAACACATTAAAATGAAATTGTAATGAATTATGCATTATTTCATAATGCTGTAAACCTACTCATGTGATTTATTTTACTTATATTTTATGTCCTAAAGATCAATATCAGAATAACACCAAGTCATGTATGTAGTCTTGGGCTTCTATGGATACAGACTATCTACATTGAAAGAACTTGTTATAGTTTTAATTACTTATTTCTGGCAAAATCAAAGATCAGGTGTTTGGTTTCTTTTTGGCAATAATTGTGGGCATGCATATCTGGTATAAAAATAAAGCACAATATTTGTTTAATATTTAAAATTTTCTATATTTATCAAACAATGAAATTATTACAGAACTAAGGTGTCTATTGTTATTTGTTAAGTGTGTGTCAATACCATAAGTGGCAACAAATGTAATGATAAAATCAAATGGATTTGTTTCACAAACCTTTTAAATTAACCTCCATTTTGATGTTTCATTAGGAATAGACAATACCAACTCGCTCATATTATTTCTGAATACTCCGTGTTTGGGATAGTATAAATTCTATTTTTTTCACTAAAAATAGTTAAATTAATAGTTTATTCTTCTGAATACTCATTTTAGTGCTATGCTATAAAAGCTATCTATATTCCAAACATATTTAAAAACATTAAAATAAAGCAGAAACAGAAGAAATTATATTTATAAAAATACTGTATATTTTTAAAAGAGTTAACATATTATCTTTAAATGATCACAGCATTAGTAGTTTTTACAGGTGAATAATGTGCAGTAGCAAATTCACCCAAGAGCAATTCATCATGTCATTGAAAAAAACATGAATTGTTGTCATGTCTCCTATTATTCTGATCCAGTGTGGGTCCTTCATATGAAGCAGAGTTATTGATTCATTCATTCACTAAAAACTTACTGAGTAACATCCTGGGTTAGAATGTGAATAAAACATATATGGATACTATTGTTCTGGGAAGACAGATAATAAAATGCCTGCCTCACAGTGTGATTTTAAGCTCCAAGTAAAATGTTAGCATGTCACACAAATTAGTACATTGATAGCATATTTTTTTAACTGTTTGAAGCCCAACAAAGTTGGGATTAAATGATTGTCATTGTGGTTATAATATCTATTATCTTAATGAAACTGAGTTGAAATCATGGTTATACTACAAATATGTACCTAATACTACAATATACCTAATACCCTGTGAACTTGCAACAGTCAGCCTCATTTATGTGGTAAAATTAAGTGGGTTTAATCACTATTACTTTGACACCTTTAAAGCATAAAATAATTAATATGTGGGAAAACACACATGTACCCAGTATGTAATTAAAAAAACAAAACAAACAAACAACAACAACAACAACAAAAAAAAACACACAGGCTCAGGTCTAGTCTCCAGCTATGTGATCCTGAGATAATCTATTTTCTTCCAGATATTCTCTAGCTATGTGATCCTACGATAGTTTATTTTCTTGAGTTTATGCATTTGTACATTTTCTAAAATGCCTTTAAAAAGATTGAATACAGTTCTCCAGGGTGCGTGATGAGCACTGGGTGTTGTATGTAAGTGATGAATCACCGAATTCTACCTCTGAAATCAATATTGCACTGTAAATAAGCCAATTAAGATTTAAAGTAAAAAACAATAAAAATTAAAAGAATATTGAAAAAAAGGCTATTTGTAACAGAAATGATCAGTTAGGCCAACTTAAAATTAAGGATTTCAGGGCACCTGTGCGGCTCAGTCAGTTGTGTCAGACTTCGGCTCAGGTCATAATCTCACAGTTCGTGGGTTCGAGCCCCGTGTTACTCTCTGTGCTGAGAGAGTAACAGCTCAGAGCCTGGAGCCTACTTCAGATTCTGTGTCTCCCTCTCTCTTTGCCCCTTCCTTGCTCATTCTCTCTCTCTTTCTCTTTTACTCTCTGTCTCTCTCAAAAATAAATAATTTAAAAATAAAATAAAATAAAAATAAAATGAAGAATTTCTGGGGGTGCTTGGGTGACTTAGTCGGTTAAGCATCTGACTCTTGATTTAGGCTCAGGTCACGATCTCACTGTGAGAGCGAGCCCCGCATTGGGCTCCATGCTAACAGTGCAGAGCCTGCTTAGGATTCTCTCTCTCCCTCTCTCTCTGCCCCTCCACCTCTCGTGCTCTATCTCAAAATAAATAAAATAAACTTTAAAAAATAAAATGAAGAATTTCTATTTGTCACAGTTATTCATAGGAAGAAAATGTAATCCACAAAATGAAAAGATATAATCACCATATACATAACTGATGAAAGATTCATACCCAGAATTTATAAATGAATCATTCAAATCATTAATAAAAATGCATAAAGCCCAATATAGAAGTGGGCAAAAGACTTCCATATTTATCCCACAAAAAAGAAAAGATAAATGGTCGATGAATCATGAAATACATAAAAATGCTCTCAATCCCATTAGTAATCAGAAAGGCAAATAAAAAATAGCTATCAGAGATTATTAGACACTGATTAGACGGCCAAAATTGAAATGTCTGCCAACATTGTTATAAAAATGTTAATTCTCTTTATTTTTTAGAGTGCAAACTAGCAAAAACATTCATTTATAGTAAAATCAGATAAATTTATAACCTATTAACCCAGAATTGCACTTTCTTATGTAGCTTCAAATAATTCATGCATTTAGTGTACATGGATACACATAAAAGAATATTCAGAGTAACATTGTAACTTACAGCTGGAATCCAGCTCTCCATCTGCAGCACAATGGCTAAACCGCAGTCAATGCTAACAATTTAATGTTACCCAGCAAAGAAAGCAGCAGAATAGAGCTAGTTACAAAACATGGGCAAATCTAGCAAACAGATGTTTTTTTACTGAAAAAGCAAGTCAAAAAAATACATAGTGTAATTCCATTTATATAAATTCCAAAACAGGATAAAGTACTTTATTTAAGAATTTATACTTAGGTGATAAAATGCAAAAGAAAGACAACAAAAAAATCAGGATATCAGTTTGCTCTAAATAGGGGAGAAAGGTCATGATCATGGCTTCTGGCAATGTTCTATTTCTTGACCTGGGTGGTGAATATATGCATGATCTTTTTGTTCAGTGTAGTATACATTTTAATGTTATGCATCTTTATGTATGTGTTACATTTCAAAACAAGTAAAAAATTTTTAAAACCTGATTCAGTAAATAAACTTCACGATAAATTTCTTAAAGACTTAAATCCTTCCAATTCAAAATAGCAATTAATACATTTTTTTCCCTCACTATATAACCACACCTAAACTTTTCAGTTTCATGTTTTGCTCACATTGATCAGGAGCTGTCCAGACCATGTCTTGTCTTGAACAAGCTAAGGCTTCCCTTGGGGCATCCTTCAGCCCCTCTCTTTACTAAATCTGACTCTTTCCTACAGTCTAACTTACCCATCATAAGCCTTATGAACCTCCAATTTTGTATATGCTCTAGTATCTCTTGCAGTATTCATATTCAAAACAGTCACTTACCTCTGTAGATCTATTCAATTATGAAGATTGCTGCCAAGAACTGTGACTTAATCATTATCTCCTCTGCCTAATTTGTAGCCGGCTTTTATGGCACTGGGTCCAGAAAAATCTGAAATCCTTTACCTAGCAAAGTTAGTTTGCTTTATCAAGAAAACAATATATTTTTCAAGAAAATAGATCAATATAGCTGTACAACTTTCTAGATAGTTGCATATCTGCCATACAGGGGAATGAGGTTTGGCTGTAGGTCTGTGATCCAAACTAGACTGACTTACCCTCCATTTGCCTAAGGAAGCAACATGAATTCTGTGACTCTGAACCACTCAGACTATTAACACTCCCCAATTTAAGGCAAAGGATTGAAAGAATTGGAATGATTTAGATATTATTTGGATTTAGAGTTAAATAGTAAATACGGATAATATGAAATTAGTTGCTTGTGTCTCTAGCATTTTAAAAAGGAATCATAGGATAATTATAGGGATGAAAACATTGTCTTGGTTAGAAAGTAGAAGCATTACTAAGTCTAGAAGATTCTAAAACAACAGAATTGTTTTCTTAATATTAGAAAGCTGAAATCGGAAAAACAAGGGTAAGAAAAATTGTATGGATGGAAGGAGGGTACTTGTAAGCATAATATGACCTTTCAGACAAAAGGTGACTGAGTTACTTCCATATATTCAGGCACAGAGCACACACTTATGAACAGCATATCAAAGAGAACTGGGAAAGCCTATAGCAAAAATTCATCAACTGATGCCCTACTCTGTTCAAATCTTTAGATTTTTTTAGGTAGTATTATATTTATGTTTAACATATGTATTATTATACAGTATGCTATATGTTAAATATATATTATATTTATATAAAATGAATTTAGCAAGAAATAAAACAGAAAACAACAACAAGAAAACTTTTAGGTAGAGTTTACACATAAAGCTTATTTTCTGAGGTTGAGAAAAGAGAAGCTTATAATACGAAAAAATTACTAAATTATCCTATATAGATTGTTCCTTTATGATTTCAAGTTTAATAATAAATTTATTATTCATAATCATTTATTCCATATCTGTTTTCAAATTTTTATTTAAATTCCAGTTAGATAACATATACTATAATATTGGTTTCAGGAGTAGAATTTAGAGATCATCACTTACATACAACACCCAGTGCTCATCATAAAAAGTGCCCTCTTTAATATTCATCACCCATTTAGCCCATCCCCCACCTACCTCCCCTCCAGCAACCCTCAGTTTGTTCTCTATCTCTTAAGAGTCTCTTATGGTTTGCTTCCCTCTCTCGCTCCCTTTTTTTTTTCCCCTTCCCATATGTTCATCTGTTTTATTAAATTCCACATACGAGTAAAATCATTTGGTATTTGTCTTTCTCTGATTGATTTATTTCATTTAGCATAATACATTCTAGTTCTATCCATGTCATTGCAAATGGCAAGATTTCATTCTTTTTGATAACTGAGTAATATTCCATTGTAATATATGATGCCACATTTCTTTATCCATTCATCAATCAATGGACATTTGGGCTATTTCCATAGTTTGGTTATTGTTGATTATGAATAGAGAAAGAATGTGCCTTGAGGCTTAGCTGACATAATTTTAAGCTAAAATATTCAAATATTAATTTAAAACTTGAGGGAAAATATTTGACTCCAAACATATTTATGTGAAATTATCTAAAGGGTATATATATAGTAAGGCATATTTCAATGAGATACATCTTGAAAAACCCTATCACACTGGGTCATTTATTCTAATGGATCTTTATCTTACAACTTGATTAAAAATACATACTTTGTGCCAGCTCCTTTGCCTAGTATTATAAATTTGATTTAATTTCCTTCAAATTAAAAAACATATCCTTTGATTTGACACCTCTTTCAAGCACCTTTCTTTCTATTCTCTTTGTGTTGCATCAGTCATTCAGAGTCGTTATATTTGCTGTCTTTGCTTGCTTCTTGCCATTCTCTCTTAAACCACTCCATTTGTTTCCTTCTATCCACTAACACTAAATATCCAGGCCATATTTGACCTCAACATAAGAAAACTTCTTTCTTTCCTTTTCTTTTCTTCTCTTTCTTCCGTTTTTCCTTCCTTCCTCTCCCTCTTTTCCTTTCCTTCCTTCCTTCCTTCCTTCCCTCCTTCCTTCCTTCCTTCCATCTCTCCTCCCTCCCTCTCTCTCTCCCTTCCTCTCCTTCTCTTTCTTTCTTTCTTTCTTTCTCTCTCTCTCTCTCTCTCTCTCTTTCTTTCTTTTTTTCTTTCTTTCCTTCTTTCTTCCTTGTTATGAGAACACTTAGGGTTTACCTTCTAAGCAATGCAATGTTACAAACTGTCATTACATTGCTGTATGTTAGATCTCCAAAACTTATGCATCTTGCATACGAAAACTTTGTACCCTTAGGATAAAATTTGCACATTTCCCCTTTTCCCCATCCCCAACTGGACTCTTTTTTCACACGATACACAAAATCAACTCAAAATGTATTAAAGACTTACACATAAAACCTGAAACCATAAATTTTGTAGAAGAAAACATTGTTTTGGGCAATAAATTTTTGGATATAACACCAAAAGCACAAGCAACAAAAGTAAAAAAGGACAAAAAGGATTACATCAAACTAAAAAGCTTCGGTCCCCTAAATTGCTAAATCATATTATCTAGCCACTTAATCCTCCTCAATGTATTAGTCTATTAGGAATTTCAAACTAAAAATGTGTCTAAAAATTACCTTCTTGTTTCCAAAACCCTAAATTCTTCAGCTTTCATATGCTTTATCATCTTAGTAATTTTTTCTCTTTTTTTCCTGTAGCTCAAGACAAAAAATCAGATAAATTTTACTTTTATTTATACTTATTCCCACATCCAATACATCAGCAAACTCTATTGGCTTCACCTTCAAAATCTGTCAAAACTTCAATAGTTTCTTACATTTTTCCATTGGACTATTTGGCCCCATTTTCTCTATACCATTTTTAAATGAACATGCTATATCTTATAATTAGTGGTGACTCACACCTCCTGTATCTCAATTTTAGCTGCTTTGGAGGACAAGTTCCTATCTTTTGTGCTACCTACTGGGTTTTCAAAGCATGTGTAATTTTCTATGTGCTGCCTTGATTATGTTTTATATCAGACCATCCCAAATATGGATTTTACTTTCAAAATCTGTCAGTTAAATCATTTTCATATTAAGCTGTTAAGAAAAATAAAACTAGAAAATATTAATTTTTTGCCCTAGAACAGTAGTTTATTATTTGTTGCGTCAATCATTGAGTAACTTGAAAAATAATGATGACAAACAGGCAAAGTTTTATCTTGATGTTTGCTCTTTGTTTTTGCAAATTTACTTTCATTTGACGCTCTTACTTCAGCATCTGTTTCTCTATTATGCATATTTTCTACTTTTCTATATTCCTGAATTCCCATTTACCTACAGTGAGTATACCAATATTTATTTAAATGTTAATTATCTATTTTGCCATTTAAATGCATATTTTTAACAGTGAATTTGGCCTAAATTTGAATTGTAGTCCAAACATGTGCTTCATTTTTAACATTTAACTAATGCAACTTCTTAATTAGCCACAGAGTCTGGATAACTTTCAGATCCCTTAAAATTAGTTCTTTTCTAACTTTAAGTTTGGGCTTAAGATTTGATGAAATCGATTTTATTTTGTTTGAAATCAAGTTTAGCCAGTTACACTTCAGTCACTTAAATATCAATACTTATATTTTAAGAGAATCTATTTTTAATGTTTTAGACACAGAAATAAAGCTATTTTTGAGGTAGGAATTGCATGAAAAAATAAGACTGGTGTTTATTGTACAGCCTACCCAAATCACATCAAATCTGAGTTTTGGAACAAATGGAAATATCAGAAGTAGAAACTACATTAAAGAATTCCATGAGGATTGCGTATCTGAATAACAGAAAATGCTATTTTGTGGTCCAGATGGCTTAATACATCACGTTTGGGTAAACGGGTTTTTGAGTTTCTATGGAAAATAAATTGTGGTTCTGACATATTTAATACTTATCTTAATGTCATATCATCATATTTATGATTTGTAGTTTTTTTTTTATAAGAAGGAAATAGCAACATGGACAGTGCTTCAGACTTTGCATAGGCAGCACCAGCATTAGTGAAGCAGCATCCTTATGAACCTTTGAGTGTTGTAGTAGTTTGCTAGAACTGCCTTAAGAAAATATCACAAACTGAGTAGCTAAACAACAAAGATTTATTGCCTGACAGTTATGGAGGCTAGATGTCCAAAGTCAAGGTGTTCCCGCAGGCTTGGTTCCTTCTGCGGTTTGTGAGGGAGAATATGTTCTATGTCTTTCTCCTAGCTTCTGGTTTCCTGGCAGTCTTTGTGGCCCCTTGGCTTATTGATGCATCACATCTCTGCCTTCACGTGCAAATTGTGTTCTTTTTGTGTGTGCATGTCTGTATCTAACTTTCCTTTCTATAAAGATGCCAGTAACATTGTATTAGGGGCCCATCCTCCTCCAGTATGGCCTTATCTTAACGAATTGCATCTGCAACAATGCTGTTTTCAAATAAGGTCACATTCTGAGTTACTGGGGATAAGGGTTTCAACATAGAAGTTTTAGAAGTGTACAATTTGTGATGCTAAATTTTACATGTCAACTGACTGTGTTACAGAGTGCCCAAATATTTGGTTAAACATTATCTGGGTGTTTTTTGTTTGTTTGTTTGGTTGGTTGTTTTTTAAATTATTTTTTTTAATTTTGTAATGTTTTATATTTATTTTTGAGACAGAGAGAGACAGAGCATGAGCGGGGGAGGGGCAGAGAGGGAGAGAGACACAGAATTGGAAACAGGCTCCAGGCTCTGAGCTGTCAGCACAGAGCCCCACACGGAGCTCGAACCTGTCAACCACAAGATCATGACCTGAGCCAAAGTTGACGACCAACCGACTGACCCACCCAGGCACCCCTTCTTGGTGTTTTTGAGAGGTTTTTTTTGCTGATGAGATTAATATTTAATTGGTACACAATAAAGCAGATTGCTATCTGCAATGTAGGTGGGCCTTAATCCAATTCCACTGAAAGCCAGAATAGTATAAAATGTTGAGTAGGAAAGAATTGTTTCTCTTTGCCTATCTTTGGGTAGGTTATGTTACCTTTAGACTTAGACTAGGACTGGAACTGCACCATCAGCAATTTTGGTTCTCAGACCTTCTTTTGGACTTGTGAATTGTACCAAGGGCTCTCCTTGGTACTCAGCTTGATAAGTACAAATACTGGGACTTGTTAGACTCCATAATCTTGTAAGTCAATTTCTTAACGAGTAAATATGTGCGTGTATGGGAGTGTGTGCAAACATAGACATATGTATCCTATTGGTTCTCTTTCTCTGGAGAACACAGACCAATGCACAGTTTAACCTGTAACAAAGTGTCATGTACATAACATCTGTCCTCAGAGTTATGTCTTCCTGCTAAATTAGTAAAATCTCACAGACCCTGTGCCAGAGAGTAAATAAGAATGGTTAAGAACTCTTTTAGGTATTCTGAACAAAGGAAAATTAACTATAAAATTATGCTATGAGCTTTTGCTAGAATGCAGTTTATTCCTCATGTAGAAGCAGATGACTTCATAATTTGAGAAGATTTATGCTACTAATTATGGAAGTAGGTGTTGAACACAAAAGAAATTATGCAACAAAAAATGCTGAATAAATAAGTTTGAAATAAATAATAGTTTCAAGTTAAAAAACAGTTTTGTAAAATATTCCTAATTAGAAAGTCCAAGTTTATTGTGTGTGTAAGAAGACATCAGAATAATGATTAGCACTTTTGGAAAAGGCTGTGGAAGAAATAAGACCATACTACATCAGCTTTTAAATATCTATGACAAAGTCTGTGAGGATATTTATACACAAAAAAATCTGTAAATAGCTAAGGTATGTAAGGGTTTGCTTTTAATAGTTTTCATTTTTTTCTTTTTATACTGAGGCAATAATTTAGTTATATACACAAACAAAAAGTGTTATTTCCATATTACATCAAAATGGTGTTATTTTTTAATACTTGCATAACGCACCATTACCTGCCTTACTTCTCAGCTGTTTTTTACTTTGTACGTAATGATTGCATGTGATTGTTTACCATGATGGCCTTTCAGGATTCACTTTTCGTTACAGACTGCTGTAGCATAGCAGAACCATCTTTAATTGACTCAGTAAACACTAAGATTATTTTTATTGTTTTCTTAGGAGATATTTGGTGAATCCTGACAGAAACTTTATGATTGTCTGATACTTCCAGATGTAATTAAACAGCATTTGTTCTAATAAAGATCCAAATTCATCATAGATTATCTTGTCCATGTTAATTGTGGATACTTATTATACTTATAGAGTTTCTTAAATTCTAATTAAAAAATATTGCTTCTCAACCGCAGCTAAATCGAAAGTAATAAAGAAAAGCACCATTTTTCTAAAATTGTGTAAAAATTGGGTAGGCGTAAATAAAAAAAAAAAGCAAGCTAGAATGAGAGGTTTATTTGTACCCAAGAAATTGGGTACAATTTCTTGAAAAAGGTTAAAAACAAGTGATAAAAGTGCCCTTTACCAAATGTTTCTCTTTACTGCTTTTAATGACAGCTATATTTTTGTCTCTTCATACCTTTGGTGTTTTTAATTGGCTGTCAGTGTTATTTCCGTACATCTCAAGAATGCTTGGAAGTGTCAAGCTCTCTTCCTTGAACTTAGAAATAAATTATTATTTTACATAGTAAAAATATTTAATAAATTCAGAATACAACAAAGCTTTCAATCTTCAGAAAAATGTTATATTGCCGCAGTCCTGTTGCAGAAGTACACAAGGGCAAGAAATACACTGGTTGTTGTCAAGAGGCAACCAACAAAAGCCATTGTAGGTATATTAATATTTTATTTAGTTCTATGCTTCCTTATTCTCTTCTTTTTGTTGGAGTCAATTATAATGCTATGATGTCTTTAACTCTTCTGTGGCTATCCGCTATTCAGTTCCACATACATCTGTTGCAGATAATGGGAATTAATATACTCAACTCTCATTTCCACACCCTTCTAGACTTTATTTCATTTAAAGATTATGCAGCCTGTACATGAATGTTCATAGCGGCTTTATTCACAGTAGCTAAGAAGTGAAAACAACCCAAATGTCCTTCAATGGGTGAATGGTAAAACAAACTGTAGTACATTCATAACATGAAATACCACTCACCAATATAAAAAACCAAAGCATTGATGCAACAACTCAGATGGATCACAAAAGTATTATGCTATGTAGAAAAAATGCCAATTCTCTAAGGTTACCTACTGTGTGATTCCATTTATATAATATTTTGAAATGACATAATTTTGGAAATGGAGATCAAATTAGTGGGTACCAAATTATGAACAGGGTGAGTGAGTGGGAGTGGCTGTACAAGGGTATAAAAGAGATCTTTGTGGTAACGGAAATGTTTTGGGACATTGTATCAATGTCAGTATACTGGTCGTGTTATTGTAGTACAGTTTTGCAATATGTTATTGTGGTAAATTATAAAGTGTACAAAGCATGTCTCTATTATTTTTACAACTGCATGTGAAAGGTTCTGGACCACAGTTCCAATGTGTGGGTGAAGGATCTCTCCCCCATACAACCAAGCACTGCCCTGGACACCAGCTAGGTGTCCTACAATACAACTCAATTCTGACACTACCTAGATATAGCATCAGATTCCACAGATAAAGGGCTCAGTCCTATAAGACTATCTCCCCGACCTCCACTTCAGATGCCAATCGTAAATCCAAATTGTCACCTGTGCTTCTGACAACTGGCTATAGATCAGAGATTCCAACATCCCCATCTTCAGTTTCAATTAATTTGCTAGAGAGGCTCACAGACCACAGAGAAACATTTTACTTACTAGATTGCTGGTTTATTATGGAAAGATATAACTTACAAACAGCCAGATGGAAAAGATGCAGGGGTGCTTGGGTGGGTCGGTGGGTCAAGTGGCCGGCTCTTGATTTCAGTTCAGGTCATGCTCTCACAGTTTGTAGATTGAGCCCTGCATCAGGCTCTGCTCTGACAGTGGGGAGCCTGCTTGGGATTCTCAATCTCCCTCTCTGTCTCTCTGTCTCGCTCTCTCTCTCTCTCTGACTCTCCCTCACTCACACATGCATGTGGGCTCTCTGTCTCTCTCTCCAAAGAAAGAAAGAAAGAAAGAAAGAAAGAAAGAAAGAAAGAGGGAAGGAAAGAAAGAAGAAAGAAAAGATGCATAGAATAAGATATGGGGACAGAATATGGAGCTTCCGTGTCCTTTCCAAGCATGCTACTCCTCCCCAATCTCCATGTGTTCACCGACCCAAACACTCTCCAAACCCTGTTCTTTTGGGTTTTTTATGGAGGCCTCCCTTCATAGCTTTGACAGGTAAAATCATTAGCCATTGGTGATTGATTCAACCTCCAGCCCCTCTCCCTTCTTTCCTCCCAGAAATCGGGGTGTAGGACTGAAAGTTCCAATCCTTTATTCATGATTGGCAACCAGCAACTGGCAACCAGCCCCTGTGTTCAGTTGCTTTCCAACATCACATCATTAACATAAACCCACTTGTGGAGGAAAGGGGCTTGTTATGAATTACAAGATACCCATTCCACCTTTATAATTTCAGGATCTGAGAACAGAGACCAAATATTATGACAAAAGATGTCCCCATAGTTCAGGATGTACATACAGTTCAGGAAATTCCAAGGGTCTCTTATAAATCACAAGATCACAGATTGTTAGTGTAGGGTGCTGACAATACAGACTCCATGTTGGCCCTCCATCTTCCTAATGCCCACATAACGGCTTCCCTCCGGGCTGTACGCCCCATGACTCCTGGAGGTTGATGCATGCCCAAGCTGCAATGCGGGAAGGTTCGACCTGATCTTCCTTCAAGTGGAGCACAGAAGGACCCAGTTTAGATAACTGGCACACAGATGGTGTCTCTTTTCATAACTACCCTTCGACCTTGCCACAATGCTCCTCATTCTGTGTAAGCTGTGAGTTAATGTTTGCACAGGGCAAAGAATAGCTGTGCAGCATCTGGATCATTGCCGGCCCGATTCCCCCCTCAGTAAGTTATTCTCAATAAAACTCTGTAAACAGTGTGGAGTGGCTGGCCTTGTTTGGTTTCAAAGTGCCTTCTCAGTCTGGAGGATACTTCATTGTCCTTAATCCACATTTGACAGTTATGCTACAGTTATCTCAAAATGCATTATTATTTTTTTCAAAATTTAAAAATTATTAAGAATTTTTACATACAAGTATTTTATTTCCCAGACTATCTTACACTTTGAAGTGTCCATTTCTAGCAAATGGGTTATAGGTGAACATTCCTAGAAAAATATCCTTTCCACTTTGACCTTTTGTAGTTTTTTGTTTGCACCCTGAAATGGCTTAACCTTCAAAAAACCAAACTGGAGCCACCTTTAAGGTAAGAGGGCAGGAAAACAGGAAATGTATGATTCGCTAAATACAATAAACTCCTTGCTGTTCATATTGGCACAGGTTTTGTTTGTATTTTAAACCATACGCTTTGTTCTTTTTTCTTTTTTTATTTTAGAGAGTGTGCATGCAAGAGGAGAGGAGCAGAGGCAGAGAGAGAGAGAGAGAGAGAGAATCTTTTTTTTTTTTAATGTTTATTTATTTTTGAGAGAGAGAGACAGAGCATGAACGGGGGAGGGTCAGAGAGAGAGGGAGACACAGAATCTGAAACAGGCTCCAGGCTCTGAGCCGTCAGCACAGAGCCCAATGCGGGGCTCGAACTCATGGACCGCAAGATCATGACCTGAGCCAAAGTCGGCTGCTTAATCGACTGAGCCACCCAGGTGCCCCGAGAGAGGGAGAATCTTAAGGAGGCTCCATGCTCACTTGCGGAGCCCAACGCAGAGTTTGATCCCACAACCGTGGGATCATGACCTGAGCCGAAATCAAGAGTCGGGCACTCAACTGACTGAGCCACTCAGGCGCCTCTGTAGGTTCTATTCTTATTCAGGTATGGTGAGACCAGAGATTAGGAGGTGATTGACACTGCAAAGATAGTTCGGCATTCATAGTTCTTAGGGGAGCAGAGAGCATGCTGTGCCACACAAGGGACAAGGAAGCACCAGCGTCAGTCAGGAGGCCTAGGAATTAGTGGAAAACATGGGAAAGGGCCTTTATTGTGGTTTTCAATAAAGGGTAAGTAAGTTTAGGATTGGTTAAGTTGAATAATTTTAGCAGGTTCTGGGGATAGGAGTTTTCCCCAGTTGCCTGGCACCTACCCCTGGGGTGATTAGGATGATAACGGGCAAGTAAAGAGCCCTATATATGAGGCAGTTGGGAGTATATGGGCTCTAACTGGTTAGTCTGAACATGAAAGGTATGCTCCAAGAGGAGTCACTTGTTACCTCTGGGAGTTAACTATCTCTGGGAGGAGCAATCCTTCAAGGTCTTCAAGGCCTCGTATATCACAGCATCAGACACATGGTTAATACAGTTTGTTTATTTTGTTTTTGTTATTGTTTTGTTATGTCTTTTTTTAATAGCCAAATATAATGTCTGTTTTTAACAATGGGGATATTAAGATAGGAAATGCTTTTTAATTGTTCTGAATTGTAATAGAATTACATTCCAGATTAGTTTATTTGGAAATCATAAACTGATAGAATTATATTCCAGAGCAGTTTGGATTATGATAATAGTTTGGGTCACTGTAATCATCCTGATTCACATCTTTCATTGAAGGCATAGTATATGTAGAGTTGGGTCGGAGCAGAGCAATCAAATGTGCCAAAGTTTGAAAAGACTCCTTTATGTAAATATTATTATTAAGATACAAATAAGAATTTAAGCAGAAGATGACAAACACAGTTTTGATAGTGTTTTTAAATTTTTTCAGGGGCGCCTGGGTGGCTCAGTCGGTTGAGCGTCCTACTTCGGCTCAGGTCATGATCTCACAGTTCGTGAGTTCGAGCCCCATATCGGGCTCTGTGCTGACAGCATAGAGCCTGAAGCCTGCTTCAAATTCTATGTCTCCCTCTCTTTGCTCCTCCCCCGCTCATGCTCTGTCTCTCTCTCTCCTTCCAAAAATAAATTTAAAAAAGTATTTAAAAAATTAAAAAAAAATTTCCATAAAGATCAAAATAATTTATTTTTTATGTTTATTTTTGAGAAAGAGACAGAGTGTGAGTGGGGTAGGACCAGAGAGAGAGGGAGACACAGAATTTGAAGCAGGCTCCAGGCTCTGAGCTGTCAGCACAGAGCCTGATGAGGGACTTGAACTCACGAACTGTGAGACCATGATCTGAGCTGAAGTAGGATGCTTACCGACTGAGCCACCCAGGCGCCCCTAGATCAAAATAATTTAGACAAAAACTGAAAGGAGGAAATATTATAAATGTGAAAATTAAGTCAGTAATATAATTATTTTAATGATAATAATACAGTCACAACAGCGACACCTATTACTACATTTTGATGATTATCAGCTACTCCACTCAAGCTTTAAACACATTATCCTAACTTACAAAACAAAACTGCTTTTCTACAAATGAAAATATTCTTATCAGACTGTCCCCAGAATGAGATGCAAAATTCCAACATGCACTAGATCATATCTGGAATATAAATTCTCCATTAAACTCAGGAACATCTGAATATCTTGTTATCTAAATGCTACATTATTAATTTATTCCTCAGTCTAATACATATAAAATAAAGGAAGTAGGAGAGAGAATAAAAAATATTAAATACCAATAAACACCAATGTAAATATGGATAGATAGATAATGTAAGTTACCAACAGAAATTTGAATTGAAATACACACACATATACGTAAAAATCAAGGAAGATAAGATGCATACTACTACTGTCCTCATTGCTATAGCTGATTACATACAGGGTTGCTATCGTATAATTGGTACTTGTAACTTTCATTTTTCACTTAGGTTCCTTATTTTGTTTACCTTCAGCCATAATTTTCTGCCATGATCTTAGCAGGTTGGATTTTTGTTTTATTTTACTATTTATTTATTTGAGATTTATTTGGTGTGGCACAAAATTTCATTCTTGAATTTCTGCATTCTTTTGACTTGGTTGCTGTGATATTCTATTAATTTTGATATTAGATAGACATCAGAAAATAAAAGGTGCCTTTCAAATCCCTTGGACTCTAGACACTGACCCAGCCCTATTTTTTTTTAAGTTTATTTATTTATTTTGAGAGAGAGAAAGAGAGAGAGAGACAGCGAAAGAGACAGTGAAGAGAGCAGGGAAGGGTCAAAGAGAGAGAAATTCAAAGCAGGCTCTGGCTGTCAGGTGTAGGGCTCAATCATAAACCGTGAGATCATAACCTGAGCAGAAATCAAGAGTCACATGCTTAATCAACTAAGCCACCCAGGCACCCTGACCCAGCCCCTATTTTTATGTGCAATTTGATTCTACCTTGTTAATCAAGATCTATGATCCCACTCAATTAAAAAAAGAAAAAAGAAAAAAGAAAAAAAAAGAAACACCCTTCTTTAACTCTCACTTCATATTACAAGGAGCTCAAAATGTTCAAGTGTAAATAAATGTCATTTCTTTTTTTTTTTTTTCAATGTTTTTTATTTATTTTTGGGACAGAGAGAGACAGAGCATGAACGGGGGAGGGGCAGAGAGAGAGGGAGACACAGAATCGGAAACAGGCTCCAGGGTCCGAGCCATCAGCCCAGAGTCTGACGCGGGGCTCAAACTCACGGACCGCGAGATCGTGACCTGGCTGAAGTCGGACGCTTAACCGACTGCGCCACCCAGGCGCCCCAATAAATGTCATTTCTAATTCAACCTGACTACCATGTGTGTCCGTCCTGGTGAAAACACTGCTCTTTTGGTCAACAAGATCTCCTAGCAAGCAAAACTCAAAGTAGCAGACATAGCAAAAATTTTACCAATGACTCATTAGGTATAATAGTGAGAGGAACCATTTCCCAACTCTATCCCATGATTCTCAAATTCACGAATTCTGTCTACAGGAAAAACGCTCTTTATTGGTCTCTGATTCAGTATTGCATCTTGTGAGTTGAGATGCTCTCCTTTCATAGTTTGCTTCCAAACGTGTTCTGGGTTGTCTGTGGGCTACACTGTAAGTTAAGCTGCTTCTTGGAAATGTATATAGTGAGAACAATTGATTCCATGGAGATAAGCTCATATTAAAACAAAGCCATTTAGGGGCACCTGGGTGGCTCAGTCGGTTGAGGGTCCGACTTCAGCTCTGGTCATGATCTCACGGTTCGTGGTTTTGAGCCCTGCATCGGGCTCTGTGCTGACAGCTCAGAGCCTGGAGCCTGCTTCGGATTCTGTGTCTCCCTCTCACTCTGCCCCTCTCCCACTCGCGCTCTGTCTTTCTCTGCCTCTCAAAAATAAAGAAACATAATTTTAAAAATTTAAAAAAAAACCACAAAGCCATTTATTGTGAAATAACTTCCTTGATCAGAAACAATGTTGTGCATAACACCATGACAGTGAATAAGACATTCTTTAAGTCCATAAATGGTGGTACTAGCAGAAATATTACAGGAAGAGAACAAATCCTTTCAGAATATCTGTCTACTGCATTGATGTCCAAACTCTGCTCTGTCCCAGACAGAAAGGATCTGATATACCACTGAGTGGCTAGTGGGCCTCTCTAGGGAATCATGCCATATTGGAGTTCAATCTTTGTCTTTAGTTTTGGCAGGATGGATACTAAGCAGTATCTGTAGTCAAGTAACTTTCTTATGTTTTCAAATGGCCAATAAAATTTTTAATAGTTGTGCTTTTGTTTCACAATTTATTTTACATGGTTTAACCAGTTGTCGCTCACTCAACATTTCTTTTTTCCATTTTGTGTCTCACTTCAATAGCTGAAAATATTCATGACAGAGCTATGTGAAGTCCTATGGGTTTTTAGTAACAAATATCTGTTAAAAACACAAGTGTCATTTAAGGAATAAGGGAAAGTTAATGAGGAGGAGGAGAGGGGGGAGGCAGAAAAGAAGAGTTTACCTTTACTGAAATCTAAATGCTCTATTAACGAAACTCATTGATTTTTTGAAATAATTATACAACCAGGTATTATTGTAATTTCCCATTTGAGAAATTAGGAAAGTGTGGCAGAGAGAGACTGAGCAGCTTGGCCGAGATCATGCTTCATTTTCCTGATGGTAACACGAATCTCATAAAATGTAAATAGTGGGGAGGTAGTAGAATAGATATAGAAACCAAAGCTCTTTTCAATCTACCATCTTTCAGCCTGACACCACTGAACCTGATCAGGAAAAAGCTGAATGTGGCGGGAAAATTCTCTTAGACTAGATTCTTTCTGACCAGTTGTTCCGTTAAAAAATATTCTCCCCCAACTTAATATGCATACCTTCCATTTCATCTTGTAATTCAGTTGTAAAACCATTAGTCGTTACAGATCTAAAGTGATCATACTTAGGGAAATATTTGCTATATACCATCTTGGCGGAAATCTTCCCAAATACACACCAAAAAAGGAAGCAAAGTAAGACCCCCACCACACTTTATCCCATTTGCCACCATTATTCACCTGGAACAATCCTCATCATTCCTTTTATCATATCTTGTACTATTTCCTATATGAACCTTATTCTCTTAGCCCATCAGGGATGAACACTTTTCCATATTGTACTATATGGTCCTGTACATATCTTTATTATACCAATAATCTCTTTATATGTCTGTCTAGTAAGCTAGACAGGAAAAATGTTTTGGAAGGCATAAAAATGTCTGATAACGTTTAATTAACACAAATATTTAATTAATTAGACCATATCTATACCCATCAAATAAATAGGAGTATAATTCATTAATGTCTTCCTTATCACAAATCTTATTCTCAAAGAAAATTTCCATATACATTGAAAGAAAGAGAACACTACTGTGATAATAGAGGACAAATGTGTGTAAACTCCTCCACACATACACACAAGATGGCATACGAAAAGAAAATACTTCTTGCATCTGGATTCTTTTCCAGTTTCTGCTTGATTATAGTCCTTTTTCTGAGACCTGCCTCCATTTCTGCTTTTGGGTTTTTACAATTAATATTTCTGGGTGATGGTAGTAGTGATTCTCCTCCTTCCTCTACCTTTTCTTGTCTTGTTCTAGTTATTGCTCCTATTTATTTGCTTATTTATTTATTTAATTATTTTTTTAACATTTATTTTTCAGAAACAGAAAGTGAGCAGGGAGGGGCAGAGAGAGGGAGAGACACAGAATCCAAAGGAGACTCCAGGCTCTGAGCTGTCAGCACATAGCCCGACGCGGGGCTCGAACTCATGGACCGTGAGATCATGACCTGAGCCGAGATCAGACACTTAACTGAGTTGTTACTCCTTTTTGGGCATCTGATTGTCAGTCAACTTTGTTCACATAATGTTTTACAATGGCAAAGACATTTCCTCTGTTCCAGTCTTTTTTACTTGCTTTTGTAAGCACCAGATTAGTTCCATAGTGACATTTGAGAAGGGGCTTTTTACCTATAACAACAAAGTCTAAAAGAAATGTTTTTTTTTAAAGGGGTCCTGTCAGTTGCCCCTATTCTGTTCTTAAAGTGAATGAACACTTGTAAGTAGCAGCTCAAGTAAATACCTGACTTTAGATATGGTTTCAGATAGCTGCTGTGGACTATAATTTACAGTAAACTGGTCCCAAAGCAAAGTAAACCTTTTTAGCTATTCTTTTATATTTGATGCTTTTCAGAAGGTTGGATATTATGTGAATCAAAAATAGACTGCCATTGCTATAGCTTACATTTCTGCTCTTTAGTAATTCTTTTTAAAAATTAACTTCCTGAATAGATTAATAACTTATAAAATTTCCCTTCTTTGTTGGTTACGTTTTATGCATCTCATGGACACCATGACATATTTTCACCCAAAGTGGGACTCGAACTCACGAACTGTGACATCATCACCTGAGTTGAAGGCAGATGCTTAATGACTGAGCCACCAGGTGCCCTACTCATTTTCTAATACATACACACATTTTGAAAGGACACAATCTGGCCATTGGTATGATCTAAAGTTTTTTAGGATCTACCTTATATCATAAAATAAGTAATATATCACAATGTAAAAAACAACAACAAAAGACCCAACTTTGCTCTATAACTTTTTCCCCCAAATTCCTATTTTCTATTTCTATTTTCCCAAAAGTTTCTATATCTTCCTATTTTAGACCTAGGTCTGCAGGGAAATACCCAGGTGTTCTTGGACAAATGAAACAAGCTCTCAGTGTTTCACTTTCTTTAAATCTACAATAGGAAATTGGCTCAGATAATATTTAATAAGGCCTGTGAAGGTCTATCTGTCTTGAATTTAAAATAATTGATTTTAAAACATAATCTGTTAGGCTGAGTCCTTAACCAAATTAATAATTGGCATATCATGTTTCTTTTAAGAAACGGAGCATGATGATAAGAATTTAAAATAGTTCTTCTTTCAGGTCATGCTGTTCCTTCATACAAATAGTTAACCAAAGTATATAATTTTATATAAACTTTTCTGTCTGTCATTAAACTTCTGAGACAACATACGACTTCAAACTGAAATCTTCGTACATAAAAAACATGCTTAAGTACAGGACTTCAAGCTGAATTCTCAGCATAGCTCCATCCACTCAAGCCTCTGAAAGTTTACTTAGGAGTATAAAAACTGCATTCCTCTATTTAAAAAAATAATTAGAGGAGATCCACCCATGAAAATGAGGCTGGAACACATTTCAGAAACACAGTAAGGAGAGGGAGTATACAGATTCCAAAAAGGCAAGGAAAGCAACAGAAGAGGAAGTCAGTCAAAAGAGGGCTTCATTCCCACCAACAGTACAAGAGGGTTACCATTTCTCCACATCCTCACCAGCATTTTTAGTTTCCTGATTTGTGCATTTTAGCAACTCTGAGCAGTGTGAGGTGGTATCTCAGTGTGGCTTTGATTTGTATTTCCTTGATGATAAGTGACGTTGAGCATCTTCTCATGTGTCTGTTGGCCATCTGGATGTCTTCTTTGGAAAAGTGACTAATCATGTTTTCTGCCCATTTCTTCACTGGATTATTTGTTTTTCAGGTGTTGAGTCTGGTAAGTTCTTTATAGATTTTGGATACTAACTCTTTATCCAATATGTCATTTGCAAATATCTTTTCCCATTCTATAGGTTGGCAAACTGGTGCAGCCACTCTGGAAAACTGTGGAGGTTCCTCAAAAAATTAAAAATAGAACTACTCTATGACCTAGAAATAGCACTACTAAGAATTCACCCCAAGGAATACAGGAGTGCTGTTGCATTGGGGCACATGTAGCCCAATGTTTATAGCAGCACTTTCAACAATAGCCAAATTATGAAAAGAGCCTAAATGTCCATTAACTGATGAATGGACAAAGATGTGGTTTATATATACAATGGAATGCTACTTGGCAATGAGAAAGAATGAAATCTGGCCATTTGCAGCAATGTGGATGGAACTGGAGGGTATTATGCTAAGTGAAATAAGTCAGTCAGAGAAGGATACCATATGTTTTCACTCATATGTGGATCTTGAGAAACTTAACAGAAGACCATTGGGGGAACAGAAGGGGAAAAAATAGTCACAAACAGAGAGGGAAGGAAGCAAACTACAAGAGACTCTTAAATACAGAGAACAAACTGAGGGTGGATGGGGATGAGGGAGGGGGAAAATGGGTGATGGGCATTGAGGAGGGCACTTGAGATGAGCACTGGGTGTTGTATGGAAGCCAATTTGACAATAAATTATATTTAAAAAAAAATAGGACCTCAAATGAGGCTGATGCATCGTTGTACACACCCATAGGAGCTCCAGACAGCGAGCATATCCATGAGAGATCATGAGCAATCACCTGGTGAATGAGACTCATGTTAATAAAAAAAGAATGACCAAGTCAGTCTGTCTCTGTCTCTGTCTGTCTCACACACACACACACACACACACACACACACACACTCACATGCATGCATGCATGCCTACTTATACCTACACACCCAACACTAGGACATAAATAATTTAGAGAAAGGAAGAAAATATTAAAATGTGAAATTCCCAATTTGAATGAATTACTTTAGAATTATTTTCAGAAGCTGTTAAATGCATAGAACTAGAGACAAGTCCCGAAAATTTTCAAAAATGAAGAAATTGATTTTCCATAAGAAATATAACTTCTGGTTTTGTTGTTGTTTACATTGAAAACATGAGATGAAAAATAAGATCAAGAAACCAGCTAAAAACATAACCATAGAAAATAAACACAAGAAAGAACATAGATAAGGCATACAGAGTTCACTAGGGAGTTAAGCATTGCCCACTAGAAGTACCAGAAGGATAAGACAGATAAGGGCAGCTGTATAACAACTGCAAGGGCATACCAAGTGCTAAACACAAAGAATGAAAAAAAAAAAAGATGAAGACTCACATCTATGTTCTTTCTTAGTATCTGACCTGTTAATATACACATATATGACTTGATAAAAGTAAATTTCATTAAATAAATAATTAAATGTAGCAGGCTAACCTTCAAAAGCAAGGCAAAGCAATCTACAAGTTGCACATATGTAAATTAATTAGCTATATATTAAGTGTCACATAGGTGTTAGGGCTTTATCTGAAGTAATGAAGAAATATAAAAACAAATCTTTTCCACTGCCTTCAAATAGTTCTGGTTTTCATTACATGACTCTTAAAGTATTAATTTATCAAAAGGAAAAAAAAAACAGTAGCCATTAAACATGGAGAAAACAAGGGATATGAGAGAGGAAAGCTGAAGGGATTCCATTAGAAAGGCTCTGTCTCTGCTGGTTTTCTGTTAGACCCCATTTCCTCATGTTCCATATTTTGCCTCTGAATAAGCCAAATAAGCTATGTTCTGACATCAACAAGGAAGCAAGGAAGTTAATCATTCTCTGACTTTTGTCCTAGGCCCCAAACACCTGATAACACCTAAGAGCCAGATCTCAAATATGTTTCAGGACATTAGCTTCAAACAAAACTAGGCTAATAATGACATCCATACCCCTACTTTTGGTAATTTAAGGATTAACACCTATTGTTCACCTGACACTCTCCTTTGATTGGACCCTACCCTGATTTTCTGGAGGAATGAATACCCTAGACGTTTTCTAATATAAACCCCTAGCCTCAAGCAATAAAGAGACTCATTCTCCTTTCCTTTCTGAGTCTCCTAGACACTCTTTCTGCTATTCTCTATGCATCACTGACACTATTCAATAAACTCTGTTTTCACTTTCTCTGGCTTTTGCTTGATTTTTATCCTGCATGAAGTCAAAGACCCTCTTGGCTGGTCCTGTGGGACCCTCCCCTGAGTTCTTGGACTCTGCTTGCCTGCATCAGATATATTTTAGAAAGCTAACTGCCCTTTGAAAATATGATGCAGAAAATTTGTTGAAAATGTCACAATTTAATTATTACATTCATACTATAAACAAATAATTCAGAAACCACTTACACTGTTGAAAAGCCTTGAGAAAGAATGAAAATTTCTACAGAATTTACAGAGCCAGCATTCAATTAAAAAATCCTGTACGTTTAATTAACATGAACATAATCATTATAAATGAAGAAGAAAAGAATATATAATTGTAACTTGAAGAATCATGTACCTTGACACAGTGGGTTTTGCTCCAGGAAAAAAAGATGATTACTATAATTCACTATTTTAGTAAGTCAGTATGAAAATTCATGTAATTGTCTTAATTATTGTTGAAGTTAAACAAGTAAAAAATCAACATGTGCTATAACTTAAAACTAGGCATAAAAATCCAAAATTATTAAGAAAAATATTAACATATATTACTACATAAAATTAAACAAAAATAGCAAGACAAGAAGAGACTCCATACATAAAAGTAAAAAGCAGTAACCTGTGGCATAAAATATTGCCAAATATAAATGCAGAAATACTAATATCCATAGTATTTAAAAAGGCCCCATATATTAATAAGAAAAAAAATACATGTTAGAAAAATGAGGAATGAAAATGAATAGTTCATAGAAGAGGGTACACACTTTTCCCACAAATATAAGAATATATCCTCTACAAAGAATCAAATAAAAGGGAAAGTGAGCCATTTGGAAGATGTGTTTTCAAGCTGGTATCTGGTAAAGGCAATTAATCTCTAGATTTCAGGGACTGTACACTTGTGAAACTGTATACAGTGTATCATAATAGAAATAAGGGAACTATTACTCCTAATCTTATACTCTTCATTTTCCATTGGTCAAAGGTTCACCACAGAGGGTGGTGCAACTCTCCAGCACTTTGAACTTGTGAATGGGTGGTGGGCACACTGCAGAGCCCAAGGTGTACTACAGCTTTCCGTCCACAGGTTCATCGTGAGCCAGTTAGCAAGGTTCAGTTGTGATATATCTGTGGGGAACATGAGGGCCTGGGGACAGCTGCTGCTCTGGAAAGCTAGGCTGAAGCAATGGCAGGTGGATCATCTGGCTTGTTTAGGGTATCCAGATTAAAAGAAAAAACAAACAAGCAAACAAACAGAAAAGGTAATAATAAAAACTTTTCCATCAATAATAATAATAACAACAAAATAATGGCAATAGTGTTAAAAACCAAAATTCAATCAAATAAATCTAAAGATCTAATTGGCTTCATTAAAGGATTCATGAATGATCAGCATCCCATCTAGCAAGCAGCCCTGATGAGCTAAACAAAAGGAAAGTTTGTACAGGCAGAGAGAGAACATGAAAGAAAGAGAAGAAAAGAAGGAGGGAAGGAAGGAAGGAAGGAAGGAAGGAAGGAAGGAAGGAAGGAGTTTAGTAATACAGAATGCATTATTTACACAAGATCGCCCTAAGGAGAATGGAGGAATCTGTCAGTAAATTTCCTTGTATTGACCAGGAAGTTCCATGGTGACTGGTTAAAGGTTACATTCCTGGAGAGTTGAAACTACAGTTAGGTGACTTGAACTAAGCGATGTCATTTTGTGCCTGTGGTTTTCTTTTTAATAACAGTAACAATAAAATAATAAGCATTTATGTAGTAATTACATTATGATCTAAGTAAGTGCTTTGCATTTAATCATTCTAATAGTCCTATACATAGGTAGAATAATTATCACTTTATAGGTGAGGCTACTAAAACAACAAAACACATTCCTTCAACAAAAACACATTTCCATTCCTCATACCTTCTTTAACCCACAACACACATCGTACTTTCCTTAAACCTTAAACTCTTTAACCCATTTTCTCAGCAATCACCATAACATCCTCCTCTTCATTCTTAACTCTTTTGCAGAGATTCCACCCTTTAGCATCCTAATCAAGCTTTGTCACAATTGCCCGGATCTTAATCCATGGCATTTTGTGTCCTCCTAGCATTGTAAAATAACACACTAACATCTCTGATTTATCCTGCTTTCCCACCTGTTCTGCCAGCCCTGATAGTGGCAGAGAATTGTGGAGAACAGAATGGCCTTTTCTAATTTCAGCTCTTCTTCCTCATAGTAATTGTGTGTGTGCGTGTGTGTGTGTGTGTGTGTGTGTGTAGTACAAAACACACTTACTAATAGACCTAAATATTTTTTTTCTCACTGTAGAAATTAAAAAGCCAAAAGTAGCTAAACATTTTTAGGATTTAATGTTTGTCTTATCTGGAAATAATTTAGATATTTAATGAATATCCATCATTTGGCTTAACTTAGTATGATGTAAGAATCCTTTTACAAGCTTCTAAACGTTATTTTGTCTTTTAGAAGCTTCTGCACACTAATCAAAGAATGTATTCTGATGTCTCTGAGAGGTTTGGAATCCCCTACTTTTAGGGTGGACTTACCTAGTTGAAGTTTCCCTTAAGTATCCACTACAATTCCAAAATTTCACCCATTTTCCAAAAAGACACAAAATCCTCCTGGTCCACAGACCAGATGGGGCTCATCTTAGCCTTTAGGTTCCTAAGATGTTTTAACTGAGGGGACTTGTTATCCACCAACTGTTCCAAAACACCAGGAACCATATATTTTCTCCACTGTTGACTTACTGAGAAGCTTCAACAAAAGAACAACACTCACTAGAAAAGGTGATGCCTTCAGAAAAAAAGATCTCAAATAAATCTGGTGAGCTCAAAATGCAGACAGTAGAGCTCAAAATCAGTGGAGACTTACCTTTGAAATCCAGAGTCAGCAAGAAAGCAGTGAACTGAATAAGTTCTGTGGGTACCAGCACCTGCTTGCTCACCAGCCTCACTGGTGTTGGGGGTCTTCTCTAGATCCCACTTCTCTGACACCATGTGATGTCAACCTGAAAAATAAAATAGCCAGCTACTTTACTAGCAAATAAGTTTATTTGGGAACAGCAGAGGGATTGTAATGCGGGACAAGCAAACTATGGGAAATCATAGGCAAGTCCATTGAGAGTTTGGGGTAGGTTGTATTTATGGGGGATATAAAAAAGTGGAGAGCTCAGTTGGAATCAGTTAATTCAAAACCAAATTAAGACCAGCCTTGAAAATGTTCCCCTACACAATGAGTACAGTTACACAAACAAATCTCAAGTCAGCCCACTTTGTGGGCCCAACCTAACCTGGGTCATCTCCCGATCATGCCTTTGGCAAAACTTCTTAAGGTTAATATTAGACAACTTAGGATCAACCTCCTGTCCTTCAAGAAAATTCCAACATTATCAATTTTTTGTTAATCAGGCACTTAAGAGAAATCAGTCTCTTAGTCCTTAAGTTTTATCTTCTTGAGCACATGTGCATAAGATTCTACTTCCAGTTCTACTTAAAGTTGAATTTTTTTCACACTTCCTTGTGCAAATAAGCTCCAGTTCATTGACTTTATTCTTCACCGAGCAACTTACTTTGCAACCTGTCTTCTTTCATTGCTAGATGTCTCAAATGAATAGTCTCTTCATTAGTTCCTCATACAACCTGCCCCTCTAATCCCTTATTTATCAACCACCTTACTTTTGGTTCCATTATTCAACAGAATCTTTCCATTCAAATGTGTCTCAATTCCACTATATCCATTCTTGAAATTCCATAAGAATTAGTCTTTCTTGGATATATAAAATGAGAATAATTTAAATTGTATGGATACAGACACCCCCTTGGAAAATTAAATTAAATGTTTTAATAATATTGTCATACTGAAAACATAAAACTCAACGTAATAAAAAGAATCTAAGATGTTATTAGAACATTTTCCTAGGGGAAAAATAGTATGCCAAAAAAAAAAATCCTTTGGTGACAATTTATTTGCTCTAAGAATTAATTTATGGCAACAATGGTGAGGTCATTATGTTTGTAAATCAGATTCTTCTGTGTGTTCTCAATTTTCCCAAATTTAATAGCCAACTTTGAACTTTCATCTTGCTTATGACCTTCTGAATCAAGCTGAATAGGAGACATAATCCTGTTGTAACTCTTCTATGATTTGGTGTTGTTCTAAGTATTATAAATAAAATCCTTAACATGCTTTACAAATTTGCTACAGTTACTCACCTCTCTACTTTATCTCACATCAGTATCTCCTTTAATCTGTGTGCACCAGCCCAACATTCCTCCAGTTTTTCAAAAATACCATCTTATTTCAAGGATTTGTTACAGAGGTTTCTTCCTCTGCTCTCCCCCATGCCTAAGTAACTTCTATTTGGCTTTCAGAATTCTGTTCAAATTTTATTTCCTTGGGATCATCTACTCTGACTTCCCTAGATTAAATCTCACTTATGTATACCCTCAACATACTTGTATAGTTCATATGTTAAATTAACGAAATAACATTGTATTATTAGCTAAAGTCCATAGTTTATTCATATTTCCTCAATGTTTTACCTTTTTCTGCTCCAGAATTTCATCACAAATATCCAATTATATTTTTATACCATGTCTCCGTAGGCTCCTCTTGGCTGTGACAGTTTCTAAGACTTCCCTTATTTGTGATGACCTTGCCAATTTTGATGACCTTGAATAATCAAGTATTTTATAGAATGTCTGTTAGAATTTTTCTGATATTTTTCATGATTAGACTGAGGTTGTAGATTTTTCGAAGGACAACCAAAAACATAAAGTGCCATTGTCATCATATCACATCAAGGGTGCATATTATAAAAATGACTTATTACTATTGATATTGACCTTCGTCACCTGGCTGAGAATGTATTTATCAGGCTTTTCCACTGTAAAATTAACCAGTCCTCAGCTTACACCTAAGGAGTGAGGATTAATGGTTTACTTCAACAGAAATTATTTGGAATTCTTCTATAAGGGAGGGTTGTTATTCATTTACTCATTCATTCAATTATTTGTTATTCAGTTATTCCCTTATTCAATCCTTAATCTATATCAGTATAGACTCATGGGCATTGTATACTTTGAGTTGTAATCCAATACTACTTCATTTTGTTGCTAACATTGTTCCAGTTTTGGTCATTGGGAGCTCCTTCATTTGCTCTTATGTCCCTTTGACATATCCCTTCAATTTAGATTATGTTTGCTTTTTGACCACTTCCTTATTTTCTGGCTTATGAAATGCTTCAAGCTCATGTTGTAATTTCCTACTGCAGCCTTGGAATCAACTTCTTAAAGGAACTGTCATTCCTTTTATTGGAAAAGAATATTTTAAAATGAAGGCTTAGGAATGAATATGCTCATTTCATTTCTGGTATTAGTAATGCGTGTCTTCTCTCTTTTGCTCCCAGTTATTCTGGCTAGAGATTTATCTATTTTAGTAAACTTTTCAAGGATGATTTTGGTTTTATTGATTCTGTTTTAAATTTCATTGATTTAGTCTCTAGTTTTTGTTATTTACTTTTCTTCTTCTTGCTTTGTTCTTACATTGTGCTTCTTCCTCTGGTTTCCTAAAGTGGATAGTTAAATTGTTGATTTTAGACATTCCTTCTTTTCTAATATATACATTAATTCTTAAATTTCCCTGTAAACACTGCTTCTGCTGCATACTACACATTTTAAGTTGTATTTTTATGTAGTTATTTCTTAAAACTTTCTCTTGAGCCCTCTATTTTGATTTATGTGTTATGAAGACGTGTGTTCAATATCCGAATATTTTAGGATTTTTTCAAACGCCTTTCTGTTAATAATTTACAGTTTAATTGTCCCCTGAGAACTTATTTTATATAATTTATATTTCTTTTTAAATATGTTAATGTGTATTATATGGCCCCTAATTTGGTATATCTTTGTGACTGTCTCACATAAGCCAGGGAAGAATATGTATTTTGCTGTTTTTGAATAGAATACTCCAAAAATGTTGATTAAATCAAGTTGATTTATACTGTTTATTTATGCTCTTCAAGTTAACTATACTTTGCTGATTTTCTTCTTATGGACCAAGTAATTCCTAAAGAAGATATTGAAGTCTGCATATCTAATAGTGGATTTATATAAATCTTTCTTTTTTTTTCCTGTTTTATGCACACATTTTGATGCTCTGTTATTAAGAGCATACACTTTAAAGATTTAAGTCTTCTTGGGATCTCCTTAGGGACTTATTACATGAAGATCTTCATATAATACCTTTCTTACCTCTGTTAAGTTTCCTTGTTCTGAATTCTGCGTTCTCTGAAATACAGCTACTCCAGCCTTCTTTTAGAGCATGGTATAACTGCTACTTTATTGTTGATTTTCTGTGTCTTTAAATAAAGAGCAGGTTTCTTGTACACAAAATATAGTTAGAATTTCTATTTTCATCCACTCTTTAAAAACTGTTTCTTTTAATTATTGTATTTAGACAATATTCCGTGATTATTGATACAGTTGGATTCTTATCTACCATATTTACACCATTTGCTGTTAACTGCCTGGCTAAACTTGTTCTTTCTTTCTTTCCCCCCCTTTTTTTTTTTTTTGCTTTCTCAGGGTCTAATTGAGCATTTTATGAAATTTAATCATATCTCTTCTATTAGTATGACAATTATATTCTATTTTTTTTATTTTTAGTATTTGCCATGGAGTTGGAAATGTACAATTACAGCAAATCTATTTTCAAATAACATTATACTACTTCATGTGTAGTACATGTGCCGTATAACAGATTATTTCTTTGTCTTCTCTTTTAGACTTTAAAGATTGTGCTCATTTATTTCAATTATTTATATGCTATAATTACACAGTACATCATTACAATTATTTCCCTGTATTTATTATGATACAACACTTTTCCAATTTGTATATAGACCAGATTTTCTGAATGCTAGTATTATTTTCTCACTGAAGAAATCTTTTAATATTTCTTTCATTACATGTAATACATTTCCTCAGTTCTTGTTTGTCTGAAAATTTATTTTCCCTTCAGTTCTTTTTTAAATTTTTGTTTGTTTTAAATAGGCTTTCCACCCAACGCAGAGCCCAATGCAGGGCTTGAACTCACAAGCCTAACTCATCAAAACTTGAGCTGAGATCAAAAGTTAGACACTTAACTGACTGAACCACTCAGATGCCCCTATTTTTCCTTCACTTTTGAAGAATAATTTCCCTGGATGTAGAATTCTATTTTTTTTCTTTCAACACTTTATATTTCACTCCACCCTCTTTTGCATGCTAGGATTCTGACAAATGTCCCACTATAATTTCTAACCTGTTCTTTTTATTGGCAAAGTTTTTCTTTACCTACTCCCCATTTTCTTTTAAGTTTCCCTCTGGTTTTATTTCACTGCAGTTTAAATAGGATGTATCTAAATTTAGATTTAGATATATAAATTCCCTGGGATTCCTAGATCTGTACTTTGGGGTTGGAGATTAATTTTCAAAGCTATTGGACTTATTACTTCAATATTTTTCCTTCTTCATCTTTTTTTTTTCTTCTTTACTATTTCAATTGTGGATATCTAACACTTGTAAAATTACTTCATAGTTTTCAGATGTTCTTTTTTTCATTCATGTTTTCCTCTTTTGATATTTCAGTTTGTAATTTTCTACTGATACAACTTTAATCTCATTGATTCTTTGCTCTGGTATACCCTATCCACTGATGAGCCTATGAGAATAGTTTTCATTCCATATATATATATATATATATATATATATATATATATATATAATTTTAGTCTTTCTTACTGTTTCCATCTTGCTGCTTGCATGTCTCATTTGTTATCATTACGTGTTGTCTACCTCTTACATTAGAGTCCTTAAAATATCAGTCACAGTTATTTTAAATATTATGTCCAATAATTCCAAAATGTGTATCATATTCAAATTTGATTTTGATTCTTGCTTTGTCTCTGAGGCTTTTCTTCTTGTCTCTTAGCATGACTTATATTTTTTCTATCTTTAGTTAAAAAGCCTTCATGATATATAGGACAATAGGAACTGAAGTAAATAAGTATTTGATGTTAGATTTTATGTTAATCCAGAGAAGAGTAGGGCTATGTTTCACATTTCCTATAGCTGTAGATAATAAGGGCTTCAAACTCCTCTAGCGTCCTTGTTTCTGTCTTCCCTATCATCTTTGGTTTTCCTGAGAGGATCCTAAAAAGCCTCAATAATATAGCTCTTCCAGCTGATCTTCTGTTATCATACAGTGCCCTGTTGTGGTGGTGGTAAGAAGTGGAGGAGAGGAAATATTCCTTAATATAATATAATGATTAAATGTCAGTCTTTTAGTGGGCCTGTGTTTCTGGGCTGTAATCTTTACAAGTAATTCTTATCTTCCCTATCCTAACATTCTTGTCAGATCCCTCCCCTTACATGAGACAAGAAAGCTAGAGACAGCTGGAGTTGGGTAATTTCTTTTTCAACTATGTGAGATAAGGCTACAGCAAAGTATTTGTTAAATTTTTTATTATTAAAATATAGTTGACACGAAATTTATATTATATATTAATATATATTAGTTATATATATAATGTATGCACACATACACACACACTCACCACACTCTATATATATACACACACACTATGGTGCAATGTTATAAATTTTAAATATTCATAATTAAAATACTAGAAGGAGAAGTAATATATATTTTGAAACTATATATGTATATATATGTTGAAACTATATATATATACACACACACACACACACACACACATATATATATATATATAATGTATACTTGACTTGATTTTATATATATAAAATGTATATACACACACACACCACACACTAAAATATACACACACACTATGGTGCAATTTTATAAATTTTATATATTCATAATTAAAATACTATAAGTAACATATATTTTGAAACTATATATGTATATATATATGCTTATATATGTATATATGCTTATATATATGTTGAAACTATATATATATACACACACATATGTGTGTGTGCGTGTGTGTGTGTGTGTGTGTGTTTACATGTATATGTATAGAAAAGTGAAATGGTCAAATGCAGTGAACTTTATGTGCCTGCTTCAACATGAAAAGAGCTTGCAAACTGTCCCTTCCTTGCTTATAGCAAGAAAAAGAGCTGAAAACAAACTAAGAATCAACAACTTTTTGTACCTATCAGAGAACTGAGGTAGTAGGGAAAGTCAGGACAAACAGATAAGTGCAAGAAACACAAATAGGATCAGCTTACACGGAAGAGAATGCTAGGGCCATAAACTGGTAGGAGCACATAAATGGCAATGCTGTCGAATAACTAGAGACTGAATGTGGACTAGCATGAAAGTGAGAAATTAGTGGCTACTGTAATTTTACAAAGTTACCCACACTTTCCTAGGTTTTACTTTCAAGAATTTTATCAGGCTCTCATGATGAAAAAGTAATTAATAGTCGTGTCAAGTCTTTGACAGGGAAAGGGGAAAAGTAACCATTTTGGAACATGCCCAGTGCATTCTCTATAACAAGGCTTACTCATGAAAAAGACATTATTAGAGTTTTGTTTGTTTGTTAGTCTTCTTTGGTAAATATCCAGTAGTGGAATTACTAGATCATATGGCAATTATATTTTTAATTTTTTGAAGAACACTCACACTGTTTTTCATTGTGGTAGCCCCAATTTACATTCCCACTATCAGTGCAAGGGGGTTTCCTTTACTTCAATCCTACCAACACTTTTTTCTTAGTGAAGTGATATCTCATTGTGGTTTTGAATTGCATTTCCCTGATAAGTGATGTTACTCATCTTTTCATGTGTCTGTTGGATATCTGTATGTCTTCTTTAGAAAAATGTCTATTCAGGTCTGTTCATTTTTAAATTTAAATTATTTTTTGTGTGTGTGTTCAGTTGTATAAGTTTTTAAATATATTTTGCATATTAACCCCTTCTCAGATACATCATTTGCAAATATCTTCTCATAAATACAGAGAACAAGCTGGTGGTTGCCAGAGAGGAGGGGGTGAGAGGATGGGTGAAATTGGTGATGGGGACTCAGAGATACAAACTTCCAATTATAAAATAAATCACAGCTTTGAGAAGTACAGCATTGGGAATATACCCAATAATATTGTAAAAATATGTTTACATCTGTGTGCCAAGGTCATCTAGGCTTACTCCTATGTTCTCTCCTAGGAGTATTATACATTTGCTTACATTCATGTCTATGATCCATTTTGAGTTCACTTTTGTGAAGAGTATAAGGTCTGTGTCTAGACTCATTTGTTTTGCAGGTGGATGTCTAGTTGTTCTTTCACTATTTGTTGAAAAGATCATTTTTGCTCCACTATGTTTCTTTTACTCTTTTGTGAAAGACTATATTCACAGGGTTCTATTCTGGTTTCTCTATTCTGTTCTATTGATCTTTCTGTTTATTCTGTAGTTTTTGTAGATTATGCTTACTGAGTTGAAAAAGTTCTCCTCTATTCCTAATTTACTGAGAGATTTTATCATGAATAAGTGTTGGATTTTGTCAAAGCTTTTTTTTTTTTTTTTTTTGCAACTACTGATATGATTATGTGACTTTTTTTTTTTTATCTGCTGATGGGGTGGATTACATTAATTGATTTTCTAATGTTGAACTAACCTTGCATACATGGGATAAATCCCAGTTTGTCATGGTGTGTGTATGGTATATGTATAACCATTTAACTATATATAATTAGTATAGCTAGCTAGCTAAACAGTATTTGGATGTGTTTTGCTAAGATTTTGTTGATGATTTATATATCTATGTTCATGAAAGATATTAGTCTGTAGTTTTCTCTTTTTGCAAGCTCTTTGCCTGGTTGTGCTATTAGGGTAATGTTGGCTTCATACAATGAGTAAAAAAAAATACTCATTTTGCTTCTATCCTCTGAAAGAGATTATAAGGACTTGGTACAGTTTTTCCTTAAATGTCTGGTAGAGTTCACCAGTGACCCCTTCTGGGCCCGGTGTTTTCTGTCTAATAACCTTATTAATATTGATTCAGTTTATTTAATTGATAAAAGCTTACTCAAATCATCTATTCTTATGTGAGTTTTGACAGCATCTTTCAAGGAATAGGTCTGTTTTCTCTAGATTATCAAATTTGTGAGCATTAGAGTTGTTCATAATATTCCTTTCTTATGCTTTTAATGTTCATGATATCTATACTGATGTTCTGTCTTTAATTTCTGATATTAGTAATTTGTGTCCTTTTTTTCTTAGTTTGCTTGGCTAGAGGTTAATCCATTCTATTGTACTTTTCAAAGAATCAGCTTTTGGTTTCTTTGATTTTCTCTATTTTTTTTTAAATTTCATTGATTTCTTCTCCAATATTATTTCTTTTCTTCCAAATTGCTTTGGATTTAACTTTCTTTCTTTTTCTAGTTTCCTAAGGTGGAAACTTAGATTATTTACTTTAGATATTTTTGTTGTCTAAAATATGTATTCAGTTCTATGAATTTCTCTTCAAGTACTATTTTCACTATATCTCACACATTTTGATAAATTGTGTTTTCATTTTCATTTCATTCAAAATATTTTAAAATTTGTCTTGAGATTTCTTCTTTGAACCCCATGTTACTTAGAAGTGTGTTATTTATTCTCCATTACTTTTGCCCATTTATTTTTCTGTTATTGATTGCTAGTTTAATTCAATTGTGATTGAAAATTATTTCCTACTCCATCTTTTATTCTACTCAGGCTTAAAAATATTAGATGAGGCCTGCCCACACTAGGGGAGTGGAATCTACTTGGTCTGCTGATTAAAATGTTAATGTTATTGAGAAATAGCCTCACAGACATACTCAGAAATAAAGTTTAACCAGCCTGTCAGGTTGTCATATAAAATTAAGCCTTACATTATCCTTCTTAGATTTCTATCACAATGTTTGATTCTGAAGTAAATAATCATTTTTAAGTCAAAGTAACATGCATAATAGGAGCCAACATGTGATATCAAGTTTACTTATAAAACAAGCAAAAATGGAGGGGCACCTGGGTGGCTCAGTCGGTTAAACATCTCACACTTAATTTCAGCTTCAGTCATGATCTCATAGTAGGTGAGTTTGAGCCCCGCATCAGGCTCTGCACTGACAGAGCAGAGCCAGCTTGGGATTCTCTCTCTTTCTCTCTATGTCCCTCCCCAGTTCATGCTATTCCCCTCCCTTAAAATAAATAAACTTAAAAAAAAGGAATGTATAAATTCCATCTTTTACAGATTCTAAAATGTAAAAGTTTCATATTTTTTTCATATTTGAAATTGAAATGTATGTCAAATCCAATGGCATCCTACAATCATTACTAGCAGCTTTGACATAGTTGGTATTGCTCACAAACACATAAACTTGGCACTCTGAAATTTGAGGAATATATTAAGCAGTGAATTTTGCATAAGTTTTTAATCTCTGCACAAGAATGACATATGTAAAGAATTTCATGTGTTAGGCTAACAAAACTTGTCCAATAATTATAAATAAAATTTTACATAAGAACAATGTACTTATTTTTTGATTGGCAGCATTTTTATGGTAATATGTAAAATAACACATGCCTAATAGTTGATGGACTCATAGAGTGATGAAAATTGAGTAGATTGGCATAATTATTTTATTTTCTATAACTGAATTAATGAGTTTTGTTTTAACTAATTATATCATAATTTACTTTTAAATTACCTTTTGTGACAGAAGAGGAACTGTGTCTGATTATGCTTTGTACTAAATCCATAGAAACATTTTCTCATAGTTTATATCCTCAGTAATAGGAAAGATCTAAATACTAAAGTTTCTCCTTTCCCTTCACTTAAGGAAAAAAAAAGGTCATGTTGTGCGTGACCTTTACCCTATAAAAAAGGCAAGTGCACACAAAATCAGATACATTATATAAATTTTGAATATGAGAATACTAAAAAAGAAAAAAACAAAATATTGTCATATTCATAAAGGTGGATATTAGAAAAAAATAATAAAAGCAAGATTCAAATACCTGGATTAACTAGCTGTGTGATGCTGACTAAATCAAGACCACCTCATTAAACTATTTGGCATGAAAATTTTTAAAAACTAACAAAAAGTGGCTTAAAGTACTAATGGTTGAAAGGATTAAGAAAGGAAAGGTGGAAGGAAAAAAGAAAGGATGGAAGCAAAAAAGAAAAAAAATAAGTAAATAAAAGAAAGACATATATATACTGTTAGGGAATGAATTATGCGTGCTCCCAAACTCACATGTCTAGTCTTAACCTTCAATGTGGCTACACTTGGACTAAAGAAGTAGTTAAGGTTAAATAAGGTTATAATCCAACAGGATTATGACCTTGTAAGAAGAGACACTGGAGAGCTTGCTCACTCTTTCTCTGCTGTGTGAGGCTACAGCTAGAAGGTGGCTGTCTGCTAACAAGGAAGAAGCGAAATAGGCTGGAACTTAGATCTTGAATTTGGGCCACCAGAATAGTGAGAAAATATATTTGTTTTTTAAAACATATAGTATATGGTATTTTGCTATGGCAGCCTGAACTAAGGCATATACTGAAAACAATTACCTTAGAGGGTTGTTTGAAGGACTAAACAAGATAAAAAAATAATAACAAAAAATTCCTATACTATAATACACACATAAAATAATAACTATTATTTTATAATCATATACAGGGACATTTATCAAGTATTATGTCTCTAAACATCAAACAGTAAGATATACTGAAAATTTTAGTATCTACTTATAATTCTAAGAATCCTGTTATAGGAGATGGGAAGCATTCATACTCTAAGCTACATACATAAAAATCAACCACCTTTACTTATAACCCTCAATAAAATTTTAGTCTATAGCCCTTTAAATCAAAATATTTTGAGCCAAAAAAAAAAAGAGACAAAATATTTTGAGCCATATCAAGGTCAGGAGGCACTAAGACTAAACAAAACCTGAAAATCACAGTGACTTGATACAAAAAAAAAAAAAAAAAAGATGATTTTGCTCCCCATATGCCTTATCTGGGTTAGCAAGGGAGCTCTATTAATCTTAATGATCAAAGGATTCCAAATGACAAGGACAGCTATCACATATTCTCTCACCATCACCAGAACAAAGGGGGAAAAAAAACTTACATGGATAATCATGGATAAGCTCTTAAATATCCTTCCAGAAAGAATAAGAATCATTTCCAGTCATATTATATGGCCCAAAATATCACATGGCCATGCCTAACTTTGAAGGGGGAGGAAATTCTTATCACATGCCATAAAGCAGACAGACTACTGTGGGGTGTGTGGGTGGCTCAGTTGGTTAAGTGTCTGACTTCCACTCAGGTCATGATCTCACAGCTTGTGAGTTTACCCCATGTCAGGCTCTGTGCTGACAGCTCAGAGCCTGGAGCCTGCTTCAGATTCTGTGTCTCTCTCTCTCTTTCGGCCCTGATAGAATACGTTTCCATACACCAGATTTGGAATAAAAAGTTTTACCACTAACAAGAAAAAAAATGTTTTTTAAGAAGACAAACTACTATGAATAGATCTATGAATACTAGTGACACTGTATTTTGCTGGACACAAGTTGCACCTGTTAGAACACTCAATAAAATTGAACATATTAATTTATATTTTTTCTGTCTTAAATTACACTTGAGAAAATATATTAAGACATTTCAATATTTCACTAAGCATACAGTTATTAACTGCTAAGAAATTACATATGCATTACTCAATTTAAAAAAAAAAACCAACTAGTTTTAATCTGTCACTGATAATAGCAGACCATTGCTTGACAAAAGATGTAAAATAGCAATTTCTAATACTGTTTAAAATTCATGAAGCCATATCTAGAACAGACAAATGGTTATTAATTTCTAAATTGCTTTATTGACTCTAATGACAAAAATGCAGGCTTTGTAGGCTGCAATACAAGTATAATTAAAGTGAATTTCTATTACCTATTTAGCTGTACAGGTAGTTTTGAGTAGTGTTACATTTTATTTTTTTTTAATATCATATTGCATTATTGAAGAGAGAAAGCATTTCTCAAACACATTTCTCAAGAAAAGGTGCTTTCAGTTTATTACAATACCACATTATATCAAATATACGGGCTCTATATATTTGAGTGGATCGTTGGTGTTCTGAGTAACTGCGGGAAAATGATAGAACTGTAAACAGTCCATCTCTTACAGTTTGCTTTGTGATTTTGAGTTCCTCAAATAACATGATAGAGTCTATTTCCCCAATTTGTTCCTTTCTTTTTTTCTTTTTCATTTTTTTTTTAATTTCCCCATTTCTTAAACCTAGATTGGACTTACGACTTGCGTTGACCAATGGAATGCGTCACATTTGAATCAGTGCCATATCAGAGCCTAAAAAGGGGGTGTGTGGGTGGCTCAGTCAGTTAAGCCTCCAACTTTGGCTCAGGTCATGATCTCAGCGTTCTTGAGTTCCAGCCCCACCTCAGGCTTTCTACTGTCAGCTCAGAGCCTGCTTTGGATCCAGGACAGAGCAGTCTGCTTTGGATCCTCTGTCCCTTCTCTCTCTCTGTCCCTCCCATGCTCATGCTGTCTCAAAAAATAATACACATTGAAACAAAACAAAGAAGAAACTAAAAAGGGTAAGGCAGCTTGTGTACTTCAGCTTCTCTCTTTAGTCATCTGCTGCAGTATGGCAACAAGCCCAGGTTAGTGGGCTAGTGGATGAGGGACCACATGTAAATGGGCTGAGTCAATCTAACTTACACTTCTTTTAACCCAGTTCGCCTGTACTGCCAGGCTATAGCCAACCTTCCAGCTGACCACAAATGCATGAATAAGACTGATCAGCATTTGATCCTTGCCTACATGAGAAAAATTATCCAGCTAATAAATAAACTCCTAGGCAAAAAAAAATAAACTTTTGTTGTGGAATGCCACTGAGGTTTTGTGTTTGTTTGATATATAGCATTAATCGTGGCCATAAATAATTCGAACAATTTTACATGATTATAAGAATTTGGCTTTTGGAAGTATTTAGTGTTAGTTAATACACACGCACAGGGACATTTCAGCTATATGCACTTTCATTCCAGTAAATTTATTTTTATTAAAATATGTACTTAAATAGACCAAGCTTCATGGACTTGAAATATATAAAGCTTTATGGGCAACACAGATACATAAGGAGCAATGATTTTATTACATTTCAAGTATATAGTTCTGTCTTTATTGCCTGATTTTTTTTTTTTTGCTTTCCAGCATCACTTTTTGTGCATTATATGAAAATGAAACTTTTTATTTACATTAAACCATTGATTTTGTTCAACTGGAAAAAGAATGACTTAATTCTATCACATTCTCATTAGCTCCTGCAAGTATTATTTAGAATGACTTTTACTGAGTTGATTTCTGTTTTCAAAGGAACGAACAGGATGATAGAAAAATATAAATGGAAAGATGAGAGCAAGAGTTGTTTACCTTCCATGCTTAATATGCTTTAGATCAATGCATATTTTAATCCTAAAATTTATTGGAGTTCCTAACTTAATTAATGTCTCAGTCTCTAGTGGTACTCGTTGAATGTCTGACTTAATAAAGAATGAATGAATTTCAGAGATATTCATTTTTTATAGCATAACTGATACATCTTTGGAATGGTTTCCAACACCATTGTTAGCTGCAATCCACTTCATTATAGTAATTATGTCTGATATTAATTATTGTACAACACCACATTCCCATGGCTTTACAGGCATATATTTCTTAGGATTTGACTATGTTAAAAAAAAAAGGGGGAGAGAAAACCAAACTTAGTTGAGGTAAAATAGGTTTATTGGCTCACGAACTTGAAAAGTGAGAAGTAAAAAAGAGACAGATACATTAAGAAAAAGTGGATCCCAGATGATTTGAGTGCTCAAGTTGAATCAACTGGTCCCAACCTCAGTGGAAGAGTTACTGTCACCTGATTAACAACCTCAACAAAATTATAGAAAACAGAGGAAAGAAACTTCTAAAAGTAAAATATTCTAAGAGGAAAAAATACACTTCCGCAATGTATTTGATTATTATTATTATTTTTTTGGTAAGTACCTGTTATTCTCAATTTATAGATTAGGAGACTGAGTAGATAGGATTAAAATACTGGTTTAAATTAGACAGCCTTGAAGATTACACTCAATGAATTTTTGAGGCATTAAAAAGTAGTATTAATTACTGTTATTTTATTGGAATAATGTGGAGAGCTTAAGAATACATTTAGTAATGAAATTTGGCATGCATTTTAGTTTTGATAAAACTGTATCTATATAAAATATGTTGTGTATATGTAAATATTTCAAATATTTATTCATACTTATACAATGTTACTTTTTTTTAACTTTTTTTCCTTTTGCTTTCCTTTTATTCATCTCTTCTTCCTCTTTCCTACATTATCCCCTTCAGGGAATATAGAGTGTCTTTTTTACCTTAAAAAGAGAAACAAAACCTTAAACAAGACCAGAAGAAGCACTAACCGTAAAGAAAAACAAAATAGATAAAAATACATAAAAATTAAGAATTTTCAGTCATCAGTTATACCATAGAGCGAGTGATAAAGGAATCAAAATGCTTTTGAAGTACATATTATCAACTGATTTATTCCAGAAAAAAAAAAAAAAAAACTATAAAAAAAGACTAAGGAGATAGACAAAAAAGTTCTTTTTTCTAACATACCAATCTGTGAAGGTTGATTGACATGGCTGAAGTCATCTAATAGTATTAATTTAGATGCCCCCACATTGAAACATGAATAAAGGAAACCAGCTTCACCTATTTGATTCCATATATGTGCATTTTATATGTGTGTGCAAGTGTGCATAAATACATATATGTTTATACATATATTTATATATTTCTTTCAATCCATTAAGCTCCCATATTATGCAAGAACATCTAATGGATGTCTATTTCTCACTTTCACGTGATAACACCTTTGAATAGCCTCCTGGAACTCTTGTTGGCCTATGTAGATCTTTCCCATAGAAGACACTGACGTGGTTCAGAATGGTACCTTATTTTAGATTTAAGAGTACACAATGCCCAAAATAAAAAAAATCCATCAATCTATTTTCTTACTAAATATTTATAAATGTTATGCTATAGTTTACATTAGAGATTCTTCAATGAAGCAAAATAATAACAGAAAGATATTCTAGTAAATAAAGTGAAGCAGGGAGAAAATCACACAAGAAAAAAATATATCAGCAAAAATGGAATAATTTATTTAAGCCAAAACACAGACAAAATGATAGAATCATTACTTAAAATAATATGGCAGAAAAAATGTTTTGAATTTTAACTAAGAATGCTAATTTGGAAAGTAATATAATAATCCATATGCAAATTGTAAATTCAGCAAAATAAAACGATCAATAACATATAATTAAAAATATAAAATTGACAAATAGAATGTAATTTAATGTAATTTAATGTAATTTAATACATAAGTGATGAATCCCTAAATTCTACACCTGAAACTATTATTACACTGCATGTTTAGGAACTGGAGTTTTTTTAAGTTTATTTATCTTTGACAGAGAGATAGCGAGAGAGAGAGAGAGAGAGAGAGAGAAAGTGGGGAAAGGGCAAGGAGAGAGTGGGAGAGAGGGAATCCTAAGCAGGCTGCATGCTGTCAGCTCACAGTCCAATGTAGGTCTCAGTCTTACAAACCGTGAGATCATGACCTGAGCTGAAATCAAGAGTAGGACACTTAGATTGAGCAACTCAGGTGCCCCTAATGAACTGGAATTAAATACAAATATGAAAGCAAAAAATAAAATAAAATACTTAACTTCGGTATGCAGTTGGTATGGTCTTCAAAAGTTTTTACTGCACCCACCCTAAGAGAATTTTTGAAAAATTATGTATCCAATTAACATATTTTTAAAAAAATTTTTAATGTTTATTTTATTATTGAGAGACAGAGAGAAACAGAGCACAAGCAGGGGAGGGGCAGAGAGAAAGGAGGAGACAGATCCAAAGCAAGCTCCAGGCTCTGAGCTGTCATCACAGAGCCCAATGCGGGACTTGAACTCACAAACCATGAGACCACGACCTGAGTCGAAGTCAGATGCTTAACCGACTGAGTCACCCAGATACCCCTCTAGTTAACACATTTTTAAGTTACTATCTAGATATTTCTTACAGATTAAAACAGATTTAATTCTTGCCAATGAGAGATACAAATTATTCAAATTTTAATAGTGGTAATAAGAGGATTTACATTTGAAACAAATATTTCATGATATGATTTCATTATTGTGTTTTAACCACCTTACTGAGATAAGCAGAAAGAATTAGAAGTGATTTGTGTAAATATTATATATGGGCTTTATCCAATGTGTCCTGAAGAATTTAGTAATCCTGGAGAAGAACATCCAAGTATATTTAATTTTTTTAACGTTAATTTATTATTGAGAGACAGAGACAGAGCATGAGCATGGGAAGGGCTAAGAGACAGGGAGACACAGAATCTGAAGCAAGCTCCAGGCTCTGAGCTACCAGCACAGAGCCAGACAGGGGGCTCAAACCCACAAACTGAGAGATCATGATCTGATCCGAAGTTGGACGCCCAAGCAACTGAGCCACCCAGGCGCCCCATCCAAGTATATTTAAAAGAATCACATGAGGTGGTTGCTTTGTTTTTCCAAAATTAAAGTGTCCCAGTGAAAATAATACTCTGAGGCTGATGCTGAGTCTCAGTCCTTAGGTAAGTACTTTTACATTACATAATGGCAGAAAGCTTTATGAGTTTTTGTTCATAATTAGCTATCATAGTAAACATTTCTAATACTAAAATTTAATTATATCTCTTTGCTTGGCACATCATAAAATTTTATACCCCCAAATATGTACTGCATGAAGACTTGCAATAGATGAGGAAGAATATTTGGTGAAGAAGAGAATACTTTACTGTGGTAAACAGAATAATAACCTTCCAAAGATGCCCATGTTCTAATCCCCAGAATTTATGAATATGTTATTTTACATAGCAAAGGGGATTGACAATTGTGATTGAGGATCTGAAAATAAGGAAATTACCCTGAATTACCTAGGTTGGTCCAATAGAATCACAAAGGTTTTAAATGAGGGAAGAGAGGCAAAAGAGGAAGAAAGGTGTTTTGATAGAAGCAGAGATTAGGAGATACAATTGGTTTTCCAGATAAAAGAGGGTCATGAGCCAAGGAATGAGAACATCCCCTACCAGCTGGAAAGACATGGAACAATTCTTTCTAAAGCTGTAAGAAGGAGTATATCCCTTCCAATGCATTTTAGATTTCTGCCCTCCAGAATTGGAAGAAAACAGATTTGTGTTTTTAAGACTTAACATTAGTGGTAATTTGTTACAGCAGCAGTAGGAAACTAATACACTTGCTTTGATACAAAGGGGAAATGGACTACTGCGAACAAGGCTGGCTCTCAGATAATGAGTTTCTGAAAATATCATATATGGAACTGTGGATTTAGACATTGATTTCCCCTGAAGAGTCTTTGTAGCAACTGAGTATATTCACCACAGTTTGGAGTCTCACCAAGGAGCATAAAACTAAGATGACCATGGACTCTGTGGTCAATGTTCCATGCTTAAATTAAATCTTTCTAGTTCCAGGACCCAGTGAAAATTATGTGCTTTCACTCACACACTTTTTGGTTCTGGAATCTCACGAAAATTACCTAATCTCTCTGTGCCTCAGTTCCTTCACTTTTGAAAACTGGAATATTAAGAGTTACCTAATAATTTGGATAGCAGATTAAATATGAAAAAAACCACATAAGCAAACACTTTTAAGATAATCTGCCACCCAGTAATAAGTTAATATGATTTTCTAATAACTGAAAGAAATTTCTTAATAATTATTTATTATAAATTCAATAATTATTAATTATTGAAGACCTATTTAAAACATGAGATATAATGTTTCCTGCTAAAATTGGATACAGTTGAATACTTACAAACAAGGGGTGAGTTGGACAGCATAATACATCATGCTGTGTATTAAAATGGTTCATTATGGTATGGAAAATATTTATTCCCTTTGTGTCATAGTTTTAAATGATCAGTTTAGACCTAGTACTTTCAGGAATCTATCTTCATGAAAGATTCATACATTCAGATTACATCATGTACAATTCCATTCATAGCATTATTTTACAAAATAATAGAAACATTTTGTAAACAAGATAAGTGGGCATAGTTTATATGATGGAATAATGTACCCTTCAAAAATTGTACTCAGAGACATTTTTCTGACATGACTAAATAATACATATATAAATAAAATATTTAAAATATATATTCCAGAAAGGAAAATAATAAAATATCACTAGTTGGTATGTCTCAATGATGGACTTTGTAAAAAGCAGTTTACAAAATTTTCGTGGTTTTCTACCTTTAAAATATTTCTTTAGTTTGTACTTCATTCACTATAATAAAAAAATTAAATATGTTGAGGGGGCTCAGTCGGTTAAGTTTCTGACTCTTGGTTTGACTCAGGTCATGATCTCACGGTCTTGGGATCAAGCCCTGTGTTGGGCTCAGCGCTGACAGCATGGAGCCTGCCTGGGATTCTCCCTCTCCCCTCCCTCACTGCCCTTCCCCTGTTCACACCTTCCCCCCCCCCAAATAAATGAACTTAAAAATAAGAAAATTAAATATGTTAATAAATAATATATCTTTTAAAGTTCTTAAATTTAATAGGGATTCAAAAAAACATATTTGATTAAAATAACATATCTTTATGAGTAATGTATATTATCTCATAGAAGAGCAGTAGTTTTTAACAATAACTGTGAAGCAGAATCATCTGGAAACCTTCAACAGAACAACAACCTGACAAACAATCAAATAACTACAAAACCTTGGAATCCAGTCACACGCTTACTGATTCAATTGGTCTTGGGATCAGATGGAGACATACATTCACATCAGTAATTATAGTCAGTCCTGAGAAGTAGCTTGTAGTTTTACCAACATTTGTAATAGAACTGTTAGTGAGTCTTCACTGTAAAAAATGTTTTAAAAAGTATTTATAAATTATTTTGCTTTTACTCAGAATAATTTAGTATGTATTACAATATTAATCCCCCCAAAAATCAGGAAGCTTTATTGGGAACCCCAGTAATTTTTAAAAGCATGAAAAATTTTTGAGACAAAGAAGTTTGAGAGTACATTCTACTATTCAATTTGGTGAAATTGTGTGTTATACTAAGACTGTTCTTAAAGTGGACAAGGTAAAAATTTGATGAGTGGGAAGACTGAGAACTACTTCAAGTTATAAAGTAAATAGGTCATTTGACTAGTTAAATGTTACACAGCCTTAAAATACAAATGCAGCCAAAATAAGAACACAGGGAAAAATCAATAGAAATACTTCTAAAAATATATTTGATTTAAAGAATATGAACTATATTATCACTCCATAAAAAGCATGATGAACTCTGATAATTTGAAAAGTGCTATTATGTGCATAGCCAATTAATTGACTAAATATTTAACATTAAAGAAACGTAATTGTAAATATTTGTACATTTTCAATGAACTTTTTAACAGATGATGTTGCATAGGACTCTAGAGACATTTTGGAAAATTATTAGTCCTTGGAGTCAAAGAAATTTATTGCTCCATTTATATGAAGAAATATGTTTGATTTCTTCTCGGAAACTTAATTACTCTTATTGAGCAACCTGGAAAAGAGAACAAATTATATCTAGGTTTTTCATCCAAATGTACTGTACATTTTTGAGAGCTAATATATATGCCAAAATAACTATCCCTCAAATGAAAATAGGAGTGCAAAAATTCTTTCCCTCACAGACTTCATTCCTAAAATTAAAAAAAGGAAAAAAAAATGTGACATTAATTCAACTAGTGTGTATTTTCCTTACATTCGCTAAGTAGCTTGAAATCCTTTCTTCCTTCTCTTATTTCCTTGACTTCTTTCTTTTTGCCTTTTTTTTTTCCTTTTCTTCCTTCTTTAACAAACATCTATTATGTGTTAGCCACTGTGGTTACGTAACACAGGGAAGATAGACATGCTGTCACGTATCTTAGCATCTAATGTTGGATACATACATTAAAATGGCTGTTACAACTGAGAATACATAGAAAGTACAGATAACACTGGTAGAACAGATAATACTCTAAACATTCCTTCGGAGCATAAAGCCATCTAAAATTACAGTGGTAATTAACTAGGTGAAGCGGAGGAATGAGGCTAGGGAAGGACAGTTTAGGGGAACCATCCAAACACAAGAAGGTACAAACAAAAAAATCTGAAACAAGACATTTATAACAGTTAATTTTATGTCTAAACTTGGCTGGGCCAAGATATGCTCAGATGGCTGTTAAAACATCATTTCTGGGTGAGTCAAGGCAGGTATTTCAGGAAGAGATTAGACTGAGTAAAGAGATCTGCCCTCAACAATGAGGGAGGACACCATCCAACCCATTGAGGGAGCCAACTGAATAAAAAGGCAAAGCAAAAAAAAAAAAAAAAAAAAAAAAAAAGTTAGAGAGGGAGGGAGCCAAACCATAAGAGACTCTTAAAAACTGAGAATAAATTGAGGGTTGATGGGGGGTGGGAGGGAGGGGAGGGTGGGTGAGAGGCATTGAGGAGGGTACCTGTTGGGATGAGCACTGGGTGTTTTATGGAAACCAATTTGACAATAGATTTCATATTAAAAAAGAAAAGGCAAAGGAAGGGCAAGTTCACTCTCTATCTGAGCCGGGATGTCAGTATTTTTCTGCCCTTAGACATCAGAGCTTCTGGTTCTCCATCCTTCTGTCTTGTATTGGCAATTACATCTTTCGCCCCTCTAGTTCTCAGGCTCTCAGACTTAGACTGAATTACATCACGGGCTTTCCTTATCCTCCATGTTGAGGATGGCAGACTGAGGAACATTTTAGCCTATATAATTACATGAGTATTTCTTATAATTATATATAGTATATATTATTATATATAATTACATATTATATATATATACACCTCATTTTGCTTATCCATTCATCTATTGATGGAGATTTAGGTTGCTTCTCTATCTTGGCTATTTTAAGTAATGCTGCAATAAGCATATGGGTGCAGATACCTTTTTGAATTAGACTTTTCATTTTCTTTGGGTAGATATCCAGTAGTGGAATTATTGGATCATTGTGTAATTATATTTTTAAAATTTTTAAGGAAACTCCATACTCTTTGCCATAGCAGCTGCACAAATTTACATTCCCATCAACAGTACATGAGGGTTCCTTTTCTTCCACATCCTCATCAACACTGGTTATTTCTTTTTTATTTTAACCATTCTGACATGTGTAAGGTGATATCTCATTATGGTTTTGATTTGCATTTTCCTGATGATTAATGATGCTGAGCATATTTTCATGTGGCTATTATTCATTTGTATGTCTTCTTTGGAAGTGTCCATTTGCCCATGTCTTAATTGCTTTTATTGCTTTCTGGTTGAACAAGTGTTGATTTAGCTCTAATAGTTTATTTTTGCTTTTTTTTTTACCTTTGCCTGGGGAGACATATCTAGAAAAATGTCACTAGAGCCAATGTCAGAGAAATTACTGCCTGTGTTCTCTTCTAGAATTTTTATGGTTTGTGGTATCACATTTAGATCTTTAATCCATTTTGAGCTTATTTTTCTGTATGGCATTAGAAAGTGGTCCATTTTCATTCTTTTGCATGTAGCTATCCAGTGTTCCCAGTACCATTTATTGAGGAGAATGTGTTTTCCCCATTGAGTATTCTCACTTCCTTTGTCATAGATTCATTGACCATATAAACATGGGATTATTTTGGAGCTCTCTATTCTGTTCCATTGATGTATGTATCTGTTTTTGTGTTAGTATCATTCTGTTTTAATTACTATGGATTTGTAGTATATCTTGAAATATGGAACTATGATACTTTCAGCTTGGTCTTTTGGCGACTGATTCTGAGTATGACATTTCCTTCATACGATGGATTACTGCTGTGGCTGTCTGACATGACCTTGAGGTTGACAATACCTTAGCTCCTGTCAAAGTAATGAACTTATTATACCAAAGTCAGGAATTCAGTCTCTGCTAGTTGTAAGGACATAAAAGAGCTGATATTTGAACAATGAGCAGATCTCTAATGTGCAAGTGATCTTGTTCTAGAATCTTGGGTGATACAGCTGTGAAACATCTATTGGAATTTGGCCAAAAATTCCACGTCATCTTTATCTGCAATGGTGATTTCTATCATCATATGACCTGCAAGATCATATTTTTCAAGTGTCAAGGAAACTTGCTACAGAGTCCTTCATTGCTCTGGACCTACTTAAAACTAATAGCTGTCCCAGGTACCTGATAAGTATGTCAGGGCAACATTTACTGTATGCAAAATCAAAAGAAGCCTACCAAGTGCTCTATTTCTTTCTTTGTGGTGGGAAGGGCAAGGTGCAATAATATATCATTTAACTTGTAGGGAACATTTTAGTGTGCCTAAGAGCTATAGACCTTTACATCTTCACTAAGGTGGGGTCCTCTAAATCTTTGTATTTTATAATATTGTACCTGTGGCATTTACGGCTCTAGCTGGGACAAGCAAAACACTTGGTAATTATTGTTTCTAGATCTAATTAACATAGTTTTATGCATTTTGTTCCCAAATAGCAATAAACAAAGTTAAGAAACAGAATTAATCTGTTATTGTAAAGGCACTGCATATGGAAAAGCTGTGATAATGGTAATACACTTGGTTAAGTTTACAGTAGTCTTCTGGCATGCACTATAAATCCATGTGATATTGAAGAGTAGGACTGATAAGTTACAAAGGGTTATGATGGGCCAGCATTATCAATAATAGCTTAATTATGGAAAGAGCTCCAATGTCCATCAACTGATGAATGGATAAAGAAGATATGGTATATATACAATGGAATATTACTGAGCCATAAAAACAGAATGAAATCTGCCATTTGCAATGACATGGATAGAGCTAGGGAGTATTATGCTGAGCGAAATAAATGAGTCAGAGAAAGACAAATACCATATGACATCACTCATACTTGGAATTAAAAAAAAAGCATTGAGGGTAAAAAATACAGAAAAAACATGAAACAGACTCTTAACTATAGAAAACAAACTGATGGTTACCAGAGGGGAGGTGGCTAGAAGATGGGTTAAGTAGGTGATGGATATTAAGGAAGGCACTTGTTATGATGAGAGTGTTGTATGTAAGTGTTGAATAACTAAACTCTACACCTGAAACTATGTTAACTAACTGGAATTTAAATAAAACCTGAGGGGGGGAGAAAAAAACTTAAAAATAAGGGTTACGATGGGGAACATCATCCTCTAATTATTTAAGGATGTAAGAGTGGCTAATCTCTGTAATTTCACCTATATTCTACTTAGTCCTTTTAATTTTCTACCTTGTGCAGGAGTAAGAAAGTTTCAGGAGCTTCTATTTGATGTTTTCTACTATAATGACTTTTTTCCTCATGACAGAGAACTAACTTGAGGGTTCAGCAGGCTGTTGAATATATCCGTCCTGATTAATACCTCAGGCCAACGCATGGCCATAATGTCGGGCTGTGACTAATTACTGACAAATGGATTTGGGCCACTCCATTTATCACCTGGCTTCTTTATGTCCCATACTTACTAAGGAAGATATTACAGTATTTCTGCTCTTCTGTTGTCTGTCAGTTTTGTTCTCTATGTAAAATTTCTTGAAAATGTTGGGCTTTATTTTTCCCTGATGAATAGTGACTTTGCTAAATGGTTATGAGTGCCTTTAGAGAATAATTGGGGAAACACTATCATATACATTTGAAAGGATGTTTTGGTGATCTTCTTCAATGTCTTAGCCTTCTGTTCAACTTAGGTTCTTAAGTCCTGATAATTGGAAACTAAATGAGAATATATATATATATATATATATATATATATATATGTATAATCTCGTGAGGCAGCTGAAAGCAGACTTGGGTTCATTAGCCCTTGAACAGTTTTTGTTATATAAATTAAGCAGTGCCCTCACTGGTGACTTATATACCTAATCCCTAGGAATCCCATGGTGTCTTAGTCATCCGCATAGATCACTGTGAGTCATTCCAGCTTTCCTACTTGTTGCAGTAACTATATAAATCTTGTCTCTGACAGTTAAATGCTGTCATCAGGCTTCTGCTTTCTGGAATCTTATTATCATTATTGACACTTAGGAGGCCAGCTGCATAACAACTTCTCCTATTACCAACCCTGTCTACAAAGGAGAGAAAATACTATTTTTTTAAATGATGACAGGGGCTCTGTCATTAGCACACTGTTTATTGTTCCAGGGAAAGAGATACCCTCTGGATCCTCTAAAGAGACAGAATTAACCAATAGGCCATCCAGTCTTATAAATCTCTGCTAGTATGGTACCCTTATCCTGAGATATGGTGACCTTATCCTCAATATTGTTCCAAGGCATATTTTCCATTTCCACCTCATTTACCATAGACTATTGTCTTTGTGTATATGTGTTTTGTTTTGTTTTCGTCCAAGATTCAAAAAGCATCCAAGCAGTGTATTAAGACCAGCTCAAGGATGTTAAATCATATAAGAAGGAATACCTATTAGTAAATATCTTATATTAGACATATTTGTCCCATCCCCTTCGTTCTAGTAACCCAAGATCCATTTCCAATCATATTTTCCCTATCCTATATGAACATAGTAGCCTGAACTTGCAGCTCTTTGGTGGCCAATATCCTTCCTCCCGAAATACAAAATGGTTGTCATATAATGCCATGCTGAGATTTGATACTAGCTATTGACTTAGAATATCTTAGTAAATATGAGAACAACCTTTGAAGAGGACAATTATCATTATTTGAGGCATCCACCTAGTAGAGGTTTCTGCATGTTTTCAAAGCATATTTAGGGCTTGGGGTTTAGAAATAAAGGTTCTCAAGCATGTCTAACAAGATGTCCCTATCCCAGCCATTAGGGTCTAACAGGATCTATCACAGCCATGACTTTAGTGAAAGAGAATTTTCATAGGTTTGAGTAAGCCAACTCTGCAATTCTACTTATGAAGTCAGGTCCCATGCCCTGTTTCAGTCAATATGGTATGTGGTATCTTTAAATCTTTTCATAGAGGACTTATGGCTTTCTTAGAATTTCTGATTTTCAGTTTGCTGATTTGATAGTTGACTGGCTTGTGCCTATTATTTTCTTCCTTGAGTACCTCAATGGCACTTAACAAAACCCAGCCCACCAGCGCTACCATCCTCATAACTACATGTCCATCATTTTCTCACTCAAGGAAGGTTGCATTTCACCTATATCCTGCCCTAATTTCACACATACAGAAACCTTAAGGATTGCAATGTTATGGCACACCAGCACTTCTAAACACACCACTTATCACCAGAAGGTGATTTTTGTAGTCATCTTGCTGGCAAGTAATTCAATTCTATAATTTGAGTATCTGCTTTCTTGAACCATTTCTGGTACCAAATTAGTATAGGCAGCTCTAAGCAAGTATATAAGTGTACAAGGCCAGATTCTTATTTGGGAGGCATAGAAAAAAATAGCAGAAGCATAGAGAAGTAATACAGAGAAGGAAAATTAGCCAAAACAGAGGAGTTATTAAACCAGCTACCACAAGTGCTGATGAGCTTAACCCTGTGGGGGGAGGAGGGCAAACACTGGCATGTATTCATTCATTTAATTAATTAATTAATTAATTCAACTAATTAATTAATAACTATTATTATCATTATCAAATAAGATGAAACAGAAATAATCATCAACATATCTAGTAAGACACTCTAAAAATGTTTTTAATATTTGTATTAGTATAGATAAAATTAAACAAGAGCCCCATAATATTGGTGAGTTGCTACTGTCTTTTGTTTCATGGAGACATTACTATGTCTAATTGTGCTTCAAAAAATGAAGACTGTCAGCTGACTATGAAATTCAAGGCTTAACAAATCTAGAAGATAATAATCTATATTAAAGGGTATCTATGTACCCTCTGGTCTGGCACTTTTTTAAGTCAGAAGAAAGAGCTTAATTTCACTTTTGTCAAAAAGAGGTTGGCATTTGGAGATAATCATATTTGCTAGTTTAATCAAATGTTTCTGATGCTTTGTTTCAGAAGTATTAAGATTATTCACTTCATGTGTATGTGTGTGCATTTGTCGATGTGTAGATAGAAATAAATTTGAACATTTTATTGTAAATACTCGTTTAATTTGTTAAGAACACTGCTTACGTGATAGTATATTCGGCATATTGATTATTATATTTTGATAAATATCTCAAGTTCTAACATATTGAAATTCATCTCCTACTTGTCCTCTTTGTGGGCTCTTATTCTCTGCTTTCTCTCTCACTTTTTTTCTCTTTCGGTCTCCCTCTCTCACTCTTTTCCCCTAGTTCAGTTTACTTGCTTTCCCACATGCATACCAAAAAACAAACAAATAAACAAGAGTTACAGAATAAAATCATGGTTGTAAAAAATAGCATACAGACTGGAGCAAAAGTTTAAAAAATTATTTGTATGCATTTTTTATATTGTGTGTATTTTAGGAAGAATATGCATACTTCTTTTCCTAAAAAAAAATATTGTTCCTTTTACTCATGTAGATTATTTAAAATTTGCATTTTAAATTTCTTAAGTAATTTTAATTTGGTGGTGAAACTCAGGATTTTTTTAACATACTATTAAAGAAACTATCAAATCTACATCATATTTAATATACTTCTGTCCACTAATCATATCTTAAAGAAAGCATATATAAACTGAGTTATACACTATTAAGTATGACTTATATTTAGTCATAAAAAGCTGCTTGCAAGAAGTGTCATTTTTTTGGCATAACTAATGAATTGCAAAATGCATTTTGACTTTCTGTGTTAGAAAGAAAGACAAATCTGGTAAACCCATTCCATTGCTTTAAAACCTTTTATGGCTCCCCAGTTCTCCAAGAATCAGTTCTAAAATCCTTAACGTGGCCTGCATTACCTGGTAAAACATTGCATTGGCTTACTGCAGCCTTGCCTCCCACCACTCACTATAATTTTGTTTCACTGAGTCCTGAGTGTTCCTTTAAAAACAAAATAAATTTAATTCAGAAGACTTTAAAGCCTTTCCAACACACATAGAAAAAAAAATTCAAATTTTTTTGCCATGAACTTAAATGCTTTACATGCCCTGGCTTCTAATTCTCTTCGGTCCCCGATCCCCTCCCACACAACTTCTGTGGCAACCGCACACAACTTCTTACGTTTCTCAAACCAATTAAGCTTCTTTTGCCAAAGGGCCCTTGCATTTTCTGTTCTAACCCCTCAAATTCTTGTCGTGGATTCTTCTCAAAGGCCTAGAGAAGCTCAAAAGTCATTTCTTCAGAGAAAACTTCACTGATTACTCTATTTAATGTAGTAGCTCTTAACAACTTTTATTTCCTTCATAGACAATAATACCATAAATAGTATTTATATGTTACATGTGCACATGTGAGCATATGCATATGCATACATGTGTGTATATATGTGTACACACATAAACACACACGCACATTCTATCTCCTCCTTTTAACAGGTAAGCTCTGTGAGGATATAAGGGTAGGTATCTTTTCTATATTGTTCACTATATCTGGCCTAACAGAGAAAGATACTTGATATAATATCAGATGGGTTTAAAAAAAAGTTTAGATGCTTCTCTCTATGCATCACATCTCTTGTATCACCACGTATAGAGGATTAAAGCATGAATGCTTTAATCAGTTAAAGCAGTTAAAGCATGAATGTAAAAATATTAAAATAACCACACATTGAGGATTTATATTTTGTATTTCTCATTAACTGTCAGCTAAATTATTATGATTTTAAATCAATAAGGAGCTTTATGAGGTCAAAGAATTGATTCAAATTTTAAACTGTATAATCAGAATTAGTGCAACTGAGAGTTTATTCATTGGAAGCAGTTTATTATTACTTAGCTGTTTATAGAAAGAGAAAAATGTATTCCAAGCATACAATGTTTATTAATTAATTTATAAAAGTTAGTGTAATGGGTTTTATTATAAGAAAAAAAAAATCCTTGTTAATAAGGGCTCTTTCACAATGAACATCAAAATACCCAGTCACGAGAACAGATGGTTCAATCAACAGGAAAAAAAAAAGTTTCCCTTATTAAATGCATCTTCAAACTATTAATGTGAATTTTGCCCTAATTCAGTAAAAGTTGTATCAATCCCAAGATGGAGATAAATTGGCAAGATATGCATTCGGAAGTCTTATACAGACTTTAGAAGGCCACATCTGTTGGTGCTCTCATGATCTTATTTAGAAAGATTATCTCACAACAGATGTTCATGAGTATTTCTAGAAAATAAAATACGATGATAGCATAATGTGTACTTATATAAAAAGCTTAGGCCAAAGAAATCTCTAATAGATTGCTTATATGTCTGAAATGTCAACATAATGTGCTATAATACTTCAATATTTTAGAATGTATTTCCTACAAAGAAGGTTCTCTTCCTACTTAACTACAATGCAAATGTTAAAATCAAGAAATTACTAACATATTGCTACCGTCTAATTCTCAGATCCAACTCATATTTGCCAACTTTTCTAATAAAGGAGAACATTCCAGACTAGAATCACGTGTTGCTTTTTGTTTTCACTTCTATTTTGTCTTACTCAAACTAATTTTTTTTCTGTTTTTATTTGGCTTTTATAACCTTGACACTTTTGAAGATTATATGCCAGTTATTTTTATTAAGTTCTTCTATTTAGTTTGCCTAATATTTCCTCATGATTAGTTTTAGGTTATGCATATTTGTTAGGAAAATCACAGAAGTGAGGATTTTTTTCTCTCACTGCATGCTATTAGGTGGCACATATTTTCTACTAGGCACATTAGTGATGTTAACTCTGTTTGATTAAGATACACTTTACAGTCTTCTCTATTGTAAAATTACTTTTTCTCTTCATCATCAAGTAATTTTGAAATCATATATCATGGATGCCATCCTCATTTTAATTATTTGCTTATAGACTCAAGGCATGCTATTATTTGTAATGGATTATAATCTTACAACTATCATTATTTTTCTAATGAAAGTATTCTGATTTTGCCAGTGGAAGTCCCTTAGTTTGGATTCTGTGTCTTTTTGATATGCCTTCATCATTCTTTGAGTACTTCCTAGATTTCTTGCATAAAGGATATTCTGGATAACATACTGTTTTTCTACCAGCCTTCAAATCACACATTTCACCTAAAAGTCCTGGTAATGTTTAGTGGAGAATGATATTATGAAACTAAGATCTAGATTTTATGCATACTCATTGTTGTCACTGTTCCTAGGTCCTCTCAGCAAACAAAGCTAAGGAAAATATGTTTGAGTGCATGCACACACACACACACACACAGACATTTATATGTTTGTTTATTTATATCAGTTCTATACAAAAGAATTTTCTGTGATTATTTAGACTATGTGTACATGCAAACAGATAAAATATATCAATCAATAGAATAGCAATAAATACACAGAAAAACAAGTATGTGTAATTATGTGTGTAGATATGTCTATGTAGATAAGTAAATGTGCCAGTTATCAATTCATCACCTCTAGTCTCTAAACCACCCTCCATTGCCTTTTGATGGCAATTGCCTTTGTCAGCTAGCATGATGATAAAATTTTGCCAGTAGAGGGCACTGGAGATACACTGTAGGACGACGGGCTTTCTGGGTTCCAGTGAGCTTCTCTTTTTCTTTCTTCTGTGGGGCTCAAACACCTGGTGAGTTTCAGTGGCACCTCCAGCAGTTTCAGTGGCATCTCACAGGAAGCTTCCTAAAGGTAAATGGAGTGACACCCCCATAGGAAGCTTCCCAGTGAATTCTGTGGACATTCCACTGGCTTCCAGAGGCTGAGTTCCAAGGTCTTCCTATTTTTGTCTTTCAGACAACTTCTAAGTAATGGTTTCTAGGTAAGCTCTGTGGGTGTCCAGCCAGCTTCCCTGAGTTCAACATCATCCTTCCTGGAAAACTTGAGAGTAGCTTTCTGGAAAATCCAACCAGTGTCTTAGTTAGATCTCCAGAGAATTCATTACCCCATTCCCCACAGACAGCTTCCCAGAAAAAGTCATCAACACTTCTGTCTGTCAACCTTGGACTGACGATTGAACCAGTTCTTGCTCAGGATAATAAAACAGACTTCTCCACCATCCAGTGGACTACAACCATATCCTTGCCAAGAAGATCTGAATTCCAGCCTTGGAAAGCCCCCCACATCGTTTCTGAGTTTGTTTCTTTCTTGGGTACTCTCCTTTATCACAGGGTATTATTTAGAATTTTCTTTATTACCTTTATACTAAACCTTCCCCATTCAAGTTACTGTGTGGTTTAGATCTCCTGACTGAAACCCAACTGATAAAATACAGAAATAAATATAGGTCCGATTAGGTGTATTTATAGGAGTGTTTTTGTGTGTACACAAATGTATACACACATTTTTATATGTACTCTAAGTATTTGAATATATATTTCTCTGCTGTCCAATATACTACTAACCACATGAAATGGTTACATACTTGAAATATGGCTACCATGATGGAAAAGTTGAACATTTAATTTTATTTAACTTCAATTAATGTAAATATAAATAGCCATATGTCACCAGTGGCTGCTGTACTAGACAATGCATATGTATTCATACACACAATCACAAGTGCATGAGTTTGCAACTATATTTATTTCGTATTTGTCAGCATCTAGTTGTCAGTTCAATGCAATACAGACTTCTCTGGTGATCATGCTTTCTGTATTTGCACCCCCTTGCTCCCAACACCCTTATATCTTTACTTATTTAATAAGTCCCTTTGTATGTGCTCAAACCTGTATCATTCCCTCCTTACCTCACCCGTACTTTGGAATCTTGGACTGGGTTGCCACACCCCTGCTCCTTAACAGACACTGCTACCCTTTCATGCATATGCTCCCCTGACTACTCCGATCCCCCAACCATTCTAGGACACCCATTGCATTCTGTACTCTAATATACAGCCTTAGAAGTTTTTCTATGCAGATGCAGACACTCTCATTTCCAGGCCCTAATATTCCATTTACAGTGGCCATAAACACCCTTTTCACTGCAGTTAGGATCTATCACTGATATCAGAGTCTATGTACCAAGCCAGTCTTTTGCAAATAACTCTCCCATTCTGGGCTTTGACATCTTAGGCCAGACTCTCCATAAAGGATGCTCTACTCACCCTAGTCAAGATATGCCACTGTGTTCAGTGCTATGATATGTTCCTCTTCCATATTTAACACAGATCCCTCATAGAGCCCAAATAATGGCTTTGGACTGAATTTGGCAGAAAGGACATGAAAAGGAGTTAAAAAAACAAAAGGGGAAAAAGCATTCTTGTTTTTGTTTTTGTTTTTTTTGGGGGGGTGATCTTTGATCTATCATTAACTGATAGAATAACACTGAAATCTCAAATTATGATTTCACTGTTTATTCATTTTATTAACTTATCCCCCCCTTCATGTTGAGGTATTTTGCTAGTTGCATCCAGGTAAAAATTTTACAATATTTTCTTAGGAAACGTAACTTCCCTTATCATGTAATGGTGGTGTCCACCTCGAATAATACTTTTTGTTGTAAAGTCAATTCTATTTCTGATATTAATTATCTGTTGTAATTTTATTATTGTTTACTGAATTTTCACTCACTTTCCCACTCTATTGATAGACTTTCCCACTCTACTGATGCTCATCTTTACTGTATGGTTTGCTTTGGGAAGTGCTATTTTGTGGAAGTGATAGTGTGTCCTCAAGTAGAGTCTTTAGGTAGGCTGGCAAATTTCTATCCCTCATCTGCTTTCTACCACGAGAAAATGTTCCATAAATAAATTGTTTCTTCAATATACACTCAGAAAAAACAAGGCCTGTGGACCAGATCTGAACCCAATGTAACATCTGGAACAGAGTTTCACCAGTCAGCATGCAGGCCAGTGAAATAATAGTAATTATTATTATAAGACATGGATATTTTTGGGATTTTTGAAAACAATATTAATGCACCAAATGCTGACTAATATAGTAATTAGTGGAGGAACGATAAAAGAGAAAATATCTAGAAATTCTGAGATTGGAAATATGAACTCTCAAGAAAATACTGTCACAGGTAATATTAAGATCTGTTATAGCAAGCTCTGATTGGATTGAAGTTGCCCCCAATGAAATGTATTAATTTAAAAAATAAAAAAAGGACTTAAGTAAAAAAGAGTAAGCGCATGTGCCACTGATGCCTTTTTTGTCTAAAGAATATGTATTCAAGTCAAGAAAGAAATAGCATTTCTTAAAAAGAATTGCAGGTGCGGTGTGACTGGAATCATATCAACAAATTATAATAATTAGGACAAATCTAATGACATTTTGCAATAAATCCATGGCCAAAATTGCCATCTTGGATAAAACTTTGACAATTTGAAAGGGAAATTTACCCTTGAGCACACAATACTTTATGAACAGAAATCTGAGTGAGAAAGAGACTCAGCCGGAGGCGATATTCTCTAATGCTTTTTCCAAATGTGTCCAAGTGATAATATGAAATAGTCAGAAACACCCAGAGAGTAGAAGGAAAGAGGAAGGAAGGGTGAGAGGGAGGGAAGAAGGAAGGGGAAAGAAACATTCAATACAAGGTGATGGAACAAAGTTCTATTATAAAAGGAGAAGAACTGAAATCACACTGCAGGCATCTATAGAAATTCTGAACTCCCTTGATTAGGCCCTTGTACTACTACCTGGGAGTAGCTTACCAGGCCATTATTAATGATGCTTGGACTCTACTCTCATGTATGTATATGTATATATTTGTGGCCAAATATATTATTTTTAGAAAAATTCACTCTTCCCTCCTGTAACCTCCAACAAAATTATATATTTCCTTTCCTTACTGATATGGATGGGTCATGTAACTTGCTTTGACAAATAGAATATGGAAGGAGTCAACAGTATACCATCTCCCAGATAACATGTAAAGAGTCACTATAACAGACATCTTATGTGTCTGCCCAGATAGGATATGCTTTTTCAAACTGGAGCCAGGAACAAGAACACACATAGAGTAGACCCAAATCCATCATGCCTCTGAAATAGAGCCATGGCAGGCAACCCGCAACCTTTTGAGTAATAAATATATAAGCAATTGAGAATTTTACACAAATTTATTGTAGCACAAATGTATATATTATTTTATATAATCCATTTGTTCCTCCTATTTTTCTGTTTAATTTTTCATACATGATTTTTCAATTGATAATCTACAGTTCTTCCTTAATAAGAGTATTATATTCCTAAACTTAATTTGATTTCCAGTGTTTTAGCCATACCATAATTGATATCTATCTCGAAAAGTTTTGATAATTTAGCATATATGATATTTTATATTTACGAATTATTAAAAATTGGATTATAAAACACGAAATATTTACATTCATGATTAATACTTGCATTTCTAATTAGCTTACTTTTTCATTGTTTAACTATTATCTATCCTTCCTTTTGATACTATATGTATGTCTCAATGATTGACTTGTCTACTTTTAGATTTGAAGCAAAAATATCTTGAACTTATGTCACTTACTGTAAGCAGTTAAAATATCTTCAGTTACATTCAGTAAACTAACTTTCAACCTAGAAACTCACTCTGAAAAAAAAAAAAGCTATGACAGACTATGCTATAAAAACATTTCAGTATTACCTATTATTAATTACAATGTATGTCATGATGGGTTTTCATTTTGAACATTTATCTATAGTATAATTAATTCTGTTTGTATCTTTCTCACTTTCAATTAGAAAAAATCATAAGCAGGTGATTCTCATTTTTTTTTAAGTTTGACACTTAGACATCTTATGCCAAGGAGTAACACTTAACATCAGTTTATCTGTTTTATAGTGAGACTTCTAGTGGGACAATAATAATCTTTGAAACAGTTAGTGCTTTTTGCAATACTGCAAAGAATGAATGAGACAAACATAAATTGATCTAATATACTTGGCTCATAGATCTTTTTAGTTCACAGATTTTAGAATCCAATGAATTACTGATTTCATTTATTTAATAAAACTTATTTCTCAACACGTAAAAACAAAGGAAAAAAGAAAGAGAGAGAGAGAGAGAGAGGGAGACAAACCAAGAAAGAGACTCTTTTTTTTTTTTTAATTTTTTTTTAACGTTTATTTTTGAGACAGAGAGAGACAGAGCGTGAACAGGGGAGGGGCAGAGAGAGAGGGAGACACAGAATCTGAAACAGGCTCCAGGCTCTGAGCAGTCAGCACAGAGCCCGATGCGGGGCTCGAACTCACGGACCGTGAGATCATGACCTGAGCCAAAGTCGGACGCTTACCCGACCAAGCCACCCAGGCGCCCCCAAGAAAGAGACTCTTAACAAACTGATGGTTACCAGAGAGGAGGTGGGGGGATGGCTGAAATAGGTAATGGGGACTCAGGAGTACACTTCTTATGATGAGCACTGGGTGATGTATGGAGTTGCTGAATCACTATATTGTACACCTGAAACTAATACAACACTGTGTGTGCTGGAATTAATATTTTTTTAAAAACTTGTTTTTTTGAAAGAAATAATGATAACATTATTGTACACCAAAGAAAATCGGTTAATGTATTTTAATATTTTATTTGTTTTTCATTATGGGATTTTAATCTATACATGGAGAGTGGGGAACTAAAGGTGTTTTAGTCTCTAGACCAGAAATCCTTTTGACAACTGAGTCTATAATCTATATTCAGTCACCTTTTTTTTCTATTTATGAAATACTTGATTTATGAAATTGGACTTTCTCCTGTGGAGACTGTGATTTTGCCAAGCTAATGGATAGGAACTGCATCTTCTTTTCTGTTCTGTATAAAGCAAACAAAGGGAAGAAAAGCTGACAGAATTTTAAAAATGTCAATCAAGTAGCAATTGCAAAGTTGAAAAGCAGAAGGCAATGGCATTCCTGACAAGCTGACAATACCTACAGTTCTTGATAGAAATCACTTTGAGTCTGAATGACTAGCACAGGGCAAAGTCTGACAGCTGATTTATGCACGTAACTAAAGAAGGCAGTAGGAAGAACGTGAATGTATTGAAGACTAAGTTAGAAATAGACCATAACAAGGAAAGGTGATGGACATCTGCTTTCTCCTTGCAACCACCATAATAACACACCCACACCTTGTATTTAAACTTCTTTCTTACATTATCTAAAACAAATAAGCCTGAGAGAAAGAAATAATAATATGATTAGTTTATTTAGTTTTTATATATTATCTTATGTACTTGTCAATTCAGGGGCGCCTGGGTGGCTTGGTTGGTTAAGCATCAACTCTTGATCTGAGCTCAGGTCTTGCTCTCAGGAGTCATTGAGTTCAAACCTTGTGTTGGGCTCCACACTACACGTGAAGCCTATTTAAATATATATATACAATAATATATATCTATATATATATATATAAAATTTAAAATATATATATTTCTTATTCAAAAATATATCTAATTTAAAAAATATATAAATATATATATTTTTTATTTAAAATATATTTGTCAACTCAAATTTTACTAATTTAAATATTAATCACAGCTAAAAAATACCTACACAGTACCATCTAGAATGCTGTTTGACCAAACTGGGCATCACATTCTTTCCAAATTGACACATAAAATTTACCATCACACTCCATACATTATCAATTTGGCAGCCATACACTACTCTTTAAATCATACTTAATCTCCTAGTAAAGACAATAGCGAAGTCATACTTCTGCCTAGCATGATGCATTTATCCTGTGTACTGCTAGAGCTTCTCAACCCTTTCCCCAAAAAGAATGGGAAATCTTTGGGTGATGTTCACACTTTTGCTTGAAAACCTGTAAATTAAATACTATGATGAAAAGTTAATACTTATTATATGATAAAGTGATAAAAAGGTCAAGAAAACAAAGATGATTTGACACACACACATGCATATTCATAACAAAATAGGGAAGAAATACTGATAACAACTACAGCTCCGGCTTTGTAACTTGCCACCTAGCTGTAGCTGGTATTTAAAAATATCTTTCTCCACTGTCCATTCTATATTTCTTTGTGCTCAGCAGGCACCTCAGCTGATTACTCATTATTTTTTGAGTGATTTCTGATACCATGTTTTTTTTTAATTATAGCAAAACATCGAACATGAAATCTATCCTCAACATATTTTTAAGTGTACAATATGGTATTATTAACTATAAGCATTATGTTGTACAGCAAATGTCAAAAACTTCTTAATCTTGCATAACAAAATATACACACATTGAACATCTCCCCATTTCCCTCTCCCGCTATGCACTAGCAACCACCATTCTACTCTCTGCTTCTAGAATTTTGACTATTTTAGATACTTCATGTAAGTGGAATATGTAATATTTGTCCTTATGCCACTGGCTTATTTCACTTAGTAAAATGTCCTTCAGGTTCATACCTACAGCAGAATATCCTTTTTTAAGGCTGAATAAAATTCTGTTTTCTATATATACCACATTTTCTTTATCCATTAACCCACTGATGACATTTAGGTTGTTTCCATATCTTGGTTATTGTGAATAATGGTACTTTGAAGTTGAGAGCGCAGATACCAGAGTTCAATTCTTTTAGATGTATACTCAGATGTGGGAATTCTGGATCATATGGTATGATATGATACATAGACAAATGAGACAGATTAGAGAGCCCATAAAAAATACATACCCAAATGATCCTCAAAAAGATGCCAGGAATGCAAAATGGGGAAAGGACTAGCTCTTCAACAAATCAATGATATAACTGGATATTCACATGCAAAAGAATGAAACTATTCTCTTATCTTACACCCTACACAAAATCAATTCAAAATGTATTAGACTTCTATGTCAGAACTTAATCTGTAAAACTCCTAGAAGAAAATATAGGGCAAAATATTCCCAATATTGGTCTTGGCAATAATTTCTTGGATATGATACCAAAAGCACAAGCAACAAAAGCAAAATAGAACAGTGGGATTGCATCAAACCAAAAAGCTTTTACATACCACAGGAAGCAACCAACAAAATAAAAACACAACCTATGGAATGGGAAAAAAACTACAAACCATATATCTGATTGTGATTAATATCTAAAATATTTAAAAATTCCTACAACTCAGTATAAAAACAACACATACATGAACAAAGAACTTGAATAGACAATTCTTCAAAAAAGACACACAAATAGTCAACAAGTATATGAAAAAGTGCTCAACTTCATTAATCAACAGGGAAATGCAAATCAAAATGACAATGAGATATCACCTCATACTTGTTAGAATGGTTTATTAAACAACAATACTTATAACATCTTGAGTTAAACAAGTACTGGCAAATATGTGGAAAAATCAGAACCCTTGCAAAATGTAAAATAGCTTAACAGATATGCATAAAAAAATTAGAACTACCAAATGGTCATGGTATTGACCTGGTTCTGTGACCCAAACTCTCATTGCTAATGGACTATTAGTTGTTCTGCTTGCATTGGGTTGTTATAGTTTTCCATTAACTTCAATAATAGGGTATGATGATATTAAAAGATGTCCTAGGTGATCTCATATAGTCCAAACATATCCTTCCACTTTCATTGTGTTGTAGTGGCAGTATAATTTCCCCTTAGTAATACGGATCAGTAGACAATTGGAATTGTCTATTCAAGTTATACATTCCAGAACTGGGGAAATAACCACAAGATATGTTCATGGACCCACAAACTGATCTGATCTGATCTAAGTTAAAATCTATAGATCACCTGACCTCCACAAACGCCCTACTCTAACTAGTAGACCACAGTGACCTTTTGGAACTCCTGGAATCAATATCAGTAAGAACCAGTGTCCAGTAATCTTGAAAAGTTTCATCATTTTCTTTCCCCCAATACACACTCTGAAAGTTCATAGGTTCCTTTGGGGGAAGACTGGGAATAAGATTAATAATATAAATTTTAACAGAGTAACAGGATCCTTCCTATAGGATCCTATAGGGACTCATTTTCCCCTTCATTCAAGAGGTTCAGTGTCTTAATACTGATGCAATACACAGAATTGAATGAGAGGCTTTGAATCTGTTTTTATGATTTAAGTTATACTTCTGTTCACTTGACCTAGATCTGCTTACACGGATCAAATAAGAAATAAGTCAGAGAAATATACCATATTATTTCACTCATGTAGAATTTAAGAAACAAAACAGATGAACATAGGGGAAGGGAAGAAAAAATAAAACTAAAACAGAAAAGGAGACAAATCATAAGAGACTCTTAAATATAGAGAACAAACTAAGGGTTGCTGGAGGAGAGGTGGGTGGGAGAGGGGTTAGACGGGTGATGGGTATTAAGGAGGGTACTTGTAATGAGCACTGGGTGTTAGTGATGAATCACTAAATTCTATTCTTGAAACCAATACTATACTATATGTTAACTAACTTGAATTTAAATAGAAAAGAAGAAAGAAGAAGAAGAAGAAGAAGAAGAAGAAGAAGAAGAAGAAGAAGAAGGAGGAGGAGGAGGAGGAGGAGGAGGAGGAGGAGGAGGAGGAGGAGGAGGAAGAAAAAGAAGAAGAAGTAAACAAACAAAAAAAGAATTTAGCAGACTTCCCAGCTATTTCACTTTAGGGATACCACAGACAACCAGCCAACACCATAGGGCTTTGAAAATCAGAATATTCTAAAAACTGATTTGACTCTGTGTTCCATTACGGTAACCATGCCTACCTTGCATGTAGGCTTCCCAATTCAGGGGCAGTAGTTCCTGTTGTAATTTATGACCCACAGAAAAGAGTAACGAAGTTGTACAACTAAGAACTCTTTTAGTAAAAGATCGTTTGAAAATTATTAAGCATCCATTATGTTGTATTTTAAGATTCTGAATAAGATATCAAAGTGAAATTCCATTATATAATCAATAATCCCTATATTTATAACAAAAATTAATATTTAAATATTCTGTGCTCTTTTCTTCTTTGAAAATTTGAAGTCATAATTTGGTTAAATTGAATGCAATAATTTAGTGTCATTTATAATAATATTGTTACTTTAATGCAAAAATTTTAAGTAACATTAAGGATGTGGAATTCATGTGAGCAGAAAACTAAAATTAGAATTTATTTTATAAATTAAATATCTCTCTGTAATGTCCTAGCAATATATAAGAAGAATTTATAAATATCGATATCAATTTTATTTTTTTTAAATTTTTTTTAACGTTTATTTATTTTTGGGACAGAGAGAGACAGAGGAACGGGGGAGGGGCAGAGAGAAAGGAAGACACAGAATCAGAAGCAGGCTCCAGGCTCTGAGCCATCAGCCCAGAGCCTGACGCGGGGCTCGAACTCAGGACCATGAGATCGTGACCTGAGCTGAAGTCGGCCGCTTAACCGACTGAGCCACCCAGGCGCCCCATCAATATCAATTTTAAAACAGCAAAATATTTTAAAGAAAATCATTTTAATTTTTTCTTAATACTTTTATGGCTTTGAAATATCAAGTAATTTTTCCTGAAATATTCAAATAGTCAATATATGACATATTAATTGATACCTATATAAAATACTCATAAGTGTGTGTATATACATATATATGCAACACAACTAATATATACACATAATTCTGTAAAAATTGCTGATTATATGAAGAAATCCTTTATAACCTGATTTCCTGGGATATGTGCACATGCTTCAGGAATTCTGTAAAAATCTTTAAACTTCATGCAAATACTTGTATAGATTATTTTTTCCTTTGGAAAGGGTACAAGTTTCAGCAGTTTGCTATATGTCCATTACTAAATAAGGCTCTAGACCATTATTTATAACATAGAAATACTGATTTTTTTTATATCTCAAATGGGAAAACTGGATTAATGAAATCAGTTTGGATTTATTACCAACTGCCATAGGTACTTTTCTTTATTCTAAATAGCTTTCTGTCCAAAGGGCTATGGACTTGCTTGGGGTTCACATATGGCATATATATTTATCTCCACAGTCTTAAACCATTGTAAACAAACAGATCAGGATTGTTAAAGGCCAGAGTCAGAAAAAATTTCCACTGAAGCACATAAAATGCCTGTTGAAAAGCAGAACCCTGTCTCAACCGAGTCTACATTTTTATAGCCTATAATTATTTCATATGGTTAGTAGGAATGGTTTATGATGTGCTAGAATATCATTCTTTGAGCTGAAAAAAATATTCTCAAAAATTACAGAATATTATAAGTTGCATATATTTAATGCATACAAATTGTATCTCTGTTGATTAAAAGCAAAGCAAACTTTCTGCTTATAATCATTATTTGAAACCATCCTAATTCTCATGCATATTAGCAGTGGGGTACATTATTATTGTTATACAGGGCAGAGACCTTTTCAGTACTTATAAATCTAAGAGAGCTAATGCCAGAGTGATATTTCACAAAATGTGCTGCCACCGGGGAGTCTGAACATATTTCATTTTCAGTAGCGACATTGAGTATCCTAATTGCCAACACTCCCAAGCCACTATCAAGGTATTCTGTCATCCATTTTCACTAGCAGTTTGTCTGTCTCTATTCCTTGTCCTTTACTTGTTTTCTACTTTCTCTTTCTCTGTCTCTTCAAAAATGCTGACAGATTTTAGCTTACTTGTAAGATTCATAAAAACCCACCTATAGTATCACTAATCCGAACACTTTCATCTGTGATTTGAACAATTTATACCTTTATAAATGGTAATGATAACATCACAATTATTCTTCTAAAATATTTGCTTTTTTCATATCTAACAGTATGTTTATGCATGTCCTACTTTGTCTTATAAAATGGTAAATTATCTATAGGGCAAATTAGATGGACTGCACAATGGATTGTTAGAACTCATAATTGTACTTGATAATAATGCTAAAGACAGTATTACTTTAGGTTATTTTTCCCAAATATCTGATAATAGTAAACATGATTTAGCTATTAATAATAATGCATTAGTACACTCTTCTTCGGAGGATGATGAAATATATGCAAATAACTCCTTTTCCATTTAATGTAAAATAATCAATTCATCCGTACCTATGGAGAATTTATGTTTCTACTATAAATACATATGGAGAAACTTTCCTTAGGATTTGATTTGATTTGATTCCTATTTTATTTTGAGGGGGAGAGAGAGAGCGAGTGAGAGAGAGAGAGCTCACCAGCAGGGGAGAGGGGCAGAGGAAGAGAGAGAGAGAATCTTAAGCAGGATCCCCAGTCAGCAAGGCTCGACCTTATGACACTGGAATCATGACCTGGGTCAAAATCCAGAGTCGGGAGCTCAACCAACTGAGCCGCCCAGGCGTCCCTTTTCTTAGGTATCCCTTTTGCTATGTGTCACAAGTTTATATGTGTAAGATTAGCATTTTCAGTTAGCACCTTCTCATTTTAGACATATTGTAAATACTATTATTACTCTCCTTTAATATTTGGATATTTAGAATTTAGATATTTAGAATGTTGGTTTTTCAAATTCTATAGGATTTGATTTATGAAATTTAGGTCAGTTTTCATAAATATTCCTATGTGTTTATAAAAAAATGTATATTGCAGTTGTTAGGTGCAATGATCTACAGGTTTTCTGTTAAGCTTGCTTATTATGTGGATAAATCTGTAATTTAACAACTTATATGGGAAGGTATGTTGTTTGTACATTTTATTTTTCAGTTTCCTATTAGTATATTTAAAGAAATTCAGGAAAAAACATGAAGATAGAAGCCAACTTACATTGGGTTGAGGAGGAAAGTAAGAAGAAACATTGAGGAAATTTAGACTAAGGTTTTAGAAATTTAAGATGATTTTAAAAGATAGCCTACACTTAATTTATTTTTCAAAAAATATTTTGTTCATAATTTCCAATGATATCACAAATATTGAACATACATATTAACTTTACGTAAAATGCTGTGACCCCTCAAATGGAAATTTAAACGCACAAAACCAGAAATACATATATCTTGTATTGTTTCTCTCAGTGATTAGTTTCCTAATGACAGCAATTAATATACTGCAAATAGTATATGAAGAAATTTTGCAAAATGATCTGGCTTCTTCCTTAAGGAAACTAAATAACAATTTAATTTAAAATAGGCCACACCCTTATTCTTGGCAATTACAAATGTAAGTCTGTATATAGCATTCTCTATGCTATAGGTTCTTAGAGAATAAATACTCTATTGTATTCGAATATAAACTGGTAGGTGAACAAAGATCAAACAACTGTTTCCTTCTACTCCATTATTTGTATGATTTTGATAAAGATTGTCATTAATATATTGTTTAATGTTTGGTAGAATTCATGATTAAAACCATGTAGTCTTGGGCTTTTCTGTGCTGGGAGATTTTGATTCCTAATTCAACTTTGATTATTATTATTGATCTAAGATTTCCTATATCTTGGATTCATGATTTGTGATTTAATCTTGTTAATTTATGTTTTTAGGAGTTACATGTTTTTTTTTCCCTAAATTACCTGACTTGTTAGTCCATAATTGCTTATAGTTACCTGTTATCACACTAGGTATTTCTGTGGTTATTTGCTGCATTGTTTTCTCTTCCATTTCTCATTTTGGTTTCTGAGACTTCCCTCTTTTTTATTCTTAATGTAGTTAAGCCATTTGCAATTTTATTTTTTTGGAAAAAAACTGGTAATTATTTTCAATGTTATGCTTTTTATTTATTCTGATCTCTATTGTTATTTGCTTCCTCTGATAAATTTCTTCTTTTTCTGGTTCCTTGTGGTGTAATTTTTATTTGAACTTTTTTTTTCTTGTAATAAACATTTATAGCATCAATTTCACTGTAACATCTGCTTTTGCTACATTCCATAGGTTTTGGAATATTTGTGTTCTCTTTTTCTTTTGTTTTGAGACATATTTTGATTTGTCATTTGACTTCTTATTTGGCCCATTACCTGTGCAGTAGTGTATTGTTTAATTTTTGCATAATAAATATTTAATATTACATGTAGATTTTCCAGCCTTGTTTTATTGTTGATCTTTAATTTGGTACCATTGTGGCTGGAAAATACACTTGGTATGATTCCAGTCTTTTTAAATTTGTAATATTTGTGATATCTTTTTTCATGTGACTTAAACAGGGGATTCTTCTGTGTGTACCTGAGGAAATGTGTATTCTATTTTTCTTGGATAGAGTATTTTATATTTATATTTTTTAGAACCATGTATTCTGAAGGATGCTTCAAGTAAAAAATGTTCTTTTTTGAAACAAGTAACTTTACTTGAGAGTACTTGTTTAAAATAAAGCCTATCAGAGGCGAGGTAGGAAGGGGGAGGGGTGAAATAGATGATGGTGACTAAAAGTATACTTACCATGACGAGCACTGAGTAATGATGTATAGAATTGTTCAATCACCTGAAACTAATATAACACTATGTGTTAACTACACTGGAATTAAAATAAAAAACAATAAAAAATGCAAGATTTATATACTTCAGATGAGCTACTCTCAGAGGTTACTGTGTTACTGTGACATTGTATTTTGAGACAGTGAGTTTTTTAGGTGGTAATACCATCATGGGTAATATTTTTAGTAAAATATGTTTTCAGGATGTAAATTTATCTCTGAGTCATAAGAACATTCGATAGTGTTAGTAAAAATAATAAATTATATATTTTAAATAAATATGAATAATAAAATCTGAGCATATTACTAGAATGGGTATTTGAAATGTTAGAGCTTTTGGTTTAAGGAATATTTTCGAAAACTAGGATTAACAAAAATAGTCTAATAATTTTTGTTTTCTCCTTTTTTGTTAAGGCTGCCATTCTGTTATCAATGTATGCATATTTTTTATTTTATATAAATTATCTCCAATTCTTATTCAAAATATTATTTCTACACCTTAATTTAAAGAGCATGTTTATCTTGGCACAATGTTCCAAAGATCAACTTTGGTAACATTTTCTATCCTAAGAATAAAGCTCACAGTTATGTGAGGATTCAAAAACAAACACAAACAAATAAAACTGACATTTTTTTCAATTGAAAATTAATGATTAAAATATATCTAAGGATTGTCAATATATTGATTTGAGAGAAAGAATTCTGTCAGTTTTGTAAAGTTATACTGTCATTAAGTTCTCCAGTCTTAATAATGAAGTTGAAAGAAATACACTATAATTATGGTCCATTTTTCAGGGAGACACATTTAAAAACTTAAGTCAATTTACTGAAATAGTAATTCCATGTTTCTTTAAGTATCATGCATTTAAATACATATTTTAGCTTCCATGTTGTGTTTTGGGTTAGATATCCTTTTAAAATTATTTCCACATGAAGTTATTATTATTCTTTTTAAGATTTATTTATTTATTTTGAGGGAGAGAGAGCAAGAACAAGCAGGGGATGGGCAGAGAAAGACGGGGGGAGAGAGAGAGAATCCCAAGGAGGCTTGCACTGTCAGTGCACAGCCCAGTGTGGGGCTCGATCCCAGGAACTGTGAGATCATGACCTGAGCTGAGATCAAGAGTCACAAACACTTAATCAACTGAGCCACACAGGCACCCCAACATATGAAACTGTAATAAGAGCTCTTCACATAATTGTCTCAATCTCTTAGTGAATATGTATAATGTCTTAAGAACATAGATTTTTTAGTCCAATGGGCTATTTTAATTTAACTTAATTGGGCTTAGGCACTTACTAGGTATTTAACATTAAGCACATGATTTTACCTCTCAGTGCCTGAGTCTTTTAATTGTAAAATAAAATTACTAATTTTACCTCATAATGTGAACGTATAGGTTTAACTCATAGGGATTTATGAAGTAATCACTTGTAAATCACTTGGAACAATCACTAACACTTTATTAACTATTAGTAATCATACATTATTTTACTCTAAGTCCAGGGGTCTAGTTCTTCCTTTAGAGATCTACTAGGGACTAATTACTCATTTTTAAAATGAAAAAAGAAAAAGAAAAAGAAAATATAAAACTTTATTTGGTGTCATATGATATCATTTCTAAAGTGATATCATTTCTAGAATCTTTTTGCTTCTCTCTAAATTTCAACAGTTTAAAATTGGCATGTACAGCTTAAATTGTTATGTTTCTGACTTATCAAGATACCAAAATGCTTTACATTATAATACAGTTTCATTGTAATTAGTACATTATAATAGTTTCATTATAATTAGTATGTTGTGTTAACATATATTTATAGACTACTAGATAGAAATAAAGCAACATCTAGGGTTTCATTAACGCATGAGTTTATTAATAAGCGTTTAATACAAGCTTGTGATTTGCTAGGTAGTATGTTAGGTGCTAAGGATACCAAATTCACTAAGATATGATGCCTCCCTTAAAAAGCTATTGCATTCAATCCCAAAGTGCAAAGAATCCTTTAATAGTAATAAAGAAAAAAAAGAGCAATAGTTATATAGATAATGACTGTTCTACTTATTTCTTTTCCCAAAATTGTGCTGAATGATTTAGAATTTTGGATAGTGATTTCTTAGGCATGTTTAGACTAATACTCCCAACAAATTATTACTTAACCTTCAAAAATTTGATATCTTTCTCTGAATACTCTTGAACATGATTGTACATCCTCATCAAAAAACAAATACAAAAAAAAAAACATAAAAAAACAGTCCACCTATCTGCTTAACTAATGTGTTAATATTTCTTAATCTTTATCAGAGTGTATCACATTGTATCACTCATTTGTCACTTTTCATAAGTTAGGAGCTCCTTGGAAGTAAGTACTTTGTCTTTATCTCTTGTAGATCCCGGTTTCCAGTGTATCTGGATCATTTGGGTAATTATATACACACAGATGTAGACAATACGCTTGTCCAATGGTGAAGCCAAAATATATAGGAGGACATGAAAGAAGTGAGTAGAATAAACATAATTTTTATTTTATTTTATTTTATTTTATTTTATTTTATTTTATTTTATTTTTATTTTATTTTTATTAATTTATTTTCAACAGGGGAATTCAAATACCGCTTTCTTTTTCTAAAGTTTTTTACTTAAATTCTAGTTAGTTAACATGTAGTATAATATTAGTTTCAGGTGTACAATATAGTGATTCAACACTTCCACACAACACCCAGTGCTCGTCACACGTACATTTCTTAATCCACCTATACCACCCAAGCCCCCACTCAACTCTCCTCTGGTAACCATCAGTTTGTTCTCTATAAAGAGTCTGTCTCTTGGTTTGCCTCTCTCTCTCCATCTCTCTCTCTCTTTTTCCCCTTTGCTCATTTGTTTCTTAAATTCCACATGTGAGTGAAATCATATGGCATTTGTCTTTCTCTGATTTATTTCACTTGGCTGTATACTCTCTAGCTCCATCCATGGTGTTGCAAATGGCAAGATTTCATTTTTTTTTTTTTTTGATGGCTGAGTTATAATAGTCCATGGTGTGTGTGTGCAGTGCAATTGCTGGAACATCAGGTAGTTCTATTTTTTTAACTTTCTGAGGAACCTCCACACTGTTTTTCAGAGTGACTGCACCAGTTTACATTACCACCAACAGTGTAAGAGTAAACATAATGTTTTAAAATGTATGTATTTAGAAATGTGAAATAACAGAATGTTTGAAATGAAATTGGTTGCTACTAAAATCAGCAAACTACAAGTTTGATAAGAAAAAATCCTGTTTATCAGTTTTAAAGGAAACATTTGAACATCTCCTGAAGACATTTAAGGATACAAAACAAAGTGACTAGGTAACATGACATGAGCCCAGACCTCACTGAACTCTCATACACATAATTATAGAATGGTCAAGAAAGTATAAATATTGCTTTTTGTTTTTAACATTTATTTATTTTTGAGACAGAGACAGAGAATGGGGGGGGGAGAGTCAGAGAGAGAGGGAGACACAGGATCTGAAGCAGACTCCAGGCTCTCGGCTGTTAGCATAGAGCCCAATGTGGGGCTTGAACCCACGAACCTGAGCTGATGTCAAATGCTTAACTGACTGAGCCACCCAGGCACCCCAAGAATGCTATTATTTTGAAAGAAACTTTAGGGAATTGTCTTTAATACAGTTCAATATCGCAAAAATTTAAAAGCTGATTGCAAGTTAACTTGTCCCTGACATTAAAGCTTTCCTTTAGTATTTACATGGAAAATAAGCTTGGAGAACTTAACAAACAACCTTTAATTTGAAGAGACAGAATGCATGGGAAAAGATGAGCAATGATGAAAATAGCTAGTGTACATATTGGTGATACAAATCACCAACATTATTTACATTGGAGCTATAGATTATATGGATGCCTGTCTGTGTCAAGGTATGATGTGGGGTGTGTGTGTGTGTGTGTGTGTGTGTGTGTGTGTGTGTGTGTGTGTTGGGGAGCAGGGGTGAGGTGAGGAAATAGCTTGTTATAACATAAGGCATCTAGGAATATCCTCTAAATATACGCAAGGGCAGGCACAAATGGTAACTGGAAGCCGGACTAACTGCAAAGTCTAATGAACCCTGTATCCTAGCTCATAAGAAAGAATAAAACCGAAGGGAGAAGAAAGTCCACTTCTGGGATGGCTCATAGTTTTGACTGTCATACTGGTCTACCAAATTAATAATGTGTAATGTTAATTTATGTTAAAAAGCCCCCTCAAATTTAAAGTATGAAAAAAAGTTTAAAGTAATGCTGTTAATACTATAAATGAAATTTCTTCACATAATTGTTTGCCCTTACTACCTGCATCCTCCAACTGTCTCTGCCCACCCCCAAAAGAAAAACAACAAAATGAAAACAAAGATGAATTAAGAACAAAAAAAGAAAAATAATATCCTGAAGCAGAGCACAGAGATATCACCTATTCAGATACCTATCCTGCAGGCACCCAACTGATAAGGGGATGGGATTTGAAAAATTCTCACTAATCTCTTCCAATATGTAGAGAGAAGTACAGCAAATTCATACCCTTATTTTCAAAATCAATTTAGCATGTCATTTTTTTTCAGGACACTAACTTTCAATACCCAAATTTCCTTAGGGTCGCTACCATGCATATTGGTAATTATATGTAATATTTCCAATTTTAATGAATCATGCTCAATTATAATGACTTGTTATCCATTATCTCACTAGAATGTAAGTTACTTAAGTGCAATAGCAGTTTGTTTACTTTTGTAGATTTCACAGATCATTAAGGCATGTTGATTAAGTAGGCAAGCACAATATAAGGTGCACTTTAAGAAAAATAAAAAAATCTAGCAACATGTTGTTAAAAGCAAGATTTTAGTGTAATTACCTATAGATATAATACTGTATACAAGTTTGAAAGAAATATATTTATATGATCATTTGTTTTTATAATAAGACCCAATGATCATGGCCAAAAACAATACCTAGTTTCCCTAAAATGAGATTAAATAACATTAATTTTGCATTTTGTTTACCTGATAGTGAGCAAGTTCGATAGAGGATAAAATAAGTGACGATACTTCTCTCCATAGTTGTGTTTTGCCTCTCCACCAAATTGTTGGTGAAAACAATGTATGTAAAAGATGCTGTGATGGGCACCCATTTTTCAAGTCATAGTGCTCACATGTCTAATCATCATGTATATTTGTTATATGAATAAAAAGTTATATACCATTTAAAAACAGTTGAAACTGTTAATTTCACCTTGAAAACTGAGTAAAGAGGAATGAAACACATCTGTCATACCCATGGAGGTACAGAACCAGGAAGCAGAGAAATATTAGAAAATTTTCAAGGAGATATACCAGGTTCAGTTTCTTTACATTCAATATTTATAATCTCCATTCATTTGCTACCCAAATAACTAGATAGCCCAATAAACAATATTAGCCAAATTACACCATTTTAAGTAATCACATTTTGAATGGACAAAAATTTCACTGAGATCAAAACTTTTACAAGAGTGGAAAGTTCAAGGGTAGTGCATCTTTACCTCAGCCCCTACAAAAATGCTGGACAATAATAGTTAATGTTCACTTTAGTCTCTATTTGGAATAATTTTAGTTATAGTTAAAAGTCAAAATATTTTAAAATCGAATATTTTACTCATTATCTCAATGAATTTTATTTATCTAAAAAGTATTAGAGGGATGTCTGGGTGGCTCAGTCACTTGAGCATCTGACTCTTGATTTCAGCTCAAGTCACGATCTCATGGTTCATGGGTTCGAGCCCTGTGTCAGGCTCTGAGATGGCTTGGGATTCTCTCTTCCTCTCTCTCTTCCCCTCCCCCCATTCACACTCTCTCATTCTTTCAAAGAAATAAACATTTAAAAATAATAAACCGTTATTAGGGCTCCTTCCACTTATTGAGTACTTTATGACCAATTACTCACACACAGATTTTGAAAATAATTTTCTGCCCCTTATTGAAATGAGAAAATTTAGGTTTAGAGATTAAAGCAAGGTCACAGAATAATTCAGCTTGTAAGTAGCACAGCTTGGATTCTAATAAAGATCTTCTTAATACTAGTACATTATTTTCCCTACTATAGTGTGTAAAATATATGAAATAAATTACAATTGCATACAAAATTAGAATTGGAAAGTATAATAAATGTTCTTTCAACAAATTTTATATTAGCATTATATTCTTTTTGAATAGATTTTTCATATATTACTGCTCTGTACTTAATACTCAAAAAGCAGGAAATTGTTCAGATATTTCCATCATATAAATTAGCAATTATCAGGTACTTCTTATCAGATACTTCTTATCATAAGGAAGTAAAAAAATACTAAAATAGCTCAAAGTCCTCTAAACTTCAAAGGATTTATGACTCTCAATCCTCTCATTAGCAACATATTGAAAATGTAACAATGAGAGTGGAGTAAATCTCATTAGCTTCAGGGAGGTACAGAATCCTTAAATTCTATTCTGGTCCTTAATTGTACTACACATACTTATTGAAATAAGAGGTGGACAAAATTATTTGACTACACAAATTGGGTTTTAACTACATATGTGGAACTTGAAAATATGTAACTGCTTGTGACTAAGTCTTTCTACAAGAGGTCTTTCAGGTTTTACCCCTCTTGTATTGAGAATAGATTTTTGCTTTGGAGCTGTCTCAAAATGAAATTAAAATCATTTAAGTCAATACCCACATTCCTCCAAAGGTTGTATGGTTTGGTCATTGTGAAATATTGGTGAAGCCAGGAACCATATTAGCAAACATCAGGAAGGAGATAATCTGCATATTTACCACAGTTCTACCATACATTTGCTTGAGAACGCTTATCTTTATGTCTATCTGAGTCATATTACCCATTCTCTGCCTATTCTAAAGTTTCCAAGTCTTATTATTATCTCTGATTGTTATTATAATAAAGGGTAAATTAATCTATACCCATGCTTTAAATTACTGATTTTATGCATATGAATTACATCTTTCTTCACCCTAGAGCTTGTCTATGTCCTCAGAGCCATATATCTAACAGCCTATAATACAATTACTACTCTGATATTCTGTAAATTCCACAAAATCACTATCTCAAAAATTGTAATACTCATCTTCTTCCCTCAAATTCCCTCTTCTTCTAGAATCCTGTCAGTGAAGATAGTCACAATCCATAATTCTTCAAACCTGAAATCAGTGCCATTTCTGTTTCTTTTTTATCACTCCTTTTATTCAATCTGCAACCAAGTTTTAATTGAACATATTAGGGATTCCTTGCGTTTTAGTCCTCCCCACCCCCAGGACCAATGGCAGTTATCACAGATCCCTGAAATTCCTCAAATATGTGCATAATCAATGGAATCTCAAATTTAGTTTGGAGAGTTGGTTTCCTGGGACTACTTCCAGTACCAATTACTCAATCAGGGTACTGCAATGAAATACTTGGCATATTCCAGTTGGGTGATTTAAAGGGATCTTAGTAATGAGACCATTCACAAAGTTGTGAAGGTGTGGATAGGATAGAGTGGAAACAAACAAAACATAGTGTAGCCACCTCGAAACCAGAAAAAACAGAATGTCATTATTCCTCCTGTGCCTGAAAATAAGAGGGGAGTAAGGGAGAATCAGAACTTGGACAATGAGAGAGTTTGAGTTAAAGGTTTCCTGAAAGGAGATGTGACTTTAGGTTGACGAATAGCCAGGCCACAGGAAGAAAATCTAAGGAACAAACACTTCTGCTCTTGTTTTGCATTGGCTGAAGCAGACACTAGAGAATAAAGCAGCCCATTAATTTAAATCAGACTCCCAAGCCATACAAAAGGATACAAAGGACAAAAAGTTATCTGAAAGGACTCACAGATGAACAACACAATCTTCAATCCTTATGGGAAAGAGCCTTCATGATGCCTGTCAGTAGGATTTCAGAGTTGGTATACCAGGGTTCAGTTCTTCCCTTTTTACAGAGGGGAAACTCACCAGGGTTTTCCTTTATTTTCTGCTTCACATTTGTATATTAAACATTACTGGGGGTGGGGGAAATTCCTCAGTTTAATTCTTACGTTGTCTAAGTACAAAAAGCCACGTGCAGAATAATGGAAAAGACAGAATATTACCAAACATTCTTGGATGCTGACTGAATATGACTTAGGTTGCTTCTGAACCAGAACAAGTTGAACTTACTCTGAACAGAATAAGTTGTCTGACAGTAAAAGTGGTACACTTTCACTTTGCTTTAATTTTATTATCAACAATTTTTGTATATTAATTTAGGTTTATGATGGATATCTGAGTTCAAACTTTTAATTTAAACTAGCAATTCTCAAGTTTGTTCTTAATATATGATAAAGTAAGTGACTTCAAACAAGAGAAACAATATAATTTACTAAGTGGTTTTGGGAGAACTGCAAGGCAAGTTGTAAAAACAAAAAAAAAAATCTTTACTTGATCATACAATAAAATACATGTGAAGAAAGATTTAAGGTTAATCCTGTAAACAAATTTATAAAAATGCTAGGAAAAATGGATATTGTATCTGTGTGGACACAATAGGCATACATAAATACATATTTTCTATAAAGATTGAAAACAAAAATCCAGTTTTAAAATAGTTAACTAAAAATGACCCACATAGATATAATTGTATTTACAAATAAGGAATTTAAATGTATCTAATAGATAAACAGAAAAAGTATGACAAAATTTGAACACAGGTGAAAATGCAAATTTAAACTAATTCTTGACACTTGCCTTTTTTGCCTATAAAAGACAAATGAAAAGAGAATAAACATACCAATTTTCTGAATCCAAAGTCTTTTTTCATAATAACTCCTCACTGTTGGTGAGATTATGGAAAGTTGACAGTTCATATTCTGCAAGTGGCAATGTAAATTGTTACTTTTTCCCTTTGATCAACCAATATGTCAAAATGACTCAAAAGTCACAAAAATGCTCATTTCCCCCTAACCTATTATTCAAAGAGGGAAGAATTTATTCTAGCAAAATAATTCACCAGAGGAAAAACTCTTCCTGAGCTAGTTTGTCATTCTTCTGTAGGATAATATTGGAAATAATCTAAATTCTGGATAAGAAAATGATGCTTGTTACTATATGGCATCATTACATCTGAATTTCTTTTTATTCCAAATATAATTATGATTATTATACATACAACATAGAATATGGTATGATATAATAATAGTAATAGTTGTTTATATAGTATTGATTACTAAAACTATAAAATTGAGCAATTTATTTCGAGTTGAATGAGAACAAAAACATTTTTTTTTTTTTTACTTAAGATACTTTACAAGAAAATGTTTCTTAGGTCTCTTTCCTGTACTAGTCCCTTATTCCAATAATCCATGGGTTTTGACAGGAACAGAACAATATGAAAACTACACAAAGAATATCATATTAGGGAAGGAGAAAAACATTGCACATTGAAGTTATATTGATAAGTGCACCATATTTCTCTAATTCTTTCCCTCTTTTGTGTATTTATCTGTAATGTTCTATATACAGACTCTTTTGTAAATTCTGCCTTCCACAACATAGCCATATTCTCCATGTAATTCTTAGCCCCGTGTAGAAAAAAGATCTGTCAACAATAAAGACTGCAGACTAAACAGAAGAGAAATAAATCAATTTTAGCTATATTTTCAAAAGAAGCAGGTACAATCTTTTATAAATTACTATGACCCAAGACAGTAAATCATGTAATAAAAGAAACAGCTAGCAATTTTGGTCAGGGAATATTTTTTAAAAATATAAAGCTGTGTGAATTCAGTATTTTTATTTGATGACCAATAAAAGCTCTATTTCTTCCACTTATGTGTTGTTTCTTTGTTATTGATTGTCTGTTTCAGAGGTGTCATGCCAGTTAATGTCCTATACATTGGGGGGGGGTTATTCTTTCATCAATTTATTTTTTGGAAACTTGGCATACATTGTGACAGACATGTGCTACTCATTTCAACAAACTATTATTTTAAACTTTGGTGGTCATATTAGTGAAAGAAAACATTTCATACAGATTAATGACTGGATAATCATTAAAATCATCTTTATATAATTGATAAAATGCAGGCATTTCTGATATCTACAAGAGAATCTTGGTTGGCTTCTCTGTTACCCCACTTTAGGTGAAAACCAAGCTACCATTGGTCCCATGATAACACTATTGAAAGAGAGAGATTTCTTAATATTTCTATTTTATTGACCCTTTATTTCAGGATGGTCAATATTCTTTTTTTTCTCAACATATGAAGTTTATTGTCAAATTGATTTCCATACAACACCCAGTGCTCATCCCAAAAGGTGCCCTCCTCAATACCCATCACCCACCCTCCCCACCGTCCCACCCCCCATCAACCCTCAGTTTGTTCTCAGTTTTTAAGAGTCTCTTATGCTTTGGCTCTCTTCCACTCTAACCTCTTTTTTTTTTTTTCCTTCTCCTCCCCCATGGGTTTCTGTTAAGTTTCTCAGGATCCACATAAGAGTGAAACCATAGGGTATTTGTCTTTCTCTGTATGGCTTATTTCACTTAGCATCACACTCTCCAGTTCAGGATGGTCAATACTCTTATCACAAAATAGTAATATCAGATTCATTTAATTACTAAATACGACCATAGTATCTGCTAGTTTCTGCCCATATATATATTTTTTAAAGGTCATGCGTTCAAGTTGGGGAAGGGCAGAGAGAGAGAGAGGTGAGAGAGAGAATCCCAAGCAGGCTATATACTGTCAGAGTGGAGCCCAATGCTGGGCTCAAACCCATGAACATGAGATCATGACACTAGCTGCAGTCAGACACTTAACCAACTGAGACACCAAGGCGTTACTCTATCCATATGCTTAACATTTGATTCAATTCAGTCTTATGAGGCAGTCATGGGGAAAAGCCATATCAAACTTACTGGAAAACAAACAAACAAACAAACAAACAAACTCATTTACTCCATTATATCAACTGGATAATTAGTATAGTTCATATGTTCCCAAACATCTTTCAATAGATCTGATGCATTTTGCAATGCTCCCCCATTAAAGAAAAAGTTATTTATGTTAGGCCTTATCTTTTTACAAACACCTCAAAAAACACATTAATTTATGATCAGTCCAGACCACTTTGTTATATGTTCATTTTAATCTCCATTTGCAATTCCTCTGAATAGCTAACTGGGAACAGAGTATTGAAAAATTAATATTAATTACACTTCAAATTTATTCAATACTACACAATTTCCAAAGCACCTTAACAAATCTGTATCATTAGAAAACTATATGATCGGGGCAACTGGGTGGCTCAGTCGGTCAAGCGTCCGGGTCTTGACCAGCTCAGATCATGATGTCACCATTCATGAGTTCGAGCCCCGCATCAGGCCCTCTGCTGTCAGCACAGAGCCTGCTTCAGATCCTCTGTCCCTGCCCCCCTTTCTGCCCCTCCCCTGCTTGTACGCTCTCTCTCTGTCTCTCTCAAAAATAAGTAAACATTTAAAGAATTATATATAAAAAAGGAAAATTACATGATGTATGCTAAACCCATCTCCCAGATAAGCTTCATTTGCCTCATACAATATATATTACTCATGACAAATAGAACAATAGATACAATGCTACTCTCTTGTTTCAAAATAGGTGCTTTTTCTGAGATACATGCAACCTGCTAGAAATACCGAAACAGAGGAAATGGTGAAACAATTTTTTCATAGAACTCCCAGCCTCAATAAAACAATCTTCATGTTAAAAGCAATCTTCACGATTTGCATCAGTTAGTGAGAAAGGACCAAGTGCCTGAGATTAAGTAAGATAAATATTTTCTTGGAGAAATGTTTGTTGATTATTCTCAGGCCCAAGTTCAAGAATAGATGACTCCGTCCCTTATTCACTCTTATAACTCCCTGTATATGCCTCACTGCAACTGTCCTTTTTTAAAATTCTATATTTACATAGGTATTTGATTAAAGTTTTTCTACCAAACAAACTTCACACTTGAGGGCAAAGATAAAAATCACCATTTCATGGACAATTTTGTTCCTAGCACGTGGCATATTTTATGCATGCCAAGTAAATATCAAGACTTCTGTTGAAAGAATGAATCAATAACATAAATAAATGCTATGATACAGTATGAATCAATAACATAAATAAATGCTATGATACAGTACTGTCTTCACTTTATTTTTTAAAAATTTCGATAAGAATACACTCTGCTTTATAAAAACCATCAAAGAACCTAAAGTATTCCTAGAATACACAATGTTATACCAACTGTAGAGACCAGCAGACACCAAGTTATTACCTAAATGACACCATAAATTCTAGACCTAACAATAACTCTGATTTTAAGGTCAAATTCTATTTCAGATTTGGACACAACTTAACTGGAGTCTTTTCCTCCTGTTTATGTCTGTTTTCCATAATCTTCTCCTGTCCTCAACACTCACGTCCAAATATTCCAGACATTTTCAATTTAGCTAATTATTTACTTGAAGAATGAATATTAATTACCCGATACAATTGTTACACAGCTAGAAACTGGATGTCCAATATGTATTTGAATTCTATTATTTTCTATGTGTGCACTACCACTCATATTTAATCCTTGCCCACAGGTAACCCTAGTCATTCCTCACTTCACCAAGTATTATGATGTGTCAATGTAGGTTCATCATTCGTAACAAATATACCATTCTGATGAAGGATACTGATAATGGGGGAGGCTATGGGTGCGTGGAGCAGGGAGCATATGGGAAATCTCTGTACCTTCCTCTCAATTGTACTGTGAATCTAAAACTGCTAAAAAAAAATCGTCTTAAATTAGCCAAGCACATCAATATAGTTTTGCCCATGAAATAAAGTATATGAATTATTGTGCCAGAAAAATTACTTTTGAACTTTATCCTGCCAAATTAAAAGTGCAGAAATTAATCACATTGCCTTTTTTTGATAATTTAGAAACTTTAGAATGATACGAGGAATTCATACAAAAATAAATGATAGTTTTTTTAACAGTTCACTGAGCAGAATGTACCTGTAGTACCTATGCATAGATACTGACCTGTGAAAAGGAATGATAGCAATAGTTTGATTTATATAATGTAAAACAATACATAAGACACATTGTGTCACTTTATTTTTGTGAATATATCAGTTCAATGATATATGGAATAAACTGAATAGCGCTGACTGATGTTTATAATGGGAGACATTTTCCCCTGCTGGTTAAAATTTTATTTCTCTAACAAAAGGAAAATCAGGTATTTATTTTAAGCATTTGGTTTTAAGGCCTATAATTTATGTTGTAATTAAAATTGAAGTTATGTAAGACTTATTGTTCATTAATAGAAATCTTTTCAAAAAATGTTTTATGGTATAAATCTAAAGGAAATTTTAAGATGCGTGTCTTACATTTCATTATCTTGAACCATTGCTTTTTGTTGAGAATCTCATTAAGTGCCTAATAGCTTCTAATGTAATACTCACTTAACAACATGACAGTCTCCATGGAAACCAAATAGCAAGATATGGATGTAGTAACATAGGTTAATGTACTGTATTTTAATAGTGTAGGAGTTCCCTAAAGCACCACAGCATTGTTTTTTCAAAAAATGTGTGTTGTTAAATCAATGTAATATTTAAATAGGAAAAGCAAATAACTTCTTTTATAAGATCTATTCCTGTCAAGAACAAATAATTCATGTCAGTAATTATTTTGAGCATCTCCTATCTACCACTCTGAAGGCACTTATTTTGGGAAATAAAACTACATCAGTTACCTACAGTCCCTGATTTCAAGAAACGTCAAGATTGAGAGAGCAACAAACACAAATTACAATGCAAACATAAAACTAATGTGATGCCAATGCTGAGGATGGTGATGGCAACAGCTTCCTATGAACCAGGAAATGTGCTAAGGATTTTTCATAAGAAAAATCTATGTCATGCTAAACAGATATAAAGATATCCCTATTTTATTATTGAGGAAATTAGGCTAAAAAGAATTAAAAATTTTTTAAAAAGTGTAGGAACTGGAAGATAGGGCTACTAACTATTTCAATGTCTCATTTATAATAGCTGAATAAATTAGATATGGTGATGTGGTAGAAACATTTCATGAATATTTACTATCATGTATTTAATATATAATAAAAGATATCATTTGTTAACTTCATTTTAATTTTCAACTAGAAAAAGAATTCTTTTATACTTATTAAAAACCAGAGCATGATCTAACCAAACAAGGAGAACTGCTGTCTAAAATGCAATGACCCCAAGGAAGGTCATTTCAGCAACTCAATTAAGATGGTCTTCTTCATTACTTACAATTATGTGACTCTTGAATTAAACTTCATTATTCTTTCACTCTAAGAGAAATACATTTACTATTATGTCCTCACTTAACAAAAACTGTTTTTTTCCTTTTAATATATGATGTTTATTTGGCACAGCTTGACCTCCAAAACTACCCTTAATTACTATTTCATCCCTCTTTCAATTCTCTTCCATATCTTACATTTTCTTGGATATTACTTCTAGACTACTATATGCAACAATTATTTATTTTCACTTTTGTAAGAGTAGTGTTTATATTTCACCGCATCATCTTACCCTGATAAGTATAATTTAATAACTTAAAACCAGGATATGATTCTGAAAAATTAGGTAACTTTATGTAGTTATGTATTAAAAATATATAAATATAAATATTTATGATGTATCTTAAAATATATATTATATGAAGACATGATAAAAAAAACATATACTATATATTTATATTATATCTATCATACCTAAATTGAGACTAACAATTCTTACCTCATAGTTTTATTATGTATATATGTGCCAAGTAAGATAATATGCATAAATTTATCAGAAAAAATTTAGACAGTTGTTGTAAAAGTCACTTTTAAAAACAAGTAAATGTAAGATAGCAATAGATCATAAATAATTCAATTTTATTGACAATGGAAAATGTTAAAGCCCCAAACATGAAACATATTCCTAATAAGTAGTTGACAGTGAAATTAGAAATGAAGAAAGAAAATAAGAGGAAAACTTTCAAAAAACGTTAAGGTATATAGTGACTATAAGATTTATATCTTCAAAAAAGAAGTAGAAATTTCCCCTACTAGGCCATCTAGAAAACCTTAGCTTACTTTTTTATTAGGAAATATATACTCTTCTTCATATATCTTTTCCTTTTTTTTAATTTTTAAATTTTTTTTTCAGTTTATTTAGTTTTAGAGAGAGAGAGAGACAGCAAGAGCGAGAGAGCACGAGCAGGGGAGGGGCAGAGAAAGAGAGGGAGAGAGAGAATCCGAAATAGGCTCCTCTCTTTCAGCACAGAGCCCAATGTGGGCTCAAATCCAAGAACCATGAGATCAGGACCTGAGCCTAAATCAAGAGTCGGACATTTAAGCAACTGAGCACCCAGGCACCCAGATTTTTTCCTCACTTTATTAGAAAAAAATAATAAATAGAAAAGTCCAGAAAATTACACACTAAACAACCATGTCTTCACTACTTAGATCCTCACATTAATTGTGCTATAGTTTTTTTTTATAACCTATCTATACATCAACCCTTTTATCCAACCAGTAATGTATGTTATATACCTACAAATTTCAAAACTGTAGTTATTTAGTAGACTTTACTCCTAAACATTTCATGATTATTATTAACTATAGATAAATTGTTGTTAACTAGAATTAAATATTATCTTTAGGTAGAGTTCAATATTTATTTAAAGAGTTTTTTGTAGTAAAACTCATGTAATGTTTTTAAACATATCTATCACTCAATGGTCTTTACCAATTCATACATCTGTGTAGCCCAGATCCCTATCAAGCTACAGAATTCCCATTACCCCCCAAATTTCTCTCCTACCTGTTCCTAGTTCATTTGTACCTAGAGGTAAATAAAAACAAGTTATTCCATCTTTTTTTAAATCTTTTAAAACTGATTCTGTTATAGACCTTTTATAAATGTGTTCAATAGAGTACATAGTCTTTTGTGTAAGCCTCCTTTGTTCAGCATGTGATTTACGAAATTCACCCATGTGGTTGTATATCCTTTTTATTTCAGAGTAATATTCCATTGATAAATATGCCTTTTTTTTTTTTAGTTCAATCTCTTGTGAACGGAAACCCAAGCTATTTCGAAGTTTTGACTATTTTAAATAAAGCTTTTGTGAACACTCCCATGCAATCTTTTCAGATACATGTTTGCATTTCTCGTAATTAAATATGTAATTGTGGAATTGCTGCATCATCTGGTAGGCATATTGTAGGTTTTGTGAGACACTGCCAGACCTTTCCCATAGTTATTGTACTATTTTGTTCTTCCACAAAAATGTGCAAGAGTCAAAGTTCTCTGCTCACTTTTCTGGTGGATGTACACTTTAGCTTGACGTAGTTTTAATTTGCATATCCTTAATGGGTAGTGATATTCAACACTTTTATGTGCTTATTGATCTTTTGTGTTCCATTCTTCTGTTTCATCCCATATCCTCCTACCTTTTCATAAGGTTATTACTTTAGTATTAATTTGTTGGCATGTTTTACATATTCAGGATAGAAGTCCTTTGTCAATTAATATGTTTTTTCTATTCTGTCAGTCTGTGACATCCTTATTCATTTTCTTAAAAACAAAAATGGGATGCATTTTCCTTTTATTTACATAAAGACATACTTAATTACAGTGAGGCCCAATATTTTATTTATGTTGTAGTCATTGTACTCTGGGCTCAGTTTCAGAACTTATGTATACATCCCAGTTGTAATTATACCTGTTATATTTTCTTCCAGAAATTGTAACTTTAGTTTTTATATTTATGTTAATCTTTAATTTTTACATATGGTACCTGTTATTTTCAGGGCATATGTTTTTCTGTCCATTTACTTTCAGCTTACCTAAATCTTTATAATTAAAGGTCATCTCCTGCAGTTGTGTCTTGTTTTTTCTATCAACTTTTATAATGTATGACCTTTTAAAATTAAAATATAATTAACATACAATGCTGTATTAGTTTCAGATGTACAATGCAATGATTCAACAATTCTATAAATTACTCAGTGCTCTTCATGCTAACTGTACTTGTTTCTCTTTTATTTCACCATCCTCCTACCCACCTCTCCTATGGCAATCACCAATTTGTTCTCTGTTTTTAAGAGTCTGTTTTTTTTTTGTTTTTCTTTTTTTTCTTTATTTGCTCATTTGTTTTATTTTTTAAGTTCCACATATTAATGAAATCATAAGGTATTTGTCTTTTTCTGTCTGACATTTCACTTAGCATTATACCCTCTAAGTCCACCCATGCTGCAAGTGGCAAGATCTCATTCTTTTTTATAGATGAGTAATATTCCAACATATATATCACATCTTCTTTATCCATTCATCCTTGATGGCCATTTGCGTTGCTTCCGTATCTTGGCTATTATAAATAATGCTTCAATTACTAAGGGTGCGTATATCTTTTTGAGTTAGTGTTTTTGGTTATTGGGGTAAATACCTAGTCATGGAATTACTGAACCATATGGTGAGATTATTTTTACATTTTCTTGAGGAACCTCCATACTGTTTTCCACATTGGCTGCATCAATTTATATTCCCACGAACAGCGCATGAGGGTTTCTGTTTTTCTACATCCTCACCAACACTTGTTATTTCTTGTCTTTTTAATTCTAGTTATTCTGACAGTTTTAAGGTGATATCTCATTGTGGTTTTCATTTTTATTTACCTGTTGATGAGTGATGTTGAGCATATTTTCATGTGTCTTTTGGCCATTTATATGTCTTCTTTGGCAAAATGTCTGTTCATGTCCTCTGTCCATCTTTCATTGTTTTATTTTTTTCTTTTTTGGTGTTGAGTTGTATAAGTTCTTTATATACTCTGGAATTAATCCCTTTTTGGATATATCATTTGAAAACATCTTCTTCCATTCAGATGATCTTTGACTTTTAATGGACCTACTTAATACACATATTTAGATAATTATATTTAACGTAAGTATCAATATGAATGGGATTTGGTGTGTCATTTTACTATTTTTGGTTTATTCAATCTTACTTTGTTATTCTTTTTTTTTTTTTTTTATTTTTTTTATTTTTGGGATAGAGAGAGACAGAGCATGAACGGGGGAGGGGCAGAGAGAGAGGGAGACACAGAACCGGAAACAGGCTCCAGGCTCTGAGCCATCAGCCCAAGAGCCTGACGCGGGGCTCGAACTCACGGACCGCGAGATCGTGACCTGGCTGAAGTCGGACGCTTAACCGACTGCGCCACCCAGGCGCCCCGTTACTTTGTTATTCTATTTCTACTTTCCTAGAATCAGATATCCAGTTATATACTGGCTTTTTTTTTTTTTAATTTTTTTTTAACGTTTATTTATTTTTGAGACAGAGGGAGACAGAGCATGAATGGGGGAGGGTCAGAGAGAGGGAGACACAGAATCTGACACAGGCTCCAGGCTCTGAGCTGTCAGCACAGAGCCCGACGCGGGGCTCGAACTCACGGACCGCGAGATCATGACCTGAGCCGAAGTCGGCCGCTTAACCGACTGAGCCACCCAGGTGCCCCTATACTGGCTTTTTAAATATCTTAACTAAGACACAGCTGACATGTAATAATCAGCACACATTAAAAGTGCACAGTTTGATAAGTTTCGACATATGAATAGATCTATGTAATCATAACTACACTCAATATAATAAACATATAAATCCTCCCCACATTTTTCTTTTTGTAAACCTTTTCTCTTATCCGCAAGCAACCACAGACCAGGATTGTTCAAGAGCAGCACTTTCACTTTTTGGTCTGGATAATGTCTTGTGCATGGTAGGTCATTTTGCAGCATCTCTGGTCTCTACCTCTGGCCACTTTCTCATTATATTCACAATGGTTACCTACACATTTCTTACCCCAAATAATCAGTTTCCTTGAAATACTTTAATCATAAACAATAGATCAATACAAAAGACAATCTGATAAATCACAAATGAAGGAATGAGGAAAATCAAATAAATTTGGGTTCTGCAAACAATATCAGTTATTAAGATACCTTTTCTATCTGTAAGAAATCCACAGTATATAATGCAAAAGAATCCCAAAACAATGATTTCATTTTACCCACAACCCACATAGCCCAGACTTAGGTTGAGAAAATTCAGGCAAATAGTCGTATGATACATACTTACTAAATAAAAAGACTTCACAACAGTGAGCACAAGATGAATCTGTAAATAAATTTATCATTTATAATGGCTTATGCATTAACTTTTTGCATGCATTTGGCTTTGCATTTTACATTTAAATAAAAACAAATTACAACTTTTGAGGGGAGAAAAAAAAAGATTTGTTAAATGGAATGAAGGAAATCTCATTTAAAATTGAATTGGGAAGGGTCTCATGGGTGGCTCCATTGGTTAAGCCTCTAACTTTGCCCTAGGTCATGATCTGGCCATTCCTGAGTTCAAGTCCTGCATCAGGCTCTGTGCTGACAGCTCAAAGCCTGGAGCTTGTTTCGGATTCTATGGCTCCCTCACTCTCTCCACCCATCCCCCACTCATGCTCTGTCTCTCTCACTCTCAAAAATAAATAAACACTAAAAAAAAAAAAAATCTAATTGGGAGGGCAAGAGGAGAAGCATTCACACCCTACCAACTCACGATCAATTGCAGAACTCAAGAGGAAGAAGTCACCCTGCATTTTCCAATAAGAAGACTACTTTACTAATCCATCAGGAGGGAGGATGATTCCTCTTCTTGGTGAAAAACATCTCAGTCAGGGAGAAACTGCTACAACTCAACAAATGAGAAACTGTCACCACTCTGAACTCTCATTTTCCTCCAAAGTACTTTCATTCAAAATAGCCCTTCCCAACTTCCTCCATATTTTTTCTATAAAGTAATGTCCTTGTCCTCTATTCTCTGGACTTGTCTATGGTTTTGAGATAGCTTGCATGTCCCAAACTGCAATTCCTCTACTATCTTCAAATAAAACTATTTTGCTGGTAAATAATTTGTTGTTTTATTTTCAAGTTCAACAGAATATTTTAGAAAGTCTAAGATAGGTTATTTTTTTAACACCATGTATTCTGTGGTGCAAACTTTTAATATAATAAGTGTTCTAGATATTTAGTGATGTGAAATAAACTACCCCATACTTAGGCACAAGATAAATAGCATTCCCTTATTTTTACCATCTATCATAATCTCAGGATTGACTGGATTCTACTAATCTGTCACTGGTCAGAGTCTCTCATTCAGACAGTGGCTTGTGCTGGAGTCATTTAAAAAGTTCCTTATTCACTGTTTGGTGTCTGGTTTAGTAGGGAAACAGTTGGGAGTAGTTCAGACTCCTAGCACATCTTACTCTGTTTGCTCTCCTTAGCCCTGTAGCCTCCATGTAACTGAACTTCTTATTATGGAAGCTGGAGGGTCCCAGAGATGTGTTACAATAGAAACCAGCAGAAACTACATGTTTTTTTCTAACCTCATCTCACCAATTATCAGTCATCAGTAACCACTTTCACCACAGTCTAACCATTAAGTCATTCAAAGGAGGGGCATTATTAACTCCAACTCTATCAAAGGTGTATCAAAGTATTAACAAGTAAATTTACATCAAAGAGCATGCAATAGGTCATTTTTATTTACTTGAACTATAAATCTGTTAGGCAGCTAGTTAGGCATGAGCGAGGAGAGAGAAAGCAGATGCTGGTACACCTGCAGAGCCACCTCAGTCTCCCACCCCCAGGGAGGGTTAATAGCCACATCTTCAGAGCCACCACTAAAGGCTAACAGAACAGGAAAGGCCTAACCACAGAGCTGGCTCAAAAGCCAAAAGGGGACTTTTAAGAGCTGAGCATGCACACAAAGGTTGCAACTTGCCCTTAAGTATTTTCAAGGTCACAGTGAAAGCTCAGCAGACAATCATATATATACAGTATGTAAATAAGTACAATTATAACAGAATGCATCATGGGTAGGCACATATGCAGAGGCCAAAATGTTATAGAACCTCCAGCTGTCATTCAGAAATGTCAGTCAAAGCCACATTCACATGTACACAAAGCAGGCTTAAAAGGGTGAAGCTAGAGCTTCTAGGTGCCCTTGCCAATCTTATGCCGGTAATGGCCCACTTTCTTGAAAGTGTACTATCCTAATCTACTCAATGAACCCTATCTCCTCATTCTGATCTCAGGTCTTCCATTCTTTGATGCATCTGGGACAAGAACCGAGACAGCCAGGAACAAATCTATTTCTTTATTTAAAATTAAAAAAAAAAAATGATAATTACTTCAATCCTGACCTCATGAATTCATCATGAGGACTTTGGCTGTTCTAAATCTTCAGTATATCTGATTGTCTCATTCTACAGTTTTTCCATACCTGAGATATTACAGTTACATCGAACCTGTCCACTTGCATTCTGATGAGCAATAATGAAACCTTAGTTTACAAATATTTTCTCCCATTTGTAAGCAGGCATGTGCATGCAGAAGTCAAGAGCGAGGGTAATCCATTTCCACCACTTTCATTTCTGCACCATGCATTCACTAGGCAATACACTTTATCATTATTTTGCACAAATCAAGAGACTTTCAAGAAAATGCTATTATAATATTACGATAATCTGTGGTATTTCAATTTTTTTCACATTTCCCATGATGGAAAATATTAATTACAAAGTCATCATCTCTTTCTAGAACAATAGTTTGGAGGAACAGGTGCATGTGATCTTGGTCTCAGTCTGGAGCTCATTTCAATCAGCTCAGGCGGGCTGCATTTTTAAAGACAGCGCTATTAGTTGTCTCATTTGTTACAACCACTCTTTGCAATTCTCACATCTGTCAAAGTCCATACAAATAGCCCCCTAGAGGAAGCAGATGTTACAAAGTTATAATTTAGATGTTTGTTTTGACTTTTAGGCAAAATCTGGACAGCAAACATCCTGTTCTGTTAAGTAGCATTGTCAAATGCAAATGGGTGATGAATTTCTTTTATTGGTTTGTTACTGCTTTTGAAATGCTTATCTCTATAATTAGTACTAGGGAAAACATAATATTCTCAGAATGCTTAGCCTTTAAATAGATAGGGAAGTAGTGGGGCAGGGAGGGATGGAGGGATGTGATAGATAGCTGATAGATGATAGGTGGATATAATAGATGAGACAAATTTAAATAGATATTGATATATCTGAAAGTCAAGTGTGATTTTAAATTGTAATGATATAATAATGCTAAATTGGTTTAACAATATTCATAAATTTTTGATTTACCCAGAAAATATTACACCATTCATATTTTAATCAAAATAAAAAATATTAGATACTGATTACTGAAGGAAGAAGATAGACTTTTGCAAAATGTTAAATTAAGTTTTGGTTTTGATTTTATCTTGATTTTTACTTTGTTTATACAGCTTCTGTAAGCATATACCTATTATTTCTGAAGAATTAATGGCAGGTTAAGAAACCCTATTAGTTTTCACACTGCGGAATCTCGGGGTTTTTTTAAGTTTATTTATTTATTTTAAGAAAGACAGAAAGCACGAGCCGGGAGGAGCAGAGAGATAGGAAAAGAGAGAATCTCAAGCAGGCTCCACACTATCAGCTCCTTCCCACAAACCATGAGATCATGACCTGAGCTGAAATCAAGGGTTGGCCATTCAATCAACTGAACCACACAGGTAGCATTTTCATTTCGCAACTTATATTTTAATTTACAAAACACAAAGAAGTAAATGAACTAAATTTAATTTTTAGTTTGATATACCAGTAGACACATTTTCTGCTTAATCCTTAGCAGATGTCCTATGATGATAACATTAATGATGATAACAAAACCAAGCTACAGAACGCAATAGATAAACAAAGATCAGGACATACCTTTTACTGTATAGAATTTTTTTTTTTCCTGAAGTGATTTTGGTGTGTCAATATCCAAATGCAAATTTTTCCCTATTTTGGAATTCTAAAACATAAGTTTATTGTATAGAATTTTTACACAATTCTACATAGAATTTTTTTTTCTGAAGTGATTTTGGTGTGTCAATATCCAAAAATCAAATTTTTCCCTATTTTGGAATTCCAAAACATAAGTTTATTCTGCTTATATAATATTAGCCCTATTATAAATGTAATGAAAATATTAAAGCTACAGTGAATTGTCTATATATTCTTGTTTTCCCAAGTAGAAAAAGAATACTTATTTTTTCTACTAAGTTTATAGAAGATGGCATGATTTCTTTCTACAGTGAATGAAATCCACTTCATTTTCTTAATTCTTCCAAGCTAGGTTAAATGTTATTCTATCACATAAAAATGAGAAAATATCATCCTCCTTGTCTGTAAGTGAATATGAAAACTTATACAATTATTCGTGATTTTGTAAGTTACTAAGAATAAAAATTATAAAGTATTTCATATTTCTATGATACAAACCAAATCTAGATATTCATGTACATGTATGTTATGCCATATACTCAATTGCTTTTGAAAATTTTTCCTTAAAACAGGGGTTAGATTTTTTTTATTATGAAATTTATTGTCAAATTGGTTTCCATACAATACCCAGTGCTCATCCCAACAGGTGCCCTCCTCAATGCCCATCACCCACATTCCCGCCCCTACCACCCCCCATCAACCCTCAGTTTATTCTCAGTTTTTAAGAGTTTCTTATGGTTTGGCTCCCTCCCTCTCAACATGGGTTAAATTTTAATAATACAAATTTGCAGAATGCTGTCAATAATTGTTCACGTTCTTCTTTGTTTCTCCAAAATCATTAATATGATCATGATTTAAATATGATACTTAAAATAATGGCTTGTATTAATTAAAAATAAAATTTGAAAAGGGGTGACTGAGTCTGTTGGTTAAGTATCCGACCTCCGCTCAGGTCATTATCTCACGATTCATGGGTTTGAGCCCCATGTCGGGCTCTGTGCTGACAGCTCAGAGCCTGGAGCCTGCTTGCGATTCTGTGCCTCCCTCTCTCTCTGCCCCTCCCCCGCTCACGCTCTTTCTTTCAAAATAAATATGTAAACTTTAATTTTTTTTAATGTTTATTTATTTTTGAAAGAGAGAGACAGAGACAGAGCGTGAGGGGGGAGGGGCAGAGAGAGAGGGAGACACAGAATCCAGAGCAGGCTCCAGGCTCCACATTGTCAGCATGATCCTGACGCATGGTTCGACTCACCAACCATAAGATCATGACCTGAGCCGAAGCAGGATGCTTAACCGAAAGAGCCACCCAGGTGCCCCTAAATAAATAGACTTTTAAAAATAAAATGAAGTTATAGCATTAAATTAAGTCAGTGTGGTTAAGACACTGAACTCCTATTTAAAAATTGCCATTATATTGTTCTATTTCTATTTCCAACGGTATTTTATAAAGTTTTAACTATCATTTGCTAATGCTAATTTTTAAAAATCTGCACCAATTTGATAAAGCATGCTATATAATTCTTTTTGTACAACATTTTCAAGAACTTATTAAACACTTGAAATCCTCATTTGTTGAATGAATTGTTATATCTTGCCATTATTATTCTAAGGGATTCACATGTATTTATCTGTTTTTGAAATCCATATATTTTTAAGTTTATTTATTTTTTGAGAGAAACAGCATGAAGGGAGGAGGGGCAGAGAGAGAAGTGGAGAAAGAATCCTAAGGAGGCCCTGCACATTCAGTGTGGAGCCTGATGTGGGGCAAAAATCCATGAACCATGAGATCAAGAGCTAAGCCTAAACCAAGATCAAGAGCTGGCCAATCAACTGACTGAGCCACCCAGATGCCCTTGAAATCCATATGTATATCATGAGTATTAGTATTCTAACATAATAATTATTAGAAAATTTCATTATCTTTTCATTTATTTTATGGTTAAATTTTGTATAAAGCATTTAAAATTATTTATGTTGTCTGTCATATCAGTATTTTTATGTGACTTATTAGTTATATTTAATCAATAGAACCATTTTTATCCCAATATGATACAAATGCATTTACTAAAGAATTATTCTGTTTTTTTTTAATTTACATTTCCTTAGACAATAATCACACATTGAAAGATCATGTTTAATATGTTAAGTTAAATTTATTTTAGTCCCCAATAATTAAAATTTGAGTAAATCATTATGAGGTAATTTAACTTAAATATTTGCTTATTTCAACAGTTATTATATTTCATGTGTATAGTATCAGTATTAGTGTCATGGTATGTCAAACATCATAAATTTTACATGGAAACATTCCTTCCTGTTATTCTTTTAAAATTCTTAATGTTCTTGTCCTATAATTCTTAATTTTTTTAAGTTTATTTATTTATTGTGAGAGAGACAGAGACAGCACAAGTCAAGGAGGGGCAGAGAAAGAGGGAGGCGGAGAATCCCAAGCAGACTCTGCACGGTCAACATGGAGCCCAATGCGGGGCTTGAACTCATGAAACTGTGAGATCATGACCTGAGCCAAAACCAAAAGTCAGATGCTTCCTGAGCTGAAACCAAAAGTCAGATGCTTAACCAAGTGAGCCACCCAGGTGCCCAGTCTTGTCTCATAATTCTTATATGCTGTTGGTTCACAAACTTGTCCCTGTACATGGAGGGCAAGGAGAGACTAAAGAAAGAGGCAGACCAATCCAGATTAGCAGGTAGCAGTATTCATAAGCAAGGGAACTTATTTATGGGGCTTGTCTTGGGTGGCAACAATAAAAGTAGACCTCCATACTCACCCATCAAGTCTTAAAAGTATATGTAGAGGCCTTAACTGGGTTTAGTCACAATTCAGTCCCATTGGTCTCAGTCCATCTACTCTCTCAAGGCTCCATGGAAGGGAGCCCAGTGTGGGTACAGTAGGCAGAGTGTACGTTCCAAGGAAGGGAGGGCTGAGGAACCTCTGATTTCCCTGTTGTAGATTTAGGGTCAACTGGTAGATGCATCCTCTTGATACGCACCTCTAACACATGCACATGAGTATGTAATTTTTTAACGTTTATTTCTTTTTGAGAGACAGAGAAACAGACCATGTGTGCATATGCGAGCAGGGGAGGGGCAGAGAGAGGGAGAGAGAGAATCCCAAGCAGGCTTCCTGTTGTTACCATGAAGCCTGACATGGGGCTCAATCCCACGAACCATGAGATTGTGACCTGAGCCGAAATCAAAAGTCAGACCCTCAACCGACTGAGCCACCCAGGTGCCCCATGAGTATGTATTAATACATGATGCATGCACACACACACACATAGTTATATATACTGAGTGTATTATATATAAATATATTGGTAAATAAAAAAATAAGAGCATGTATCTAATATCCTATTATGGACTGAATGTCTGTGTCTCAACCAATACTCATGTGTTGAACCCCTAACCCTCAATATAATCGTATTTGGGGGTAAGACTTTGGGGAGGTAATTAGGGTTCAATGATGTCATCTGAATAGAGCCATTATGACAGGATTAGTGCGTTTTTAAGGAGATGAAGAAGCCAGGGCTCTCTCTCTCCCATATGAGGATTCAAAAAGAAGGTTGCCATCTGTAAACCAGTAAGAGAACCTTCAACAAGAATCAACCATCGTGGCACCTTTATCTCTGGTTTCCAGCTTCCAGAATTGTAGTAAATCAATTTATGTTGGTTAATCCACCCACTCTATGGTATTTTGTCAATGCAGGCCAAACTGACTATGATATATTCTATTCCTATATCAATCAACGTAAAGAAAATTTGGGGAAATAGCACAGGTAGGTTTAAATGTATTTAAATATGCTCTTATTTATACTATAGTCTTACATATGTGGGAATCAAAACAAATAATTTTCAACATTATTAAAATAATTTCATTTTATTTTATTATAAACTTTAATTAATATAATAATATCAGAAACTGATTTTAAACCTATTAACTTTCTATACAAATATATGGGAGTAAAATATAATTAACTTATATAGCAAATAGCAAAAAAAGTTAATATCAAGCCAAACAGATACAAAATACAAATACAAATACAAAATACAAACAGAAAGCCAGTAATGAATATAAACATAATGTGTATCTATCTTTATGGATAAACTAGATACATGTTTAAAGGTTAAATGCAAAAAAATAAAATAAATAAACACAGATGTAAATTCCTTTAATCTTCCAGAGGGAAAAATGACTAATGAAGATACCTGAAAGTATTAAAAATATAGAAGACATTCTTTAAAAGCAGGTGTAGCACTGGTATTTTATAAAGAGAGCACATGATTGATATAATTAGACTAAAAGACCCTTTTATATTGGTAATGTATACATGCCACATCAAACATCTATTTTTATGAGACAAAATACATCACGCTGAAATACATTATAGTAAATATGTTACCAATTCTTTCTTTTTTTCTGGTTTCTTGTGTGGAATTTATTTTATATAGGTCACTGAGGTTTATTGTGTACTACTGTTACATTTGTCATGGTTTAATGAATGAAGCAGAAGTGCCCGACCTAAAGTCAGATTATGAGTATTTTGATAAAAATTATCTCCTTAGAGCATGACAAATGACTCAACAAGCCAGTTTCTTTCTAGAGACATATGGAAATGTCAGTTAAAGGTAAACTTTGTAGCTCTGCAAATGGTAGTGATTGAGGGAGCAGCATGACTAAGGTAGTGTGCTTATTAAGAATAACATGATAAAGTAGCCTGCATTTGTTCCTGTGTCCTGAATAAGCAGCTAGGCTCCAAATGAGGTTGTCTACCTCATGTGGTGTTAATAAAAGAAAAGAAATAATGAAAAGCCATGTTGCAATTAAAAAGGATAGACCACAAAACATATAAAATTGTATTCCATAGTATGTGGTAAAGATATCACTTAGTTGTGTGGATTCTATCCTGAAATAATTTAGACCAATAAGTAAAGGGAGTATCATTGCAAATGAAAAACTTCAAAAAACTACAAGTGACTAATTGTTTATATAAACAAGCACATAGACTGAATATTACTATGTTGTAGTAGGTTAAATATACAACTAAGTTATAATAAATACATGTGAGATATATTTTCATGTATTCACTAACTGCACATGTGTCACCAATCTGGAGAAGCCTTTGAGAAAAGATGAGTATTTCAGGTGATTTTAAAATATAAGGAGTTGTGCCTGGGTGGCTCAATTGGTTAAGCGTCTGACTTCGGCTCATGTCATGATCTCAACGGCTCATGGGTTCTAGTCCTGCATCCGGCTCTGTGGTGACAGTGTAGAGCTTGGAGCCTGCTTTGGACCCTGTGTCTCACTTTCTCTGCACCTCCCCCACTCACACTGTCTCTCTATCTCTCTCTTGCAAAAATAAATAAACATTAAAAAAATAAGATATAAGGAGTGTATCCCATTTTTATATTTTAAGTAAGAAAACAGAAAAATAAAAAGTATGTATCACAGGTATAAAATATGAAAATCCAACTGCCTTTCCCCAGAATTTCTGAGTGAAGTATGCGACAGAATAAGCATGAAAGTACCTCGACAGATGCTTGACACAGAATAGATAATTGCTACATGTTGGATCCCTCTCTTTAGATTTAATTTTCAAGTTTTCATTTCCCTTAAGTTTTTAGAAATTCTAGGAGTCACAGACTGAATTAAACTCCTCCAGAGAGCAGACAGGCTATATAATGAGCAAAACCACTGTACTGGTTGTAAGAAGATAAGGAATGGTAAGGCGTCGTATCATCACTGTGCCTTCACACTTACCAAGGTGTGTGCACAACCTCAACAAATTGATAAATCTGTATTTAAAAAAAAAAAATTAATGTTTTATTGATTTTTTTAAGAGAGAGAGAGCACAAGCAGGGGAGGGGCAGAGAGAATGGAAGACACAGAATCCGAAGGGGACTCCAGACTGAGCTGTCAGCACAGAGCCTGACGTGGGGCTAGAACTCATGAACTGTGAGATCATGACCTGAGCCGAAGTCAGTTGTTCAACCGACTGAACCACCCAGGTGCCCCAGAAAATCTGTATTTTTACTTAAACTTTTCTAAATTTCAATTTTTTGACAATTTAATCTTAATTAAAACACTGTAAAGAACAAATAAATCTTATTTGTAGAGCACAATAAGTTTGTAGCCTTTGATTTTGCTAATATACAAATTTGTTCATGATTATTGTCATGTTCTATGATGTTTATATTACAAGTAGCAGAAGGGAAAATGAAATTTTTTCTTGGTTATTATTTTAAGTATTGGCTGCTTAACAACAAAGGATGAAGGAACAGTCAATGTGATGTAAAAGAAATACAAAATAATAAGATTCTACTATAAATACTTGTTATAATAGTGATAATATAATTGATTTACTTTGATGTTCACTTTCCATACCTGAAAATGAAAAAATATGATTGGAAGATATTTAATATCTATTTAAATTCTCAAGTTCAAAGGTGAAAAATGGCATTGAAATTGTGTCTCAATGTTCAAACCTTTATACTAGTAAACCAGTTAGAATCAGCTGATAGGCTTTCTGTGAGGGATAACAAAGAAACTTCTTAAAGGCAGTTAATATGTATTATTTATCTTTATGTTTTTGGAATCAAATACTGGCCTCTTGAAAAGGTGGTGATTCCATATTGTTAAAAATGTTAAAAATATTTAATTCAATAAGCTTTAAAGTTAAATTTTGCACTGCTCTAAAAAAATCAATATAGGAATTTAAGGTGTCATTTATATCTCTCTGCATGCATAATTCTAAGTAAAGATATGAATAAAGTATGTAGTAAGAGAAGAATATTCTACAGAGAACATTAACTTTCCCACCAAAATTTTACTCATATTCTTCTTGACAGTATTGTATCATGTAAGGTATTTAACACATGAGTGAAAATATAGAACTAGAAAAAAATAATTCTTGACTATTTTTTCTAAATATTTTTAAAATAACTCCTAAAACAAACAAAAATTATCTCTTGCTCTTTATAGTAAAGAAAAACTGTGTATATCTATACCTATGTCTATATATTGATATCAATATTTTTATCTTCTATATTTAAGTGTAACAGTCCTGTATTTCAATGAGGAAAATTTTTATCCTTAAGCACGTATCCTACCAAAAATGGTATAATGATTAATGATAGAAAATGCCAGATGAATGGATATCATAAAAGCTGCCAAAACTTTGATTCTTTTGCAACTTACATTTTATCTTTCATATTCTCTTGATGTAGTTATACATTATTAATGCAGAAACCTGTTATTGCATTCATGAATAATTTAGGGTGTACAAAATGGCTGATGGAAGGTTGAGAAAGAAAAGATGCCAGCACAGAGTTGTGCAAAGCACAAAAACAAATGTTACTCTTAACACTGTGTTCCATGTGTTCAATCAATTGCCTTGTAAATTTTGGTGCTAACTCTGTGATTAAGTAAAGTGAGGAGATCTCTGGCTTCACTACTTAGGAGGATATACATTTTGTTTTTCCTTTTGGAATTTTCCTCTTATGTAAATTAACTTCTACAACAGAGTGAAAAGCATGTAGCTATATTAGGAATGGTTCTTATGGACAAAGCTGATTTACATTCATCAATATTATAACAATTTATTATATTACTAAAGTGCTTTATTAATTATCCAGTTTTATTTTGCTAATGAATACTACATTAAGATGATATATGTGAGAAATGTATGTTGACATTCTTTAATATATGTGTAAGTCTTAATATGTTTTGTCTAGATTAAATAGTTTCTGCCTAAGTTTAATGTGTGGTTCAAACAAAGGTGGACAGGGGCGCCTGGGTGGCTCAGTCAGTTGATGACCGACTTCCGCTCAGGTCATGATCTCACGGTTTGTGAGTTCGAGCCCCGTGTCGGGCTCTGTGCTGACAGCTCAGAGCCTGGAGCCTGCTTTGGATTCTATGTCTCCTTCTCTCTCTGCCCCTCCCCCATTTGTGCTCTGTCTCTCTCTGTCTCAGAAATAAACATAAAAAAAATTAAAAAACAAAAACAAAAAAAAAACAAAGGTGGACAAAACCATCCCAATCTCTTTCACAAAAAAATCATGTTTTTTTCATGTCGCCCATAAAAAGGGGGATATGACTAAAACAGGCTTTGTGTTAATTTATTAATCATTTAATTAGTGTAATTTTAATGAAACACTTCATGAAAACTTCTGATTCTGGTAACTGTAGGTTAATGCTGAAGGCCAACTTCTCTACTGAGGACACCAAAAATTATGAATAAAATAAAATAATAATTGAAATATGAACATCAAAGTGTTAACAGCATAATAAGGGTTTAATGGGCCACATTTTAGAAGAAAGGAAGAACCTATAAACATGTGTCTACACTTGAGTAGTTTTTGTATTCAGAGGCATTTTTCAATTCAGAAAATATCCACGTAGAAAATTGAGCTTCAGCTTTTATAGTAGAGAGAAATGGGAACATGGGTGTGCAGAGCCTGCTTAGCTAAAGAGGAGAGTCTACTCTATTTCTGTCTTAATCTGGGATCCCTTAAGGCTACTCCTTCAGACTGAGGGTGAAACAGACGTAAAACTACACCTTCAGCCTGTTCTACCTCAGGCCTAGAGTTTGGATTAAATTGTCCTTGTCTCCTAGTGCCCCCTGCCCTTCGAGTATCTAGCACAGAATTAAAGAATATATATTCTCAGAAAGTTAATATTATCCTAGATCTAAAATTCTTACTACAAATAAAGTTTTAAATTCTATATTAAGCACATACTCAATAGAAGCCAGGCACATAAGATTTTAAATACCATGCCTGAGAAACACAGAAATAACAGACAGTAGAAGCATATTCAAAAAGACAGATTTGAAAATGAGCACGTACTGTGTGATTACAGATTAGTTATAACTGAATAGAGAAAATGAACTACTTTAAGGTTAGAATAAATTTTCCAAAATTTTACCTGGGGTAATAAAAAAACTATCAAATATAGAGGAGGAGGAAATAGGAATATCTCATATATGTTTAATCTGAGTCCCAGTACCAGAAGAAAGAGAATAGTAAAAAGCGATATTTGAAAAGTTAATGAATGAGGTATTTTCCAAAAGGATGACAAATACAAATCAGAAAATTCTACAATCCCACAGAATCGTAAGCAGAATAAATAAAAAGAAATCATCATGAGATACTTCATGGTGAAGCTGCCGAAATGAAAAAGTGCAGGAAATATTAAGGAGTACCAGATAAAATGTAAGACTTCCATTAAAGGAGTGAAAGACTATAATTAATTTTCCAAAAACCAAATTGTCTGCTTAAAATACTGAAGTCACCAATGCACCACAGAAAATTGACTGTATTCTGTTATTCTATAATCCACACGCAAAAAATAAAAGACACAGAAAGTCATGGTCAATTGTGTGTCAATAAATCTGTTCATTGTGATAAATCTGAACAATTTCTAAGAATAATATAAATTACTAAGCCTAAACCAATAGTAATTACCAACATAATTACTCTTCCTTTTTCATGTCTTCCTGTACTTCTATCCTTTCATCTGAAGAATGTGGTACAATGTTCTATTTTTAGCAGCCATTTTAAAGAATTCTAATGATAAATTCTTTCAACTTTCATCTAAACATGTCTACATTTAACCTGCATTTTGAAAGATAACTTTATTGAATATAGCATTCTAGGTTGGCAAATATTGTTGTTTTGTTGTTATATTCAAAGATGTAAGATAATATCTCTTCATCCTTTCATTGTTGCTGAAAATATCATCAGCTTTATTGTTGCTCCTTTGGAAAAAAAAAATGATCTTTTAACTAGAGACTTTTTTTTTATGTAATTATTCATGCTTAGTGTAAATATTGATTTATGTATATAACAGGATGATAAATTTGAATATTATTTCAAGTTATTTACACTCACTTTTAGTAAAATCAAATGACCATGCTCTTCAGCCTTTTTAGGCTTTTTAGTGCCTCCAACTATGATCGGAATGATTTTTTCCACTGCACTGGTACTATGCTTTACCATAGGACTTGCTTTGTTCTATTGCACGTGGGCAGACGCCAAGTCTGCCAGGGTTAGCCAAGGACAATGATACGTCTTTGAAAGACATCGCAAGAAAAAAATAAAACATATACCTACATGCTGTCCATATAAATACATAGACATAAAGATATAGATATGGAAATATATATATACACACAAAAGAATCTAAATTATGTATGTAACTATATCATATATAATTTACATAATTAATTTTTTTTTATTCTCAAGTTAGTTAATATACAGTGTAGTCTTGGCTTCAGGAGTAGAACCCAGTGATTCATCTCTTACATATGACACCCAGTGTTCATCTCAAAAAGTGCCCTTCTTAATGCCATCCACCCCCACCCCACCATCAGCCTTCAATTTGTTCTCTATTTAAGAGTCTCCTATGGTTCGCCTCCCTCTCTGTTTTTATCTTATTTTTCCTTCCATTCCCCTATGTTCATTTGTTAGGTTTCTCAAATTCCACATATGAGTGAAACCAAATGATGTATGTCTTTCTCTGACATTTCATTAGCATAATACCCTCCAGTTCCATCCACGTTGTTGCAAATGGCAAGAGTACAAAGAAAAATTGAGAATGATAAATGAACTCATGTTTATATCAGAATATAATACCAAATGGTATTGGTCATGTTGTAGTTTCAAAATTTTTAGTGCTCTTCATTTAGATGAGATCATTTCTAACATACATACATGGATTTCATTCAGGAATTCTCCATACCTTTTATAGACTTCCATGAGAGCAGTTATGCTTCCCAATGGACTGATACGATCATCACTCAGTGAGTGTCAAATACAAGTTTTGACAGTATTAACTCTAAATTTTGACTTATTTCTTCATGTTTCTCAATCCTCTCAGTCCTTCTCCCTCTTTTTCATTATGAGATCCCCATGGATGAATCTACCCAAATGACTCTGCTTTTTCAGTAAATCGTAGGATATATTAAATTCAATAGGATGTTACAGGCAAATACCAATTAATCAAATCTAGTTCAACAACAGTAACAAGAAAATATTATGGAATATCAACCTCTGTGTCAGGGCTCCAAAAAAAAGCTCTTTCTTCTCTTAGCCAGGTGCAGATACCTAACTCTTATGGTAAGTCAATAGAAATTTAATTTTAGTCTTCTAATATTTAGGTGAATATGTCTTATCGAAATAATGGTTAACAATTTTGATATAACACTTGAGCCGTTTCTAGTATGTGAAAATTGATTTCTAAACTGTTAACCTGTTCAACATCATGCTTTTATTTTTATACATTCTAAAATTAAGTTTTTCTCCTAATATATCAGAGATAAAATATTGAATTCCCATATTGCTATTAATCTCTTTAGGAGTGCTCCTAGTGTAAAACCACTTAAAACCATAAATGGCATAGTGATTGAGAGGAAAGAGAAGTCATATGCAATATATTTGGTGATTCCCGAGTCAAACTTAAATGTTAAGTTAAATTAAGTTGACTATGATAAATTGGCAATATTAAAACAGGCGGACATGTTGTAGGATGCTGTAAAGTTAATGAATGATCTTAAGGCAATTAATTTGAGATAAAGTAACAGTGTGGTCCTTAAAAATGACGTGATTATTTTACAAAAGGGAAGAGGATGTAGACATGTAGAGAAGTAGAAGTATTATTACATCTTTCTTTAGTTATATAGAGTCTAATCGTTATGGAAGAAATTGTCCTTTTATGTGTTATATAATTCTCAGTTTTTCTGGAAATTTCTTTTTATAAACTTTTATTTTGGTATGAATTCAAGTTTATAGCAACGTGAGAATATGGTAAGAATCTCCTGTATACCTTTTAACTATATTCACCAATAAATTCCATTTTCCCAGCTATTTGTCTTATTAATCCTCTTATCTGTTCTCGGTCTATATCTCTTTCATTATTATTATTTTTAGTTATTATTTATTATTATTATTATTTATAGTTATTATTTTAATTTCCCTAATGATTGTTAGTGTTTAGCATCTTTTCAAGTGCTAATTGCAATACAAATGTCTTCTTTGTAAAGGATTTTCTCAGATCTTTCACCTGTTCATTATCGGGTTGCTTGTCTTCTTACCATTTGGGTTTTCTTATGTCTATATAGTCTTGATGCAAGTTCCTTTATCTAATATGCAATTTGCCAATATTTTTCCCTAGTCTGTTTCTTGTCTTTTCATTCTTCAATTAGTGTCTTTGGAGTAGCATTTTCTTTTTTTAATTTCAATGGCATATTGTTTTGGGCATGATATCTTAGAAATCTTTTCCTAATTCAAGGACATAAAGTTTTTCCTATGTTTTCTTCTAAATTTTACAAACAGTATTTGTTAGTGTTTTGGTTTTTTCATCATAAATTTGCTGCATATCATTAAGGGATAAAGACAAAATATCTTCAATATATAATTTGACTAACATGTACTAGTGACTGACATTTCAGAAAGTTGTGCACCATGAAGTTAATGAAGTTAGTATATGTAAAACTTCTAGAATGGAGTTTGTTTCATAATTGGCACAAAGTATCATGCTGTGCAATCAAACATGTTAATATGCTAAACTGCTTCAATAAAAATGTGATGCATGGTATGTATGTAATGAGACATATTAATGAGACTGTAAACACATACCAACATGTAATAATCACTATACAAGTTTGTTTCTGTGTTATTATCCTTTTTTCAAATTTGTAAATTTAGGTTCCTTTAATGGTATTGGCATTTATGAATCCTTAACAAATAGAATGCTTATAGCAGAAAAACAATTGGCTAATTTAGTAATATAGAAAAATGAATGGTAAAATCACTGGTACCATAGCAAAGTGGCAAATTATTGATTATAAATCATTTTAAAGAATTTATGTAAATAGTACTAATGTTCTCAGTGGTTATATATTTGGTTAATTAAAATATTTACATTTTCTGTATTTCCTACCTGGACTTTATTTAAATTTTTTAAATGTTTATTTATTTTTGAGAGAGAAACAGAGGGCAAGCAGCAGAGGGGGAGAGAAAGGGGGAGACACAGAATCTAAAGCAGGTTCCAGGCTCTGAGCTGTCAGCACAGAGCCGGACATGGGGCTCCAACCCATCCACCATGAGATCATGACCTGAGCCAAAGTAACTGACTGAGCCACCCAGGAGCCCCTGGATTTTATTTAATAGTTGATTATACTTTGGTATAAAAATGTACTCTTAAGGATTAATAACTTGAGGTTCTGAAAAATGGAATATTTTAAAATTAAGTGGTGCTAACACAGCCTTAAGCTAGAAAAAGATTGATTTATAACACATTTAAATTGTCAATATTTTATCATATATTTACTCCATTCATATCAGAATGAACAATATTAAAAATAAGTAATGTACGTAGCAGTTAATATTTTTGATGTGATTTTCAAAAGTAACTATTTTAATTAGGTCTTTTAAATTATATAGAAGTCTAGGGGCGCCTGGGTGGCTCAGTCGGCTAAGCGTCCGACTTCGGCTCAGGTCACGATCTCACTGTCCGTGGGTTCGAGCCCCGCGTCGGGCTCTGTGCTGACGGCTCAGAGCCTGGAGCCTGGTTCGGATTCTGTGTCTCCCTCTCTCTGACCCTCCCCCATTCATGCTCTGCCTCTCTCTGTCTCAAAAATAAATAAACGTTAAAAAAAAAATTTAAATTATATGGAAGTCTAGTGTAGCATTCTCTATTAAAGTTAAATGGCCAAGTGAAAATTTTATTTACTCAGAGCAACACTTTCAATGGGAGTATATCTATGTGTGTGTTTTTATATTTTTAATATAGATTTTGAAGTATTCTCTGATAAGTGTGAATGCAAAATCTACCACCACTGACACAAATGCGGAATAAATATTTGTTCATTATATATTTGGTTTCCATTATTGTCCACTATATTTCTCAATTTTATTCTGTTTAAATTATTTACTCATTATACAAGAATTCTCATGATGAATCACAAATGCCCAAATATAAGAATCACATATTCAGTACTTATGAGAAAATGATGCATAATTATTATGAATTTTTGATGTATACTCACGCACACACAAAACCCTAATGACTAATAGACACCTCTACATGAAAATATGTGAAAACTTGTATTTTAGGCCAAGGATTTTTAAACATATGTCTTTTTTAACAAAAATAAATGTGATATCTTATTTTGGATCTTTGAAAAACCTCTGTCAGAACTTCAGAAAAATGTGAACAGAGTCTATATGTGAAATTATAGGACTGTATTAATATCAATTTTGGATTTTGATAATTGTTCTATGGTTTAATAATATCTTCTCGTTTTTAAAGTATATTCATTGCAGTACTTACATAATAGTTTATATATAAAAACACATGTATACAGTCAATATTAATGCTAAAGAAAGAGGAAAGGGGAAAAAGGAGATAAATTATAATTAAGTATATATACATTATTTGGGGAATCTGTGTCTAATACTTATTCAGAAATTATTTTTGTAACTTTTAAAATACAAATTTTTCACAATAAAATATTTTATAATTGAGACTAATTCAGTGCTATAATTTTAAAAGAATATAAATATATCATGTTTTTATAAATTAAATAGTAATGAACATACAAATGAACATACAAATCTTCCTCATAAGGTTCCATAGCAATGCAAGAAACCAAATCAATATCCTGGCAAATGAAAAGTGACATGTATATCCTATATTCAATGAAAATTTTAAGCAATTAAGTTGCCTTTTATAACCTTCATATGCTCAATCCCCTAACTAACCTTTTCTCTATCTCTAGTGTTAGCTGATTTTAGATTAATGTATCATTTGATGTGCTTACCCTATACCAAATGTTCTGTGACAAATTATTTACAAATGTCAATGTTCCAATTTAAATCAGGGATGTTTTAATTTAAGTCAGATTTACTTTTCATTTAGTTTCCCTTGTGTTTTTAAATTCTTACTGCAAGGATCAGATTAAAAGTTTTAAATTAAAAAAAAAAAACAAAAAACAAACTATGAGATATTGATTAAACTAATGAAATGGTCTGTTGAAAGCATATCATCCATAATTAGCTACATTACTTTAATTTAATTCACTTAGTATTTTCCTATTTATGTTTTTCTATGCTTGTTCAAATAGGACACTTAGGTAAAAACAGTAATAAGCCTTAGATAGCTATGTAAAAAAGAAACTTGGAATACAGAATTAACTGAGACTTGATACTTGATTTGTATCCCAATCCATGATAATATTTACTATAGGTGCAAGAGATGATTTTACTGTTAAAAAACGGAGAGTAATTCTATATTTTCTACTGATTTTGTAAGAGATTAGTCTGTTTGCCACACTTCCTTTGGTAGATTCACCTACCCTCAAAACCCCTAACATCAGACCAACAAGTATTCTTGGGAGAAATTAATCAATAGTATCATCACACTTAGGAAAGACTTCTTCTCAAATGTAATTAAAATTGTGATATTTGGGGGTAATTTATCTACTATTTCTGTGTGACAACAGGACACCTGCCTTGTTTCTGCCTACTGTATCCTTTCCAGAGATAAATCTAAATACATTTAATGTATATTTGAGTTAATCTTATTTGACCTTTTTGTTATTTATTTATCTTTACTGTGCACTTTTGTTGAATTTTATCCAGTCTCATCATTTCCTTGGTATTTATGTTTTACTTTACAATTATTTCAGTGCTTAATCTAAAAATCACTAGTTGCATTTTGATGAAAGGCAAATATACATTTCCTAGGAAATGCAAAGACCTTGGAAAAATTCAACTGCATATAGTTCCCTTTTGAATTATATGTTTATTATGTATATTGGGGCGCCTCTGTGGCTCAGTTCATTAAGCGTCTGACTTTGGTTTATGTCATGATCTTGCAGTTCCTGGGTTCCAGCCCCACATCAGGCTCTGTACTTTCAGCTCAGACCCTGGAGCCTGCTTCAGATTCTGTGTCTCCCTCTCTCTCTGCCCCTCCTCTGCTCATGCGCGCGCTCTCTCTCTCTCTCTCTCTCTCTCTTTCTCTCCCTCTCCCTCTCTCTTTCTCTCTCTCTCTCTCAAAAACAAATAAACATTAGGGGCATCTGGGTGGCTCAGTCAGTTAAGCATCTGACTTTGGCTCAGGTCATGATCTCACGGTTCATGAGTTCAAGCCCTGCATCAGGCTCTGTGCTGACAGCCCAGAACCTGGAGCCTGCTTGATTCTGTCTCCCTTTCTGTCTGCTCCTCTCCCGCTCAGGCTCTGTCTCTCTGTCTCTCAAAAATAAACAAATATTTAAAAAATTAAAAATAATAACATTAAAAAAGATTTGTTTATTATGTATATTTTAATTATTTCTGTATGTTAAATTCACCAGACATTGTTACCCCAATATAGTCAATATTCATCTACATTTACTCAAATATGTAGCTCACTTTGCTCCTGAAGAATTATCTGTATCTGCTTTCTATTTACTTTCCTCCTATACCATCACACTTTACTCCAAACTATCTTACCCTTATTATCAAAAAAAATGATCAAGGACTCATTAAATAGACTTCTCATATCCAAATTACAACTATTTACTAGCCACCTGAGTTTTTAGCCATCTCATACTTAGAGTTTCTATGCCATAATTGTCTCATCTATGTAGTGAGTATTGAAAAAAAAAAAAAGTATGTACCTTATTTCTCATTCCAATAAATAAGTTAATATATTTAATGTGCTTAGAACAGCACCTGCACATATTAGGTATTATACTTGTGTTATTTTTATCACCACCAATGAAACAGTTCCTTCTAAGGACAATACTAAACAAGATATCTATTTACCAATTTTTATCTTTTGATAAGCATTTTACACTATGGTTGCAGCATCACTTTGGATACACATTTTTAAGCTTTTCTGGCCCATTTTCTCTTCCTCTTAGATTGTTACTTCCATGTTTCTTTTACAGAATTAATGTCTTCTTCCCCAACACTGATTGGATTCCTAAGGATTCTGTCTTCGTCTTTCTTCTCAATATATTGTGAGAAATATATTTGCCTAAGCAATCATATTTATGCCCACATGTTTAATTGCTGGGTATACACAAGTATTTCACTAATTTATAAATATTTCCCAGTTATATTACTTCTATATCAGACATATATATCCAAATGCCTACCTGGCTTCTCTCCTTTGAAATCTCAAAAACATATCAAACATCAAGTGTACTCTTCCCACAAAAATAGACTTAAATTTTCTTTCCAGTATCTTAGCAACAACATAATCAACAATCCAGTTATGTGATGGTAACAATTTGATGACATCTTTAACTTACCCTCACTCTCCATACCTAATTGGTCACCAGATGCTCTCAATAGAAACTTCTGATTATATCTAAAACAATTCAGGTTTCTCTGGATCCCTGAATATTTTCTTATCCCAATATAAATCTATATTCTTCATACCAATTTACAGTGATAGCCTCTATATATGATTTATTGTCATTCTGTCCCATCAATCAGAGGCAAATTCATTAATTTAAATATCCAAATAACTACTATAACTAATATTTTAAACTATTTTCTACTGCCCTGTTAACAAAGAATAATTTTTAAAAAACTTAATATGCCTTTATATTTTGGTACCTATCTCTGCCCGTCTGTACCTTGCAACAAACACACATCTTTGGTCTCATCATCGCAACTATATTACCCATATAATTCCTATAGGGCACCATGTTCTTTCCTATCATAGAGTCCTTGCACATGTTGTTCTGTTCTGTGTGGAAATCTCTTCTTTTGCCAAATTTGAGGCTACTAATACATAAGATTTAAGTTATTTCACTTCATTAGAAAAGATTTTCCATACATACTTGACTAGATCAAATTCTCCAACTGTAAAATTTCCTGTTACCACATATCTTTCTTCTTGTAACACCAGTCACAATTTGTACATGGCTGATTATTTTCATATTTTTCTGTGTATTTCATGGACATCTGTTTTTCCCATCTTTGGGTCTTTACGTCCTAGTATTTAAAAGGTTTATGAGGTTTATTGGATCCTGATTATGTATTTTTAGATCAATTAAGAGGTCTTGATTGAGATTCATCAAGTTATAAGTGAGAGAGAAGACAGGGGTTGAATGTATCACCACAGAGCAGAAAGCAAAGAGTATACTGACAGTCAATAAACTATTGGAAGAAGATGGGTCCACAAAGGATATTTGATAAGCCATGATAGAGAAAAAAAAATGTAAAAAGATGGAGTGGTTACATCAATAAAGTAGAAGATATTAAAGAATCAGTGAGTACAATATCCAGTGATCCTGAGAAATCAATAGACATGCAGAACATTTTCAGTGGAATTAACAATGCAAAAATAATTGGCTATCTTTTTAAAAAATAATTGTCCATCTTAATCACAGCATCGTGCAGTGCTATTTCACAAATAACACTGTATGAGTTTGATTACTAAGTAGGATATTACAAAGGAAATATAGACTCCTATTTAAGAATATTATCAGTGAAGAAAGACCATATAAGAGATGAATGAAGAGGAAAATTTTACCATTGTTATTTGAGATGTTCTATTTTTATATTAAATCAAAGAAATATAAAGATGAGGCTGAAGTTAATGGAAGAGGAGTGATTCCGAAAGCCTAGAACATGAGGAAAGAAGAGAAATCACAAGCTAGACACAATTAAGGTACATATGTGTGAATACAAAAACAAAAACAAAGCAAAACAAAAACAAAACAAACAAAAATTATATGATGGTGGAATTGGGTAGTTGAAAATTAAAATGGAATTGTATGTCAAGAAAAGGAACTAATGCAAGTTTTGCTTATCGTTATTGATCTTCTGTAAATTATCAAATTTCCCTTGGAAAATTAAAACAGAACGAGCTGAGAATATGCTCATGATGTTAGGATTGTAAAGTTAATTTAAAAAATTGGATTAGCAGATGAGGATCTTTAGAAGAAGTTAAAGGGAGGCAAGGTCGTCACTGACTACTGAGGAGCACTCAAAAGAAGTAAGAATATATCAATTCATAATGTGACATCTATATATGTATATCATCTATATCTTTATACATATACATTTTCCATTTTGTTGTCTATTTGTGAATTTATTTAGTTATACATTTACTTACTACTGATTTATGCTTATTTGTAGTTATACTAAGGATAGTGTTTATAAGAACTGAAGGCCATATTTTACTTGACCCAAAGCTGAAGTGTCTTATGGTGGAGAAAATAAGTCTATAATAGTAAGAAGAAAGAGGATAATGGAAGGTGAGTGCAATAAAAGGTAATGAAAGTGGCGGAATCGTCAATTTGTTGTGTGTGTAGGCCATGGATTCCCCTCCTCCTTGACAGCTTAGATTCTTCTTTTTCTCCAGGGTGCTCTTTTATTCACCTCTGTCACATTTCTCTGTCTTCATTATACCACTCCCACTGAAAGCCTAAGAGAACAAGAAAAAGAGAGGGAAAAAACAGAAAGAAAAGAGAGAAGAAAGAAAAAGAGGAAGGATTGAGAGATGAATAACCTATTTTGAGGAAATATACAAATATTCAAGATCAGAAATTCTTATATATTGAAGGTTTAACATGTTAAGTAGTTAAAAGTGAAGTCCTGAATTCAAGTGCAACTGTGATGATATAACCCTGTACTGAGAAAATACAGGAATAATAAGGATTAAAACACTGAATGAATGTAGTTAGAAAACTAGTTGAAGTGTTACAGTAAAGTAACAGAAGTGATATTTTGCAGTCATCTAAAATCATAAAATGTGTTAAGTACTGTAGCACATTCTGGAGCTACATCTCTGAAACAATATACAATTTTCTTACTTTTTTACATTTCCTATTTCTTTAAAATGGTATATAATCTGCAAGAGAAATTATTCAAGAATATTCATACTGAAATATTTGGAAGCATTTTGATGATTTGGGAAAATAAAAGAGATTATTGAGAATGATAGTCTCTGAAAATTATTGCCTAATACAGATTTTCATGGGTAGACAGGAAGTAAAAAAGGAAAGATAAATTAAGAAAATAAGGGAAGGAGAAAGAGAAAGAAAAAATGTAAACCTACGAAAAATAACAAATGATCACAGTTGAAATATGCAAAAAGTTTTATATTCAGTTACTTAGAAATGAGACACACTGATGTATATATTGTATATGCCACCTGTTAATAAATATTTAATGTCCAATGTGAGCTAGCTGGGGATTGCTAGTGGAGGTGTCTAGCTAAAGCGAAGGGTAATAATGAAGAATGCAAGGTAGATAGTCTTTGGAAGGAAGAGATTAAGAGCACAACACACATTTCTCCTGTCATTTGCAACTCCATGTTTAACTCTTCATATCATTTTAAATGTCCATTCAAATGTATTCACTTGACCAGCTGTTTTAAGTTTAAAACTGGGATTCTGTTAATTCCACCTGTGGAATCCTCCACATCCACTGTTAACACTTAGCTACTCTTCTGCAGCAGTTAACTCTCTGATTATGAACATGACGACTGAAGAGACATAATATTCAAAAGCCTGTCTTTTATCATGGTGATAAAGGATTGTGCAATATTAATTTTTTGAAAAAAATCGTTGATTAAGCTAACCTTTATTTTAAAATCTCAATGGTCTGGTTGTTTGGTATCTTGTTTTGTTTTGTTTTCATAGGTTTGCTTTTTTTTTGCTGTTATTTAGGGGAGTGGAGTTTCGTTAGTTGGCGAGTTTTCCTTACAGAGACAAAAAAAAAACAAACCATGAGCTTAAAAAAATCACTTAAAATCTTGGCATTTTAAATTATAAAAATGAGTGTGTAGTGGAGCGATGCTCTCTAAAATGTTCAACAGGAAAGCTTCAGAAGTAAATATTGTTAATTTCATTAAATTAATTTTGTCGCAATTTAATCGTATATTTTATTACTATAGAGCATTTATAAGTCCTCCAAATATACCTTTAATTGTGTCATATTTCCATATATAGAAAACACCGAATGTCACAGCTATGTGGGGAAACCTTTGTCATATCAGGTAACTTGACTTTAATAAAACTCAAGAAATATAAGAGTAAGAAAAGAACTATGAAATATAAAATACAATAACTAATCATTGCCCATAGACGACAAAAACAGACACACAGATCATGTTAAAACTAAAATAAAAAGCTCTTGCCGCTCACTAACTTGAGGGCAACAGTTTACCACAGGCAGCATATGTATATTTGTTAAGTCATATATCAGCAAAGCTCGGTAAGCAGTATGTGATATGTGCAGTTTTCTACGTAGATACAAAGGACGTGATGTACATCACCATTTAACTGTGATGGTTTATAAAGCAGTTGAGCTACCAAGTTATGCCACTCCTACTTAAAATAATATAAAATAATTGGCTTAGTTTAGTGGCATTTCAAAGTATTATACTGTGTTCACATTACGGTGTCTTAATGAATAGAATACTGATAATCAGGAAAATGATATGCCCCTTTACTCAAATTGATAGGCAATAATTCATGAAGAATCACCAAAAATGAAGTTGCAAGTCACATTTTATAGTAATTAAAATAATCTATATTGACATGAGAGGAAATTGCCATACTAGTCATATGCTTAATACTTACAAGTACAATTTTTTTTTCTGTAAGCCTTTAATAAAAAATAAGGAACAAATATATGTGGAATATTTTCTGAGATAGAGAAATCAACGGATATAAAACAGGCATGCCCTCAAAGACATTTCTCTCTAATTATGTAGTCAAGATATACACCAATGTTATCTTTAAGAAATATAGGATTCTAGGAAAAGGTGGAAGAAATATCACAGGACAATGTAGATAGAGTTTATCATTAATAATTTGTAACGATCTTTTTTTATGTAACCTTTAAATGACATGAGATATAAACACTGGTGGAGATGTATTGGGAAGGTCTAACAGAACAAGTGGGATTTGTTTGCGAGCTCTTAAAACAGGAAATGCTTTGTGAGTTGGAAGAAGTGTTTAGATACGTGAGAAATACTGAGGAGAAAGCTCAAAGGTACAAAAGTTCACATTGTAGTCCAAGTTGTTAAATAAATCAACTGCTTCGTGTTTAAAGAAGCAGTGTGTAATGGAACCGGATATTCAGTTTATGGCTTTCCTTTGTGAAGTCCCAGGAAATGTAGTCTAGGAAATGTTAATCATTTTCTAGACTTCACATACATCTTCATAGATATATATATTTATATTTGATCCTACAGTGTCACAAAATTCAGCTATGGCAGCACTGCATTCCTTTTCCTAAAACATCCTCTTCAATATAATATGCTGTAAAAGATAATAAAACCCAACTATACATTAATTTATTCATTAATTTGATATTTACGAGCTGTCATTTTGATAGATACTGTAAGTATACAAATATTGTGACTCAATAAATTAGAAGCATTTTCGTGTTAGAGTGGGAATGCAAGGGAACAGTATATCAACTCTGAATCAATAAAGGTCTCAGAGATGTGCTCCCCCATGATCAGTCTTGAAAGCATATATTACCACACAAGGGATATTGACAAGAATACATTCACAGCATTGGTCAGTGACTGAAAATAGAAAGAAGATTACAGGATGTCCTCAAAGTTAACTGTACTACTTTGAGATTCAGAGAAATTCGGTGTTATTGAATAAAGGGAGTTTTAAGGTAAGAGAATTAGTTCTAAAAATAATTACCTTTCAATTATGTCTTCTTTTAATGATAATGAAACAAAGAGATATGAAATTCTTTATTCAGACCTGAAATAATGAATGATATATATGTTGTCAAATAATGTTATCTGTACTTTACATTGAAAATATGTTTAGATTAGCATAAATATATGCAAATATAACAGTCATCTACTTAATAGCTTAGTTAGCTTATATGTTGAGGTTTGGGCAAATAAAAAGATCTAACCTTGAAAAATAATTTTAGAACTAATTTGGATATAGACAAAAATCAGTAAGAGGCAGGTCAAAATGTGGACTTTATTTTCTGATAAACCTGATTACAAAAATTGTCTTCATCCTTTCATATATTTAGTTACCTTATTTTTAAAGCAGACATAGATTTACCCACTCTGAAACATACAAAACTACAACACTGCTGATCGATTCTACAGGAGCAAGCAAGCCCCTTCAAATATGGCCACAAACCCACCAAAGGCAAACAACCTAAAGGAAGACTGATGAGGTATTGTGATATAGCTACCTAATTCCTTACCACAAATCCACTCGTATAATTCATTCCTGTGCCACTAGGGAGAAAGGCGTGAGAGGGTAGGACATGAGGTCAGTGGGGTAAATCTAGTAGATGTTCCTCCAGATGAGAATATAAGTATGGAACTATCGTCTTCTTTCACATTATAAAAGTAACCTTTAAAAAGAACAGTAATGGGCACCTGGATGGATCAGTCAGTTAAGCATCCGACTCCTGAGTTTGGCTCAGGACATGATCTCAGTCATGAGATCGAGCCCCACATCCAGCTTTGCCTCTGAACTGAGTGTGTAGCCTGCTTAAGTCTTTGCCTGCCCCTCCCCCACTTGTACACATACACTCTCTCAAAAAAAAAAAAATTGAAAAACAAAATAAAAAGAACATTAAAAATAAAAGCAGAATGTAAGACAATTATTTGCAACTGGGCCTTTGTGCATGCTATTGCTTCTCTCTGAGATTCTATGACCTTGTCTCTTTCCACTTGACAGACAAACATCATTTACTAAGGGAAGATTTCCTAGGCAACCACCACCCTCATCCTGCATACATACGCACTTAGAACTCAGTTTGGGTATCGTTTTCTCCCTTTTGTACATCACAAACATTTGATTGAATAAATGTCCCCGTTGGCATTTACATGTACAATAGTGTTTTAGTTTTTCTGTTTAGTTATTTATTTTTCGAGGGGGAGGGCAAGTCAGGGAAGGGCAAAGAGAGTGGGAGACAAAACTCCCAAGTAGGCTGTGTGCTGGCAGAGCTGCCACGAACCGCGAGATCATGACCTGAGCCGAAGCCAAGAGTCTGACACTTAACGAAGTCTTGAGCCACCAAGATGCCCCTACGCACATAGTGTGGTTTTTTAATCAGTGAAATTCTAAGCTGCAGGAAAGAAGAAACTGAGACTTTTGCTCCATACCCATTCAATTACCAAAACTAATAGATTGCCTGACAAAGAGAAATTTTAAAGTAAAAAAATTGTAAAGACATATTAATGAAACATTCAATAATACAATATTAAAATTCATTTTCCGCAAGTTAGGACAACATAAATAACTGCAAACTATATTTTTATGTCAAAATTGGCCTTTGAAGTATTACCAACCATTCACAATGACAGAAAAAATAAACTGCCTTATGATGAAGAAACATGGATGAATCTAAGGCATAATGATGAGTGAAAGAAGTCGGATGCAAAAGGACACCTACTATTTCTGTTTATATGAAGTTCAAGTAGAATGCAAAATTAATCTATGGTGATTTTGGACAAAATACAGATTACAGTGGAAGTAACTGCTGAGAGGAGGCTTGAGGAAATCTGTGATGCTGAAAAGTTATTTACCTTAGGTTATACATATGTAAAACTTCAACAAGCTGTACATCTAAAATTTGGATACATGTTGCCTATAAGTTATAACACAATTTTCAAGTTAACTTTAAAGAATGAAAGATTACCTTGGATAAACTTGGATATTTTCAATTCCGTATGAATTTAAAATCAACTTTTCAGTTTACACAAAACCATCAATTTATAACAATACTATATTGAATCAAGGAATGATATTTAGGCAGAATTGACATATTTTACAATATTGCACAGAATCAACATTTAAAAATGTATAATAATTAGTCTTCTAAGCAATGCACTTGATGCCTTCCTTTAAATTTTCTTCAATTTAATAAGTCTATAATTTTCTGTCTCGAAATCTTGCATATATTATGTTACTTATATACTTTTTTGTTTTCAAAGCTATTGTAAGTGACACTTTTCCTAAAACTATGTTGTAATTGCTTATAGTTATTGGGTATCAGTAAATTTATTTTCATATTGAACCTGTACATTATAAATGTACACTAATGTACTAAATGTACAATGTTACACTATTGGATTATCTAGATAGAAAATTACACCATTTATAAACAAAAATAGTTTATTTCTATTTCTTAAACTTTTAATTTCCTTTTATCTTATTTTATTGTCAATGTACTTCAACCCAGTGTTATACTGATGCAGCGATAATGGAAATGCTTTTCTTATTTCCCATTTCAGTGGAAAATACTGAAATTATATATGCTGGAGGGGCGCATGGGTGGCTCAGCCAGTTTAGGGTCCAACTTCTCATTTCCATTCAGGTCATGATCCCAGGGTAGTGGGACCCAGTCCCACGTCGGGCTCCACACTGTGTGTAGAGCCTGCTTAAGATTCTCTCTCTCCCTCTGCCCCTCTCCGCTGCTTGCATTCACTCTCTCTCTCTCTCAAATAAAAAATAAAAATAAATAAAAATAAAAATCATATATACATATATGTATATATGCATATACATATTAGACTGTTATTAGCTGAAAATAAACTTAGAATTGTTAAGTCTTCTACATAGAGTGATTCTTTTATCATTATGAAACATCCCTTTTTATCTTTCATAATGTTTCTTGCTTTAAAATCTACTGTTCCCTTGTGGGAAAAAAGTTATAGCAGATCTCTTTAGCTATTGTATATATGCTATATACTTTGTCCTTTTACTTACTTTGTAATGATACTTTGTGTCATTATTTTTAATTTGTACCTTCTTTTAAGGTAATGTGCATTTTTTTTTTTTTACTGACTCTTGTCAGTCTCAACCATTGATTTCTTAATGGAAATATTTGTTTTTGTTTCTTACAATACAATGTAATTGTTGATGCATTTGGATTTATAAGTCATTTTGCCATCTATGTTCTAGTTGTTTTATTTATTCATTTGCCTCTCCTTTTTGGTCAGCTATTAAATTAATGTTTGTAATATTTTATATATATATATATATATATATATATATATATATATATATAATCAACTAGCTAATCCTATACTATTTTACTATTATTATAATGATTACCCTAGAGATTTCTACATACATCCTTGTCATATTGTAACTAAAATTATTATTTTACCACCTACTGGTCAATGTGAGAAATTGAAAGGTTACCTCTTATTTATTTCTCTCTCTTTTCTGATAATGGTGCTTTGTCTTATTCCTATGTATATTTAAATTTCTCAAGATAGTATGGCTATCAGTGTAGACTATATTAATTTAATACATATATTTAACCTTTGTATTTCTATTCATTTCTTCTTGCATCAATATGGAATAATTTTCCTCTGACCTAAAAAATTGTTTTTTATGTTTTCCATTGTAATGTTACACTAGTGACACATGTCCTTAGTTGGTTTTTCTAAAATTGTATTTATTTTCTCTCTTATTTAAAGAAAAATTTTGCTGGGTTTAGAGTCCCATGTTGGCATTATTCTTTTTTTCAGCATGTTGATGACATAATTTGATAGCTTTCTATTATTTATGCCTTATTTTATTTTTACTGGTAAGTAAACTACCATTCTTACATTGTTCTTTGCTTTCTAGCTACTTTTAAAATTTTGTTTATTTTATATCATCAGTTTTCATATAATACGCCAGATGTATTTCTTTTTAAATTTGCGGCACTTTGTAAAACTTCCAAAAGCTGAATATAAAGCCTTTTTTCAATTTTGGAAATTTTTTTCCAATTTTTCAATTTTTTTCAATTTTTCAAATTTTGGAAAATTTTCACAATTATTCCTTTAAATATTTTTCGTATCTATTATCCTGTATTCTTTGCAGACTCCTTATGAACCCTTCTATTACTATTTAAATTCTTATAATAATCATTTATTTTAAAGCATAAATCTTATTCATCAATCACTTCTGTATTTCATTCTACTGTCTTATTTGAATTGCTACTGTTTTATCTTTCTGAAAATCTCATTATTTTTTATTGAATGCTGGGTTATTTTTGTTTCCAAAGAAAAAACTGAGGAACAATTTATGGTTCTGCTGAGGTTATCTTCCAGAAAGAAGTTAATATTGCCTTTGGAAGCAAGTTTAATTATGGTTGATCATCTTAAACTAGTTAGTTTAAATCATCTTAAACCAGCTCTCATTAGGGCTTAGTTTTGCTGTAGATAAGGTCATGTCTATTTCTCATTCATGCTTACTGCTATGTAAGTTTTAGAAGGGCCCCAAAGAAGAGACATGGTATGTTTAACCAGGCCCCTCTTAATTGACAGTTCTAAACTCCAATTTCACTGCTGCCCTACATAACTCAGGATAGTTCAACTTAACTTATAAGGTTCTCATTAACGGCTTTCTTCTCATACTCCTACAATTCAGCTGTAGTTTTTTGGGTTCGCCATTTACTCAAGAGGAAAATTAATGCCAAAAATGTGTTTAATCTCTCTGAGTTTCTAACTCTCTGGGATCTTGATCAATAGTCCAAGGCTTTGGTAACCTTGAAGAACATTTGTTTCATACAATCTAGTCTACCATAGCTGAAAGTGGAATTCTTTATAATGATAAAAGAAAAAAAATACTCTTTCTGAAATTGTCTGAATATAGCAGAGCTGAATATTTAAATATACAACATATTAAATATCATAAGCTAATCCATTTTCTTACTTGCAGATCAAAAAAAAGGTCTAACAGTAGATTCATATGTATGATGTAGGAAAAATACAACACAGTAACAATAACAATAAAACATGCAACATAATATTGTCATGCCTCTGGATCTTTAAACTTCATTATTGCCTAGATCTGGATGTGTGTTGTGTCCCTTTCAACACTTGGTATCATGGGCTGCATATTTCTGAGATTATCATCTAGAAATATCATCATGTTTTGTGTTTCCTATAGTATCACCTTTTAGAAAGTTAACTCTTTTATGTATGTTCCCAAAGTACTTCTTAATTTGTTTTCTTGTTGTTGACATTTCAAGTGTTTATTTAAATTCTAGTTAACATATAGGGTAATATTTGTTTCAGGTATAGAATTTAGTGATTCATTATTTACATCCCAACAAGTGCCTTCCTTAATGCCCATCACCCATTTAGCCCATCCTTGCCCACTTCCCCTCCAACAACCCTTAGTTTGTTCTCTATGGTTAAGAGTCTCTTATGGCTTGCCTCCCTATCTCTTTTTCTTTTTTTCCCCTTCCTCTATCTTCATTTGTTTTGTTTCTTAGATACCACATATGAGTGAAATCATATGGCATTTGTCTTTCTCTGACTGACTTATTTCACTTAGCATAATACACTCTAGCTACATCCACTTGCAAATGGCAAGATTTCATCCTTTTTGATGACAGAGTAATATTCCATCACACACACACACACACCTCACCTTCTTTATCCATTCATTGGTTGATGGAAATTTGGGCTCTACCAATAATACGGCTATTGTTGATAGTGATGCTATAAACATTGGCATACATGCATCCCTTCAAACCACTATTTCTGTGTCCTTTGGGTAAATATCTAGTAATGCAATTGTTTGGTCATAGGATAATTCTATTTTTTAATTTTCTGAGGAACCACCATACTGTTTTACAAAGTACTTGTTAACACATGCATCCACTAATGCATTTATCCCATTGATCAAAATTTTTTCATTGCCATCCTTTTGTTTTTTGTTTGTTTTGTTTTGTTTTCCTGCTAGATGATGAATTCCTCTAGAATAGGAATTATCCATCAGAATAGCAGAGACATCTATCACAGTGAAAAATCAGGCACTCAGTATAATTACTGATTCTTAAAACAGGATCCACAAGACACCAGTAAAAAAAAAAAAAACACAAAAAAACAAAAACAAAAACAAAAAAAACTCGTAAGTAAAATATCAGACCAGGAATTTAAAACAACAATGATTAATATGCTAAGAATTCTAATGTAAAAAGTACACAATTTGGAAAAACAGATAGTTATGTATAGAGAGAGATGAAAATTCTAATAAAAGAATCCAAAAGAAATGCTAGAAATTGAAAACAATATAACAGAAAGAAAGAATGCTTGTTGCAAAAAAAAAAAAAAAAAGTATCTTCAATAAAAACATTTATCTTGAATGGGGAAAAAAAATTCCATAGAGAGTGAGCCCATGATCTTGGATGAAAAACAAACAAAAAATTACACTTTATTTTCACTAATGTCTAAGTGAAATTTAGTATTTTATTTAGCTATACATATAGGTAAGAAATGATATTAGTATTAGCAGTATCTGTGATTTTGTTACCACTAAACACCCAAGATAGTTTCATAGCAAAGTATGGGGTTTATTTCAAGAAATTTTGAAATATGATTTAATGTCCCTGCTTTGCAATGATGGTAATTATTAATAAGTCACTAGATCATTTTATTTACTATTTTAATGGAGAATGATAGACAGACAGACCAAGTGATCAATAGGTCAGTAGATAGAGAAATAGATGACTATTTCAATACAATGTTTGTAATTACATCTATTTTAGATATTTAAAAATATTATTCTAAGAAGATGGTCCATAGACTTCCCAAGAATAAAGACTTCATGACAAAGATGTGTAAGTACCCCTGGAAAACATGTTTTTTGAAGAAAGAATATCAAAAATGCTTTATCGGTGTTAGACAACAATTTGTTTTCATTTATATTAAAAATTAAATATTTTTCACAGGATATAAATTCTGTTTTAGTATAGCTTGCTTATTTAAAAAAATAAAAATTAACTTTAGCATTCCACTACTTATTTGGCGCTTTGAAAACAAAATTTAGGCCATGGTATTCACTTTCTCATGGATGATATGATTACACATTCAAAATGACAACTTTAAGCAGAGAAAGTCCCAGAAAATTCCATGTGTTAATTTATTTATTTTTTGGCTTGCCTAATTTCCAAGACAGATTAACCCAATAGTGAAAGCTCTTATCTCTTAAACTATTCTATTTTTAAAAATGAAAAAGAAAAGTTGAAGTCATATACTGGGCAGTTCTGTCTCTCTCCCTCTCCACCTTCTCTCCCACCCAATAAAAAAATACAAGAATGTTGGTTAAATATTCCTCAGACCTTATGGCCTTAATTCAAGAAGGTATTTAACTGCACTAACACTAAATAAGAAATTTTATCCAATTAAACTGTGAACTGAAAAAAAATTAATAATAAAATAATGATGAATATTTTCTTAAAACATTTGTTTTCCAATTGGATCATAACCATGCAAATCCAAAAACCTACATAAAAATAGAAATATTTACCTGTAATGTTAAAATTTTTCTTATTCGTTATTCATTTGATAAAAACATAAATACATCCTAGTTCAACCCAGTAATTATAAAAATTTCAAGATTCACATCGAATATGAATAAAATGGTGACTTAAAAATGATACCAAGTTACACATATTTTAATCAGACCACAATTCAGTGTATTCAAATTAAATCACACAGAATGTGTAATCTAAAAATGGCCAAGAAAAAAATAAAACTTACTTCAGAAAACAATTTTCTTTCAACTTTAGACTACCAAAATAAAAAAAAAAGGAAAAGAAGAAAGAAAAGATAGAAAGAGGAGGAAGGAAGGGAGACAAAGCAAAAGCAAAAATCAAGTGCTGAATGGAAAAAATATATTAGTATTTTCTTAACTATTTACAGGAATTGCAACTTTACTATCTTGAAATTAACTGGTCAAGGCCTGTATTTGTCAAGTCCTTTACAGTAAGACATACTTTACTGAAGAACAGAGCATTTTTCTAGAATCAATTTTCATTTATTAGTGGGTTAATAAGGAGCTTATTGTTAGTATTTTCTCTTCCGTAGAGGTATTCTTAAGAACTAAGACATTATGAAGAACTAAGACATAATGATCCTAACACTTGCTTTAAATGATGATGAAGCTAACTTTATTAAGACCAAAAAAAAAAAAAAAGGAATCAGATTCATGTGTAGAAAATATTTCTCAAAGATATTAGAATTCCAATGCATACTATGCATATATGTGAAGCCAAAGGCTGAATTGTTGCACGTGAAGTTCCTTTTTTCTATTATAATATCTTATCTACAAATTGGATATGGTCATGTGTCACATAAATTCTGAATAAGAAGCTAGAATGTCAATTTTATCAAAGTTCCATCTGATTACAATGCAGAATAGCTTTAAGCAGAGGCCTTTGGGGGCCCTGCTTCCACTAATAGAGATATGGATAAATTATAAGCTTGCTTGCTGCAGAACCCATAACTTATACAGTAGTCTCTTTTGTAACAGAAGCACTAGAATAGAAATGAGATTTCACAACAATTTTTTTAGTATATCAAGGTTATTACATTGTGTGATTAAACTCATGTAAAATTAACAATCAAATACATTTGTTAATTAATTGTCAACGTTAAAAGATCCCCAACCCTCTCACAGACAAGACTGCCCATGCAACATAATCATAACTAATCACAAACGCCCAAATACATTGTTACTGTTTTATCCCAGAAGTGGAAGTCTTTAGGGGCTGAGCTAGGAACCTGGGGAGGGTTTAGCTTCCCAAAGAATAAAGAGGAAAAACACCCAATAAAGACAGTTTGTGTCTTTCTCATATATTCTGGCCAGAAATGTGAATGTAAGGCCTAAGGGATAAAGGAGACTCCAATAACATGAGAATAAAGTTGTATGCTAATAACTGAAGGACCTAGTTCTTTGACAACAACGTTGACTTGGAATACCAGGTTTAAACTCTTAGCCTTTAACATCTTTTCACTTATAAATAAACCCATCAACTGTTTCTTAAATTTTTTTAATGTTTATTTATTTTTGAGAGTGGGGAGAGACAGGAGAGGGAGACACAAAATCCAAAGTAGACTCCAGGCTGGCAGCTGGCAGCACAGAGCCAGGCACAGGGTTCAAATTCACAAACCATGAGATCATGACGTGAGTTGAAATCGGACACTTAACCAACGAAGCCACACAGGGCACCCCCCCCCCCAATATCTGCTTTTAATTATCCTTAGTGGATTAGATTTCTAACATATAATTTAAAGATTCACTTATTAGTCTATCATGTAATAGATCTCATAAACCATAGAAATTCTGAATTCCATAATCATGTATATTAAAGTACCTCAAATATAAAATAATTAGATTTATTGCAATCATGCTATACTTAAGTCCAAATTATATAAAATAATAATGAAGTTAATAAAGACTTTATAATTAAATATACATACACATATGTAACATAACACTGCTTGCCATTTTAAGTACCAGCAGTACCCATTAAAATAGCAACTTGTATACATAAAAACATTTCAAATTCATATACAATGCCACTTCCTCCTTAGAATTATGTTTATATCCTCATTATCATTACATACACTTTATTATTTTATAACATATGTTATAAATATTAGAAATTCTAGGACAAATTTTCTTGCTTTAAAGTATCCATTTAAATAAAAATAGTTCTATACATTTGCTTAGCATTCTCAAATATTTTAAAAAATTCTATTCAATGCATGATATTTCATGAAATTTTCAGTTAATTTAAAAATTGACCAGTAGTTACAGATGGATACTATTTTCCATTTTGCTCCTAGACACATTAATCAACCGGCAGGCATGTTGGGATCAATCAATTGCATCAGTTGTGTTCATTCATCTTTGTCCTGCCATTCATTCCATGGCAGCAAGGAGCACACTGTGTAATTGAATTTGGTTGAAATCTAATATAAGGGCAAACTGTGACACAGTAGCAATAATCAGTTTGATTCAAAAATTTTAGCAGTAATTTTTGTTTTCTGCGTTCAGCAAAAGGAGTAGGATATCTTATTCTGTATACTATCATAAGTGAGAGCTCTGGGGAAAAGGCACACAGCATGCTTTAGGACACATCAAGTGATCATAGATTCTCAGCTGAAAAATTAGAGATGGTTAGAGGAAGGAGAGTACTAAATACAATAAAATGTGTATAGAAAATAAGGGAATAAAGCTAAGGCTTCGAGGATTTCTCAAGATATATAAGAAAGTTTATGTCTTAAAATTTTCTTGTTAACTATACTGGAATTAAAAATATTTTTTCCATAAATACAGTCATGAATTTAGAGAAAGTTATGTGATACAATAAAGTTCCTTGTTTTAGAGATTTGGAGATTCTGAAAATTATATCTATACTATATATCTATAAGGCTAAGGCTACATCCATATTTATACATAATTGTGTTTAAAGCAAAGCTTTCTCTGGCTCTTTTTTTAAAGTTAATTTTGAAATGTGATCAAAACTAGCCTATGTGAATGAGAATAATCATCTGGAATTATTTGGTTTTATATTTTAAGAAAGCAACAAGTTTTCTCCATTCCACTTCTAGTCTAGAATTAAAGTAAATTTTTGGAGAGATTTGAGTCTACATATTCTACCTATTTACTCTATAAATTTTCCATCATACATTCTGGGTTACATTGAAATTTTCATTATTAATTTTTAAATGCCATTTCCTATATCATTATGATTTTCCCTTAACTAGGTAACTGAAAAAGTTTTTATCTCAAAATGATAAAGACTAAATTCAGAGACAAAAGATACTCAGACAAGTTTTTCCTATGGCTGGTTTCAATGGAAAATGCTCATTTTTTCAGTTTATTTTTTATTTTATTTATTTTTTGTTTCAAGTTTTCATTGAAATTCTAGTTATTTAGCATATAGGACGATATTGGTTTAGGAGAATTTAGTGATTCATCACTTACATATAACAGCCAGTGCTCATCACAAGTACCTTCCTTCACATCCATCACCCATTTAACCCATCCACCTGCTAACCTGCTCTCCAGCAATCCTCAGTTTTTTCTCTAATTAAAAGTCTCTTTGGGTTTGCCTCCCTCTTTTTTTCCTTTTCCTCTATGTTCATCTGTTTTGTTTCCAAATTCCACATGAATGAAATCATATGGCATTTTCTTTTTCTCTGACTTATTTTGCTTAGCATAATACATTGTAGCTCCATCCATGTCATTGCAAATGGCAAAATTACATTCTTTTTTATGGCTAATATTCCAGCGTGTGTGTGTGTGTGTGTGTGTGTGTGTGTGTGTGTGTGTGTGTAGACCACATCTCTTTATCCATTCATCAGTAGTTGGACATTTAGACTCTTTCCATAATTTGGCTATTGTTAATAATGCTTCTAAAGCATCAGGATGCATGTGCCCCTTTGAAAATGGTAAATACCTATTAGTGCAATTGTTGGGTTGTTCTATTTTTAGGATAGTTGTATTTTCAGCTTTGTGAGGAACCTCCATACTGTTTTCCAGAGTGGCTACACCAGTTTGCATTCCCACTAACAGTATAAGAGGGTTTCCCTTTCTCTGCATCCTCGCCAACATCTGTTGTTTCCTGTGTTGTGAATTTTAGCCACTCTGACAGGTGTGCAGTGGTATCTCATAGTAGTTTGGGCTTGTATTTCCCTGATGGTGAATGAGTGGAGCATCTTTTCATGTGTCTTTTGGCCACCTGCATGTCTTCTTTGGAAAAATGGCTCTTCGTGTCCTCTGCCCATTTCTTAGCTGGATTATTTGTTTTTTGGGCATTGAGTTTGATAAATTCTTTATACATTTTGGATACTTAACCCTTTATCACATATGTCATTTGAAAATATCTTCTCCCATTCTGAAGATTGCCTTTTACTTTTGTTGATTGTTACCTTCGCTGGGCAGAAGCTTTTTGCCTTGATGAAGTCCCGATAGTTCATATTTGCTTTTGTTTCCCTTGCCTCCAGACATGTGTCTAGTAAGAGGTTGCCTATGGACGATTCAAAGAGGTTGCTGCCTGTGTTCTCCTCTAGGATTTTGATGGTTTCCTGTCTCACATTTAGGTCTTTTGTCCATTTTGAATTTATTTTGTGTATGGTGTAAGAAAGTGGTCCAGTTTCATTCTTCTGCATGTTGCTGTCCAGGTTTCCCAACACCAATTGTTGAAGAGACTGTCTTTTTCCCATTGGATAGTCTTTCCTGCTTTGTTCAAGATCAGTCGACCATATAGTTGTGGGTCCCTATCCCGTCACTTTCAATCTGCAGGTGTCTTTAATTCTAAAATGACTCTTGTCAGCAGCACATAGGTGGGTCTTGTCTTTTTATCCATTCTGATACCCTATGTCTTTTGATTGGAACATTTAGTCCATTTGCATTATTGATAAAAATTTAGTGCCATTGTATTACCTATAGTCCATGTTTCTGGAGATTTTCTTTTTGTCTTTCTAGTCTTTGTTGCCTTTGGTCTTTCTTTCCCAGAGTCCCCTTTAATATTTCTTGCAGGGCTGGTTTAGTAGTCACGAACTCCTTTAGTTTTTGTTTCTGAGAAACTCTTTATCTGTCTATTCTGCATGATAGTCTTGCTGGATAAAGTATTCTTGGCTGCATATTTTTACCATCAGCGTGTTGAATATTTATTTCATGCCTCTCCCTTCTAGCCTGTCAGGTTTCTATGGAGAGATCCACTGCTAAACTGATTTTTCTTTCCTTGTAGGTTAGGGATTTCTTTTCCCTTGCTGCTTTAAGGATTCTTTCCTTATCTCTGTGTTTTGCAAATTTTAATATGATATGTCTTGGTATTGGTCTGCTTTTGTTGATTTTGATGGGAGCTTTCTGTGCCTCCTGGATTTGGATGGCTGTTTTCATCCCAGATTAGGGAAGTTTACAGATATAATTTCTCAAATAAACATTATGCCCCATTTCCCCTTCCTTCTTCTTCTTCTGGAACTCCTATGATACAAATATTATGCTTTATGAAGTTGCTGAGTTTTCTAAATCTACTTTCATGATCCAATATTTTTCCTTCTTTTCAGCTTCATTATTTTCTATAACTTTGTCTTCTGTATCACTTATTCATTTCTCTGCTTCCTCTATATCTGTGGTCATTACGTACAGTCAGTTTTGCATCCTGATTATAGCATTTTTTTTTTTTTTATTTTGCCCTGACTAGTTTTTAGGTCTTTTATCTCTGTGGTAAGAGACTCCCTGGAGTCTTTCATGCTTTTCTCTATCCCAGCTAGTATCCTTATGATTGTTGTTTTAAATTCTGGTTCAGCTTTTTCCGGAAGATGGCGGCGTAGGAGGACGGGGGGCTCACAGCGCGTCCTGCCGATCACTTAGATTCCACCTACACCTGCCTAAAGAACCCAGAAAACCGCCAGAGGATTAGCAGAAGGGAGTCTCCGGAGTCAAGCGCAGACTAGAGGCCCACGGAAGAGGGTAGGAAGGGCGGTGAGGCGATGCGCGCTCCACGGACTGGCGGGAGGGAGCCGGGGCGGAGGGGCGGCTCGCCGGCCAAGCAGAGCCCAATAGTCTGGCTGGCAAAAGCGGAGGGGCCGGACAGACTGTGTTCCGACAGCAAGCGCGACTTAGCATCTGGGAGGTCATAAGTTAACAGCTCTGCTCGGAAAGCGGGAAGGCTGGAGGACAAAGGGAGGGAGAGCTGCTGAGCCCCCGGACGGCAGAGCTCAGCTTGGCGGGGAACAAAGGCGCCAGCGCCATCTCCCCCGCCCATCCCCCAGCCAAAATCCCAAAGGGAACCAGTTCCTGCCAGGGAACTTGCTCGCTCCTCGCAAACACCCAACTCTGTGCTTCTGCGGAGCCAAACCTCCGGCAGTGGATCTGACTCCCTCCCGCTGCCACAGGGCTCCTCCCGAAGTGGATCACCTAAGGAGAAGCGAGCTAAGCCTGCCCCTCCAGCCCCCGTGCACCTTGCCTACCCACCCCAGCTAATACGCCAGATCCCCAGCAACACAAGCCTGGCAGTGTGCAAGTAGCCCAGACGGGACACGCCACCCCACAGTGAATCCCGCCCCTAGGAGAGGGGAAGAGAAGGCACACACCAGTCTGACTGTGGCCCCAGCAGTGGGCTGGGGGCAGACATCGGGTCGGACTGCGGCCCCGCCCACTAACTCCAGTTATACACCACAGCACAGGGGAAGTGCACTGCAGGTCCTCACCACACCAGGGACTCTCCAAAATGACCAAACGGAAGAATTCCCCTCAGAAGAATCTCCAGGAAATAACAACAGCTAATGAACTGATCAAAAAGGATTTAAATAATATAACAGAAAGTGAATTTAGAATAATAGTCATAAAATTAATCGCTGGGCTTGAAGACAGTATAAAGGACAGCAGAGAATCTCTTGCCACAAAGATCGAGGGACTAAGGAACAGTCACGAGGAGTTGAAAAACGCTTTAAACGAATTGCAAAACAAAATGGAATCCACGATGGCTCGGCTTGAAGAGGCAGAGGAGAGAATAGGTGAACTAGAAGATAAAGTTATGGAGAAAGAGGAAGCTGAAAGAAAGAGAGATAAAAAAATCCAGGAGTATGAGGGGAAAATTAGAGAACTAAGTGATACACTAAAAAAAAATAATATACGCATAATTGGTATCCCAGAGGAGGAAGAGAGAGGGAAGGGTGCTGAAGGGGTACTTGAACAAATTATAGCTGAGAACTTCCCTGAACTGGGGAAGGAAAAAGGCATTGAGATCCAAGAGGCACAGAGAACTCCCTTCAGACGTAACTTGAATCGATCTTCTGCACGACATATCATAGTGAAACTGGCAAAATACAAGGATAAAGAGAAAATTCTGAAAGCAGCAAGGGATAAACGTGCCCTCACATATAAAGGGAGACCTATAAGACTCGTGACTGATCTCTCCTTTGAAACTTGGCAGGCCAGAAAGGCTTGGCACGATATCTACAGTGTGCTAAACAGAAAAAATATGCAGCCGAGAATCCTTTATCCAGCAAGTCTGTCATTTAGAATAGAAGGAGAGATAAAGGTCTTCCCAAACAAACAAAAACTGAAGGAATTTGTCACCACGAAACCAGCCCTACAAGAGATCCTAAGGGGGATCCTGTGAGACAAAGTACCAGAGACATCACTACAAGCATAAAACATACAGACATCACAATGACTCTAAACCCATATCTTTCTATAATAACACTGAATGTAAATGGATTAAATGCGCCAACTAAAAGACATAGGGTATCAGAATGGATAAAAAAACAAGACCCATCTATTTGCTGTCTACAAGAGACTCATTTTAGATCTGAGGACACCTTTAGATTGAGAGTGAGGGGATGGAGAACTATTTATCATGCTCCTGGAAGCCAAAAGAAAGCTGGAGTAGCCATACTTATATCAGACAAACTAGACTTTAAATTAAAGGCTGTAACAAGAGATGAAGAAGGGCATTATATAATAATCACAGGGTCTATCCACCAGGAAGAGCTAACTATTATAAATGTCTATGCGCCAAATACCCGAGCCCCCAGATATATAAAACAATTACTCATAAACATAAGCAACCTTATTGATAAGAATGTGGTCATTGCAGGGGACTTTAACACCCCACTTACAGAAATGGATAGATCATCTAGACACACAGTCAATAAAGAAACAAGGGCCCTGAATGATACATTGGATCAGATGGACTTGACAGATATATTTAGAACTCTGCATCCCAAAGCAACAGAATATACTTTCTTCTCGAGTGCACATGGAACATTCTCCAAGATAGATCATATACTGGGTCACAAAACAGCCCTTCATAAGTTTACAAGAATTGAAATTATACCATGCATACTTTCAGACCACAATGCTATGAAGCTTGAAATCAACCACAGGAAAAAGTCTGGAAAACCTCCAAAAGCATGGAGGTTAAAGAACACCCTACTAACGAATGAGTGGGTCAACCAGGCAATTAGAGAAGAAATTAAAACATATATGGAAACAAACGAAATTGAAAATACAACAATCCAAACGCTTTGGGATGCAGCGAAGGCAGTCCTGAGAGGAAAATACATTGCAATCCAGGCCTATCTCAAGAAACAAGAAAAATCCCAAATACAAAACCTAACAGCACACCTAAAGGAACTAGAAGCAGAACAGCAAAGGCAGCCTAAACCCAGCAGAAGAAGAGAAATAATAAAGATCAGAGCAGAAATAAACAATATAGAATCTAAAAAAACTGTAGAGCAGATCAACGAAACCAAGAGTTGGTTTTTTGAAAAAATAAACAAAATTGACAAACCTCTAGCCAGGCTTCTCAAAAAGAAAAGGGAGATGACCCAAATAGATAAAATCATGAATGAAAATGGAATGATTACAACCAATCCCTCAGAGATACAAACAATTATCAGGGAATACTATGAAAAATTATATGCCAGCAAATTGGACAACCTGGAAGAAATGGACAAATTTCTAAACACCCACACTCTTCCAAAACTCAATCAGGAGGAAATAGAAAGCTTGAACAGACCCATAACCAGCGAAGAAATTGAATCGGTTATCAAAAATCTCCCAACAAATAAGAGTCCAGGACCAGATGGCTTCCCAGGGGAGTTCTACCAGACATTTAAAGCAGAGATAATACCTATCCTTCTCAAGCTATTCCAAGAAATAGAAAGGGAAGGAAAACTTCCAGACTCATTCTATGAAGCCAGTATTACTTTGATTCCTAAACCAGACAGAGACCCAGTAAAAAAAGAGAACTACAGGCCAATATCCCTGATGAATATGGATGCAAAAATTCTTAATAAGATACTAGCAAATCGAATTCAACAGCATATAAAAAGAATTATTCACCATGATCAAGTGGGATTCATTCCTGGGATGCAGGGCTGGTTCAACATTCGCAAATCGATCAACGTGATACATCACATTAACAAAAAAAAAAGAGAAGAATCATATGATCCTGTCAATCGATGCAGAAAAGGCCTTTGACAAAATCCAGCACCCTTTCTTAATAAAAACCCTTGAGAAAGTCGGGATAGAAGGAACATACTTAAAGATCATAAAGGCCATTTATGAAAAGCCCACAGCTAACATCATCCTCAACGGGGAAAAACTGAGAGCTTTTTCCCTGAGATCAGGAACACGACAGGGATGCCCACTGTCACCGCTGCTGTTCAATATAGTGCTGGAAGTTCTAGCATCAGCAATCAGACAACAAAAGGAAATCAAAGGCATCAAAATTGGCAAAGATGAAGTCAAGCTTTCGCTTTTTGCAGATGACATGATATTATACATGGAAAATCCGATAGACTCCACCAAAAGTCTGCTAGAACTGATACATGAATTCAGCAAAGTTGCAGGATACAAAATCAATGTGCAGAAATCAGTTGCATTCTTATACACTAACAATGAAGCAACAGAAAGACAAATGAAGAAACTGATCCCATTCACAATTGCACCAAGAAGCATAAAATACCTAGGAATAAATCTAACCAAAGATGTAAAAGATCTGTATGCTGAAAACTATAGAAAGCTTATGCAGATAATTGAAGAAGATATAAAGAAATGGAAAGACATTCCCTGCTCATGGATTGGAAGAATAAATATTGTCAAAATGTCAATACTACCCAAAGCTATCTACACATTCAATGCAATCCCAATCAAAATTGCACCAGCATTCTTCTCGAAACTAGAACAAGCAATCCTAAAATTCATATGGAACCACAAAAGGCCCCGAATAGCCAAAGTAATTTTGAAGAAGAAGACCAAAGCAGGAGGCATCACAATCCCAGACTTTAGCCTCTACTACAAAGCTGTCATCATCAAGACAGCATGGTATTGGCATAAAAACAGACACATAGACCAATGGAATAGAATAGAAACCCCAGAACTAGACCCACAAACGTATGGCCAACTCATCTTTGACAAAGCAGGAAAGAACATCCAATGGAAAAAAGACAGTCTCTTTAACAAATGGTGCTGGGAGAACTGGACAGCAACATGCAGAAGGTTGAAACTAGACCACTTTCTCACACCATTCACAAAAATAAACTCAAAATGGATAAAGGACCTGAATGTGAGACAGGAAACCATCAAAACCTTAGAGGAGAAAGCAGGAAAAGACCTCTCTGACCTCACCCGTAGCAATCTCTTACTCGGCACATCCCCAAAGGCAAGGGAATTAAAAGCAAAAGTGAATTACTGGGACCTTATGAAGATCAAAAGCTTCTGCACAGCAAAGGAAACAACCAACAAAACTAAAAGGCAACCAACGGAATGGGAAAAGATATTTGCAAATGACACATCGGACAAAGGGCTAGTATCCAAAATCTATAAAGAGCTCATCAAACTCCACACCCGAAAAACAAATAACCCAGTGAAGAAATGGGCAGAAAACATGAATAGACACTTCTCTAAAGAAGACATCCGGATGGCCAACAGGCACATGAAAAGATGTTCAACGTCGCTCCTTATCAGGGAAATACAAATCAAAACCACACTCAGATACCACCTCACGCCAGTCAGAGTGGCCAAAATGAAGAAATCAGGAGACTATAGATGCTGGAGAGGATGTGGAGAAACAGGAACCCTCTTGCACTGTTGGTGGGAAAGCAAATTGGTGCAGCCGCTCTGGAAAGCAGTGTGGAGGTTCCTCAGAAAATTAAAAATAGACCTACCCTATGACCCAGCAATAGCACTGCTAGGAATTTATCCAAGGGATACAGGAGTACTGATGCATAGGGGCACCTGTACCCCAATGTTTATAGCGGCACTCTCAACAATAGCCAAATTATGGAAAGAGCCTAAATGTCCATCAACTGATGAATGGATAAAGAAATTGTGGTTTATATACACAATGGAATACTACGTGGCAATGAGAAAAAATGAAATATGGCCTTTTGTAGCAACATGGATGGAACTGGAGAGTGTGATGCTAAGTGAAATAAGCCATACAGAGAAAGACAGATACCATATGGTTTCACTCTTATGTGGATCCTGAGAAACATAACAGAAACCCATGGGGGAGGGGAAGGAAAAAAAAAAAAAAAGAGGTTAGAGTGGGAGAGAGCCAAAGCATTAGAGACTGTTAAAAACTGAGAACAAACTGAGGGTTGATGGGGGGTGGGAGGGAGGGCAGGGTGGGAGGGAGGGCAGGGTGGGTGATGGGTATTGAGGAGGGCACCTTTTGGGATGAGCACTGGGTGTTGTATGGAAACCAATTTGACAGTAAATTTCATATATTAAAAAAAAAAAAAAATAAATAAATAAAAATAAATTCTGGTTCAGGCATATTACTTATCTGTATTGATCAATCAGTTTTTTGGGGGGAAGAATTCCTGCATCTTGGCATTTTGCCTGGGTTTCTGTCTTCTGTGTGTTTGAAAGCCATTTACGTTTCCTGCTCCTGAGAGAAATGGCTATATTAAGAGGAATTCCAGAGCCTGATGCTTCACGAAGTGTTTCTGGTATATGCCATGTGCATTCTGGTGTTGTGTTTTGGCTGCTGTTTCCCTCAAGTCAGTCCTCTGCAGAGTTTCTCCTTGACCACGTTGGACCATCTTTCCTCATTTGTCCAGACTTCCCTCAGATCCTTGCCTTCATCTTGTCTGTGTCTGAGCTGTTTGCTCACCTGATGGCATAGTGCTCCTGTGTTTTATCTCAGGCATGCAGGCTGGATTTCAAAATTCCAAATTTTAAGGACCCAGTGTTCCACAGAGTAGTGCTGATCCTCAGCAGGAGGGTTTTGCCGCATTGTGGCTAGTGACAGTCTGAGAATGGCATTCACATGAATGCACACGGGCTTGGAGTATACGGTAAAGTGCAGCAAAAAGCCTGGGTCCAGGTTAGCTGCCCTCAGCAACTGCTTCTGCTCCTATGCTAATAAATGGGGAAGCTCAGTGGTACCCACTAGCTCTTTGTCCCTGGAAAGTCAGTGCCACTTCTCCCAAATCCACTCCAAGGAGGGGAACTGTCTCTCCCTGTGTGACCTAGGGGGTCCTCAGACCACACTGTCTGCCCTACTTACCCACTGGAGAGAACCTCTTTGCCTGCCAGGATCCACCCTGGCGATGGGCGAACTTCTAAAAAAACTTCAGCCTTTAGCTCCACTGCTTTTAAAAACTTGTTATTCACATCCCCTCTCATTTTCCCAGTCAAGGTTTTGGGGATATGTTTTACGTGTGCAAACTCTGTGCCCTGCTCATACACTCTCGCATGCTCTCTCTCTCTCCTCTTGCTGATCAGGGCGTCCTCCCCTGTGTAGCACCAGCAGTTCTTTTCTCCCTGAAATCATGTCTCCACACCTCCTACCTTCCACAGTGTGCCCTCTTTTCTCCCTCTAGTTGTGCAGTTTGTTCTCTCAGTCCTCAGATCGATTTCCTGGTTCAGAATGATTTGATATATAACTAGCTGTGTTCAAGGGACAATGTAATCATAAGGTCATCCTACTACTCCAACATCTTAATACCTACACTCTTTGCTTAGCACTTTTAACTCTAGAAACCACCCTGTGCCTGTTTCAGAATAGGTGTTCCAAAATGTATCTAACAAAGAAAAGCGAAATATATATATTCAGTTTCGCTTTTCTTTGTTAGAAAATATACACACACTCTGTTGTTATTGTGTAGAGTGTTTTGTATAGACTTTTAGGTCTAGTTGGTTTATAATATTGTTAAGTCCTCTATTTCTTTATTAAGCTTAAGCCAGGATGTTCTATCCACAATTGAAAGTGAGAAATTTAAGTCTCCAACTATTATGGTACAGCGTTTTGTTTCTCCTTTTAATCCTGTCAAGTTTGCTTCATATATTTTAGGACTTTGTGTCTATATGTTTAAGTGATTATATCTTCTTAAATAGTTGACTTTTTTTTCAATATGTAATGACCTTTTGGTCTCTGGTAACAATTTTTGATAAAGTCTATTTTGCTCAATATTGATATATCTACCTAAGGTCTCTCTTGGTTACTGTTTTCATTGAGTATCTTTTCCATCCTTTCACTTGAAACCTACTTGTGTCCTGGAATCCGAAATGAGTTTCTGGTGTACAGCATGTAAATTAATCTTTTTTTTTTCCTTCTGCCAATCTCTGCCTTTTAACAATAAGTTTAATATATTTATATTTAAAGTAATTATAGATAATGAAGGAATTATTTCTGTCAATTTGTTGTTTGTTTTCTCTCTCTATTTTTTTTTTCTTTATGGTTGCTTCTTCAGTTTCTCCAGTAAGTCCTTCTTCTGTGCTTTTTTTTTCATTGTTCTATTTTCATTTTGTCTTTAGTTAGTTATAATTTTAGTTCAGTGTTCCTTTTGTTTTGTTTAGCAATTACCACTGAAATTATAGTTAACATTCTAAATTTATACCAGTCTAGTTTGAAACAATAACATCTCAACTTTAATAGCTTGTGTTAACTGCATTCTTGTCCACCTCTTCTTTTCCCCTTTACGTTGTTATTGTCACAAATTAGTTTTTGTTGCCACAAATTTAACCTGTACACTGTATTTTCATTAGTATAGATTCCCATTAATGTGAAATAATAATTAGTATTTTATTCATTTTAAGGCATATAGGAAACACAAAGAGGGTTAGAAGCAAAAAAAAATATATAATGTTAGTTCTCATATTTACCTAATTAGAGATCTTTATTTCTTCATGTGGCTTGCAGCTAACACTTAGTATCCTCTTCTTCTAGCATGACAGACTTAATTTAACATTTTATATGGGACATTCTATTAGCATCAGACTCTACTGGCTTTTGTTTACCTGGAAATGTCTTGAATTCTTCTTCATATTTGTAAGATAGCTTTGCTGAATATAGAATTTTTGGTTGACAGTTTTTACTTTCAGCATTTTAAGTATGTCTTCCTCCTTCCTGGCTTCTATGGTTTATAATTTTTAAAAAAGCTATTAATCTTATTGAAAATCTCTTGTATCCAATGAGTCACTTTTCTCTTACTGCTTCCAAGATTTTCTCTGGCTTATGCTTTGGGCATTTTGATTATAATGTCTTGCAGGGTGGATACCTTTCTCTTTATCATGCTTGAAGGTCCTGATCTTGAATATGTAGCTTCATGATATTCATAAATTTTAGGAATCTGGGCGCATTTTTTTTTATTTAAATATTTGTCACTGCTTATTTCTGTACACTTTATGAATCTTCCATGAGTGTGTTGGTGTGTGTGAAGAGGTTCCACAGGTTCCTTAGGCTCCATTTATTTATTTTTTTCATTTTTCTTTCCCTACCTTTATCTATGTGATTTCAATTGCCCTATCTTCTAGTTTGCTTATTCTTTCTTCTACCTACACAAGTCAGTTATTAAATACCTCTAAATGAAAATTTTATGTCAACCACTGTATTTTTTGAACCAGAATTTCTATTTCACTTATTTCTATAATTTCTTTCTTCATTATTGATATTCTTTACTTTTTAATTTTCTTGACTTCCATTATTTATTTGTCCATGGTTTCATTTAGCCTTCTGGGCATATTTAGGATTGTAACTTAACATCTTTGTCTATGATGTTCAATATCTGAATTCCTCTGTGACAATTTTTGTTAATTTCTCCCTTTCTTTCTTTCCTTTTCTTTCTTTCTTTCTTTCTTTCTTTCTTTCTTTCTTTCTTTCTTTCTTCTGTGAATGAGCTATGTCTCCTTTTTATATGATTTATAATTTTTTTTCCTTGTTGAGAACTAGACATTTTGAATAATATGATATCTCTGAAAGTCAGATTTTCTGCCTTTCCCAGGAATTGCTAATATACCTATGGAGTGTTTCATTAGTCCATTTGTTAGTGACTTTTCCAAACTGCTTCTGCAAGGGCTGTATTCCTTGTTCTGTATGGTCACTTATCTCTCTTCTGTTATCTCTATAGTCAGCAAGTGACCTGACAGAGATTTCCTTCAATTCCTGGGTATAATAAGGAGAGAGAAAGATAAGAAATATTCTGTTTTTTTTTTAATTCCCTCTAACAGTTGTTACCAAGAATGTTAGTTTAGACTGAGGAGGCAGAAACAATGGGTATTTCTTGTACTAGTCCCTCAGTGAACCACCAGGCAGATCAAAACAAATAAACTTGATCCTTAGAGGATAAAGTTCTATTGCCCAACCTTGCACCAGCAAGCCACACAGGAATTCAAGCCAAATCCCTCATAGCTGCCTGCCATGAATCTGGGCCTTGGACGATAGTAGTTGCTATACTAAATACTGAAATTAACCAAAATTTACCAACTTTTTTCTTCATCAAGTACTCCTTTTGATGCTGGAAGTGTTCAACTGGAATCAAAGGTTTTAAAATAGTTGATTCTGATGATTCTTGCTTATTTCCTGAATTCTCGCTTCCAGGGGGTTGTGATTCCTGGAACTTCCTACTCTGTCATCATTTATTTGATCTTTTTCAATATTTATATAATATTTTCATTAATATAACAGAATGAGCAATATTACATTTGTTTTTTTTTTTCTTTATGTTTTTATTTAAATCCAGGTAGTTAACATACAGTGTAATATTAGTTTCAGGTAATATTACATTTAAAAAAATAAACTGATTTTAAAATAATTTGCCTGTTTTTAAATTAGCACAATGTAAATATTAAAATAAAATAACAAATAGCCAAATTATATTAACAGCCATTCTCCAACATAAGAAGAATTAGTTCCTAAATGTTTCAAGGCTACATTGCTATACAATGTTTTGTTTATAGTCTTTATAAGTATTTTTGCACCCATTTTGAAAATGGGTTATTATTTTCTCTTTTTTTCATATATCTCTTCCCCCATGAATCCAGATTTTCAAATATGTTACTAGATCCACATTTAAAGGTATTTTTTTTTGTTTTTTTCTATAATTATGAAGAAAGTGAATCTCACTATATTGAAGTAAAACCTGATACCCACCCTTGATTCTTTTTTGTGTGTTTGATAACTTTATCTGCTATATTTAATACTAGCCTTTTGTTGTTGTTTTTTCTAGGAATGTTTATGCATATTCAAGTTACCAGGATCTTTAATTTTTTAGAACTATATGGCTGTTGACCATAGAAATGGGCCCCAGACAGGAAATATAATTCAAGTTCATATAATATCTTTTGCTCTCAAGACTGTGGATATTGCCTAAAATTCTGGCTTTAAAAATGATTTTAGAAGGAAAAAACAAGTTTGTATTTTTTCCGCTATCAGTGGCCTCCCTTCCCACCCCTTCCGTGCCCTCACTTCTGTGGAAGCCAGAAAAAGACTGTAGTTTTGAGCACCAGTAATATAATTAGCATATATTTTAAAATCAATTACGTTTTTTTTTTTCTTCCTTATGATAAGATATACCCTGTGATCTGAAATTTAGTTCTCTCATTGGAGTTCCCAATGGAGGGAATTGTTTCTCTGTTTTATCTTAAAATTTTCTGTTCTGTCCATTTAGGTTCTCAGCACAAGGGGGAAATACATGTATTGTTGACTTACCTATATGGTTCCTCCACAGATTTTGTTTTCTCAGTTGTTAGTTGAATTTTTTTTTCTTTCTTTCCTGCATTGCCTATGACAATCTCAATTTTGCCCTCTCTGCCTTTAATTTGATTTCCAGCATAAGCTTACTCTCCCTTGTTATTTATGTTATGGAACAGATAGTGTTATTTTTTAAAATCCATTTTTAGCCATTAAATCTCTGTTTTAATGTATCATTTAATAAAATACATCTCATTTAACATATTTAATATTTGCACATTTTATTAGGTTATTGTACCATACAAAGCAATTAGGGAATATTTTCTTATGTTGATTAGATTTTATTTTTATCTTGACTGAATTCTTCTGAATCATGTGTGATAGTTAATTTTATGTAATACATGCTTACACATAATGTATGGTACCCTGTTGTTGGTCAAAAAACAGTCTGGATGTTGCCATGAAGGTATTTTTTAGATGATTAACATTTAAATCAGTAGAGCTACCTTCCATAGTGTGCATGGGTTTCATCCAATTGGTTGAAGGCCTTAAGAGGACAGAACAGAGTTCCACAAGGAAGAAGAAATTCTGCCTCTAGACTGCCTTTGGAATCTAACTTGCAACATCAACTCTTCCCTGAATTTCCATCGTACCCAGTGACCTATAGATTTCAGACATGCCAGCCCCCAGAATAAGATGAGCCAATTCCTTAAAATAATCTGTCTGCTGATGGACAGTTTGCTACAGATACACGTATATAGGTATATTAACATATATGTACACATGTATATGACGTGTATATACATTTACGTATTATTTGTGTGTATATGTGTATACACACGCACACACATGCACACACATGCATATATCTTCTTGGTTCTGTTTCTCCGGGAAAATCTGACTAATACAGCATATCTCACTCTTTCTCCTCCCTTCCTCTTTTCTCTGCCTTTCCCTTTCTCCTTCCATGACATCAGCACTTTGCTACTAGCTCTATAGATTATTATCCTAGATTAAAATTACTCTGGAATATGACAATCCCTGATAATTATTCAGTGTGTTGTTCAGTGAGCTGCTGCAATAATATAAAGGATTCTGAACTAGAGTATAATTGAGGAATTTTACTTAAACTATTCAATTATAGTATCAGTTTCCTTCCTATTTAATTATAGTATCAGTTTCCTTCAGATTCTGTTTGATTTCTTTAAAATGACTTTTTTTAGTCCTTATAAGGTTATTTCTCCACAGTGCTCTAAGAAATAGGTTTAGGCATTTTGCTACAATATGCCAGAAAAAATTATTTTATACTTTAGCCAAAACTTTTTGAACATATCACCAGATTGTTTTACTTACACAAAATGTGTGATGAATGTGTCTGTATTTGAGTTTTGTGGCTAAGTGTGAGAATAAGAAAGTCAATAATAGAATCACTCCATTTTGAAAAAAAATCATTATAAAACACATGACAGCTAGTGTATTTGAAATATTGCCTAATTTACCAATCAGCTTAAGAAATGGAGCATTTATTTATTGAGCCTTTGCTTCTTTAGAATTGTGTTTTAAAATTTTCAAATATGTGGGGTTTTCCTATATATTTATTGTTATCTAATTTAATTCACTTTTGGTCAGATAACTCCATATGATTTTTGCCCTTTCAGATTTATTAAAACTGATTGTTTTGCCTAGCATATGTTCTATCTTGGAGAATATATTATGTACACCTGAAAAGAATATTTAGTGTCTTGTAAATATCAATTAATTCAAAGGGATTGAAGTAAAATAGGTATTTGCAGGTGTGCCTGGGTGGCTTGGTTAAGCAGCTGACTCTTGAGTTCAGTTCAGGTCATGATCTCACAACTGGTGATATGAGCCCCATGTCGGGCTCCTGCTTGGTATACTCTCTTTCTCTCTCTGTCTCTGTCCCTCTCCTGCTCTCACTCTTTCTCAAATCAATAAGCTTTAAAAACATAGGTATTTGCACATGTGTATCTAATTGTTCTATTAATTGCTGAGGGGGGTGGTTAAATCTTAACTATGATTTTGGAATTGGCTATATCTCCCATTATGTCTGTCGAGTTTTGTTCCATATATTTTTGAGTTCTTATATTAATTTACATATAAAGTTTATATCTTAGTAATAAATTGACCTTTTGTCATTGTTAAATGTAGCTCTCAATGTCTTTAATACCTCACATTTTGAAAACTGATCTAATATTTAAGTAATGATTTTCTTCTTCTTATTCTTTGTATGATACACATAGGATCCATTTTATCTTTATATTTAAAGCACGTCTCTTACAGGCATCATGTAGTTGAGTTTTGCTTTTTTTTTCATCTGTTCTGACAATTTCTGCATTTGAATTATGATGTTTAGTCTATGAACATTTTTCTTTTGCTTTCAAGCAACATTATTGAGATATAACTTACACACAAAATATTCATTAATACTGAGTGATCAGTTCCAAGAGTTTTGACAGATATACACAGTTGCATAACCACTACCATGATCATGATACAAAATTGCCATTACGGTCTCCCTACCCCAATCTAGCAAGGAAAACTTATCATTTGCTTTCTGTCAAAATAGTTTTGCCTTTTATAGAATTTATTATAAATGGAATCATACAGTATGTAATCTTTTATATCAGACTTCTTTCGCTAAAAATAATGCTCTTATGATTTATCTATGTTGCTATATGTAACAATAATTTATTCTTTTAAATTTTGAGTAATATTTTAGTGTATGGATATGTAAAATTAGCATATAAATCAATACTTGTTAGTGTATCATTTTGTTGTTTCTAACAATGACCATTATGAATAATTTTTTTAAAAACAGGGATATTTGCATACAAATCTTTGTGTTGATGTATTTTTATTACTTTTAGGTAAGTCCCTAAGAGTGGAACACATGGGTCATCTGACACATGTAATTTTAAGAAAACTGCCAAACTGTTTCACAAAGGGACTAGATTTCTTTTTTCCATTCTTGGCAGCAGTGTGTGAACATTGTATCTGTTATGCATTTTTGCAAATACCTGATATTTTCAACATTTAAAATTTTATCTATTCTGTGTACAAAGTGATACTACATTATGGTTTCAATTTGCATTAAATGTTGCTTAATAATGTTGACCATAATTTTCATGTATTCATTTACCATTGAGATATACTTTTTGATTAAATGCCTGTAAAGTTTGTACCCATTTAAAAATAGGTTGTCTTATGATTAAATTTTAGAAGCTTTTTATTTATTCTATATACAACTAATTTATAAGATATATTATTTGCAAATATCCTTTTCAAACATGTAGCTTGTCTTCATTTTCTAGCACAAAAATTTTAATTTTTATGGAGTCCATTTGATGAAGGTTAACTTTTTAATGTTTCTTTTTTTGTATGCTCTTTAAAATATCTCAACCAAATCCAAGGTTGCATTTCTTATCCTGATTTTGTCCCTAAAACACTTGTATTTTCTTAGCTCTTGTATAGCCATATGAAACATTTTGAGACACTTTTTATATGGTATAAGGATTGAGGGTTGTTTTTGTTGTTGTTGTAGTTGTTGTTTTATGTATGCATATTTGTTTCAGTAACTTTAGTTGAAAGCATTATCTCTTTCAATTTGAATTACTTGGTATTTTGTTAAAAATCAGTCCATCACCTATGTGATGTCCATCACCAAAAAAGTCTTTTAGGGCTTTGTTCCAATTTTTACATTTCCATCCCAATACCAGGAAAACAGTATTGGTTACTATTTGGTAAAAATTTATATTTCCCTGTATTAAATAGGTCTTGAAATCAGATCATGTAAATTCGTCAAATTTTGGCAAGGGGGGATTATTTTGGCTATTCTAAGGCATTTCTACATACATGTATATTTTAGAATTAGGTTGTGAATTTATACCAAACAAAACCTTCTCTCTTTTTATTGGGATTTAGTTGATCACAGAACAATATAGGATTAACTGACTTTTTATCAACACTGTTACCTGTCCAATGAGCATAGTATATTTCTTAATGTATTTAATTCTTTAATTTCTTTTAGAATTGCTCTGTGGCTTTCAATGTACAGATTGATGTATATTCATAAAGTTATATATAAATGTATCACTTTTTGATAATATTTTTAAAAAATCTCAATTTCTAGTGTTCTATGTAGTATGTAGAAATATAAATGATAATTTAGATTTATCTTATGTATTTTGACCTTGCTAAACTCACTTATTAGTTTTGGTAACTTTTTTGCAGAGACCTTGGAATTTTCCCTAAGATCTTCAGTTGCCTGCAAATAGAATGTGTTTTACTTATTCCTTTCTAATTGGTACTTTATTTATTTAATTATTTATTTTTCTTTGTAAAAATGGTTATTGCATCCAGTACAATGAGTAATAGAAATGGTGAGAATGCATATCCCTGGCCTACTCTTAATCTTTCTTTAAATTTTTTTTTCTAATGTTTATTCATTTTTGAGAGACAGAGAGAGACAGAATGTAAGCAGGGGAGGGGCAGAGACGGGGGAGGCAAGATACAGAATGTGAAGCAGGCTCCAGGCTCTGAGCTGTCAGCACAGAGCCCAGGCCGGGCTTGAACCCATGAACCATGAGATCCTGACCTGAGCAGAAGTTGGATGCTTAACCAACTGAAACTCCCAGGCGCCCTGGCCTACTCTTAATCTTAAAAAACATTCAGTGTTTTTACCGTTCAATATGATATTAATAAGAATTTTAAAGATACACCCTTAATTTGTTTCCTTTCTTTTATGAATTTACAAGGCCTTTTTTTGCATTTATCATGAATGTTAAATTTTATCTTTCATTTTTACATCTATTGAGATGACCATGTGGTTTTAGTTTTTTAGTATATTAATATGGTAAATTAAATTAATTGATTTTCAAATGTTAAAGCAACCTTATATTCTGCTAAATGAAATCCGTTTTGTCATGATTGATTATCTTTTTTACATTTTCTTAGATTTTATTTGGTAAAAATTTATATTTCCCTGTATTAAATTTGCTATATATATTTTTTAATTTTGTATTTAATAATTTTTTAACATGTTATTTATTTTTGAAAGACAGAGACAGCATATGTGGGGGAGGAGCAGAGAGAGAGAGACAGAGAGAGACAGAGAGAGAGAGACAGAATGCAAAGCAGGCTTCAGGCTCTGAGCTGTCAGCACAGACCTTGATGCAGGGCTTGAACCCACGAAATGTGAGATCATGACCTGAGCCGAAGTCAGTCGCTTAACTGACTGAGCTACCCAGGTGCCCCTATTTGCTGTAACTTTATTAAGGTTTTTTTTTTGTTTGTTTGTTTGTTTTTATGAGAGATGTTGTCTGTGGTTTTGTTTCCTTATATTGTTTTTTTGATTTTGTTATTAGGGTAATATAGGATTTATGAAGTCAAGTTGAGAGAATTCTCTCCAAGTGTTATTTTTGGAAGAAATTGTGTAGACTTGGTATCTTAAAAGTGTGATAGAATTCATTAGTGAAGCCATATGGCATAGGGTTTCCTTGAAGGGCTTAAAAAAATTTTTTTTTAAGTTTATTTATTTTGAGCGACAGAGAGACAGAGAAAATGCAAGTGGGGGAGGGGCAGAAAGAGGAAGAGAGAGAGAATTCCAAGCAGGCTCCACACTGTCAGTGCAGAGCCCTATGCAGGGCTTGAACTCAGGAACTATAAGATCATGACCTGAGCAGAAGTTGAATGCCTAACCAACTGAACCACCCAAGTGCCCTGAGGGGATGTTTTTAACTACATATTAAATATCCGAATGTATGTAGAGGTAGTTTGGTTATTTATTTTTGTGGGTGCTTTCGCATTTTATATCTTTTAAGCAGTTTGTCTACTTACATTATCAAATGTGTTGGCGTAATATTATTAGTGATATCCCTTTATTATGCTTTAAGTTCTTAATATCTATAATCATGTCACCTCTTTGTTTTTAAGATTGGAAATTTATAGCTTCCTTTTTCTTTTTTTTTTTTATTTGCCTGGCTACCTACTTGCTTCACTGATGCTATTTATTTTCAAAGCTGACTTTTATTCTCTTCTTTGGTGTTTTGATTCATTGATTTCCACTCTGATGCTTATTGTTTCTTTTCTCTTGCTTACTGTGAATGTAATTGTCTTTTTAAAAGGGATCTTTTGGGGCACCTGGGTGGCTCATTTGGTTAAGCATCTGACTTTGGCTCAGGTCATGATCTCATGGTTCAAGAGTTTGAGCCCTGCATTGGGCCCTGTGCTGACAGCTCAGAGCCTGGATCCTGCTTCAGATTCTGTGTCTCCCTCTCTCTCTGCTCCTCCCTCGCTCACACACACTCACTCTCTCTCTCTCTCTCTCTCAAAAATGAACGTTAAAAAAAATTAGGGGCATCTGGGTGGTTCAGACAGTTGTGTCTGACTTCAGCTCAGGTCATGATCTCATGGTCTGTGAGTTCAAGCCCCACGTCGGGCTTTGTGCTGACAGCTCAGGCCCAAAGCATGCTTCAGATTCTGTGCCTCACTCTCTCTCTGCCCCTCCCCAGCTTGTGCTCTCTCTCTTGCAATAATAAATCAACTTTAAAAAATATTAAAAAAAATTTTAAAGGAATACTTTGATCATATCAGGTTGGAAATATTTCAGGACATTCTTAGTTATCACAGTGATGTGTGATTCCTATTGTCTTGTATTGACCTGATTCAGGAAAAATAACCATACAACCTCCTATACATTGAAACTTTATTAAATAGTAAGAAACCATCCATATGTTAGTACATGTTTATCAGATTGGTATGTTCCTCTATTACTTGAGACACAGAGCAGTACAGTTTGCTGGGGAAGATAGAAATCAGGCAAAATATAATTTGGGTTACATGAAAAAACTAACCTGCATGTGACAAGAGTCTACAGAAAGTAGTGCCAAATGATGGCCATGTGAAGGGACCAAAAATAAGCTTTTGCTTTCTTAATCTTGAATTATGTTTGTGCTATTTTTGATAATTTTCTAAAATATTACAAAATGTTTATGTCATTATAATAAAGAGCAGATATCAATTTTAAAGAGCAAATATCAATTTATAAACCTCAAGAAAGGACTAAAAATAAATATTTTTAATGCATTGTCTTGGCAAACTCCTTCAAATATAAAGACTCCTAGCACACTGAAATTATTCCCATGAGATTAGTTTGGGAAACACTTTTATTTACACCAAAAGCCTTTTATACAATCTAATACCAACTAAATCCTTGAAGGATTCTGCATAATACAGCACTAAAAAGTACCACATTCATACTGCCCATTTCTATGCAAAGAGACAGAAAATGGATCATTTGGAAGAAACTAATCTCTACTTATTCCTAAGTTTAATTTTCTGAAGGCTTTGAATCATTTGTATTTAAACTGACTGACATTTCCAGTTTATCCAACTGTTGGCAATATAAAATTGCAGATCACAAAAATCGTGTTTTCTTTAAAATATAACAAAACACATATTTGGAATCTTCTCAGAGTAAATATATTTCAAAAAGACCTTTCTGCCATTCCCACTTTTATCTCAAAAAAGTGTTTTTGGATTTATAACTATCATCTATCCCTTTTGCTTTCACCAACTTACTGATTCCTAATAAGGGTTAATACATGAAGGTCTGTCCATTCCACTCATTATGAAGCACGTGCAAACTGCCACAAATAAAGTTGAATGAATCTTTTATATTTTACAGTAAAGATCTTTGTAGTTCAAAATTCTTGCATTTATAACTTCTTGAAATTTATCTATGTCATTCTACTTGTTTTTATTTTTAAAACTACAAAATGAGACAATTCCATTAGTGTCTCTCTCTCTCTCTCTCTCTCTTTTTTTTTTAAGTTTGTTTATTTTGAAAAGGATAGCTAGTGAGCAGGGAAGGGGCAGAGAAAGAGGAAGAGAGAGAATCCCAAGCACACTCTGCACTGTCAGCCCAGAGACCTATGTGGAGCTCGAATTGATGAAGTTTTGAGGTAATGTGAGGTTGGTGTGGTCCAAAAGAATTCTTGAAGAAGGCTTTGGAGCAAAAAGGTGATTTGATTAAAGCCTGGGGACAGCACCCATTGGCAGGAAGAGCTGCACTGTAAGTGTGTGGGTGGCTGGGGCATTTTATGGAGGTGGGGAAATAAAGTCTAGAGGGAGTTTCCAAAGAGACTTTCACATGCTAAAGACTTACTGGAGGCCAAGCTATTGTTAAGTTAAAGTTGGTTTTTGCTCTAGCAAGACGTGGGGTTTTCTGATAAACTGGTGGAGACTCTTATTAATTTGACCTTTTGTTTTTAGTCCTTTCCCATTTTGGGGTAGCCAGAAGTGTCCAAAGAATATCACACATGTCCCACAGCAGCGGGGGGTGCTGTTCACCTGCACTTGACCTTCAGTTTGTCCCACGCTCCCTCATCATAATGACTGGAGCCGAAACCAAAGAAATGGATGCTTAACCCACTGAGCCACCTAGGCACCCCTCCATTAGTATCCCTCCTACACAATGCTTTGCCTTTTATGGCCCATAACTACCACTGTAATCTACATGTTACATTATTATCTTTTCTCAATTTTATAAAATTTATTTTAATCATTTTAACTAGTTAAAACATGGAATGAATGTGAATATTGTATCAGTAAAATTTTTGTTAATCTTTCAATAAAATACATTTGATACAGACTCAACCACTACAGAGAGATCTAGACTAGATTTAGAATAATTTAAATACACAGTCATTTTTAAATTGAAGTAATCCACTAATAACTTGACCAACTTAACCAGTATTGATCCCTTTTATATTACCCACCAAAGTTAGAGAAATCAGAGTTAATTCATACTGATACATTTCCACAACTAATGGTATAATTTAATAAATTATATTATGAATACATTATGAATGGAAAATTGTCATTACACTTAGCTCTGGGAACAAAAGCAGTTAATATTTTCTAATATATTTTATCTCATAAGAATAGTTTGCACACTAGTCTCACTTGAAATCTCATCAGAATTGATATATATTCCTTACCAAAATTACACAGTTCTTGTAAAGTGATTCTGAAGAATCTTTTTGCTTGTTTTATGAAAGGAGAGACCTCATAGATCAAAGTGGAAAAGAAAATATAAAAAACAGCAAACAAAAAATATACACAGTACAGCAGAATAAAAATTTCTAATCAAAGCAGTTCTTTCAGTATATTCTTTTAGAAGGTCAAGAAGTGGTACAAAGGTCTAGGTATATTTTTCCTTACATACTTTTTACTCCCAATAAAACCTTTACTTATCCCAAGAAGGTAGGGAAAATAGTACACAATTCATTTTTAATAGGTTTCATAAAAAGAAGAAAAATGTAATTATTTTTGTAAACTCTACTTTTCATTTGTACTCCATAGAAAACCAAATAATGGGATAAAAATGCTATCTGATATGGATAAATATGATTTAGTCAGTTAACTATATTATGAAATTCAAAAAAAGAAAATATCAAGCATAAAACTTGAGGTAGGGAAATCACTGAGCAGTAAATGAGTTAATTTATGTAATTACATATTCATAGACTCACAGAATGTTAGAACTGGGAGAATTTTGAAAATATGTTATTTCACAGATTAGGGAATTTTTGCTATGTGCTCAATAAAATTTTGGTGATTAATTTGATACATTTTTTAACTTTAATAAGCAACTACTTTTTATTATTTTTCATGATAAGCAACAGAAAGATGAGTAGAAAATTCCAGTGGCTCCTCTTTAAAAAAGGATTATTCAAATTTAGTCATATTTTATCTTATAAAGATAGTGGTGGGTGAAGACTAACCCAGTTAAAAATGAGTCATTTTCAGGGGCAACTGGGTGGCTTAGTCAGTTGAGCATCCAATTCTTGATTTCTGCTCAGGTCGTGATCCCAGGGTTGTGGGATGAAGCCCTGCATTAGGCTCTGCACTGAGAATGGAGCCTGTTTGAGATTCTCTCTCTCCCTGCCCTTCTCTCCTGCTTGTGCTCTCTCTCTCTCTCTCTCTCCCTCTCTAAAATTTAAAAAACAAACAAAAAAAAGCATTTGTACTCATCAAGACCGTATGGTACTGACACAAAAACAGACACATAGATCAATGAAACAAAAGAGAAAACCCAAAAATGGACCCACAACTATATGGTCGACTGATCTTTAACAAAGCAGGAAAGACTATCCAATGGGAAAAAGACAGTCTCTTCAACAATTGGTGTTGGGAAACCTGGACAGCAACATGCAGAAGAATGAAACTGGACCACTTTCTTACACCATACACAAAATAAATTCAAAATGGACAAAAGACCTAAATGTGAGACAGGAAACCATCAAAATCCTAGAGGAGAACACAGGCAGCAACCTCTTTGAATCGTCCATAGGCAACCTCTTACTAGACACATGTCTGGAGGCAAGGGAAACAAAAGCAAATATGAACTATCGGGACTTCATCAAGGCAAAAAGCTTCTGCCCAGCGAAGGTAACAATCAACAAAAGTAAAAGGCAATCTTCAGAATGGGAGAAGATATTTTCAAATGACATATGTGATAAAGGGTTAAGTATCCAAAATGTATAAAGAATTTATCAAACTCAATGCCCAAAAAACAAATAATCCAGCTAAGAAATGGGCAGAGGACACGAAGAGCCATTTTTCCAAAGAAGACATGCAGGTGGCCAAAAGACACATGAAAAGATGCTCCACTCATTCACCATCAGGGAAATACAAGCCCAAACTACTATGAGATACCACTGCACACCTGTCAGAGTGGCTAAAATTCACAACACAGGAAACAACAGATGTTGGCGAGGATGCAGAGAAAGGGAAACCCTCTTATACTGTTGGTGGGAATGCAAACTGGTGTAGCCACTCTGGAAAACAGTACGGAGGTTCCTCACAAAGCTGAAAATACAACTACCCTAAAAATAGAACAACTCAATAACTGCACTAATAGGTATTTACCCAAAGGATACAAAAGTACTTATTCAAAGAGGCACATGCATCTGGATGCTTTAGCAGTATTATCAACAATTAGCCAAATTACAGAAAGAGCCTAAATATCCATTGACTGATGAATGGGTAAAGAAGATGTGTTATACATATACAATGGAATATTACTTAGCCATCAAGAAGAATGAAATCTTGTCATTTGCAATGACGTGGATGGAATTATGCTAAGCATAATAAGTCAGTGAGAGAAAGACCAATACCATATGATTTCATTCATATGTGGAATTTAAGAAACAAAACAGATGAACATAGAAGAAGGGGGAAAAAAAGAGAAAGGCAAACCAGAAGAGACTCTTAACTATAGAGGAAAAACTGAGGGTTGTTTGAGGGGAGGTGTGTGGGAGATTGGCTAAATGGGTGATGGATATGAAGAAGATACTTGTGGTGAGCACTGGGTATTATATGTAAGTGATGAATCACTAAATTCTACTCCCGAAATCAATATTACCCTATATGTTAAATAACTAGAATTTAGATAAAAACTTGAAACAACCAAACAGAAAAAAAAATACATATATATATATATATATATACATACACACACACACACACACACACACACACACACACAACTGAAGTAAGCTAGCTAGCTAAGCAAAGGGAGCAGGTATCTTGGAGGGAGGATGATGATGGGAAAGAAAACAATGTAGAAGTAAATAAATATTTTTTAGAATGCTAACTTGTGTGAAGAAGAAAAAAAACATGGTGGTGAGAAAAATATAGAGAAAATGACATTTCGTGAATCCTGACTGACAAGAAGGAGCCTACAATGAGAATGTAGAGAGTGACAGAATTTCAGACGAGAGGCTGAAAAACTGACAAGATCTTAAGGTCAGATACGTTTAGAGTATTCAAGAACTGGAAGGGAGCTTTTTGGTTAAAACACATTAACAGGAATTGTATAGGATGAGGCTAGAGATGTACAGGACCAAACAAATACCACTGTAATATTGACAATGTGGAAAATTATCTGAGCCCTGTGATACTGGAAAATCCTCCTGCTTGTTTGTGTTAAGGAACCTTCTTTCAGCATAGAGACACCCATGTGACTTTAATAACAGATGACGAGGCCAGGCTCAGACCCTCCAAATTCTCATTTTTAGCTCCATAAATGATTGGGTGAAGTACATGTACGTACTGATAAATCAGAAAAAAATGATTATTAATCTGACCTGATGAAACTTTAGTTAAGGTTCCCTCAAGTCCCTGACTTTGAGAAAACTTCAGCCTTAACTCCTCCTGGGAATAAACTGACCTCTGAGTAAAACATTCTCTAATCTACTGTCTGATTATGCCCCATCAAACCTGTTTATTCCACTTTCCTACACAAAGCTGTATTTAGTGTTGTTTACTCCTTCTTGTAGAAGAAAAAAATCTTTTTTGACTAACCTGGGACACCTTTGCAGTCTCATGGTCAGAGCTTTCTCCATCTTTCAATAGTCCATCCCCCTATTACAACTCCTTTTTCCATTCTTATAATAATCCTTTTGAACATAGTGTCCCTTACCCAAGCCCTGATTTTTTTTTTTTTTTTATTTAATAGGCATCCATGTTATGCATTTAGGATTTTTTAAATTAAGTCCTTGGAAATCCCTGAAATATATAAAATAGGAGACATATGTGATCCACTGGGTTTTACTATATTTCTCTGACTGAGCCATGAAGACAGACTACAGCAAGGCAAGAAGGTCTCTTTAGGATATTGTTGCAAGAATGGAGACTAGAATTTATGGCTTGGGCTGTACTAGGCACAATGGAGGAGGAGGGTTTTAGGAATCAATGTGGAGGTTGTGAAAACAGGATTAGGCTAATGGGTTTAGGCCTGAGTTGTGACAAAAAAAAGAATCAAAGTTGATTTCTGGGTTCTTGGAAAGAGCAATGGATATAGGAAATTGGGGTTCATTTCTTTTTTTTTTTTTTTTTTTTTTTAACGTTTATTTATTTTTGAGACAGAGAGAGACAGAGCATGAACGGGGGAGGGGCAGAGAGAGAGGGAGACACAGAACCGGAAGCAGGCTCCAGGCTCTGAGCCATCAGCCCAGAGCCTGACGCGGGGCTCGAACTCACGGACCGCGAGATGGTGACCTGAGCCGAAGTTGGACGCTTAACCGACTGAGCCACCCAGGCGCCCCTGGGGTTCATTTCTAATGGAGATATCAAGTGACTTATTAAATTTTTAAATCCTGAGCTCAGAGGAAAAGAGAAATATGGTCAGAAAATACTAACCAGAACATCCTTAGCAAAGACATTAAATGAAAGCCATGGGCCAAAGAAAAGAATGAAAACAAAGAGGGGACCTATCCCTGAGCTCTAAGGCACTTCATTTCTGTGAACCTGATGAAAAAGAATCAGCAATGAAAACTGAGGCAGCCAACTCTGACATAGGAGGGAAACCAGGTGACTTAAATGTTATGTCCCACAATGGAAAATCTTTGTAATTTACTTCTTTATTTTGTTCTACTGTTAGAGTATAAAGTACTCCCACCTACTGTTGTGACTAAAGCTAGGTATCCTTTGTTTCATTGACATCTCCCTTTCTTCCCAGTAGTCCACTCTAATTTCTGATCTAATTTCTGGATCAGGTGCTACAGAAATGTGTTCCAATAGGCTCTGCCTATATTTAAAGTTTATCTAACTCTCCTTTCTACTCATTCAATGGCTATATTCTGTATTCTTCACTACACTTTGAACTTGCAGTTCTGTTCCCTCACTTAAGAGAACATTGCAAATACTTGTACAAATTATTAAAATGTAGAAAGATAAACAAGTTGAAAGGGATGATAAGAAATTCTATTTGTGGCACAGTGAGTTTGAGACACCCATTATACTCAGGTCAAGACGAAGTAATGGAAATTTTAAGATGCTTCAGCCTAAGTCCCTAAATACTTTGGGTTAATGCAGTTTTTACAAAGGAAGTTGAGTCTGAGTGTTGTGTGAGAAAAGTTCTCACTTTAGAACTAGAAGAAGGTATTGACCCTACTGAAAGTTAAATTCTCCAACTACAAGAGATGGAACTCTTCAGAATTCATCACTTTAGGGTGTACTTCCACTTCTTCTATAAGTATATTAATATAATTTCATGGGTGGGAAACAAAAAAAAAATCAAAATCCGACAGCTAAGTATCTGAGACCTGATACATATTCTCCATAAATATTAAGACTTCTGTCCTTTCAAATTTATAATAGAACATGAAATATTTATCTGTGCTTCTTGGAGTTTAAGGAAATGCTTGAAATGGAAATACCTAAAATACATTTACTTTTTATTTTATTAATGATACTTTAAAAATAATTTTGAAAGTTACATTAATACCAAATTATTATTGTGGTCCTTCAGTTCAAACGGGTGTAGAATAATTCTTTATATAGTCAAGTGACTATTAATTATCATGGCTGAAATTTCAAACATGTTTAACATATATAAATAAAACTATATATTATATAGCTTTATATTTATAAGTAAATTATTTTATGATTATAATATGCATATATTATAATTATATAAATAACATAAACTTAAATACAAAACTCTATAAATAGTACTTTGGATATCCACACAGATATCACCAACGATGCAATTACTGACTTGAGGATATACATTAAATCATAAAATATTTAATAATGTTTATTTTCTACAAATTGGTTTTTGCCTACAAAATAAACCATGAATTTTTAATTCTCTTTACTGTTGATCATCATCTTCCTATATCAGGATTAGTTTGTAACTGTGTCATAAAATAATCAGGTGCCTACTGTTTAGGACACAATTTTACCTCTCATTAAAAAATTGTTACCATTTACACCATTTGGGAGAAAATTTCCTAAGTTTTTTTTTTTTTAATTAATCCTTTAAAAAAGTGAAATGTGTAGAAAAAGGAAAACAAATAATTCAATGTAAAGAAATAATTTACCTAACATGACAGTAAAAAAGTTAAATTTGATGTCATGCTGGGAATCTTTTTTAGGTAGTTGATTATGTGAATTTTTCTGAAGGCTGATTCATAATTTTGTCTTGATTCTTATAGTGTTTGTAGAACAATAAAAGCTACTAAATTCAAGAGAGTATCAACTAATCTAATTTGAACCTTTCATTATTTATATTCATATTGTTTTCCAACTTCTCTATAACTTTTTTTTAATCTTTCACTAATCTGGTACTTAAAATTATTCAACAGAACTTGGTTTGATTAGTGCAGATTCTGTACCTAAAAGGCAATTTCTAACTGCATAACAATTTGTTAATTGTCTGGAATGTCCAAACAAAGAAGAAAAAGCTCTTTTCTTAATCAAAATAAAATTTTAGACCACTGGGCCCTATTTGTTCGACAAGTTTACCCTTTGGGCTTATTTTTTAGGATTCATTTAATGCTTCCATTGAATGGTCTGGCATTTGAAAGGTTTTAAAATGTGAATTGTCCATTCTACAATGTGGGAAAAAAAATCAATGATTTCTACAAGTGCTAAGGGCATAAAGTATTGACCCATTTAAATCAAGCAGTATAGAATAAATCTGCACAGTTTTAATACTGAATTAATTTTGTAAAACATAATTATGCTGATTTTTTTTATTATATTGTTAAAAGATTAACTTAAAATTAAAATTATGTTTGGGGCCCCTGGGTGGCTCAGTCGGTTAAGCGTCCGACTTTAGTTCAGGTCATGATCTTGTGGTTTATGAGTTCGAGCCCTACATCGGGCTCTGTGCCAACAGCTCAGAGCCTGGAACCTGCTTCGGATTCTGTGTCTCTCTCTCTCTGCTCCTCCCCTGCTGGCACTCTGTCTCTCTCTCTCTCAAAAATAAATAAACATTTTAAAAATTTAAAAAAATTAAAAAAATAAAATTATGTTTAATAATTTTATCTGTCAATTTTGTTTTGGTTGACAGATTATCAGTCTGACAGAAGATAATTTACTTATTTTAGCAAATGACTAATCTTTTTTTGGTTTTCATTCAATTCTATTTTTATTGTCTGCCCCAACCAATTTAAACTGGCTAAATCAATGTACAGATCTGTTGCATTTCTAGACATCAACAATGAAGCAGCAGAAAGATAAATCAAGAAATCAATTCCACTTACAACTGCACCAAAAACCATAAGATATCTAGGAAGAAACTTTACCACAGAGGTAAAAGTTCTGTACTCTGAAAATATTTCTGATAACAATGCCAGATACAGATTATGATAGATAGATACACAGATATATTGATAGATATCAGTCTTAAAAGTCTACCTAGTCAATGAAATTACTTAGATACAATGGCAGCTATATGGGAGAAACAATCAGTAATTGATTTGTCAAATATGAATAATTTTCTTTTTTTTTTACCTTTGATACTTTTATCAACATAATCATCTATTCTTTTGTTTTGGGAGAAGTGATTTGTTTCACATTCTCTCTCTCTCTCTCTCTCTCTCTATCACACGCGCGCACACACACACACACACACACACACACACGCAGAAAAGGGAGGGTTGATATCTGAAAGTCTCTTAAAGCACTTTTTCAAAGTATATATGTCATTATTTAGAAAACAGTGAAATGTTCCAAAATATTTCATATCTCTTTAAAATTACTAGAATACAATTAGAGCTATTCTACATATTTTTTGAAATAAAAATTGCTAAGATCTTTGTTTATACATTGGCTAACTGAATTTGCCGTTTAAATATACATATATTAGCATACGATAACACATATAATGTACTGGAAAAGAAGTACATAAGTCAAACTGGAAATTTTCATTTTTTTAGAAAATTTTCCTGGAAGTGAATGCCTTAAAATAAAAATTCAACCAAAATAAAACGCAAGGAAAGATAATTTAAAATAAGTAGCAAAATGTCTACTTACTGAAATGAAAGAAGATAAATTTAAATAAGAAATGACAAAGAACATATTTTAATATACAAAGAATAAGATGTTTTTGATAATTTGTCATATGATTTTTATAATATTTATTGTGTGAAAGATTGTATGGTCAGGGGTGCCTGGGTGGCTCAGTCAGCTGAGCAATCAACTCTTGATTTTGGCTCAGGTCATGATCACAGGGTCTTGGGACCACATGGGGTTCGCACTAGGTGTAGAGCCTGCTTAAGACTCTCTTTCTCTCTCCCTCTGCCCCTCTCCCTTGCTCTCTCTCTCTCTCTCTCTCTCTCTCAAATAATAATAAAAAAGATTGTATAGGATTTTTGAGGATAAAAAGGAAAAAATAAAAAGCCATCTTTATTATCAAGGAAATTGTTATAAAGAATATTTCAAAAGTTAATTTTAGGTTGATTATATAGTAACTGATTTTAACCAAAGAATATGTCAACTATTTTAGGGAAATTTCTAAATATATTTAAAACTTCAATTGGGCCTTGAACTTGGAAAAGTAGAACATGTTTCACACTAATGAAAAAGTAATCTTAAGTGTTTCCATAGTGATAACATTTACAGAGAACCAATGTTCCCATTTCAACAATGTTCATGGTGACTACAATCCAGATTTGCCAATTTACCATGTAGACTTTTTAATTTCGTTTCATTTTTTTTTTTTTTTTTTTTTTGCTTTTGGCCAGACTACCCTAACTCTCAATAGTTTCCTTGGTTCTTGATGTCCCTCAGAGCTTGACCATCTAAAAGCAGTAACTATAATGTTAGTTAGAGGGAATTTGAATATCCGTTTAAATGTAATGAAAATGTGTGACTCACTAGAGTTGGTCTGGGTGAAAATACAGAGACCATGCATATTAAATTAGAAAGTATGGTATCTTTTCTTGAAAATCTTATAAGTTCTAGAATACAAATGCTTCACATTTTAACATAAAATTTGCCTAAAATACATACAGCTATGTACTGAAGGTACTTGCATAAAATAATATTGAACATACATTTTTGTTATATACTATCAATAATAGAGGCACGAAGAGAAAATGATTCCAGTTTTTCCATTTTATTTGGGCAAACTTAACACTACCCTACCTTAGTTATGTCATCTAAAATATAGGAAAAATAACAGTAGGTAGCAGCTAAAAAGACACTTGTATTTGTTAGGGTTCAACCAGAAAAACAGAATCACTAGGAGAAACATATATACATAAATTGCAAAGAATTGGCTTTCTCGATCATGGGGCCTGGAAAGGCAAGATCAAAGTCCTTTGGGCAAACCATAAGAAAGGGCAAGCTGGATGAATCTCAGGCATGAACTAAAGCTGTTATTCATAGGTGGATTATTTTCTTCCATCAGGAACCTTTACTTCAGCTCCTAAATCCTTATACCTAATGAAATCAGGCACACCCAGATTAATTGGGATAATATTAAAGCCAACTAATTATGGACTTTAATCACATATACAAAATACCTATGGGGCAAAACCCAGATTAGTATTTGATTGAATAGCTGGAAACCATAGCCTAGCCAAATTGACATATAAAACTTGCTGTGGTAACACTGAAGACATGCTGTAAATTTCAGATAATAAGATACAATACAGAATAATTAAATAATTATATTTATCTTTAGTTTTATTCTTACTAAAGTTCCATTAAATAGATATAATTTATTACTGATATAACATAAGGAAGCTGAGAAGAGGTACTCGGTGTTGATAATAAGCAAAAGGCAGGAATTAAAATCAATGTTTGAGATAACACATGCTTTCTTTATTTTACACTGTACTGCTCACAGAAATAATGAAACAGAAATAATGTGGACCATTACAGTCCAAGAAGTTTATTTAGAACTATTGTTTTCTGTGATGTATGGACTTCTTTTGTCTTTACTGACTACCTTCATGGTTTACAAGTCCTCAGGTACCTTTGCCATCTTTTCCATTTTAATTGTGAAGTATGCAATTCTATTTCATCTGAAACACACTGATACACTTAAAACAAGTAACTGAATTGCCGAAATTTCACAATTTGCATTGTTTTCTCCCTATGAAGTAAAAATAATACAGATTTTTTCATTAACTATTTTCCTAATATAAGAGGACACATCATCATTGTGTCCATTGTATATTAATTTCTTTTTTTGGCAATAGAATAATATTTTTGAAGGATAATGTGATTTCAACAAATAATAAACTGAAAATACATATAATTAATATGTGTTGTGATAGCAGTATTTGACAGAATATATGTGTGTACCTATCAAATATAACTAAAAGGGTATAAATACAAGATAAAAAATATTTCACAAAAGGTATTAAATATATTATGCTACAGACTATGTGTTGATAACACATGCAGTGCATTTTACACATAGAACTTTAATAAATATTGTTGATTATGTAAATAAATATTTGTACTGCCCATGATTATTATTATTTGCTGTAAGCTGGTTCAAAAGGCAAGCATAAACATTATATAAGATGGTAAAATGAAATTATGAAGCTAACAAACTTTCCAGAGCTTCAGGACTATCTAGAAATATTTTACCATTATTAGAACAATAGACTGTTAAATATCTATAGCACTTATAACTAATGGACTATTTCTTGATACTGGTGTAAACTTAATCATTTATATTCACTCCAAAGAAGCAGTGAGGTATAAATAAGCTTCAAAAAGTACTGACAATGAATAAATGGAAAGGTAGCCATTTAGGTAAAGATAATGTAAGTAACTTCTTTGCGCAAGATGAATTTCAAGGTTGGTCTGAAGACATAATCTGAGTCTCTATACTAAAAGACATCATTTGAGAGAAGAGCACATGTAAGAAAATAATTCAGGAAAATTTGTAAAATTCTATTAAAATCTCACAACTTTAACATGTTTTATCACGCATTACAAAATGTGTTGGCTTAAAACAACAGAACTATAGCCCACCATTCTGGAGGCCAGAAGTCCAAATTCAAGGTGCTAGAATGGCAGCACTCTCTCCAAAGTCTAGGGGAGAATATTCCCTTACTTCTAGCTTCTAGCAGCTCTATGTGTGGCCTCCGCCCATAGTCACATAACTCCAATCTCTTTCTCTGTCTTTATACAGTCTCCTTTTCTCTGTCTCTGTTCTATATGTTTCTCATATTGATATCTGCCCTTCAATTTAGTGCCCACAAGAATGGAAAAGAAGATATCTTCTTGACATTCTCTTTTTAATTTTTTTTATGTTTATTTCTGAGACAGAGACAGAGCATGAGTGGGGGAGGGGCAGAGACAGACACAGAATCAGAAGCAGACAGAATCTGAGCTGTCAGCACAGAGCCCCACATGGGGTTTGAACTCACAAACCGTGAGATCATGACCTGAGCTGAAGTCAGTCGCTCAACCAACTGAGCCACCCAGGCACCCCGACATTCTTAACTAAATATATCAGCAAGACCTTTTCTCCAAATAAGGTTTCATTCATACCTTCTGGAACATGTCCACATCCTTAATGGGGACATTATTCAACTCATTACATCTACTGCCTCCCCCCAACCCCAATTTATACCCCACATACCAAATACCTTTAACCCACCTAACATCACAAATGCTTCAACCAATTACAGTATCAACTCTAAATTCAAACTCTCATTTAAACATAATCAGCCCCAAAAGTCCTCAATTTCATGACTTAAATCAGATACCCATGAGAATCAGTATGATTCATCCTGAGACTAAGTTAATCTCCATCTATGAACTTTTAAAATTAGAAAAAAAAGTATCTGTTTCTATAGTATAATGGTGGGGCCAGCATAGGTTAAAGATTCTCATTCCAGTGGTGCCTGGGTGGCTCAGTCGGTTAAACGTCCGACTTTGGCTCAGGTCATGATCTCACGGTTCGTGTATTCAAGTCCCATGTCATGCTCTGAGTTACAGCTCAGAGCCTGGAGCCTTCTTTGGATCTGTGTCTCCATGTCTCTCTGTCCCTCCCTACTCATGCTCTCTCTTTCCTTCAAAAATAAGTAAACATTAAAAACAAACAAAAAAAAAAGACTCTCATTCCAAAATATAAAAATTGGAAAGAATAAAGTAGCCACTGATCTGAAGCAAATTTGAAATCCAGCAGGACAAATTCTGTTATTTTTCAATGTCTGAGAATAATCCTCTGTAATTCCATGTCCTGACCTCTGGAACTGCAGCAGCCCTGCCTTCTGCTCTGCCCATGGCAATCCTACACATCTGTGCAGTGCATGGAGGCTCCGCTTTCAAACGCAGTCTTCCTTCTTTGGAGGGTAGAACATTTTGCAGCCAAGTAGGTCTCTGAATTCATTCTCTACCCTCATAATTTTTGGAATCCCCACAACATTCTCTCATTCCATCCTGCATTATTATTATTATTTTTTCTTCTTCTTCTTCTTCTTCTTCTTCTTCTTCTTCTTCTTCTTTAAAGTTTATTTATTTATTTTGAGAGAGAGAGTGTGCACAGAAGGGGCAGACAGAGAGGGAGAGAGAGAGAATCCCAAGCAGGCTCCATTCTGTCAGTGCAAGGAGCCTGACGCAGGGCTCAAACTCACGAACCCATGAGATCATGACCTGAGCCAAAACCAAGAGTACAACTGAGCCACTCAAGTGTCCCTATCCTGCATTTCTTCTGATATAGAATCCTCAAAATTCTGATCCTCCTGTGTGAAACAGGGGTCCATGCCATTAGATCAGAAGGACCTCTACACATCTTTCCTTATTAAACCCATCTCTATTCCTGGCTTCTGTTGAAATGGTTCAGTAGATCCAAGTGTCACACAACTGTTTTCTTCAGCAAAACATTTAAGCCATACCTTTGGTTCTCTGTCCTGAGCATGCTTTTCCAACAATGAATTTACTAATTTTAGTATCTTTTGCAATCTGGATAGGCCAAGAACTTCCCAAATCACCAGTCACTAAAAACTGCATTCGTTTCTTAGGGCTTCCTTAACAAATTACCACAAACTTTATAGTTTAAAAATAACAAATTTATTTCTCGACAGTCTGGGTGCCAGAAATCTGAAATCAAGATGTCCCCAGGTTTTTGCTTCTCTAAGAGGCTCTTGGAGAAAATCCTTGTTTCTTCCAGTTTCTGGTGACTCCAAGTATTTCTTCTCATGTAGCTGCATAACTCCAATCTTTGCCTCTGTCTTCAGATGGCCTTCTTTTCTCTGTAAGTGTTTCTATTCTGTGTCTTTTATAAGAACACTTGTAATTTTATTTAAACTTCGCTGGGATAATATAGCATGATATCATTTCAAGATCCTTAATTTTGTCTACAAATATCTCTCCCCACCCACATTCCAGAAATTAGATCACATTCATAGGCTCTACAATGTGAATGTATCTTTGGGGAGCTAACATTCAGCCCAATGCAAGGACAATAATAGTGTCCCCGTTCTAATCTTATTAGCTGTGTAAAATATAAAACTAGTTATGTGCAACAGACCCTAAATATTTGAGGTTATATGATCCACCAGAAAGATTTTTTTTCTTTTTACATCCCTACTGGATAAATCTCTACTACATGTTTAATGTTGATCAAAATAGCTAAGACAGGGGCACCTGGGTAGCTCAGTGTGTTGAGCACCCAACTTCAGTTCAGATCATGATCTCACAGTTGGTGAGTTTCAGCCCTGCATCTGCTCGCTGCTGTCAGCGTGGAGTCGGCTTTTGATCCTCTCTGTCCCTTCACCCTCTCTGCCCCTACCCCACTCACACTCTCTCTCATAAAATAAATAAATAAATAAATAAACCTTTAAAAAATAGCTAAGACAGACTTTGTATAAATGTGACTTTTTTAGATTTCAAGTATATAAACATAATAATATAATATATATATATATATAATATAAACATATAGGCCGATATATAATTCAAATCTGTGGTAGTGAGAAACCACTCTGTCGGCTAAATCCAAATACAAACAAGGCATGAATGATACAGTCAATGAGGTGGTTTTAAATAAATAAACAGAATACTTTGCATTTATTGTATTTTGCAACAATTTTAAATATAATGATATTCAAAAACTAAACCACGAATTCCAGGGAAACATATAAACTTAACATAGGTCAATTACCTGATTAACAAAGAACCAATAAGATGCTGTGACTGGCTCAAAAATCATCTGAAAATTCATGATATATCTAGGTAATTTAGCACAAAAATGGGTGGATGAGATTATTGTGCAAAATGTAAAACTGGTTATGTCTAAAAGACCCTAATATCTGAGGTTATATGATTCACCAGAAAGATTTTTTTTAATCCCTACTGGATAAATCTCTACTAATTAGCAAGTAACTTCATTAACCTTAAGACGTTACAAAATAAAAAAACAATGACACGAACTGAATAGAGTCCCCTGAGCAATATTTGGGTATTTTTTGTTTTGGGGTGTTTTTTAAAGATGTGCCACCATCTTTTCAAGTTTTTTTTTTCCAAAATAGGATAATTTTTCTTACATATTAAATTGATAAATGAACAATTACAAATTACCAGGGATTACCATAATCATATTTACTACTACATAAACTTCAATATATCAAAATGGAAATGCAGCTATGAAAAATAATTGTAATTCTCATTATTTGATTGTAATGCAGATAACTTGAATGTAAGTCGGAAGATAAAATAATGGGGATGCAAACAAATCTATTTCAGAGATTTTGAAAATTATAATTATAAAATAAATTATTAAATTAATACTTGAGAAAAAGGAAAACAGAGCAACAGTTATAAACTATATGAGTATTACTAAATATATTAAGTAATATGAATTTATAATCAAAATCTACCATTTATATGTTAATGCATACATGATTACAAATTATACTATTAAGAATATTATTGTATAAATTAAGATAAATGTAGCTGCTATGACATAACCTTAATTCCCTTTTATGAACTATATGTTAAGCTATTTTGTCATCCTTTCTGCTGGCCTAGTTATCTTATTACTAATGAATTTTTTTTATTTTTCATTCAATATAGTGTTCTCATTGTCACTATTAAAGTCACCTGTGGGATTACAATTGTTTCTTCATAAATGTTCTCAGTAAAGGAATTGCTTCAATTGATGAAAGAGTGGAATTTAATATTCAAAACCTGAAACCCTGAACAAGGGAAATTATACACTTATATTTACATTAGAATATTTAAAATGAGCAAATTATAAATACACAATTTTGAAACATTATTATGAATCATTTATTATGAAATCATAATATATTCAAAGTTAAACAAATAATGTACAAGTATATAAGTGGACAAGTAGAGCTAAAAATAAATTGTAGCAGTAGAAATGCAGGGGGAGTGCAATGTTTACTCAATTTATTTAAAGGTAATTTAAAGCATATTCCTAGGTTTTACTTGTATTATTTAGGTTGTAGTATAATTTTACTTAAAGTCTGCAAGTAGATGATACAAAATGATTTACATTTGAAAATCGAAACTTTTAAATATGAAGATTAAGAATTTTAAATAAAACTTTTATCTAAGGGATGCCTGGGTGGCTCAGTCAGTTAAGCATACAACTCTTGATTTAGGCTCAGGTCAGGATCTCACCACTCCAGAGTTTGAGCCCCATGTCAGGCTCTGTGCTGACAGAGTGAAGCCTGCTTGGGATTCTCTCTCTCCCTCTCTCTCTGCCTCTCCTTTGCTCTCTCCCTCTTTCTCTCCCTAAATAAATAAACATTAAAAAAAAAAAAAAAAGACATTCTGAAAACTCGATAATCTAATTTACAAAGAAACTCAGAAGATAGGAGACATGAAAATATATTAAAAATATATATTTCTTGGATGAAAGACCTAAATGTGAGACAGAAAACCATCAAAATCCTAGAGGAGAACACAGCCAACAACCTCTTACAAGCTGTAGTTGTAGCAACTTCTAACAAGATAGGTCTCCTGTGGCAAGAGAAACAAAAGCAAAAATAACATGGCTTCATCAAGATAAAAACACTTCTGCACACTGAAGGAAATGGGTCAACAAAACTAAAGGCAACTTTCAGAATGGGGGAAGATATTTGCAAATGACATATCTGATAAAGGGTTAGTACCAAAATCTATGAAGAATTTATCAAACTCAATGCCCAAAAAAGCAATCCAGTTAAAAAATGGGCAGAAGATATGAAGAAACATTTTCCCAAAGACACTCAGATGGCTAAGAGACACATGAAAAGATGCTCAACATTACTCATCATCAGAGAAATACAAATCAAAACCTCAATGAGATATCACTTCACACTTGTCAGAATCACTAAAATTAACACAGGAAACAACAGGTGTTGGTGAGAATGTGAAGAAAGGGGGACTCTCTTATACTGTTGGTGGAAATGAAAACTGGTATAGCCACTCTGAAAAACAGTATGGAGGTTCCTCAGAAAGTTAAAAATAGAACTACCCTATGATCCAGCAATTACACTACTTTGTATTTACCCAGAGGACACAAAAATACTTCTTCAAAGGGATACATGCACCCTGATACTCATAGCAGCATTATCAACAATAGCCAAATTGTGTAAAGAGTCCAAATGTCTACCAACTGATGAATGAATAAAGAAAATGTGGTATAGATATAGATATAAATACAAATATAGGTATAGATACAGATACAGATACATATACGGATATTATTCAGCCACAAAAAAAAAAAAAAAAAAAAGAATGAAATCTTGCCATTTGCAATGATGTGGATGGAGCTAGAAGGTATTATGCTAAGCAAAGTAAGTTAGAAAAAGACAAATACCATATGATTTTACTCATCAGTGGAATTAAGAAACAAAACAGATGAACACAGGGGTAAAAAGAAAAAAAGACAGGCAAACTAGAAAACAGACTGTTAACTATAGTGAACAAACTGATGGTTACTGGCAGACAGATGAACAGGGGAATGGGTTAAATGGGTGATGAGTATTAATGAGGGCAGTTGTGATGAGCACTGGGTATTGTATGTAAGTGATGAATCACTAAATTCTATACCAGAAATTAATATTAAACTGTATGTTAACTAACTGGAATTTAAATAAAAATTTGAAAAAGAAGAAAATGTGTATGTATATATATATTTCTACCTTATGAGTTTGGACAAAAATACACATGTATATTTCATACTCATATAAACAGTTTATATCCACATATATCCATATATATGTAGTTTTTATGAGCACCCCAAGACACTAAGATGTATGTGTATACATTTTAATTAACTTATTGTGATGCTAAAGGTTTTTCTTTAATCTGAAAGTTATAATAAACTTTACAATCAATAATTTTTTAAAGAATTAAGTGTTTAAGCTCATTTTGAGAGAGAGAGAGAGAGAGAGAGAGAGAGAGAGTGAGCACATGAGCACGAGTTGGGAAGGGGCAGAGGAAGAGAGAGAATCCAAAGCAGGCTCCACACTGTCAGCACAGAGCCTGACTCAGGGATTCATCTCCCAAACCAGAGATCATGACCTGAGCTGAAATCAAGAGTCTAATGCTTAACCGACTGAGCTCCCCAGGAGCCCCAAGAATTAGAGTTTTTAAGATAACCCATACACCAATTATCATTCAATCCTTCCATTATTCAGTAATACAAATATGGAAATAAAAGCTAAATAATTTAACATCCTTCACAGAATTTTTTTTAAGCTTCATTAATGGCTTGTGATTTGGTCAAAAGGTCTTGAATGATTAAAAACTTGAAAAACTAATACAACTCAAATAACCTGATGATGTCTTTTATTTCTTTTTCTTGCCTTAAATGCTGTGGCTAGGACTTTCAATACTATCTTAGATAAAAGTGGTGAGAGCAGACATCCTTGTCTTGTTTCTAGTCTTAAAGGAAAAGCTTTCAGCTTTTCATCATCAATTTTGATGTTAGCTGTGGGTTTGTCATAGGTGGCCTTTATTACGCTGAGGTACATTCTCTATACTTTTTTTGAATCAATGCTTTTTTAAATGAAAATTGGTAGAGCTATGCCATGTCACTTTTTTTTCAATAAAAGAATAGTGTGCATGTTTCAGGTTATAAACAATCCTTCAGAAATCAGTTTCACACAAAAGTTATTTTTATGTTGAGTAGATATATACACATTCTGTAAATACACTCACACGTACATAGATATAAGTGGGATTTGTCTACTTCTTGTGGTTATTGATTTTAAAGCATGTTCAGTTCACTTCAACCTTGTGTAGATTTTATGTAGAGATTTTACTGCTTTTCTGGTTACTTTTCTTATTATTTTTAGTTATGATGGTACAATTATTATCATGGTACATGATACATGGGGCAATTTTTCAAGTGTCCTAAGTAGTAGGAATAACTTTGCTTCAATCATTATAAGGTATCTAAGATTGATGACACCACTACAACCAATTCTTTAAATCTGTCACACTGGAATTCTCAAATGATTAGGAATTACTCTTCTGTGGCTGTTGTTTGCAAAGAGCAGCTAACCAAAGCATACAGTGCATAGTAAAAAAGAAAACAATGATAAGAGAATAAGAATTCAGACACTGCCAAATGCAGTCTTCTTGACATTGAAAAATGATCCCCCCACTTTTTTAATGAACGTAATTTTAGCAATCTTATGTGATTTAGTGACTGAATACATGGTCCAAAACTATTATTTTTCTGACAACATATATGGATCTTTTCTGAGACTCATGAACTAATTAGACACGTATGACTTTTTGCTTTATACAGAGCTGGGACTTGGTTCTTGTTCATAGTGATGTCTTCAATTTAAAATGGGATAGAGTTAGCTAAGGAAGAAATATGAAACAGGTGTCCAAATCAAGAAATGGGTATTGTTGGCTCAAGCTGATCTAGAAAAGTGTGTGTATCTGACCAGGATTTGAGGAGCAAGTGAGAAGAGAAAAGAATACAAGTAGTCTAATGTGGAAAGTAGATTGCTGTCAAGGATTCCTAGGAATAAATTTAATGCATTTGTGAAATTGTGTATATATTTTAATGGATTCTGCCTTTGATGGGTCAGAGAAGAGATGATTAATGCATCACTATACTACCCATACATGCTGTGGTAAAATATCAGAAAGCTTAAGAAAATAGATAATAGAAATAACAATAATAATAATAATGGAAAATTACTTTTTTAGTTATGTACTTCATTGCATTTTATCAAAAATATTCTGTAAGGCGTAGAATGGTAAAATGGAAATAATGAATTCACAGAATCTTGAATATAAAGATATTTATAGTAAAATATATTTCTAGGGGTGCCTGGGTGGCTCAGTCAGTTGGGCATCCGGCTTTGGCTCAGGTCCTGATCTCACAGTTTGTGAATTCGAGCCCTGTGTCCAGCTCTGTGCTGATAGCTCAGAGCCTGGGGCCTGCTTGTGATTCTGTGTCTCCCTTTCTCTCTGCCCCTCCCCTGCTTGTGCTCTGTCTCTCTCTCTCTCAAAAATAAATGAAATGAAAAAAATAAAAAATAAAAGAAAATACATTTCTATACAAAGAATTAACAACAACAACAAAATTCTTAACACTACCAAGTATTTACAGCAAGTTTACAAGATGCAGGTTGATAGAAAAGTGTTCATTGTTGTTCTATATATCATCAATGAACAACTGGATTTTGAAATTAAAAACACAACACCATTTACATTAGCACATACACATAAAACATGAAGGGCTTTAGTATAAATCTAACATAATATGTACAAAATCTATATGAAGAAATCTTTAAAAAGAAATGCTGATGCAAGAAATCAACAATCTAAATGAATAGTAAGATATTCCATGTCTGTGGTTAAGAAGAATAAGTATTATTAAGATGTCAGTTCTTCTCAACTTGACAGCATAATCGCGGTCAAAATCCCAGCAGCTTATTTTTGATATCAACAAACTGACTCTAAAATTTAGATGGAAAAGCCAATGACCCAGAATAGCCAACATAGCACTGAAGGAAAAAACAAACAAACAACAACAACAACAAAAAACTCAGAAACTGACACTGACTGACTTCGATATTCGTTGTAAGTCTAGTAATCAAGACAGTGCGGTACTGGCAAAAGAATAAGCAAATGTATCAATGGAACAGAAGTGGAAGTTCTGTTAACTAACTTTGACAAAGGAACAAAGGTAATTCAGTGGAGAAAGGATAATCTTTTCAATAAATATTCTGGAATAACTGAAAATTCACATGCAAAAAAAAAATCGATACAGAGTAAGATTTTACACTCTTCCCCATACACACACACACACACACACCCTCAAAATTTATCATACACCTAAATTTAAAGTGCAAAACTTAAAAAACTTGTAGAATATAATAAAGAAGAAAACTGATGACCATTTTTTTTTCATATTTTAAGCAATTAAATTAACATTTATTTCCATTTGGATTAAAATATACACATCATAAACTACTTACTGTTCCCTAATTTCAGAATATTATATAATTACCCAAGCATTGGGCTAATGGATGGATTCTGGACATGGGCAGTGAAGAAAGAGGAACAAAGAACTCAGGAACCTTAAGATTGCTTTTTCTATTTTAAAACAAAACTACTGACTGACGAGCTACTTTAAGTGATTTTCCTTATTCATAATGGTGATGACTCTTTAGATACAACACCAAAAGCATAATTATGAAAAAAAATGAGGGGCGCCTAGGTGGCTCAGTTGGTTGAGCGTCTGACTTCTGCTCAGGTCATGATCTTATGGTTTGTGAGTTAGAGCCACACATCGGGCTCTGTGCTGACAGCTCAGAGCCTGGGGCCTGCTTCGGATTCTGTGTCCCCTTCTCTCTCTGCGCCACCCCTGCTTGTGCTCTGTCTTTCTCTTTCAAAAATGAATAAACATAAAAAAAAAATGGTAAGTTGGGACTTCATTAAAATTAAAAACTTCTGCTCTGTGAAAAAACAGTTAAGAGAAAGAAAAGACAAGCCACAGACTGGGATAAAATATTTGCAAAACATATTATTTAAAAAACTGGTAACTAAATTTTTAAAAAGAACTCTTAAAACTCAACAGTGGAAAACAACCCAATTTTAATCTTTTTTTTTTTTTTTTTTTTTTTTTTTTAATCTGGAGTTCCTGGATGGCTCAGTTAAGCAGCTGACTCTTGATATTGGCTCAGGTCCTGATGTCACAGTCATGAGATCAAGTCCCATTCAAGCTGCGTGTGGAGCTCCGCTAGAGATTCTCTCTCTCTCTCTCTCTCTCTCTCTCTCTCCCTCCCTCCCTCCCTCTCTCTGTCTCTCTCACTCTGCCCCTCCCCACCCTTGCACGCGTGCTCTTGCTCTCTCTCAAAAAAAAAATGAAAAAAATATATATATTATATTAAAATAGGTAGAAATCTGAATAGATACCTCACCAAAGAAGACATACAAATGTCACATAATCATAGGAAAAAATACTCAACAGCATGTGTCACTAGGAAATTGCAAATTAAAACAGTAATGAGATATCACTATACAGCTATTAGAATGGGTAAAACTCCAAACCCTGACAATACCAAATGCTGGTAAAAATGTAGATTAAGAAGAACTCTCATTCATTGCTGGTGAGGATGCAAAATGGTACAGCCACTTTGGAACACAGTTTGACAGTTTTATACAACACTATTTACAGAATACCAACATGATTGGGCAATCCTGCATCTAGGTCAAATGACCCAAAGGAGTTGAAAACTTACATACACAGAAATCTGCACATGAATGTTCACAGATGCTTTATTCATAATTGCTAAGACGTGGAATCGGTCAGCTGTCCTTCAATAGGAATATGGATAAGTAAAATGTTATATACATTCATACAATTGAATAGCATTGAGAAGTAAGAAAGTACTGAGTTAATCAAACCACAAACAAAGACATGGAGGAACTTTGAATGGTATTGCTAAGTGAAAGAAATCAATCTGAAAAGGCTACATATTGTATGATTCTAACTATAAGACATTCTGGAGAAGGCAAAACTATGGAAATTGAAAAAGAAAAAAAACCACAAAAACCAAAACAGTGATTGTCAGGAGGCTGGAGAGAGTTGGACATAATGAATAGATGGAGCACAAAGCAATTTTGGGCTGTGAAACTACTCTGTACGATACTTTAACAGTACATGTGTGACATTATGCATTTGCCCAAATCCTTAAAACCATATAACACAAAGAGAAAAAGCTCTTAGGTAAAATGGACTTAATAATGTATCAATGCTGGCTCATCAACTGTAATATAATTACAATTACTGTGCAGGGGGACAAGGGGATTATATAGGATTTCTCTGTACTTTCTTTTTTTTTTTAATTTTTTTTTTTAATGTTTATTTATTTTTGAGAGAGAGAGAGAGAGACAGAGCATGAGCGGGGGAGGAGCAGCAAGAGAGGGAGACACAGAATCCGAAGCAGGTTCCAGACTCTGAGCTGTCAGCACAGAGCCCGACACGGGGCTCGAACTCACAAACCACGAGATCATGATCTGAGCTGAAGCTGGACCTCAACCGACTGAGCCACCCAGGCGCCCCTCTATACTTTCTGCACAATTTTTCTACAAATTTAAAAAGTGCTCTAAAATTAAAATCTATTAAAATATAATTTTAGACTTTTTATAATTGTTAATGTTTATTTATTTAATATTTATTTGTTTTTGAGAAAGAGAGAAAGAGAGAAAGAGAGAGAGAGAGAGAGAGAGGAAGAGAAAGTGTGATGGGGGAGGGGCAGAGAAAGAGAAACAGAAACTAAAGCAGGTTCCAGGTTCTGAGCTTTCAGCACAGAGCTCGATGTGGAGCTCGAACTCATAAACTGTGAGATCATCACCTTAGCTCACAACCTGACCTGAAGGTGGACACTTAACCAACTGAGCCACCCAGGCACCCCCAATTTTGTACTTTTTAAACACAGCTTTTTCTTTTCTATTTTTTTTTTTTTTATCATAGGTAACTGTAGCAGATTCAAAGTAAGGAGAAAATGTACATCTCCCTTGGCTTTGACTTGCATGTCATTTTATTTTTTTCATTTGGTTAAAAAAGGCAACCACAGATTAATTATATTTGTGACCTCCAGTGTGTAAAACACTGGTTTTAATTCTGTCCAGAACACCAGGTATTTATAATTTCATAGAAACATGTATGGAATCAATCAGAGATGTGGAGGCTTTCTGTAAATAAATGTAAGGCACAAATAGTGACTTATGAAGCAGGGTCTTTAATCTAAAGCACTTCCTAAATATTTACTGTTGTGACGTTATTCCACCTCCTACACCTTACTCTGAAACCATATGAGAACAACATGCTAAAAAAAACACTGAAACTATCACTACACTTACATCAGTAACTTATGAATTAATTCTGAAAGCCTGGCACAATTTAAACTTTTACAAAGTCATTGTTTTTTTTAGATATCTATTTCTTTTAAAGACTGCTTCATTTCTTTAGTATGGCAATTTCAAATAATATGTTGCTCTAAAATAATTATCTTGTTTTTAACATATATGAAGAATGCTTCAAGGACACCAGCGTGGCTCAGTAGGTTAAGCATCCAACACTTGATTCTGATTCATGACCTCACAGAGGTGGAGCCTTGCATCAGGCTACATGCTGACAGAGCATAGCCTGCTTGGGATCCTGCCTCCCTCTCTCCCTGTCTCTCCCGTGCTTGCTCTCTATTTCTCTTTCAAAATAAAATTAAAAAAAAAAAAAAAGATTGCTTTAGAAATTTATATGTACAAAGTTTATTTATTTTGAGAGAGAGAGTGTGGGAGAGAGAGAATCCCAAGCAGGCTCTATGCTGTCAGCGAAAGAGTCCAACAATCAGATAAGTCGATTTATCTTCACCTTTCCTTCTTTTACTCCATCCCATTTTGTTTCAGTACTAATCAGAAATCACATTCAAACAATGATAGTTAATAAATACAGAGCTTAATGCAATTTATCTGTTCTCTATCCACTTATATTCATTAAATTGAATGGTTTCATTTTTATTAAAAATGAGGGTATTCTCAGAAATATGAACCTTTTGGGGCGCCTGGGTGGCTCAGTCAGTTAAGCGTCCATCTTTGGCTCATGTCATGATCTCACGGTTCATGAGTTCGAGCCCCGTGCCAGTCTCTGTGCTGACAGCTCAGAGCCTGGAGCCTGCTCTGGATTCTGTGTCTCGCTCTTTCTTCCCCTGCCTCTCTCTCTGTCTCTTTCTCTCTCTCTCTCTGTCTCTCTCTCTCTCTGTCTCTCTCTCTCAAAAATAAATAAACATTAAAAAAAATTTTTTTAAAGAAATACGACCTTTTTAGGTTTCCCATAAAAGCATATGTTGAAAATCAATTTAAGGAAGGGTATCTAAGCTTGTACATCCTAGCCTTCATATCCTTCAGCAAAAAGTCTTGCTGGAATAACATAGGTTAAAGATGTGACAAAATAATCTTAATAAAATTATAACATCTCCAAAAATATTTCTTTGAAAATAATAAAAAGAAAATAAATTTGAGTGGCTCAAGTAGAAAATTATGCTCTCATAGAAACAAAAGGTAAAGTTAGAGATTATTTACTTGTGAATATGAACTTTAAAAGTAATAAAGTAGGTAAAAGGACAGTAATATATTCACTTTGGAAGTTCTAATAGAGAAAGCATTTTTATCCCATTAAAATTGATCAAATTAAGACTTTCATTAAAAAATAATAACATTTGAGGAAAAATAAATTTATTTCTATCTTTAAATAAAACACATTAGTTCAATATTTAACAGAGCTTACCTTGACCTCCATTTGGAAAAAGAGATATATGTGGTAGAAATATTATGAAAATATTTTTTTCAATATTTGCATCTGAAATATAGCAGGAAAATTAACAGAAGAATATACTTTTGCTTCAGGCATCCCTTCCTTCAGTCACTCTATATACATTTCATTATTCTCTTCACACACACACAAGATACACAAAAACCTGCATTCAATTTGTTTTCATTTGCATTTAGTTTTCTTCCTTTTATCAATTTTTTTTTAATTTTTTTTTTAATCTTTATTTATTTTTGAGACAGAGAGAGACAGAGCATGAACGTGGGAGGGTCAGAGAGAGAGGGAGACACAGAATCTGAAACAGGCTCCAGGCTCTGAGCTGTCAGCACAGAGCCCGACGCGGGGCTCGAACCCACAGACCGTGAGATCATGACCTGAGCCGAAGTCGGACACTTAACCGACTGAGCCACCCAGGCGCCCCTCTTCCTTTTATCAATTAAAAAAAAATCTGATAAATGGATTCTCTATGCTTTTGTGATCTGATATTATTTGATTTTAGCAGCAACTTTTGAGTTAAGACTATTTAATACTGGAAGGCTCTCTATAAACATGTTTATGCAACATGGCAATGAAATTTTAGTTGATTTTTAAGTTTACTTATTTTGAGAGAGTGAGAGCACAATCAGGGAAAGAACAGAGAAATAGGGAGAGAGAGGATCTCAAGCAGGCTCTGTGCTGACCGCACACAGCCCTATACGGAACTTGAACTCACGAACCATGAGATCATGACCTGAGCTGAAATCAAGGGTTGGACACTTAACTGACTGAGTCACCCAGGCATCCCAAATTTTATTTAATTGTGATTATGGTTTTAAATTTTATTATACATATACTCAGACTGCAAGATACTATTTAGAAAAGAAGCTTCACAACTATATTAAATACAAATTGGGGTTTGATGATTTCATATCTTATCAAAACCTGAAAACTGTATTAAACACAAATTGGGGTTTGATGATTTCATACCTTATCAAAACCTGAAAAAAATGAATCTTCACAATTCTTAGATGAACCTGTTGTGCTAGGTAGAGTTTGGAAAGCTGCATGCCTAAGCCAACAGTGGAAAACTTTAAATACTGCCTATCAACCTCAAATGTCAATGGAAGATTATTAGTAATAAATATCCTGGGGAGCTCTAATTACCTCCTACTGCTCCACTGCTTTAGAGAAGATGTTCTATCCACACAGGTCATGCTGTGTAACATATTCATCAAATATTTTCTGTGCTAATGAGAATTTGTACAGGAAAACAAACAAAAAATAATGCTTTATCAAAAACAACAGTGAAAGAACAGCACATACCAAAGCAAAGAATTCTTGCCATTAAGAAATAAAATCTCCAATTTACAAAAATCATACTGACTGGTATTATACCTTCTTTAATATTCTGTCTGGAAACAAACAGGTAAAGAGGTATTTACACATCATTAAGGCTATTTAATTTGTCCTCCATCCTTTCAGAATGAGGTACTACATTTTTGCACACTTGAAAATCACTTTAAAAATGCATCTCTAGTGCCACAAGTTTCTCTTCCATTGTCATCATATGAGTTATTTAAATATCTAGTATATTCAAAATGTTATTCATTTATGGGGATATTTTCACAGTTATGACATGAAAAATTTTAATGTGCCAGTTCTTTTAAATGTAAGTCTGTTTCCCTAAAAGATAACTTTCCAGAAAAACAAATGGCATTAAATTTTTTTTAATCCAAATTAGGATTTGAATTTTAAAATTTCATAGGTCTATTTTAATGTTCTTTACATTTTAACAAAAGACAGAAAGATTAACATAGATTTGAACTGTGTGGGCCCACTCATATGTAGATTTTGAACAGTACAATACTGTAAATGTATTTTGACTTTCTAATAATTTTCTTAATAACATTTTCTTTTCTCTAGCTTCCTTTACTATATGAATACAGTGTATAATAAATATAACATACAAAATATGTGTTAATCAATATTATGTGTTTATGCCTTTATCTGTAAGGCCCCCAGTCAACAGTAGGCTAACAGTAGTTAAATTTTTGAGGAATCAAAATTTAGACGTGTGGGACATCACTGTGTCTAACCTCCATGTTGTTCAAAGGCCAACTGGATTGAAAATTATTTTGGGGGCACCTGGGTGGCTCAGTCAGTTAAGTGCCCAACTCTTGATTTTGGCTCAGGTCATGATCTCATGGTTCAAGTTCTGCATTGGGTTCTGTGCTCACAGCACAGAAACTGCTTGGGATTTTCTCTCTACCTCTCTCTTTGCTCCTCCCTCTCTTTCTCTCAAAATAAATAAATAAACTTAAAAAATTATTTTTTAAGATCCTTCACTGAGTTATTACAACTATCTACGTTCTAGAGTTTTTAAACAACTGAACATTCTGCTAATCATCTGGATTTCAGTTGGTTATTTTTTCATTGGTTCCACGTCTGCTGCTTCCTCTCACACCAGGTCCTTCAAAAAAACTGATGTCTTTTTCATCCCATAACCTTCCTACTGCAGAATCCACAATCTCTTCAAATTCCTTTTTTAAAGTGACAACCTTAAAATATGAGATTTCTATAATTATAGTTATCTTAATTATTCTCTTTCTACAATTAGACTTCCTGATCTACTTCACTTGTTCACTATATGAAATTATAGTGTATCTGATGGACTCTCTCCCCTGCTATATTAAAAACAGCATGAAAGCAGTATCTGCTTCCCCAAGGTTTAAGTGTTCTAGGATACAGTAAGTATGAAAATGGATTAAATCAACATTAAGCATTTTTAATTTCATTTAAATTTAATTAATTTGTCTATAAGCCTACCTCAAATCTCCAGAAGATTTAAATTTATTCAAATAAATTACTATAAAACATATTATTTATGTCAAAGTTTTTATGAGAATTAAATGAATATATATATATATATGCATACACACATACTAGAAAAGTTCTTGGCACACAATCAACATTTGTGAATTTATTTAATAATGGTTTTTTTTTGTAATTTATCAAAGAATTTTTTTACACAACTGTCTGTGAAATTCTAATATACTATATCTAAAACTTATTATTGGGACAATTAAAATTATACAGACCACTCTTTTATAGAAGCTATTTTGGTAGTGGGAAAAACAAAACACTTTAAATTCTAGAATTTAATATCATCATTCCTAAAACATGGATCATTATTTTGAGAAACTTTATGTTTTCCAAATTAATATTTTATGTCTACAGTCACACAACACACACACACACACACACACACACACATCTCATCTCATTTTGGATAAAATTATTCTATATCCTGGCAACCAGGATACTAAATTATACCTTATTAACTGCCTGCCTAAAAGTACTGAGAGTACTGACTTTGGACTCAGAATCCTGGATCATTTTTACCATGTTCTTCCATTTGGTAATGTACTTAAGCAAGCTATACACACTTCTGAGGTTCTATTTCTTCCACTGTGAAATAAGGAATACGATTCTATTCCTCAGAGTGTGGTTATAAAGATTCAATTAGATGATATACGAATCAATATGCCTAGAATTCAGTAAAGATCTAATAAATGCTACATAGATGCTGTGTTATTTTTATTTATTACTAGGTTCCAAAGCATTCACTCTTAGAAACATAGGTTGAGAGGAATATAGCTGTAATTTGAGATGGTGATTCAAAAGGGGGTAGACACAGAAACCTTAGACAATGGAAATCAAATTCTACAAAAAAATTATTTATAACTCCTAAACATATTTGTGCCTAAAACGAATTTAAAAATCTCGGGGCGCCTGGGTGGCTCAGTCGGTTAAGCGGCCGACTTCGGCTCAGGTCATGATCTCACGGTCTGTGAGTTCAAGCCCCGCATCCGGCTCTGTGCTGACAGCTCAGAGCCTGGAGCCTGTTTCAGATTCTGTGTCTCCCTCTCTCTGACCCTCCCCCATTCATGCTCTGTCTCTACCTCAAAAATAAATAAACGTTAAAAAAAATAAAAATAAAAATCTCTTTGAGGGGTGCCTGGGTGGCTCAGTTGGTTAAGCATCCTACTTAGGCTCAGGTCATGATCTCACAGCTTGTGAGTTCAAGCCCCATATAAGGCTCTCTGCTCTCAGCACAGAGCCAGCCTGCTTTGGATCCTCTGTCTCTCTCTCTCTCTCTCTCTCTCTGCCCCACCCCAGCTCGTGCTTGTGCTCTCTCTCTGTCAGAAATAAATAAATATTTAAAAAATAAATAAATAAAAATAAAAATCTCTTTGAAATCTCTGAGTTAAGTTCATCTTCTATGTGAATAATTTATAGTAGTAAATGTGTGGAAACCAAGGATCATCATTTATAACAAAAACTATATTCATATTTACTTTTAAAATCTGCAGTGTTACTCCATGTTTGGATACCTGTTTTTTTTTTTCCATATGTTTTCTTTGAAAATATTTCCTCTCCAATTTAGAAAAGTGGATTGGAATGAAAGAAACTTTTTTACTATTTGTATTAATCTAAAATTCTACAACCTAAGTAAATAAAGCAAATACGAAGTAAGTTCTACTCTAAACCTAAAAAGAAGTTTAAATAATTGCTTAGGATTCTAGTTATTAGTTGAAAGTATAATTGAGGACAAATAATGAAAAAAGGAGCCTCATTATTTTAAAATGAAAGCTTAATGTTTTATCTTAACTGATATGTGAATATGCAGATTTTTAAATTAATTAAAAATATGCAGCATTTATGTTTCTGTTTCACAACTCAGGTAAACCAAAAGCTACTTCTCTAAGTTTTTATGTAAATTCCAGTTAGTTAACATACAATGTAATATTAGTTTCAGGTGTAGAATTTAGTTATTTAAATTAATAGAATATTCTTATTGAACTCATCATGTCTCTGATCAAGTAGTGATGAAATGAGATAGATTTAATTTGCAAATTAACATTGTAAGTTTGTCCAGGTATATATTATTCCTGGGTTTTGGATTTTTCCTAAGAATTTAGAATGCATAAGCAAGAATGTGTCAACAAGCAGTAAGTAATCATCACAGTTAGATTTTGTCTCATGTGTCAGTCCTCATAAGAAAATATATTAAACAGGGGCGCCTGGGTGGCGCAGTCGGTTAAGCGTCCGGCTTCAGCCAGGTCACGATCTTGCGGTCCGTGAGTTCGAGCCCCGTGTCAGGCTCTGGGCTGATGGCTCGGAGCCTGGAGCCTGTTTCGGATTCTGTGTCTCCCTCTCTCTCTGCCCCTCCCCCGTTCATGCTCTGTCTCTCTCTGTCCCAAAAATAAAAAAAATAAAATAAAAAAAAAAAAAACGTTGAAAGAAAATATATTAAAGAGTAATATAGGCCAACTTTTGAGGGTTAGCCTATTGGAGAATCCTTATTTCTACATGACATTTATTTTTAAAGACAATTGTAAACTAAGTTAACATACAATCCATTACTCTTCCTGTTACAGTTTTTACTTATTCTGTACAGAAAATAATTTTTTTAATATCACAGACTAATTATGAAATCATCTTTTTTGCAGTTAAATAATTGAAAACAAAGGTGAACAAGTATATAAAACATGATACAATGTAGTGTACATGTCTACACATAATAGAGATACATGTATTATGTGTATACACATGCATATGTGTGTATATATATGTATATACACACACATATATTGTATACACATGTACATACAGTAAAGCCTTGGTTTCTGAGCATAATTCATTCTAGAAACATGCTTGTAATCCAAGCACCTATATATCAAAGCAAACACTCTCTATTGGCTCAATGGAATCTTTTTCTTTTCGTGCAATGTTAACAAGGAACCTATCCAATGACACTTGTGTTTGTCTCCTTTTGAGAATTTCACATAAGTATGACACTGCATTGTCATTAAACTGATTGATCGCTTGCACTGCTACAGCATTATTCCTGTGGTGCTTTTCTACAAAATTTTGCACTGTTTCCCAAGATATAAAATCTTGCAATTTTGTCCACTTGCATACCCGTGTTTCTCGATGATTTCCTTCTTAACTTCCACCGCAATCATCTCCTTCTTATCACCTTTTTTTTCAACTTTTCTCTGCATGGGGACCATTGTATACGCTCCACAGATGTTGACTACAGTATGGTATTAATAAACTCTTGTCATATACTGCATTTAATGTAACTGGCAATAAGGCAGGAGAGGAAAAGGTCTATATCTGCAGGCAGCCTGACCTAGAATAAAGCAAAACATACCTAAGCTTACTCTCGTATGGAAAATAAAGGAGTGTCTGTAGGTGTTCTGAAGTGACAACAAATACACTAGTGCCAGTCATGAGCACCTTCCAACATTCCAAAAAAATCACTGATTTCTGCGAAACACTGCGGACTGAGATGGAGCACCTGAGCATGAGTGATGATCACCTACAATCCCACAGCAAGAGACAGAGAAGAATTATTGGCTCAGTTGTGATGTGACATTCAGCGTCACATCACATACTACTCGTACTGCAAGACACTGCTCATTTATCAAGCTAAAATTTATTAGAAATGTTTTCTTGTCTTGCAGAACACATGCAGAAGAAGTTACTCATAACCCAAGGTTTCACTGTATTTGCCTACATATATACATACATACACACAAGTATATACACACATACACAAAGATTATCATGGATATATGCATATGTAATTGAATATTCTGTCCTCTGGCATGTAGAGAAATGCATGACCATATATAACGAATACAATATATATATTTCACATATGTATTCCAAATCACATACTCCTAAACAAAGTCAGCTAGCTACACCCCAAATCAGTGCATATTATAAGTGGATTCTAGCTCACTTCAAGCTTTCTTTCAGTGAATAAGCATTGAAGTGGCTTTGCTTCATCTTTACAAAACTGAAATTTAAAACAATATGTAACTCATAGGGCATTTGTAAAAATTAAGTACAAAAATGCATGGTAAATGATTTTCATAATATCTATATATGTTAGCTAATATAATTATCACGATTATAATTACCAGTAGGGCCTAAAATAAGAATATACTATATCATAAGATATCGGCTCACAGAATTTTATATCCTCCAATGTCTATAAACTATAAAACATTTCTATTCTGTTAATGAGTTTAATAACTTTGTAGATACTTTGACATTTATAATCCAAAGTTTTGAAGAGCATTAGCTCCAGAAATCTTCATTATTTTTAAAGATAAATATTTTAGAATATCAATATTAAAATATGTCAAAGTATTTTACAATTATTTAAACTGTATGGAACATTATAAATAACATTTTTCTTTTTAAAATACATATATTTGAGGGGGTGCCTGGGTGGCTTAGTTGGTTGAGCGTCCGGCTTCGACTCAGGTCATGATCTCAGTTTGTGAGTTCGAGCCCCACGTTGGGCTCTGTGCTGACAGCTCAGAGCCTGGAGCGTTTCAGATTCTGTATCTCCCTCTCTCTCTGTTCCTCACTCACTTGTGATCGCTCTCTCTCTCTCTCTCAAAAATAAATAAACATCAAAAAAAATTTTAAATACATATGTTTGAGTCTATGATACAAGAAACAGACATGCATGAATGCTTTTTCAAAGTCTAATATTTTACTAGAGCACTGAAATATTTCAATTGTTTGTTAAAAGATAAACTGAGGCATATTAAAAACATTAAGGGTTTATTTGAGCAAAACTGATTCAATACAGCAAATAGAAAGAAGCTCAGAACAGCTGTACAAAATGAGACTTTTATAGACAGAAGGAAGCAGGAAAAAGGAAGTTATACTGGCAAAAAAAGCAGGCTTGTTATTGCAAAGTTACTTTCCTTTAGACAATGGGAGGGATCCATTAGGCAGATCATCTAACTAGTGTTGATCGGTGATTCCTGATTGACAGGTTTTAAAATTTCATTTCTAGGAAAGCTGTAACTGTCAAATCTCAGTTTGGTGACATGGTACTTATTATAAGTGACTCCATTTTGGGCCTGTTTTATTTTCAACATGTTGAACATCTCTAAAAATGTCTATAGAAATGTACCACTAGTTATATATATTATGTATATTATCTTTTCAACTTAATACATCAATGAAAATTATTATATTCCAAATAAATTTTACATAATTGGAAACAGAAGAGTCAGGTAATGTATACTCAGTAAAATTTTGACTTGTTTACTGATAAAGAATCTTTTGGAACATAGCTTCTAACCAAGGGACCCATATGTTGAAGGATGTGTTCTGAATAGCACATGACCCTGGGATCCACAATTTTTCCCATACACCACATCACCCAGAGGTACACAACCTGAAACAACACTGAAATGTTTTGTCATTCCAGAGTCACACAACACTGGCATACGAAAACCTTGGCTATAACCCCTGGAGGGTTTGAGTGTCATTTTTCAGGATGCAGCATAGGCACTGACACACACAAAAAAATGATATACTGTATAGAGGTAGAATCGATTCATCCAACCATCATTCCCAATATCCTACTTGCAAATTTTTTTTTTCATTCCTCCTGGAGGCCGTATCAAGTAGAGGACTGTTCAGTAAATATTCAATTCCGATTGCTCCCAGCCCACTCATACACATGCCATGGAAAGATTATATTTTTCTGCTCCGTTGATGTTGAATTTGGCAATATAATCTGCTTGGCTCCTTAAAGTATATTTCCCCACACTTTGACTTTGGGCTCAGACAGTGACTTGCTTTAATCAGCGGTATGGTAGCAGAGATGACTCATGCAAAGGCTTGATGTGCACTAGCATAGTTAAACAAGGACGTGGGCCTTGTCTCCCTGTGTTTCTGCCACTATGAGAAGGTAGCCCACTTGATCCCAAAAGAACAAGAGACACATGGAGCAGAACCAATCCAGTCAACTAGCAGACCCACAGCTTAAAGAGGAGCTTTCCCAATAGACCTCTGAGCATCATAATAAATGCTTATTGTTTGGAGATTTTAAACAAATAAATAAAACAACCTTATCAGGTTATCTATAGACTCTACCCTAGTTGTTGTGACAGACAACTTGATTTCAAAAATTCAAATAAAAAAGGAAAATTTCCAGAAGGCTAAATCTACCTCTTATTTTTCTACTATTTCCTACTACACTCTTTTGATACTATTAGGTATTTGAAAACGTAATTGTGTAATTATAGATTTCCTATATTTGGCAAAAACATAGGAGAACCCGGTTAAGCATATTTTAATACTAACTATAAGAGGGGACATTATGCTGAGTTTTTTCTCCTCGTTTTAAAATATATTCACCGTTGCAGTAAAACACCAGTGTACTTTAAAAGTGCCATTATAGCTGACCCCATAAATACCAAATTCACATTAAAGTAAGTGCTGAAGAATTCATGAATTGCTAACAATCTACTATGAAGTGTATTCTTTGTCTTTTTTCTTTTCCCCAACAAAGATGAAAACAGAAATCATCAATTTAATTACAGTGCTTGTATTCCCTCCTTTGTTATCCAAAGGAAGAACATTGTTATTTGTGACTTATTCAACCTACCACAAAATGTGCAAGTTAATTTCCAACTTTATTTTGTAACGTGAAGTAGGGAGTCTTTAAGCTGTCACAGCCCATGACAGGTATTTAAAACTTGTGTTGCTAGTTCTAAACATATTCAGAAAGCTGACATTTCTGAACAGACTATGTCTCCATTCTGACTGGCAAGAATATTTAATGGAAAAATTTATTATTCTTTATTGAATAAAAAACATAGAGTAAAATTGAAACATCTAGAAAAAGTAACTTTCGCAATTAATGTAGTATACGTTCAATTAAATATCAAAACAAAATGCTATTTACTGAACATAATTAGGCCAAACCTAACTCTTCGGCTAATACTTTATAACATCAATCAATCAGCCTTTCTCTTGACCTCCAAGAAATTAATCTATTGTTAGATCTAATACAATACTGGTTGTAGAAAACAAATCAATATCTTCTATGTCTGTTTTACCTATATAAATAAAATCATGACAACTCTGATACACTGTCATTTGGCCAATAAATTGAATTTAAATTATATGTTGATTAGGAAACTAAATTCCTACAAAAAATTGTTATGTTACAATTCCTGTTATGTTACAATTCTTAAGAGGTGAAATTCTCATAAGTAAAACAGAAAATCCAAGATTTTAACTTAATTAGTATTGATGGTACAACTTATGTTAAGAGTCTTTAAAGTCATGAACTAATTATTTACCCCAGCTATTTTATTATGCTCCAGATGAACTGCATAAAATGTATAATATATGTTGTATTTCCTATAACTATCATATATACAATCACATAATATATAAAATATATAATATACAATTATAAAATAAATATGATAATAAAACCTTTGCACTTTAAAAATTTAATATTAAAATCTTTTATCTAAATTCACTTAATCTGTAAAATATAACTGTAAATTTCTTTGTTTATATTTATTTGTATATCTGACACAACAGTGCTCTAAGTCAATACCTTTTTGAATAGTGACAATAATTCAGTACCTTTCCATAAATTTCCCAAGACAAGGATGATTGTTTCTGGCTCCAAAGGAATAAAAAATTAGCCTAGACTCTTTAAAAAAAAGTTATTTTTTATCCTCAATTAATTTATAATGGTCTATTCTCTTATGGAAATATAGCAAATAATCAACAGCATGGAATTAATATACAGAATAATGAAGACAGATGAAGAAAAAGATACTGGGAAAACAAACTATTCCAATAATAGCAAGTGTAACAGACATCTAATGTGTTGAAGAACATATGAAAGCAACAATAATTATTCTTAAATATGATACCAACTAATAGACCAGAGACAGGTGTTATAGGCCTATGGAGAGGAGAACACAAATACTCCTTTTAACAAGATAGCATTTAAAGGGAGAACTCCAAAGTATATTCAAGTCAAATCAATCATTCTCCAGAAAGAGCTCCATGAAAGCAAAAATTTTACTCTATTGTTCATAACCATAATTCTTAGTACTTAGAACCCTGCTTGGCATGTGGTTAGCACTTGATAAATATTAAATGAATATATGAATGAATGAACCTCTTGAATAGAAGCCTTTTGTAAGTTAGACAAAGAAGTGAAAATAAAAATTCCAAAGGCAAGGGGTGCCTGGGTAGCCCAATCAGTTAAGCCTCCGACTCTTGGTTTCAGCACAGTTCATGGTCTCATCATTTGTGGGATTGAGCTTGAGATTCTCTCATTCCCTCTCCTTTGGTCCCCTCCCTGTCACGTGCTCTCTCCCTCTCTCTCTCTCTCACAATAAATAAATAAACAAACAAACAAACAAACATACAAACATTTAAAGAGACTAAGAGGGGCACCTGGGTTGCTCAGTTGGTTAAGCCTCTGAGCTTAGCTCAGGTCATGATCTCACAGTCCATGGGTTTGAGCCCCAAATCGTGCTGTGTGCTGACAGCATGGAGCCTGCTTTAGATTCTGTGTCTCCCTCTCTCTCTTCCCCTCCCCCACTCATGCTCTGTCTGCTCTTGCTCTCAAAATAAATAAATAAATAAATAAATAAATAAATAATCATTTTTTTTAAATATTAAAAAAGACTAAGAAATAAATTTATAAAAAAAAAATTCGAAAGGCAGGAATGATATCCTAAACTTGAATGGTTAAAGGGATAAATACTATAAAATGGTATAAAAAGTCAAAATGGTATTTTAAAGTATACAAATCCCTGAAGAATCCCCATGGTACTTGGGGAAAAAAACTGATTACAGGTCTGGTAGAAAAGGTACAAGATGTGCCTGGGATATTGTGCAAACAACAATGCAAATGAAACAATAATAGACAATTTTAGTGATGTCAAAAATATAAGGATCCAAATTAGAGAAACCTCCACTGGTTAATACTGAGATATATGTGGATGAAATCATATAATATCTAAAACTGGCTTAAAAATAATCCACTGGGGTGGGTTGGTGGGGTGCTTGATAGGATCTATAGATAAAACACAAACAATTTTGAGTTAATAAACAGAATCTAGGTAATGACTCCTTGACGGTTCATTATACCAGAATACATTTTTCCACGTGTGAAAATTTCCCTTAAAAATATTAACTAGAGTTTAAATGTAATGTATCCTGATATACAGGTAGTGTTTTGCAAAAATGAAATACACTGTTTTAACAAAATGACATTTCTTGTTTCATAAAGGTTTATATTTCATATTCTTAAGTAAATGCTTAAAAAATAAAGAAATTATATAGAAAAAGAAATATGTAATAAACATACAATTTTGTATTTCTAGAACTCTGATCATCTTTTGCTTATAAAATGGTCTCTCCTTAACACATAATTAGGCTTGCATGTCAAGCTAGACCAAGCAGACAACTCCTCTAGAATGTGTGCCACAACTTTTAGATAAGAGTAAGCCTTAAAAACTTGTAGGATGTAATCTAAGGACATCATGTCCAGCAATTAGCTGGAATATGTCTAAGAGATGAAGAGATGAACTGGTATCAGAGATCTCTTAAGCATTTAGTTTCAGCCATACCTAAACTCCTGGGTAAAAGTAATGTCCTTACTTTTTTTTAAGGTATTTTAAGTTAGAATTATTTCACTTTCAATCTAAAATATGTTAATGAATATAGGCCAATAATGACCAATGATAGAATCAGATGATAATTAAATTGAGATAGTTTTGTAAATCAACTAGTATGGATACTATATGTATCAGAAGTTAGAAGAATGGTCCCTATTAAATCAGATACAGGACAGTGAAAAAAATCTAAGGTAAAACAGAGGATCATGCCCACAGTGATTGGTTTAATGGCTTGATAAGAATATTGCCAGTGAGATAACCAGCTGCCTTAGGATACTAGATAAAGAAAGATGGTTAGGAACAGATTTATTGCAATTTATATGCAAATACCTTCAATATATTAAATGTGGAATTACTGAACAAGTAAAGACTGAAAAGAATAGCCTTGATACATATAGAAGAAGGCAGAAAAAAATTAAAATAATAATAAGTAAAAACTAGAAAGAAGACTACCGACCATATTAATACAATTTATCAGTCAGAATCTGTGGAGAGGAGGACCTAGTTAGAGTTTTATATAAGAATCATAGCTTAATGTATATTAATTCTTTTGAGTTTCAGGACATATTGGAGTTAAATATAAAAATAGTTTATAAGTCATTTGTCTTTATGGGCACAGTCACTCTTTTGCTGTTCGTGTTTTTAGTATACAGCTTAAAAGCAAAACAAAACAAAAAGAATTTCCAATTAATTTTATACATCAAAACATAGAGATTTTGAGGCTTTTATTTCATAATTAAAGTCAGAATTTTGGTGCCAGTATAAAGTATATTCATGCAAATATCACACACTAAGGGAAAGTACCTTTGTTATACTAGGAAATACAGGAAATATAAGAGTAAACTCCCAATTATAAGAGAAGGCAAGGAAGATTTGCTTGAATAAATAAAGTAACATTTCAAAGAATAGATGATTTTATTCAGGTTGCTCTGTGAATGTTTGTTTTATTCCAATAGTATTCAGTATTTGCTCAGAAAAAAAAAAGAAAAATAAATGTTTCTAAAAGAAATAATGTTTCAAGTATGAAGTTGTCAATGAAATACATTTCTACACCAAATAAAAAATGTATTTGTATTTTACTTAGTTTTATATTCATAGAAATTCTCATTTCCAATGTACAGATAAGAAAATCTACACTTCATTCAATTTTCTGCATTTCCCACCTATTTCAATCAAAAGTAAGCTAAAGGGTTTTTATTGCTTCTTCAAAATTGTTCAGAGTTACCATAGCAAGTTTTTACAGTTATTTCACAGTCCTATTTTAATAGATTATTGTATATTGATACTTCATTTAATATAGTTTCTCAGTTAAAAAAGAAAGAAAAAAATCTTGGTTTTAATACTGTGAAGTCTCTTAAAATCTCATTTAAATGGCTTAAACATCACTCTGCCAAAAAAGCAAAAAGACATACATTCCTCCTTATGTAATTATTGCCTAATTTTATTTAAGTTTATGTATTTATTTTGAGAGACAGAGAGAGTGTGTGAGTGGAGAAGAGCAGAGAGAGAGAGAGAGAGAGAGAGAGAGAGAGAGAGAGAGGGAGGGAGAGAAAGAACCCCAAGCAGGCTCTGCACTGTCAGCTCAGAACCCAACACAGGGCTCAATCTCACAAATCGTGAGATCATGACCTGAATTGAAATCACAAGTCAGATGCTTACCCAATTGAGCCACCCAGGTGCCCTAGCTGTTGCCTAATTTAAAAAAAAAAAAAAAAAAAAAAAGTACTTAAACTGAACACACAGCATTCTTTTATAAACTTTTAAATGATTTATTAAGTTGTAACTAAATCACATAATTAATTAGTTAACATACAGAGATAATGATATTTAGGAGACATCATCTCTCAACACTGCATTAAAAAAATTTTTTTTAATGTTTATTTAGTTTTGAGAGAGAGAGAGAGAGAGAGAGAGAGAGAGACAGAGAATGAGTGGGAAGGGGCAGAAAAAGAGGGAGACACAGAATCCGAAGCAGGCTCCAGGCTCTGTGCTGTCAACAGAGTCCAACACATACTGTGAGATCATTACCCGAGCCAAAGTCAGATGTTTAACCACCTGAGCCACCCAGGCACCCAAACACTGAATTTTTAAAATGCACCTGACAAACATTTATAAAAGTCGATACATGCCTAGCTATTCTATATTCCATGTATATGATAGAATAGATATAATCTGTCTTCTGAAATGGGGTGGGAAAGGAGGCAATGGTTTGAAAACCAAATAAATGACAAATGTACAAAAAACACCAAATGTAAACTTCGGGTGGAAGAAAGTTACCAAAAGCCGTTACAGAGAATGGTGTGAGGGGGGCATTCAAAGTTATCACAGAAGGCTTAATTGAGATGATATCTAAGGTGAGCCATCCAGGATGATTTAGAGCCACAGCTCCATAAGAGCATAGCCTGTTCAATGGCCTTAATCCTGGAAAGGGTTTGGTATATTTGTCGAATGAGAAACAGTCCTGGCTGACATTGGCTACTAGGGCACAGGTGGTGGAGCATCATGGGATTTGACTGGCATAATAGGCTGCCTCAGACTATTATGTGTCAGAGCAGGAACCATAGAGTTTACTCTGAATGGAAAACTCCCAGAACATAAAGCTAGTGGTTGGGGTAGGGTGGGGAAATGTGGGCTGATGGTGCTATTGTATAATGTGATTTAGGTTGTAAAAAGATCACTGGGCTATTTATGAAGAATACATTGGAGTTTAGAATTCCAGTAATGATTCCTTATGCATTTTACCTATAAAAAGCAAACACTGAAACTTCTTAAAAAAATTAGGTGAGACTCTCCGTATAAATATAATTACATATATTTCTTTACAGTGGTACCACTAGATTACTATTCAATTTTTCAAGTGTGTGATTTTCCTGACAAAAGCATACAAAATTACATATAAAAATTCTTTTAAAAACACTGCATTTGAATTTCCCCTACAACTATATTTTTGTATTTGGTATTATATATATATATATATATATATATATATATATATGTATGTATGTATTTTATATATTTTATATATGCCTCTGGTATCATGAGGGTACTAAACATCACAATGTGCACATGGCAAACCCCGCAACAAACAATATTGTAGCCTTAAATACCAACAGTGTTGTATCTGAAAAATCCAGGCTTACCAAGTCCCTGTGAGTAACATAAAATGACTAGGAACCAGAAACATTATAGAGAGAGCAAGATGGAGTCACTCATGTCAAGCAGGGACCTGTGTCAAGCAATGATGCAAGAATAACGGGCATTGCAACTACCAGATATCCCCAAGATCGACACCAGATGATGACACAGTCTGAACTGTTAACCAGCAGAAACACAGGAGGTCTGAAAAGGCCCAAGACTGATTAAATCCTTTAAAAGAGAGGATTTGTGCAGCAAACTGTCAGACTCCTCAGACACTGACCCTTCTAAGTCTGTCTACTTCAAAAAGGCAGCTGCCTCTGAAGACTCTGCCTCATCTCTGAAAAGAACAGAGATCCTTCACTGCTTGAACACTGCAAGCAGTAAATGCCGAGAGAGATCACCTGGACCCCAGACCCAGGCCTTATTTCAACTGTGCACCCGCAGACTGACTTCTAGTTTAGCTCCTTAACTTCCTACCCGCCTCCCTTTCTATCTTATTTGTGTGACTTGTCTTGTGCCTCGCTTTGCAGGAGGTGTGAGAAGCCAAATTAAACGTGTGGTGAAATATCGCTGATTTTGGGATCCTGAACCTGCATTGTTAACCTTGCTTTATGACTGAATAAACATGACATTATGGAAACACACAATTCGTGTGTGAGCCTTCACAGCCTTCTTATAACAAGCATACAACTTTGTCCCGCGTCAATTTACCATTAAAACAAGATGCAATCACAAGGATAAAAAGAAACTGAAATTAACTTGGCAAAATGGTGGAAGGAGAGGTGCCCTGCTCTAGTCCCTCCCACAGAAACTCCCATTAAGCAACTACCCATGAGACTTTGGGAGACTTCTGGAACACAGGCGGAAACGTTATAGTTCACCTGCCAAACAAGACAAACAAAAGACCTGACAAACACTGCATTACAAGGGTAAGAAAAGCAGTGCCATTTTACCGCCACACCCCTCCCGGAAGTGCATTAGCACAGCGCTGAGAAACTCCCCGCCCACATTTCCTCCTGTGAGGGAGAGACCTAGAAGAAGTCCAACTCCATGGGCTTCTCCGACACTGACAGAGAAGCCCACTTCTGATTCAACTGTGAACAACGTGGGGTCCCGCACGTTTACACCATCTGGGGACAGCGAGGAATGAGGAAAACGGGTCAGGGTTTTCTGTGACCAGTCCTTGGAATCTCAGTGATGCTGGCCCCTCGCCTTTCGGGCCAACCACAGAGCAAAAGGGTTTGCTCTATCACACAGCTTTCCCAATGCCACACACAGATGAGGAGCCTGTCGCCAAGCTTGCTCTGCCTCATCCTCAGGGCCTCCCGCAGCGGAACCCACACCTGGAGCTCTTCTCCACGGCAGACCCTGCCAGTCACCTGGCAATCAGAAACCCACCTACCAGTCTGTGCGCGGCACCACTGGCAGTCTCATCCCCCTGAAGAGCCTCATCAACAGCTTTCGCCCAATGCTGGAGCTTGTCTGGAGGCCGCCTTCATCGCGAAGCCATGCAAGTGTCTTCCTGAACCCTGCGCGCCACTCACGTCAACGTCGACGTAAAGCCCTGCTCCTGGCCACGCCCACCCAAAAAGCCCCGCGGGGAACCGTCGCTTTACAGAGCCCAGTTAGCGGTTTTGCCGGACAATCGAGCCCAGCCAGCCGATTCAGGTGACCTCAGCGATTTACTGGCGGTGTCCTCACCAGAACTCAGAGCTCAGCAAGACAGCCCTGCCGAACTGCAGGGCCGTGGCAGTGTGTCCTGCCCAATTGTGGACCCTGAGACCCCAACCCTGATCCTTATCCAATTGCAGACCCTGGCAACAGGTCACCCACCGGGCAAAGACCGGTCAGCTGGCCCTGCTGAAACTCTGAACCCACCAGGCAGCCCCAGCCCCCTCCAGAATGGATTCCAAGAGAGGGAACTGGCTCACTATGGACACCACCAACTGATGTGCCCAGAATTGTTGGCTGGCTGATGTTGGCTTGCACCCTCAGGAGTTTCCAGGTGAAATCTGAAATTGGCCCCATACATGGAGGACAAGAAGAGACTGAAGAAAGAGGCAGACCACTCCAGATTGGTAGGTGGCAATTCTAATAAGCAAGGAAACTTACTTGGGAGGCTTGTTAGGCATTTGCAAGATAAGTAGATCTCTACCCCAGCCTACCAGAATTTTAAGTTTATATAGAGGCCTTCACTGGGTTCAATCAGGTATACACTGTAGATGGTCTCAACAGCACCTTACTATCTCAATGATATTTCTTTGAAACAGCGTCTAGTATGGATAAAGCAAGTGGAATGCATGTTCCAAGGACAAGGGAAGCGGTGTAGAGCTTCCAATTTCCTGGGTCCAGCCTGTGGGTCAAATGTTGGTCATGTCCTCTTGATAATGTCCTCCAACAATCCACCCCTCTTGAGGAGCTCTTAAAATCTTACACACACCTCATTCCCCTTCCACACTGTGCCCTGAGAGGTCAGCAAGGGCTTTCACTGGCATAGAAGTTGCTTGTTTGGCAGCTTTCTGGCTGTATTGGAAGCAGATGCTACAGCGACAGTACAGGCATATGCAAGAGAAAACACAGGTTAAAATAATGATGCCCAAAATAAGTAACATTTTTTTCCCCAGGAGCTCAAAGATCTAATCCACTGCTTTATTAAGTCCCCTAGGCTGAGAGTTGGATCATTCAGGGCATTCAATTATTGACTAATGTGATTTAATAAAGATAATACATTAGCTGACTCATGGATGTGAACACACAACATTCTCTTTGAATGACAACACAGTTGCCTCCTTGCAAGGTAGTGATAATGTCCAAGGCCCTCCTATTTTGGAGGACAGCTTGTCTTCTTAGACACATTTCCAGTGTTCAGGAGAGACTGGCTTTATCAGCTGTCATTCAACCCTTGCTTGGCGAATGTAGTAAGGGCTTCTATGTACGCTATAACATCCTCCATGCCAATGGAGGGGATAAAGGTGGTGTCCTGGATGACTGTACCAGTGGAACACAGGATGTGCTCATCTGCCATTGAGGAGAGGGAGGTTGGCAATGGTTACCATGAGGCAGATTCCCCTTTGTGCCCTGGGTAAACCCAGAGTGCAATGGTTCAACCACCCAAGTGGAAGCTAAGCCCAGTGCAGAGCCCAATGCAGGGCTTGAACTGCCAACCCTGAGATCAAGACCTGAGCTGAGATTAAGAATTGGACACTTAACTGACTGAGACACCCAAGCACCTCCAGCCAAACTTTTCTTAGTTCAGGTCACTAGCTTCTGTGGTTCATAATTGTTTCCATTCAGATGGTGTCAGTGTTGAGGTGAATAGTGACTACAGTCCTTGTGGGCAGATTGTCCTGACCAGATTCATCTGTATTCCAGGCATCGATGGGAATTTCCCCCAGTCCCTCTCTGCAGGACACAATGGCCACCACAGAATAGGGGTGGGGGCATTTGGAGTATCTACCCACTCTGAAGGGCCTAGTAGCAGCTACATTTCTAGTGCCAGTGGTTTGGAAAACAGGATACTCCTCTGTTGCAAATAGGCATGCCACTTAGTCAAAGTGAGGGTGAGTCATGGCTCACTTTGTCTCTCCCACTGTGTCCAGCACCATTACTTCCACAGTCACAGGCACATCTAACTGAAATGGTAGCCCTGCTTAGGAGATGGCCAGAGCTTTAATCTACTTCACCAGTATTTTTGACTGCTCAAAGGTGACTTGCTGCTCTGATCCCCAGCCCCACACTTGCCCTTTATTTATTCAGCAATATAAGTGATAAAGACACAATGCTAGGTAGGCAATAAAAGTCCTCTAAAACCCCCAAACCCTACAAAACCTTGCACCTCTTTCATACTCTTAGGCTTGCGCCTAATCAATTACAGTTTCTGGGTAGGCTTACACCTAATCAATTATGGCGTCTGGAACAACACATTTCTTACCTGACCAAACAACTCCCAAAAACTTTATGGCAGTACCTAAACCTTGAATTTTCTGGGGGTTCACTGCCTGTCATCTCCCTTGCAGATGTCCCAGCAAAGTCTATAGAGTGTCCTGTAGCAGAAGCAAGTCTTCACATGTTATCATTATATCATCAATGTAATGAGCCCATTTTACTAATGTGTGGAAGGAGAACAGGGGCAGTTCATGAGTTACTATCCCATTACATACTGTGGGTTTATGCAGGTAACCCAGAGGAAGCACTTGAAAGATCCATGATGCTCCTCCCACATCAAGGTAAATTGATCTTGTGACTTAGCAGCCAGGGATATATTTAAAAAAAAAGTATTGACTAAATCTAGCAGAGTATGGTACATTTCTAGGACTGTGGTCAAGGTATCTAAGATGGTGGCAATGTCAGGCACAGCTTCATAGATGGGAGATAACACGCTGTTCAGTTCTTGATAGATATCATCTATCATGAGCCATGTGACTTTTTTACCAGCCAAACTGGGCTGTTGGAAACAATATGGGCAGAGTGTACAATACCCAGCTGGTGCAGCTCTTGGATATTTCTCCTATTTCATTGTGCCCCTGGGCAATTTATATTGTGTGACAGTTACCACTCTTCCTTGGGGGAGGCAGGTTTGGCAGCTTCTCATTAGTGTTTCCCCCAGCACTTGTGGAATGTACCAATCGAAGTTTGTAGAGCATGACTTTATAGGATATCAGTGTTAAGTATGTTTCTTGGTATTGGAGAGATAAAAATCTCATATTCTCATGGAAAAGAATGCCCAGTTAGCAATGTCAAAAAGACCTTCTTGACCATAACTATTTGTCCTGTATAACCATTGGTGGCACTGAGGGGGCCAGAAAACTTTTGAGGGCTAGTATCAACTAGAGTCATCATCTTTTGTTTATTTCTGGGGAACCAGTGAATATTGAGCTCAACCTGATGTCTGGTCACCTCCAGTGGCCCTCTCCTGCAGGCAGTCTTGGCTGAAATTATATAGTCAGGGCATGGGAGACACCTACCCTGAGTAGGACTATATTCCTGAGGTCTTTGCTGAAACAGGAGGGGCATCAGAGAGGGTAGGGGCAGGTGAGAAAGGTCTTAACTGTTGTTAAGGTTTTAAGGCTTTACACAGGCCACCCAGCATAGTGTTGTGATACTGGTCTATCTTTGTAGGTGGGATCATGGCAACAGTGAGGTCAAGCCACATGTGCTTCTACGTGACTTTTATTGGACCCTTTACACATGATTGGAATAGCCTTTTCGCTTTTCAAGTTTCCTTTCTGTGTTGGGTCTTTCCAATAGCCTGTACCCATTCCTAGGATTTGTGAAATTACCCCAGATGAATCATGGATTTCCCAACATTATGTATGCTTGCCCATGACTGGCTCGGGATATCTATTCCATACTATGTGATGGGTGTGGACTGTAGTGTCTCACTTTCATTTCTACAGTGAATGTGACCTAATCAGGGCCTTGAAACATCAGGGCATAGATGGTCTGTCTCATTCCCAACTCCCTAAGAATTTTTGTACATTCTCTATAGATTTCCAGGGTCCTACATGCCCAGGGAGAACCCTTTCATTGGACTCAACCTCCCTGAAGGCTAGAATAATGCAAACTATAAGGGAATGAGTATCTTGAACCCCCCAAATGCAGTGTGGGTACTGCCAGAGGACAGAGAGTGTGATTATGTTCCTGCCTGGTCAAAGAAGTACCATTGCTCTTCCACATCCCATAGCTGCACTAACCCTCTAACCATGTCTGGATACTTTCCCTGGCCTTTTACTGGAATTTGGCATCTATTATCAGTAAGCTCAGCAGGAGTAAGCTCATCATGAACATTTCCTGATTTAGGGCCTGCCCCACTGGGTGGCATTGTTGTTGTGGTGGTTTTGCTTTCCTTTTTTTTTTTTTTTTTAAAGTTTATTTTTGAGACAGAGATAGAGCATAAGTAGGGGAGGGGCAGAGAGAGAGAGAGAGAAAGAGAGAGGGAGACACAGAGTCCCAAGCAGGCTCCAGGCTCCGAGCTGTCAGCACAGAGCCTGGCACAGGGCTCGAATCCACGAACTGTGAGATCATGACCTGAACTGAAGTTGGACCTCCAACCGAGCCACCCAGGCGCCCCTACTTTCCTTTGTATTAGGAGTTGGATGGCATGGTCCCATGAAATTTCATCTATTTCACTGTCAATTATCACAACATCCTTCTCTTTGCTCTCCTAAATCCCCCAGGGATTCCACCTCTTAGGGTTCTAATCGGGCTTTGTCAAAGCGCTTGGAACTTAATCCAAGGCAACTTGCACCCTCCTACCTTTGCAAAACAGCATGCTAAGGTCTCCAATTTATATTATAATTCTATTCTCCCACCTTATCTACTAGACCCAAAGCTAGCAGAGTAGTGGAGAGCCACATGTTCTACTCTAAGTCAGCTCTTCTTTCAAATTTCTAATTTGAACTTCAGCCTCTAATTGGACATCAGTGGCCAAACTGACCACAGCAGGGGCCAGAACACTGTGTCAGCTATTTTTTCCCCTCTTTGCTTCAGTCCAATATGCATCAAACCAGCCACTGACTTGGGAGCATCCCCATACTAACATGATACACAAGTATCTAACATATGGATCACCCCTCCACACATAAAGGTCAATGGCCAACTCAGGATTTCCCCCATAAATGTTTGTTTTGTTTTGTTTTGTTTTTCCTAAGACCTATTTATCTGGTCTTCTACTAGCTAGCCAAGTGTTAGTGAGCTCCCTCAGCAGCTTCCCAGGTGAAATCTGAGGCTGACCTTGCACATGAAGACTAAAGAGAATGAGGAAAGAGGCAGGCCATTCCAGATTGATAGGTGGCAATTTTAATAAGCAAGGGAAATTACTTATGAGGTGTGTCTTGGGCAGTCACAAGATGAGTAGATCTCCACTGCTCTTCAACAGAATCTTAAAAGTTTATATAAAGGCCTTCAGTGGGATCTGTCACATATACCATCCAGATGGTCACAACAGCACATTGTCATCTCAAGGCTGTGTCATTATGGGAAGGCAAGGGGAATGCACATTCCAAGGATGGAGAAAGGGCGAGGAGCCTCTGATTGCTGGGGTCTAGGTCATAGGTCAATGGGTACTTATGTCCTCTCTGTAACCTCATCCAACAGCTGACTGGTGAAATCTTTCCTTTGCCAAAGCCAGCCTGTCAGACTGGAAGAGATCTTCAAATGTGCAGAAATAAGGCAAGAATGCAAGGATTAGGAAGAAACAGGAAAACATGACACCTCCAAAGGAAGCTAATAAATCTCTAGCCACTGATCTTAAAGAGATGGGGATCTATGAAGGCCCAAAGAAGAATTCAAAACAATTCTCTTAAAGAGGCTCAGTGAACTACACATAATGGAATGAAACAAGATATAAATAATTGTGAGGAAGACAGGTATTCACAAACACATTAAAATTAAACAACATATTTTTAACAACTTTTTGGTTCAAGAAAAAATCAAGGAAGAAATTAGAAAGTACCTTGAGAGGGGCACCAGGGTGGCTTAGTCAGTTAAGTGTCCGACTTTGGCTCAGGGCATAATCTCTCAGTTCGTGGATTCAAGCCCCACGTTGGACTCTGTGCTGACATCTCAGTCTGGAGCCTGCTTGGATTCTGTGTCTCCCCCTCTCTCTCCCCCTCCCCTGCTCATGCTCTGTCTCTCTATGTCTCTCAAAAATAAATAAATGTTAAAAAATATTAAAAATAAAAGGAAGTACCTCGAGAAAAATTAAAACAAAAATACAGCATACCAAAACGTATAGGATGCAGCAAAAGTAGTAAGGGGGGAGTTTATAGCAATAGATAATGACCTCACAAAAGAGAGAAAGCTCTCAAATCAACAACCTCAACAAACAGGAAAAAAAAAATGAAGCTCAAAGTTTGCAGAAGGAACGAAACTTTAAGATTTAGAGCAGAAATAAATTAAAAATAAAAATAGAAAAGCAAAATTGATGTGATTTTTTAAGGATAAAATTTTTAAAAAATACTTAAACTTACTAAAAAAAAAGAGTGAAGTCTCAAATAAATAAAACCAGAAATGAAAAGGGAGACATTACAACTCATGCCACAGAAATTTTGAAAACATCATAAAGGGTTATTATATATCAACAAATTGGACAACCTATATGAATTGGATAAGTTCCTAGAAACACAATTCACCAAGACTGAACCAAGAAGAAAGCTTGAACATTGCAGTTATAATCAAGGAGATAGAATCATTAATGGAAAACCTCCCAACAAATAAAAATCAAGGTGAATTCTACCAAACATTTAAAAATAATAATAACAATTCTTTTTTTAAAAGCTTCCAAAAATATACAGAGGGAACACTTCCAAACTTATTTTTGAGGCAGCATCACTTAAGACAAAGAATTGAAACCATAGAACTAAAAGAAAACATACTGGAAAAATAATTCTTGATATTGGCCTTGCCAGTGAATTCTTGAATGTGACACCAAAAGCACAGGTAAGAAAAACACAGACAGACAAATGAGACTAGATCAAGCTGAAAGGCTGCTGCACAGCAAAGGAAATAATCAACAAATGTAAGGCAAACTATGGAATGAGAAAACTATTCGCAAACCATATATCTGATACGGGGTTAATATCCAAAATATATAGGGAACTTTTATAACTCACTATCAAAAAAAAACCAAAAACTCAAATTAAAAATGAGCAAAGGACTTTTATAGACATTTCTCCAAAGAAGACATACAAAATTCCAACAAGTATATAGAAAGGTGCTCCACATCACTAATGATGAGGGAAATGCAAGTCAAAACCATTGGAAGATATCACCTCACACCTGTTAATATGGCTATTATTAAGAAGATGAGTCATATATAATAAGCTTTGAGGAGAATGTGGAGAAAAGGGAACCTTCATACACTGTTGATATGACTGCAAAATGGTGTAGTCATTATGAAAGATAATATGGACGTTCCTCAAAATTAAAAATAGAACTACCATGTGATCCAGAAGTCCCAGTTCTGAATACTTATACAAAAGAATTGAAATTGGGATCTCATAGAGATATTTGTACTTTCATGTTCATTGAAGAATTATTCACAGTAGTCAAGATGTGGAAACAACCGAAATGTTAATTGATGGATGAATGGGTAACGAAAACATGTAGATAATGTGTGTAGACATATGATAGAATATTAGTCATCCTTGCAAAAGAAGGAAATCCTGTCATTTGCTACAATGTAGATGGACTTGGAAGGCATTATGCTAAGTGTAATAAACCAAACATAGACAGATACTACATGATCCCACTTCTATCAGGAATCTAAAATAGTCAAACTCATTGAAGCAAAGAGGAGAGTAGAGATGACCAAGGTTTGGGGAAGGGGAATCAGAGACATTGATCAAAGGGTATGTAGTTTTATTTATGAAAGATAAATAAGTCCAAGAGATCTACTGTACAGCATAGTGCATATAATTAACAATACTATACTGTATCCTTAAAAATTTAAGATGATCATATATTAAATGTCCTTAAAAAAGAGGAGGGAAGGAAACTTCTAGAGGTTATGGTTGAGTTTAAGGCATTGTATATGGTGACAGTTTCATAGGTGTATTCATATCTTTAAATTCATCATAATGTCTACATTAAATATATAAAGCTTTTTTTGTATGTCAATACTTCCTAAATGTTTTTAAATAAATAAAGGGGGCTCCATGGTGGCTCAAGTGGTTAAACATCTCATTATTGATTTTGGCTTAGGTCATGATCTCACATTTCCTGAAATCGAGCCCCGCATTGGGTTCTGTGTTGCCAGCATGGAGCCTGCTTGGGATTCTCTCTCTCCTGCTCTCTCTACCCCTCCCTTGCTTGCACTCTTCCTTCTCTCTTTCAAGATAAATAATTAAGTAAAATATAAATAAATAAATAAATAAATAAATAAATAAATAAATAAATAAATAAATAAGGGAAAGAGCACACTGAAATAGAGAAACTATGAGATGATAAATGTAGTTATTTTTATGCCCCCTACCCCCTCCAAAAAATAATAAAAGAAATAGAAATAGCAAATGACAATATTTACGGTCTCAGGGAGTCAAAGGACTCAAGTGAGCTAGAATGTCCTTTGCTCATGTTACAGGGGCTTTTCACTTCTAGGACACTGTTTCTAGGCATACCCTGACATTGACATATCTTCTAGAGATAATAATTGTGATCTCTTAATCTTTAAATTTTTTTTAATATTTATTTATTCTTGAGACAGAGACAGAGCATGAACAGGGAAGGGGCAGAGAGAGAGGAAGACATAGAATCCGAAGCAGGCTCCAGGCTCTGAGCTGTCAGCAGAGAGCCCGACACGGGGCTCGAACCCATGAACTGTGAGATCATGACCTGAGTCCAAGTCGGACGCTTAACTAACTGAGCCACCCAGGCACCCTGTGATGTCTTAATCTTTAAATGTTGCCAATAAAACTTCACTTTTTAAAAACGTGGTATGGGCTAGCAAAGTATGATACAAATTATGTGTAGGCCTACTTTGGCAGAACTGTAATATGGAGGTCTTTGGTGATGATCAAGAACGGTTTCAGTGTTGTATTGGGACTGAAGGTACTGGAAGTTATTTAGGGAGATAGTGGTGTGAGGATGCAGTGTGACTTACTGTAAGATATGCTTTTTAAAAAATTTTGCTGTGAGTTTATAGCTGAAAAGGGGTATGGATTGAAGTTTGGAATGTATGTATAAAGAGATACATAGTTGGATAGATGAAGATATATTTTGAGATGTGAATTTTGTATCTTATTAGTATGCTATAGGAATGATTTAATAGAAATAGAAATTGATCACATATGAGAGAAAAGCAATAATTGCAATAATGAGATCTTGAAAGAAATGTAGACTCCAGAGTGAAAATTGAAGCCTTGATTTTATAAAAAGAAACTAAAAATAAAAAATAGAGAATACTGTACATCAGGTATAAGAAGGATGATATGTTTGGAGATGAGATGAAAAAGTGCTTGTTTCTTTTTAGGTTAAAGCAGCAGGGATTGGCTAAATAAATATTACTTAAATATATACACATCAAATTCCATTTGCCCCGGTAGTCTGAGAATCACACTATATGCCTAAAGAAGTAAACATTCTATGTGCTTTGAATTATTCTGTAGTATATGGACGTTACTAACACTATCAATGTGATGTCTATAACTTATTTCCTTAATCTTTTAAAAAAATATGTAGTAGTACCTGGATGAGTTTATTAGTATTTATCGTATGCAATATCATACCTGCCAAATCTAATTATCATTAATTTTACATGTGTGGGTATGCTTTGTTATGAAAGACCTGAAAATTTTGTGTTCATATATAGAAAAATCTCCCTACGGGTAAAAGTACATCTTATATATAAATGGTATATTTATATTATACATTTCTATATGATATAAAATATATATTTACATATTCATATACTTATATATGAATGTACTGTTATCAGTCATTTTAAAAAAAGCAACTTGAGGAGAAAAAGTAAAACTGAAGTAATATTGAAAGGCATGATAAGTAATATCTGTTTATACATATAGAATTAATTGCTTAGTTAATATTATTATAGACAACAGCATACAATTTCATTTTGAATCATGTTTAACAACAAAAAAAAATTTGAGTTTTTTGCTATTTTCTTTAGCAGTTGATTTCACACACCTACATGCCATTAGTGCTTTAATCTTCTAATCAACCAAAATAACTTGACCCAGAAAAAACTTGCTTCCAATTATCAGCAATATAAGAAATATTATTGATTAAAATTATGTGACAATGTCAGAGCCACAACTATTTGTAAGATCTATAAAGCTGTTTAGCCTCCAACAAAAGGATTTTCAAACTGTGTTCAGCATCATACTGTGTCTATCATAATGTTAATAGTTCTCTTTCAAAATGCTTCCATTGCCCATAAAATTGACAAGTTATTATTTTTACCTTTCTAGATATTGTCAGTTTAAATTAGTATATTAAAAATATGACAAATCCTACAGTAAATAAATGATAACTTTTTATTGTATGTATTATTTTAAAGTTTATGTATTTGGGGCACCTGGGTGGCTCAGTCAGTTGAGCATCCAACTTTGGCTCAGGTCGTGATCTCACAGCTCATGAGTTCGAGCCCCGTGTCGGGCTCTGTGCTGACAGCTCAGAGCCTGGAGCCTATTTCAGATTCTGTGTTTCCCTCTCTGTCTGTCCCTCCCCCACCCATGCTCTGTCTCTCTCTGTCTCCCAAAATAAGTAATAAAAAAAGTTAAAAAAGATAAAAAAATATGGTAACAATGGCCTTATTTATGCTCAAAGGTAACCTGCCAACATACCCTGAGAAATGAGACACTACTGTTCTAGGGATCTGATAGAAAAATGTTATTTTAGGATATTCACCATACCTCATGTTTAAGGGAAGGGAAAAGATTTTATAATTATGCCTGTTAATGGCAAAGGTGCGTGTGTGTGTGTGTGTGTGTGTGCTTTTACTTATGTCTTCGCTTCTCTGGTGAGCCAACATCATAATGAAGGATAAAATAAAAGCCATCTGACTTAACCATTCTTGTGAGATGTCTTTTATTGTTGTTAAACAATTCCACCATTCCAGCATAAATCCCTCTCTCTGTTCTCCCAGGATCACCTCATACCTGACTATTTTCAAATAGAATGGCAGGGGCACCTGGGTGGCTCAGTCAGTTAAGTGTCTGACTTCGGCTCAGGTCATGATCTCACAGCTTGTGGGTTCGAGCCCCATGTCGGGCTCTGTGCTGACAACTCAGAGCCTGGAGCCTACTTCAGATTCTCTGTCTCCTTCTCATTCTCTATCCCTCCCCCACTCACACTCTGTCTCTCTCTCAAAAAAAATAAATAAACATTTAAAAAAATTTTAAAAAAAGAATGGCTATTATCAAAAACACAAGAAATAAGTTTGGCTAGGATGTGGAGAAAAGGGAAAATCTGTGCACTGTTGGTAGGAATCCCACTATGGAAAATAGTAAAGAGGTTCCTCAAAAAATTAAAAATAAAAAGACTGTATGATGCAGCAATTCTACCTTTAGGTATTTATCCAGAGAATATAAAAATACTCAAAACAATGTTTGCACTCCCATGATTGTTGCAGCATTATTTACAATAGCCAAGGCAAGATATGGAAACAATTTAAGTGTCCATCAACAGATAAGAAAGAAATGATATATAATTGAATGTTATTCAGCCATATTAAAGAAGGAAATCTTGCCATTTGTGACTTGAGTGGAACTTGAGCACATTATGCTAAGTGAAATAAGTGAGACAGAGGAAAACAAACACCATAATACAGAGAACTCATAAATACAGAGAATTTATTGGCAGTTGCCAGAGATATGGGTTGGGAGGTGGGTGAAATGAGTGAAGGAAGTCAAAAGGTATAAACTTCCACCTATAAAATAAATGTCTGGAATCCAATATACAACATGGTGACTATGGTTAATAATAGTATTTCATACTTTAAAGCTGCTAAGAGTTTGGGTCTTAAAAGTTCTTATTAAAAGAGAAAACATTTGTGTAACTATGTATGAAGACAGATATTAATTAGGCTTATTGTGGTAATCATTTCACAGCATATGCAAATACCAAATAATTATGTTGTACACTTGAAACTAATATAATAGTACATGTTAATTGTATCTTAATAAAAATCATGTGTAAATGTAAAGGGCTTAAGTAGCCAAAACAAATTTGAAAAAGATAAATAATATTGGAGCACAACCATACAAGATTTTATGATTTATTATAAAGTTCCAGTGTTAAAAAGAGTGTGATATTGACATAAATAAAGAAATGGAACATGAATCTAGAAATAGACCTACACATATAGGGACAACTGATATTTCATAAAGATACAAATACAATTATTGGAGGAAAAAAAGTGTCCTTTTCAAAAACTGATGTTGGAACAATTGGATATCTATATTCAAATAATAGACTTCAATGGATACCTTACAATATATGAAAAAGTTAAAAATAGATCAAAGATAAAATTATAAAATCTAAAACTATTAAGTTTCTAGAATAAAATATATAAGAAAAATTCTATAACTGTGGGTTAAGCAAAGATTACTTTCTTTTGATAGCAATGAACATGATCCAAAAAGAATATGTTGATAAGTTGCACTTCATCAAAATTAAAACCTTCAGGTCTTCAAAAGACATTGTTAAAGATTAAAAGTCAAGTCATAAACTGGAAGAAAATACTTGTAAAACATATATCAGATAAAGGACTCATATATAAAGAACTTTCAAAGCTCAATTATAAGAAAACAAATATCCAAATTAAAAATTGACAAAAGATTTGAGCAGACACTTAACCTGAGAAGATACAGAAATACTGGAGATAGAGATTTTAATCATTGTTCCTTTGCGTGGAACACAATGCTAAGATTTGTCAGTGGAGAAATATTCTAAGAAGAAGGGTTTTCATCATTTACTTCTTGCTTGTTTTGAACAGCTGTCAGGGTAAGAGTTATGGGGACATTCAGCGATACTCTGTTGAAGCTGCTCACTCAGAGCGTTCAATCCCCTTGACTTCACAATTCCAGCTCCAGTAGAGTGAACATCTTTCTTCAGTTCTCCCACTTCAGAGACCACAGAGCCCAGGTCTCATTCTGCATTGCAAATGAGAACTCTCCCTATATACAAAGCATTCTTTCTGGGAGTGTAGACTGGTAAATGTCCACATATGAATCGCTTTACAGTAACCAGCTTCATCCAAAGGAAAGAATGTGATCCAAAAAGAATATGTTGATAAGTTGAATTTCATCAAAATTAAAAGCTTCAGGTCTTAAACATCACCCTCCCCAGGATCATATCAAATCTAATGACTGGTGGATGTGTAGGTATGAAGTCCCAGTCTCCTTATCTTAATTTAGGCAACTTTGAAGGACCTCCCAGCTCCAGAACTTTCCATGGTATTAGCTGAGGCCTTTCTTTAGAATTGTATCACAGTTCAATTTCTCTCTCTCTGATTTGCTTTCTTACATTCTCATCAGTGTAGTTTTCAAGAGCAATTCCCAACAAACTTTTGGCATGAAAAACTCCATCTCAAAGTCTGGTTCTACCTTGAAATTACGGCTCTCAGTAATTACCTTAAAATAATAGACTCAAATTTTATTATACTTACTTTTCTATAATATTTGATAGCAGTATATTTTGTAACATGAAAATATTTGTTCCTTTTATCTTCTTGTGTAGCAAATTACCAAAAACTTACTGGTTTCAAACAACATACATTTATTGTCTCACAGGTTCCATAGGTCAGAATTATAGATGGAGATCACTAGGTCCGCTGCTCAGGGTCTCACCCAACTTTAGCTAGGTTCTTGGCCAGATCTGCAAACTGATCTGAGGCTGAAGGTCACCTTTCAAGCTCACTTGTTGGCAGAGTTCAGTTCTTTGTGGTTGTGATGGGAAGTCTCTCTCTCTCTGTTTTCTTTCTTTTCTTTCTTCCTTTTTTCTTTCCTCCATTCCCTTTCTTTCTTTCTTTCTTTCTTTCTTTCTTTCTTTCTTTCTTTCTTTCTTTCTTTCTTTCTTCCTTCCTTCCTTCCTTCCTTCCTTCCTTTCTTTCTTTCTTTCTTTCTTTCTTTCTTTCTTTCTTTCTTCCATTTTCCTAGTTATTGGCCAGAGATACTCTTGGCTCAGAGGTTGGCAACCAATCATTGCCACATGATCCTCTCCATAAGATCTCTTACAATGCGGTAGGTCATTTCCTCAAGACCAGACCAGGTGAAATCATCTGATACTTTACTTTCTTTAAGGGCTCATCTGATAATCTTTCTCACCCAGGACAATATCACTTTCGATTTACTCAAAGCAACTATTGGTAACTGCTCATGGGAGTAATAGCTCATCATATTCAAAGGTCTTGCCCACCTCCAAAAAGGAGTGATTTGTAAAATATGGCAATAAAGGTTTGGGCTACTGGGTATCAGTTTAACATTCTGCCTACCGTGATATTCATATAGCATCTTCCTTCATGTGATTATGTAACTTTTAAAAAGTGTCCATAATACTTTAGTTAAAACGTGAAATACAGATTGCAGTTTTGTAGGCATAATTGAACTGTGCTGGTGAATTTCACTGAGAAAGAAGTAATGGAAGAGGAGTTAAGGAAAGGAAAGAGGGAGGAGAGAAAGAAGAATCATTGGATTGATTTATCTTTTGTAATGCAATCCAAAGTCTATTATGAATAAGAAATTGCTTAAAGTAGGGGCACTTGGGTGGCTCAGTCGGTTAAGTGTTCAGCTCTTGGTTTCAGCTCAGGTCATGATCTTGCAGTGAGTTTGAGTCCCATGTAGGGCTCTGCTCTGACAGCACAGAGTGTTTGGGATTCTCTGTCTCTGTCTCTGTCTCTGTCTCTGTCTCTCTCTCTCTGCCCTTCCCTGCTCTCTCTCAAAAAAAAAAAAAAAAAAAAAAAAAAAAAAAAAAAAAAAAAAAAAAAACAACTTTAAAAAAAAGAGAATTTGCTTAAAGTAGAAATACAAAAACTAGAAGTGACAACATTTAAGTTTTAAGATGTAATTTGTAATGTAGTATAACTTCTTATCCTTTCCTTTTTAAAGATTATTCTTGCCGAGTAGGAACCAGATGAAGTAAACTTGGAAAATTCCACTTTTATCTGTGCCCCTGTTATTCATTCCTTACCTTAGGAGAAAAAGCAATTTCCCAAGTGAATGAGTTTTGCATTAAGCAATTGTACATGCTATACCCATCTCTTTTGAGCACATCTTTCCAGATTTACCAGTAAAAAGGACATCACCCTGCTCTGGTTTCCAGCCCACAGAGTTCCCTGTATCAGAGGTTTGTGGTTGTCTGTTTCTCTCTGATTCTGAATTTGGGCAGGGGAGGAAGAAACACTAATCACTGGCTCTCTAAACTATCAGCAACCATTAAATGTATTTAATGCATGTGCATTTAGAATGATGAAGGGCAAGTGGAAAATCCCTAGAAGATCAAGTTCACATGCTTTACAATTTTGAAAAAGGTTAATGGCTTTAATATGTGGTGCCCTTCTATATTTGAATTCTGTACTTTGGTTAAAGGTATGCATTTTAATCTTTTAATAGTTTTTTTTTTTTCAACTTTGTTAGTTATGCATGCTTTGCACCTGCTTCCACAGCTGTTAACCACTATGTCCTCTAAATTACTTCTTGGATTTTTTTTTAGAACTTTATTTTTCTATGCTTCCTATTAGTTCTCTAATTTGGTGTCATGGAGTGGATTTCCACTTCTGAATTGATGATATGCTAATTTGTCTGGAAAATAATTTCTGAAACCCTGAGAATTTTTGTTCAGTGCCATATTTACTACAGGGCATCAGTTTAAACATCAGGCAATTGGTTATGTCTTGGTGTCAGATAAGGCTGATTGCCTTCAGAAAGCTTTTGGCATAGCTTCCACATCGACATCCTGATTGTATCACATTCATAGGGAGAAACACATTGCCATCCTACTGTGTTAACCAAGTTATTAATTATAGATTTCCACTATTTCCACATCAGGCACAAGAGTAAAGGTAACAAACCTGTAATTATGCCTATGGAGTGAATGTATTGCTATAACAAATTAATATTTATAAAGCTCTTTCATATTATTTCAGAATGCTTCCAAAATCTTATTTACTAGATGGGTTTTAGCAACATTCTAAATCACACAATCACACTTCATTTTCAGAATTTTATTTCTAAATATAATCCTAATCCTTCTCTAGGCTTAGAAAATAAAATTAATGTGGTTATATATATTTCTATGTGTTCTCCCACCTGGTTAAACTGATACATTAATCAAAATACCTGATAGTCTTTGATGTCTTACAACCTCAATTTGTGCCATTTGGGGAGATAGGCTTGCTATACTTGTAACATATAATTTCGAATGAAATATAATGTGATATTTATGAATAAGAAATTATTTTTTAAAAACATTAACATGTTATGTGACATGTGGATAGCTTATAGTTTTAAAATGTGCACTTATGTGTATTTAATATTTTTAATGAGAATTAGGGTTTTCCTATATTAATATGTCATTCATGCAATAAATGCTTACTTTAGGCATATGTATGATGCTAAAACTGAGGGAAATTATAATATTCTATTTCAGATTTTTTTATATCAAGTAATAGATTTATCATGCTTATTTTATAGAAGTGTTCTCATGTACTATTGTTAATTCTAAGTGAAATAGTCATAGAGACTTCACTGCACTTATAAAATTCAGCTTATATAACACAATCCTAGAATCTATGGTGAATTGCTTTAGTTAACTCTCATCAGACCCTATTTATTCATTAATGCATGTATTCATTCAGCAAATATGGAGAGTCTCATTCTGTGCAAGGTATCCTGCTAGACCTAAAGATACAAGAGTAAACTGCAGAGCTGAGGTACCCAAGTCCATGGAGCTTCAAGTTGATACTTTAAAAACTATATTTTATAGTGGCACCTGGGTGGCTCAGTCAGTTAGGAGACTGACTCGTGATTTCAGCTCAGGTCATAATCTCCTGGGATCAAGCCCCACATTGAGCTCCACACTGTCAGTGAAGAGCCTGCTTGGGATTCTCTCCCTCTCTCTCTATCCACCCTTACCTCTCAAAATAAATAAATAAACATAAAAAAAATACATTTTATAGATATAGAAACTTTGGTCTACATATAACTCTCTGTTAGAGCCACTCTGCCAATCTCCAAACTTAGATCATCCCTACTTATAACTGTATTTTAATAGCACTCATACTGCTGTTGAGCCGACTGCACAAAGGAATATGCAATGTAATCAATACAACTGTTTTTATTTTGTTCCTAAGTCCACTACCTTTTAAAAATCTTCAGAACATTTTCTCTCATGGAATATAGCAAATCTACACCCATAATATTTACTAACAGCTATTGCCTTGCTTATAAATTCCACAGGAGTTTTACATAAATGTGTACCTAGGGAAACAACCTTTTGCATCTATACTCTACCTAACTCTATCCTAGAAAACTCACTTCCCCACTCCCCTGTCATTGCATGAACAGACATTTCTCTTTCCACATAAGTCCCATCTACTTACCCCTACACAGATCCTTAGTTTTTGTGGACTTTCTTCACATCTTAAATCTCTGCCTTCAAGAGATAGTCTATGGTATGTGTGTTAGTCGAGAAATCAGGGTTTCAGGATAAAAAACAATTCCAAGTGATCATGGACATATTCATATCCAAATGTAGTTTTTCATATATCTTTCTCATCCATGTGATGTATTGATAATCAATACATAAAATCTTAGTGTACCTAAAACTACTTTAACATTCATCTATGCATATATCCCTTTCATTTTAGTATTGCATTCAAACAGTTAACCTCACATGTAAGTGTGGATTCATTCATTTAGCCTGAGAAATATTTCATAATTTATACTTCCAGCTCATATCCTCCAATTCAACCATTATATCTATATATAGCAATTAGTATAATTTTCAATAAATTCAACATAAAACTCACAATTATCTTTCTTGACTATCTTTTTACATCAAAGTCATATTTGTCAATAACATTTCCATGCTTTCTGTTTTGACTAATTTTCTTTTATGTCTGAATAATAGTTGGCACCAAAATTTGAAATTCCTTCCTTTATGTGTCACACCTAATTTATAGCCCTTGGGTTAGTATAGAATAAACAACTCATGTTCCACTTTACTAGATATACTTAATCTTAACAACACAATTACATTTTTCCTATCATAATTTGAATTGTTCTATCATTTCCCCATTAAATTAGATTTTATGGTAATTATAAAGAGACGTTTTACATATTGTGAGTTTGTTATAAAATGAGAGAGTAAATGGATTGAACACATATTTTGTATTTAAGGTATTTGATTTTTGAAAGAAGACATATAAAAACAAAAAGGAAAAAGAAATGATGAAAATGCATTTTTTTCTAATGAAATTATTATAAATATATGCCAATTATTTTTCAAATATAATACCTAATATATAAGACATACATAATATACATATTTTGTTTGTTTGTTGGTCACGTTAAGAAATGTTAATATAATAAGGAAAATGCCTTAACTCCTGGGATTTACTGAGTAAAAGGTTATAGATCTTCTGAGTTCCTGTTGTTCTAGGTCATTCTTTGGGGAAAAATATTTCAGGCACTGCTTAAGGAAGGGGGAAAATATCGGACTCTGAGCTTGATTCCTTTTAAGAATCTGGCTATATATATATATATATATATATATATATATATAGCTATAATCACTACATAGCTGTTATGTAGGCACATACATAATAGATTGCTATGAAGCCAAAGTGGGATGGAGCAAGGATAGAATGACTATTGCCTCCAAAAAAGTTATGTTACATTTAATGGAGTAAATAGTTTTTCTCCCTGTGTAAGCATGTTTGCTTGTAGACCTCAAACTACAACTGGCTTAATGTTTACAGATTTTTAAAAATTTTTTTTTAATGTTTATTTATTTTTGACAGAGAGAGACAGAGCATGAGCGGGGGAGGGGCAGGAGACAGGGAGACACAGAATCCAAAGCAGGCTCCAGGCTCTGAGCTGTCAGCACAGAGCCCGACGCGGGGCTCAAACTCACAGACCGTGAGATCATGACTTGAGCCAAAGTCGGACTCTCAACCAACTGAGCCACCCAGGCACCCATATTGTTTACAGATTAATAGCAGTATCTGTTATTTTTGTTGCATAAATTGTGTTAATATAGATTTAAAAAATCAAATAACTTCAGATAGAAACTTTTGAAAGAGTCTTAAAAAACAGCAGTTATAGACTGAATGTTTGTGTCTCCCCAAAATTTGTATGTTGAAGACCTAAACACCAAGGAAGGGTTATAAGGGGATGAAAGGAGAAGGCAACCCAAAGGGAGAGCCCTCACCAGATATAGACATTGCTGAGACATTAATCTTAGACATGCAAACTCTAGAATTGAGAGAAAATAAATTGCAATTGTTTAAGCCACCCAGTCTAGTATTGTGTTATGGTAGCCCAAGATGACTAAGACAAATATGCAAGTCAGTATCTATACATGTCTAAATGTTTGAACGCTCATGTGTTTATTTTACCATAAGTAGGAATATGAAAGAAAGTTTTAACATTATAAACAATACAAATGTATTCAAGTATTTTGTAAAAATATTTTTAAGTGAGAAACATTCAATAATGCATTAATACAACAATTTAAACCACTCTGTGGGATTTTCAACTATGAACAGATTTTCAACTTATAAAACAACAAAATTCAGAATAGTAGTATAAATGGAAGTTGTGAAAACATATGGTAATAAATACCAATAAGGATACTCTGAGAAGGGCACCTGGGTGGCTCAGTCAGTTGAGTGTCTGACTTCAGCTCAGTTAATGATTCATAGTTTGTGAGTTCAAGCCCCATGTTGGCTCTCTGCTATCAGCACACTTCAGATCCTCTGTTCCCCTCTCTCTTTGCCCCTCCCTGCTCATTCTGTCTCCCTCTCTCTTTCTCTCTCCCCCCCTCAAAAATAAAACATTTAAAAAAAGATACTCTGAGAAAACAGGCATTAACATTTGATCTTATTATTTCATACTTCATTATTATCCTAAACAATACAATAAGTACATATGTATGTTTTATAAAATAACTTGACCATGTGGTGGAGGTGAATTTATAATAGTAAAATAATTTATTATTAAAATATAAACCTACATTTAAAAAATGAATGTTACATTTATAAGTTTATATAAGTATACATTTATATATATTTGCATACATTTATAAGTATATATATTTATACATTTATAAGTAAATATTTATACTTTTATTTATAAGTATATATATTTGCATTTATAAGTATATATATTTATAAGTATATATATTTATATACTTTTATAAGTATATTTATAAGCATACATTTATAAGTAATATATTTATAAGTATATACATTTATAAGTATATATATTTGCATGTACTTAATAGTTAAAAGGTTGCTTAGACATATTATTATGTACATGATACATTTTATGTATGTATGTACAAAATAAAAAAGTAACTGGTAATATTCCATTATCCCATATTAATGTCATAATTTAATACTCAAATGAAAATCTTGTAATATAAATTCTAAACTACACCGAGTCTTCTAGCAACCTTAATGCAAAATAAAATCTTATTATTACCTAATGAATTCATAATTTACATTAAAATATCAAAATGTATTTAAGACTCATGGTTTAAAAGTTTGAAACTATAAAACTTATTATATTGTCAGGTTTTAAATGTGAATTGACCTAAAAGTCAAATGAAAATACTTGAATACTCAATTAAAATGCTTAGTTAATGTCACTTGAAGAAGCTAGAGAATTAGTTAATATGATTAGAAATATTTTTTTTAAAAGAACATTTAGTAATATATTATTGTGATGGACATAGATAATGTTCTTTTTTTGAGAAGTAGCATAAGCAGTTTTTTACTACCTTTTAAAACTGTGTCTATGGGGCACCTTGGTGGCTCAGTCGATTAAGCGTCCAACATCAGCTCAGGTCATGATCTCACAGGTCGTGGGTTCTAGCCCCGCGTTGGGCTCTGTGCTGACAGCTCAGAGCCTGGAGCCTGTTTCAGATTCTGTGTCTCCCTCTCTCTCTGCCCCTCCCCTGTTCGCACTCTGTCTCTGTCTCAAAAATAAATTTAAAAAAAATTTTTTTTAAATTAATTAAAAAAAAACTGTGTCTAAACACTTTACTCCTACCTACAATTCTGAAATAAAAATTAAATCTGTGTTTGTTTTTAATGTAAATGATTACCTTCCACAATTACAATATTATAAAAGGACCATGAATAATAGACAAATAATCATGAATTTGACACCATTTCATTAAAAAAAAAAGGTTTCTTGGTGCATTCTAAAATACGGTCAAATGATTTAGTGACTTTTCTATTTTATTATGCATAGAAAAAATATCCAATATAATTATTTCAGTTGTAAAATAATGTCAAGGAATTAAACACAGTTAAAATATATAACTTATATTTAAATGGATAGCATAGAATAGCATTTTTAGGTCTTAGTTATTTAAGGCCTTGTTTACCTTGTAGTTATACAAAAAAAGTGTTTTACGTTTCTCTACAATAAAAAATCTACTGAATTTAAATATTTAATGGTTGCAGACTTCAGTGTACCACTATTTTTTTAATGATAAAAAAGTATATTATTCTATGTAACGGTTGATCTAGTTACATAGATCATAGGTTTATTGAATTAGAATACAAATAATTCTTTCAAAAGATTTTCTTTCAATAAGCCTTAAAATGATAAAACATGCAATATATCATGATCAAGTATTACATGTGTTTTAATGACATCTGGATTTATATCAATTTAAAAATAGAACTTGTAGAAACATTGTTTATTAATTTTAATGAAGTATTTTAGTAAGAATTTTGACATTTAATTCATAATTTGACTTAACAAAACAACTAAACAAGAAATATTAAAATTATTTAATATTTTTCCCACAAAGATTTGGGAAATTCAGTACTTAAAAAGGACAATGAAAGCTAAGTTGAAGGAACACACACACACGCGCACACACACACACGCATCTACAACAAAGAGTTTTTAAAATTAAACATGAAAATCTGGTGTATCATTATTATAAAATCACTAAGAAGGATAGTATATCAGTGTATACATACTTATTATCATAAGTGATGGAGCTTCATCAATTTATCTCTCTGGGATTCATCTCCTTTTCTTAAAAAAAATTACTACAAGGAGTAAAGTTTCTTTACAGTTTCACTTTTGGGTTTTGTTTTTATTGTTTTTGGGGGTAGTTTTTTCTCTGGTTCTAAATAATGGTCTTGATGATGATATAAGACATGCTAGATATATATTATCACATAAATATTGCCAGGTAGTCTATAAGCAAAAAATAGAGCCAACCTAAAATTAATGAGAATTTGGCACTTATTTACCCTAAACAGAAATCAGAAAGTCTTAATAGATTGCAAAATCTCTGATTAAAAAGATAAAATTATTACACAGTATGGCTATTAAATGCTCTTAGAGATATTTTGCATTATTTTTTGAGTTGTGAGGACTTTTTTTATAACAGGTAGTAAGATATAATTACCATGACATAAAATCCATCCTTTTAAAGTGTACAAATCAGTCTTTAGGTATATTCAAAGAGTTTAGCATGCATCACCACTTTGGGAAATTATCACTAATAAAAGAAACTCCACACTGATTAGCAATTATTCCTCATTTTCCCTTATGCCCAGACCCTGGAAATCACTAATCTACTTTCTGTCTTTATGGACTTTCTATTCTGAACATTTCATATAAATGGAATCACGTAATGTGGGACCTTTTATGTCTAGTTTCTCTTCCTTAGCACAATGTTTTGTTTTTTAAGATCCCTCCATGCTATATTATGTATAGTTACGTATCTCAGAGTTCAACTTATCTGTTTCATCCTGCTTTCTTCACTCCTTCCTAAGTACTGTTGCAGAGTACTCTCCAATAAAGACTGTGTATGTGAATCTCTTTCTCTGAATTGTTTCCAGGGAACTTGGCCTTGGACACAGAGTACATAGAATTAACCTGACAAAAAGAAAACAAGGAGTCTTCCCAGTAGCCATTAGCCAACTCAATATGCTTTCTGTAACACTTAGCTTAATTTGTTTTATTATTACAGCACACCAGCCCTATAAAGCATGTGTTTACTTCATATTTCAATTCACTTTAGTGTAGTGATTGAGGGAACTGGCTCTGAAGATAGACAGATCTGGGTGTAAATGCCAGCTGTACCTCTCACTAGATCTGTAGTTACACACTGCCTTCATGAGAATTTGATGGCAACCTTTAACATATATAAACCTCTCAGCATAACACCTGACATATAAAAATAATAAAATCAGTGTTAGTTGTACCTATTATTAGTAGTAACTAAAAATGAATACAACAAAGTATTCATAATTTTAAAAATTAATATAAGTGGACATAAAATCTCTATAGTTAGATGAACGGTCTTTCCATTACATACAAGGTATTTGCCTAAGGAAGTTAATATATTTTATTCAGATTTCATATTCCAAGGTTTTTAAATTTGCTGTTTTAATAAAATTTTAATTTTTAAAAAAAATTTTTTTTTTAACATTTATTCACTTTAGAGACAAAGAGAGACAGAGCATGAATGGGGGAAGGTCAGAGAGAGAGGAAGACAAAGAATCTGAAACAGGCTCCAGGCTCTGAGCTGTCAGCACAGAGCCCGACGCAGGGCTCGAACTCACGGACCGCGAGATCATGACCTGAGCCGAAGTCAGTCGCCCAACCGACTGAGCCACCCAGGCGCCCCTACAATTTTAATTTTAAAATATCCCTCTGTGCTATTGGGGATAGAAGAAATGCACTAAAAGTACATGATAGGGTTTTGCAAGTATTGGCCTCTCCTAGCCACGTTCCATAATTACAGGCTCCAACTTAATAAAAGTTTATTGCTGTTAGGTTTTCATCCGAAGTATAATATTTCATCCAGAGTGTTACAGTTGGCTGGTTTGTTTGAAGTATTTTTTGTTTGTTTTGTTTTGTTTTGCTTTGCTTAGATTATAACATTAAAGCATAGAATCTTTGGTGTAATGTATGTCATTTTCCCTCTAATTTAAATAATAGACTGAACTAAAAATCCATGGATGATAAGGAAAGTAAAAGATCACAAGAAACATAACACCAAGGGAAACTGTTTAAGAAAATGAGTTGTCACCTTCGGGCCCTCATTTTAAGGTTGTTCTGATAATGGAACCAGGAACTTGTAAAAGACTAGATCAATCATCATTTCAATTAACTTTGTAACTACCTGGTTAAGAAGTATAGTCTTATTATGTTTCAATTATAATTATGTCTACTTGATGCTTAAAATTGACACATTTTGTTAAACAGTAAAAATTGTATTTTCAAATTATAGTTATGAATTATTCTAGTTATGCAAGAAATTAGCAGGGTGCCTGGGTGGCTCAGTCAGTTCAGTGTCCTACTTAGCTCAGGTCATGATCTCATGGCTTGTGGGTTAGGGCCCCACATCGGGCCCTGTGCTGGTATCTCAGAGCCTGGAGCCTGCTTTGGATTCTGTGTCTCCCTTTCTCTCTGCCCCCTCCCGTGCTTGCGCTCTGTGTGTGTGTGTGTGTGTCTCTCTCTCTCTCTCAAAAAGTAACCATTAAAAAAGTACATTAGAAAAAATTTTCTTTATTTTTATTGAAATTATTCTGCATTATAAAATAACAAACAATGCATACCATTTTTATAAGTTTAATCACAGTATGACTGTACTTTCAGTTGTATTAGAGGCATTGTTGACTAAAAATAATGTTTTATACCAAGACTAAATTGAAATATTTAATTAATTAATTTAATTAATTAAAATTGAAATATTTTCTCATTTCTTTCTAATTTTTTCATCTTTATCTTTTAACTTATAACTTTAATCTTGTAATTTTAACTTTTTATATTATAGTCTAACCTTTTTATTTTCACCCTTTTTGTTTCAACAAGTATTTCCAAAACTGCTCTTACTCTTACACGTTATTTTCAATAAATATGGAGATGAAAATATGAAAAAAAAATGGTGCCTAAAATGTTCTTATTTGTTCTGAATTGGATTTCTTAATTATAATTAATGAGATATCAGTTGTCATTACAACCAGATAGGTAAGAAAGTAGAGATTAGATGCAAATAAAAATACAGATAATTCAAAACAATGTGACATTCTAAAATTGTCATTTTTATACATCATTTGAGACTATTTTTTATAAGAACTACTAGTAGGTATAAATATGATTTAGTCATTCATCATTCAAATATTCCTGCATGATTTTTTAATTCGAACCTTATATGTTTGAATGTTACATTACATTGCTACAACATTTGAAAACTCAACACATCTAACTAAATATGTTGGTTCACTTGAAACTATATCCAGTTCTTGACTTAATATGCCCTAATTAATATGATGACATTAACATATTTTCTAAATACATTGGCTTACTTGGGGATTAGGAAATATATAACAAGTTGTTATATCAACTAAGCATTCTTATACAAATACAAAAATATAAAAAAATACATGTAAATACCTGGGTATCTTATTATAAACTACTACATGATGAACCCAGTGTAAATTCTAATTACCAAATTCAGTTATATTTTAAGTTGTTTTTAATTTTTTTTAATGTTTATTATTTTTGAGAAGGAGAGACAGAGAGAGAACAAGCAGGGGAGGGGCAGAGAGAGGGAGACACAGAATCAGAAGCAGGCTCCAGGCTCTGAGCGCTCAGCACAGAGCCCAACAAGGAGCTCGAACTCAAAGACCGCGAGATCATGACCTGAGCCGAAGTCTGCCGCCCAACCGACTGGGCCACCCAGGCTCCCCAAGTTGTTTTTAATTTTTAAAATAAAAATACTGCATTACTTTTATGAGATGGTATACAAGGATTTAGCACTACTTTTCAAAAAGATTATAAAATTTGATAATGTTAGTATAAAGTAAACCACTTGTACCTAAAGTTACTTTAATACAATACAGATATTAGTTTGTTATCTCAATTAAATTGAGTTCACTTATTTTATTTAATCAGTGTGCTTTAACCATCTTGAAGCTTAGGTTGTGCCTTTTGATGTCCATTGGAGTTTCCAATAACTTGAGATTCTATCCAGTTGTTAAAGGTATATGTAAGGGTCATATTTTTAACTTTTATTTCCATCTCCAATTTTATATGCAATAAGAGTGTACAGGAGTAATTTTTATTGCTTTGTCTTACGTATTAATTGGGTACATTTTGATTATTTTTTTCCATGAATTGTGTGGGGATTTTTGTAAATCTCATTGATAATACATTTTTATAAGTTTATATAAAACTCAGTAAAGCATAAAATATTTTGATAACTTTGAAGTGTTTGATGAGGCTGATCTTTTCATTTTCACTGAGTTTAATGGAATATCCCTGTAATCTTATATTTTCGTATTTGTCATTTTTCCTTACATGTTTTCTTTACTCATTCTAAGCCACAGAGTCAAATTCTGAGTAGATTGAATAATTCAATTTTAAAGTATTTTTTTATTCACTACAGAATGCACATAACAATATTTGCTGAGAACATATTACTGTCAGAAACTCATTTAGGCATTAAAGATAGAATTGTTAACATTTAATTAATAACTTGAAATTTTATGGTTTCATTCTATCACAGAATTAACAAAATATTTATTTATAAATTCACTGAGGGGTCACACATCACTATTCCCTACATCAATGAAAATAATCTAACACCTGCTATTGGTGTCATGGCACACATAAGTGAGAAATTTCTATTTCCTTTGATTTTTTTAAAAACGAGGTCCCATAATTCAATTGCATTTGTATATCATTTTTCCAAACTCTTTTTGAAATGAGCCCGTATTACTTAGATTATTTAGTCATTCCAGTCATGATGATTAAGATAATTTTTTATGTAAGAATACTGTTTATTTTCTAGCTTCCCTTTTGTGTTTTTATACACACAACTTGGTGCTTGCTATTTTTGTTATATTAAACTGTTCACAAAGTTTTCACATGATGTCTTAATTTGTGTGTAAATATGTCCTCTATAACTTTTAATTTTCTTTTCTATCATTATGCAGAGTTTATATCTCATAATGTGATAAACACCCATCACAGAAGAAGGTGAATTTACTTACTAAAGATACATCTAACTAGATGGATTCCCAATATTCAAGCAATGTTAATGGCAGGCACTGTAGTGCATGACTGCTGGAAATCAAACAAACTCATGTTTACATATTCATTTCCAGTGTTCATCTGCTTAAACATCTTGTCCCTGATTACATAAACAATTTAATGTCACAAAGTTTTCACAGATATATTCCAAGTGCTATAGATGTGCAGATTATGAAAATGTTAACATTATCCCCTGGAAGGAAAAACAGCTCAATTATTTGTTACAGTCTCTTTTAAAGTAAATAGTTGGCTTTTACTTTTTTTTTTTTGAAGAATTTTCTGGGGAAAAAAAAAAAAACAGTGAACAATGAAGAAAAAGGAAAATGAGAAAGTATTTAATGTATATTCTCAGTTTTAAATATTTGTTTCATTGAGGTATGAAAATCGAATATCATTAACAGTATCTTTTCATCTGGTTAGTATGTATTACATTTTCTTATTTTCTAAATCATAGTATTTATTATCAATTCTAATGTGATTTCACCTTACCATTTAAGTCATGATGTAAGAATCTTGGCATCTGGTGCTTCTTAGTTTATTCCAAGTTAAGGTCAGAGTTCAGTGTTTCTCAAGCAATGTGTTTAGCTTCTCTAGAATTCTGCTTTTATTCAAAAGGTAATCCTAAAAAAAGACATTTTTAATCAGTTATGTTTATTAAATCATTTTAATGAAAATAACTTAGTACTACAAAGTAATTTAAGGACATATGTTAGTTTTGACCGAGTGAAGGCCAAAAATACCATAGCATAATTTTTTTTAATAAATAAATTATTGTAATTTAAAAAGGGTAATATAGGGATGGTTTGTTCTTTACATAGTATATGTTAGATAAATAAGCCACAAAATGAGTCACTTTCTATTCAACACAACAACATATATCATATATTTTTAATGTTGTATTTTGCATCATTTGTACTAATTTTGGATATTTTTATTAATTTTCTGTTAAAGTATAATTTTTCAGCTATATTTATGTTTTCAGTTATATAAATAATATAGTAAGAAAACCCAATTTAAGACCATATGAGCGTTCAAAATTTTACTTATTATTTAAAGACACTCATGCATGATTCAACTTATTATGAACTTGGAAGTTATCAGTGTTGATTTGTAAGTATTGGGCACTTCTATCTTAAAGGGCATCAAGGTTGTCAAGTCTCAGAGATTCTGTATAACATATTATCTACTTCTTTAGCCATGTAGCTGGGAATGGGTATAAACATGGATGAAAAATGGTATGATGGGAAGGTCTATTGCATTCATAATCTGACAATATCAGAGTATACGCAGAGGAAACTTGTTTTTCAATATTTTTCTGATTCCTCGTTACCATCTCAACTGAAAAGTAGTAGGTTTACTGAAATCTTCTATCAGGCTTTATTTTCTAAACAAGGAATTTATTATAGAGCCCCATTTTTTTTTAATTTTTTTTTTAACGTTTATTTATTTTTGAGACAGAGAGAGACAGAGCATGAACAGGGGAGGAGCAGAGAGAGAGGGAGACACAGAATCTGAAACAGGCTCCAGGCTCTGAGCTGTCAGCACAGAGCCCAATGTGGGGCTCGAACCCACGAACAGCGAGATCATGACCTGAGCTGAAGTCGGACGCTTAACCGACGAGCCACCCAGGTGCCCCTAGAGCCCCATTTTTAAGGGGAAAGATATCACGATAGGAACTTGAATGTATGACCCCCTCTGTGTATAGCATCTCTTCTACAATTGGCTCCTGAGAGAGGGGATTTTACATGAACAGAAGTTTACGGGCCTCTAAACAAATATGTGCTCTCTAAGCAAATACCTAAATAAAATGAAATAACCTATTTTTAGATTTTATGTATATTTTACTTTGCTGTCTTTTTTAGCTCTTCTACGTGTTCATCTCACAGGATGCAATGTAGCCGAAGTCAAAGCATTCACTCTAACAAGCCCCTGCTCTCATGACTTTTTCTTCACTTCCTAAGTGACAGACAACTAAGAAGTCCTTTTCTTCTTTGGATTTTTTCTTTATAAATTGCACTCTCACAGCATATATATTTAATTTCTATTAATAATACCAAAAATAATAAAAAGGAACCCAGAGGTGAGCATGATATCTTGAAAAATGAGTGTTTAATATCCTTTTACCTCAGTCAAGGACTTTTATGTTGACATTCAGAGGAGTACTTAAGACATTTACAGAAATGAAAAGTTATGATATTTGTGTTAGTCTGCTAGGGCTGCCACAACAAAATACCATAGACTGAGGGACTCAACCACAAAAATTTATTTCTCACGGTACTGGAATCTAGGGATCCAAGATCAGGGTATCATCAGAATTGATTTCTCCTAAGCCCTGTCTCCTTGACCTGCAAGAGTGCTGTCTTCTTGTTGTGTCTTTACATGGCCTTTTTTCTGGGCATACACATCCCTGGTATCTCTTCCTTTTCTTACAAGAACATCAGTCATCTTAGATTAGGGCCTCACTCCTATGACCTCATTTAACCTTAATTATTTCTTTAAGGTTCTATCTCCAAAATAGTCACATTGAAGTTTAAGCCTTCAATATATAAATTTGGTGGTGAGGAAGCATAATCTATTCCAGAAAAATACTCCTTCAGAGTTAATGTGACAACTGGTTAAAGGATGAGGAAACATTGAGGTGATATTTTGTGTTGTATGCACATGTGTTTTTCTTCTATGTAATGTGGTAAGAACACACAAGATGCTCAGGAATCTTTTTTTCTAACTGTAGGCATAAGAATATTACATTTCCTAGTCCCCATGATATTTAGGCAAATTCTTTCCAGTGAACTTGGGTAGAAGAGATGTATATCACCTTGGACTAAGCCAATACATCTTCTTTTCTTTCTCTTTCTCCATAGACAAGATCAAAGCAACATATCCAGTATATGACTAGAAGAGACCTGGGAAGATGGAAATGCCACAAGAAGGAGGACACAGGAGTCCCTAAGTCTCCATATAAAGGTGCTTGGCAATTCCCTATTTGACTGTGTATATATATGATGACATTTCATTTTGAATAACAACCAAAATTTCACGTGGTCTGTTATGTTATTTTTACCTTGAATTACAGTACTTTTCTAACAAAGACTAAAATGTGTGGTATTGGTTTAATATTCAGAAAATTGGCAGCAAAGTAAGTTTTAGTGTTTTAGTGTTTAGAAAGTTTTAGTGTTTAGAAAGATGGCAGTCCATGTTATGTGGTGATAATATATTGCTTAAAACCCCTCTCATCTCCCATAACCTGGGAAGTAAACCACATACATACTGAATTGGTGGATATATAAGAAGAAAGTGGAAAATTAAAATTCAAAGTGTTTTTGGATTATTATTGGTTGTACTTGGCAAGATATTCCTATGGAAGATGAGTTCTGAAAGGACCAACCAGTTTGTAAGCAGACATGAAAGGGAAACAAGTAATTCAGATCTTCATGGTATTTGCAAGGGTGGTAATGTTAATTGAATCTAGATACAGCAAAGAATTAAAACACAAAGTTTGGTACAATAAAAGCCAAAGAAACATTTTGTTAAATAATGTGACTGAATGCAAAGATCCAACTTTAAATGGTTTCTCAAAGTTAGGTGACTTCAAGGTAGCAGTCATTATGTTGTGGAAAAAAAATACAAAACAAAACATAAGGGCTAAAGTTCTGCCTAACCAAAAACTATGAGTATGATTTCTTAACTATGGAGTCAGATGGAAGGAAATAGATAAGATACAGATTAAAATTTTGGAGGGTTTGGACCAAGTGTGATTTATACCTGGTATGCAGGGCTGGTTCAATGTCCTCAGAACAATCACATTGATTCATTACATCAATAAAAGAAAGGACAAGAACCACATGATCCCCTCAATAGATGCAGAGAAAGCATTTGACAAAATACAGCATCCTTTCTCGATAAAAACCCTTAAGAAAGTAGGGATAGAAAGATCATACCTCAAGATCATAAAAACCATATATGAAAGACCCACCGCTAATATCATCCTCAGTGGGGAAAAACTGAGAGCTTTCCCCCTAAGGTCAAAATTTTGGAGGGCAAATAAATAAGCCCAGAAACAAAACAAAACAAAACAAAACCTTAACTCTTTCAAACTTGAAACAACTCTTGGTTCTTCAATCTTACAAAATGTTTCAAAGACTGGGAACTCAGCTAAGGGCTGTGAGTAACAGTGGAGAGGAAAATTTCTATTAGAGAGCAAAATTAGGAACCTTCCTATACATCAAGAGTAAGATTCCCAGAATATTAATGGACTATAATGTACAATGTCTGGCCATGATGATGAGAATGACATATCAATTGGAAATCCTGGGCTTTGAATAGCATGTAATGACTGTATGGGACTTTGTGGTATCTTTAGGTTAGGGATAATGTATCCCTTATGTTGATTAAAGAGTAAAACAGTAATTAGATTATCAAAAAACTAAGAGACTGGCTAGATTTTTTAAATCTAGGACTTCGGTTTAGTCTACAGATATAATAAGATAGTGGTGTCAAAAGTTGAAATGAGTAAGGACTACTGAATCACTAGAGGGGGTGTACCTGAAGACCTAGACACGCTAAGAATTAAAACAACCTTTATTTTATTAAGCCACTAAGATATTTGGTCACTTTGTTCCATCATCTACTGTGAATTGTCCTAAAAAATATATATTACCAAATTTTCTAGTATTCATTTTTCCAGCAAATACTTTTCTTCCTTTCAGTGTTAGTTTTTTTTTTAATTCATCACCTCCCCTACAACCATAATATATTATCCCTAGGGAAAATAGAGAAAGAGACTTCTATTTTACTTTTTAATTATTGACATTTGTTGAGAAATTGTCAACAGTTGTTCATTAGAACCATGTATCTCTAGACATTTACTCATTACAGGTTCTTTAATATCATATATGCAGAAAGAATAAATTGGAAATAAAGTCTAATTTTAACTATAATGAGTGACTACATTGACTTAAGGAGTTGTCAAAATATTTAAACGGGGCCAGAGAAGAAAACAATATGCATACAGTCTTGATGGATACTGGGGAAAATAGTCAGGGCTGTGTGGTATTTTTTTTCTTTGTTAGTATGTACTCAAGAAAATTCCTTTTACCTGAAGAAGCTCAACTATTTAAGAACAATACATGACCCTTAATTTTTGTTTGTTCTTCCCCAGTATACACATGGACTGTGTCAAACTGTGAAATAAAGAAAATTTTTGTTTTTGTTTCATAATACTTGTATTGGATAGAGCAGTGATTTACTGCTCCTTCAATTTCTTGAATGTGAAGAGGTGTAAATAAGTTGAGAAAGAAGAGGTGAGCTGCTGGGATGAGGTGGAGGTTGCAGGAGGTTTCTGGGAAGGCCCACAGGAGATGGAGTCCTTGCCATGCCAAATCATAGCAAAATTAGTCCTGCCACTGCTTTTTCTTTTCTCCTTTTCTTCATGGGAGGCTGAGCCAGCCATGTTTTTTTATGTTCTGTGTTCTTCATGTGGAAATCAGAAACCTTTCTCTGTGTCCTTACTGTAAGGGGTACATTTCAAGCTCTCTTAAGAACTTTCTTTTCGTCTACTATTCCATTGCACTGTAGGGTTTTTTTGTTGTTTGTTTGTTTGTTTGTTTCCCTCGTAAGCCAAGAGGGAGAAGAGATGGCAAACTCCTATTCTTCTAGATATGAAAATTCTTCAAGAGCAGGTATCACTGAATCATCTTCACTTGGACCAATGTAGAGGAAAGAGAGAAAGTTCAGGCCAACTTACAGAATATAGAACTTTCTTTTGAATTTTCAGATTTTTCTTTCTGTGAGCTGATTCTGGTAGTGGACTGAGTGATAAAGATTTTTACTGTGATCATTTTATAAACACAGGAGTGGGGCAAAGAACTTGCAGTTCTTTAGGACTCTCTTTGGAATATGGAGATGCTAATTGCCTATTTTCCCCAATTTCGTGGCTTTATCTGAAATTCTAAAATAAGAAAAAAATAAATCTTCTTATTCAAAACACTTGATCTCTCACAATACTGGCAATTAAATCTGCAGACACTTTTTGAATCAGATATTTCCTCCAAGATTCTACTTATATGGTATATCTGGGTTTTGTTTTGTTTTATTTTTATTTGATTTGATTATATGTTTTTGTTTTGTTTAGTTTTCCTTTATGCATAGAGACATGAGAGAAGTATTTTTTTGATTTGTTTGTTTGCTTTCCCAATTAACAGTGAATAAGTTATTTAATTCTCTGCCTTCTCAGTTGTAATATGAAGATAACATGTATGCTGAAGTGTTGGTATGAAGAGAATAGAAATAACCTGTGTGTAGTTTCTGCTAAATAGTACAAACTTCGTAAGACAAGACTAATATGATTTATTTTGTCATGGTCAGTTTTCCCCCCTCATCATCTGGCACAGTACCTTCTACAGACTAAGTAATCAATTAAAGGCTGGCAAATGATTGAATGAATAACAATTCATGTATGTTTTATTGGAGAAGTAACATTATCATATTATCACCCATTATAGATTGTTAGGTTTCAGCTTAATAGCCTACATAAGACTACCTTTACAGGACAAGTAATGTCTTGTAATATAAATACTTAAAAGCAGGAATCAATGAAAGAAAATACTGTTACTTTGGACTCATTATTGCCAGGACGTAAAATAGGTGTGCTTCGTGGGATTCTGCATATCCCAGGCTACAGGGAGTAGCTTGGACACAACACAGTGCAAAGTGAAACAGAATTTGAAGTTAAAGAGTTAACATCATCCCCTTTAATTTTCTATTTCCTTTCCTATAGACTAGCATCACTTGCAGACTTTTTATTGTTATATTAATATTGATGAGATGGAAGGACTGGAAAATCAAATGCTTTGCTATTAAAAAGCAATAAATGTGGTCATTTTAAAACAATGTGGCACTGTCATGATTGGGTTTTTAGTAATTTGGTGCTTCATTCTTCACAGTGTTTCTTTGAGATTCTCCTTAAAATTCCCTATCTTTTAGCTAATAGTAAAGAAAAGTCAGTCAGATCTCTTAAGAACACATGTATGTCAAAAGCAGCAACTATTGCCATGTTACAGCCATCATTCCAGTGATCAGTTAATGTAACATTAAAGTTTCTCAGAAGACTGAATTGTTTAAGAGGGATAGAGTAAGAGTTAGCAATAGCTTTACTTTTATGACATTATCTTTCCAATTCAGTTTCACCAAACTAGAAGATGACTGTGTGTTAAGGCAAATTTATCAGATTATCTAACCTACAAACACCACCGGGAAATGACTACTACTTCTGGAATAATGTCATGGTACCAGTATGGGATCACTCTCTTTTTTTTCTTATCGTGTTTTAAAATTACCCCTGGATTTGAAGTTGAATTTTATTCTTGTGAATCAGTAAAGATTTAAGTACAAAAGCATTTTTAAAGTTAAGGTTCTTGTAGTTTTGATTATTTGAGATGTTCCTATTCCACTGTCTAGTTACCTAGGAAACAACCATGTGACAGAGTTGGACTCCTATTATCTAAGTCCCACTTGCTTTCCTTATATTTGTTTAGTACTTTGTAATACAGACAGCTATTGCTAGTTTGCTCCAATATTCATATCAAAAATGGTTTAGGTAGCTTTGTGATGTTTGTATGCTCTGACTACTCATAGGTGTATTATAATTTCCAGTTATTTTGCTTCTTTTTATACTGCATTACTGCATATTGATTTGCATCAAAGTAGGGTTTATTATGCAGGGTATGGTTTATTATGTTGCTGATGCATCATATTTAAACAGCAATGAAAATTAACTGCAGTGCATGCTCAGCAGCTAATTTTCAAACTCAGAGCTTTTGGGGATATGCTGGTCACCCATATATTTATAAGGCAAGAAGATTTAGCCAGTTTATTGCTGACCTTTCATGCTATTTTGTGAATGTTTTTACGATGCCATTAAACTAGTTTGTAAATACTGGATTGAATACTAAAGCTCAGTTGGCTGTTCCTTTTGGGCAGAGAAAATGCATTACTGAGTGGGGAACTGAGACTAACAATGCATGTGGTCAACTTTTGTACATCTGTAGAATCAGAAGAAAGTGTAGATAACTTAAATATGTGTAACTAGAGATACATACACGTTTTGATTTGAATTTATATGTTTCTGAAATTCAAAACATGTACTACTTCAAGTAGAATATTTAAATCTCTCTCTAAAATTTCTCTAGAGTGTTTGTGTCTTTGTAGTCCTGTTTAGTATCTTTACCAAACCTGTTTTTAGAAAGAGATCAATTAATTAACTATCAAAACAGATAATAGGGGACCAGCATAATGCAAAGATCAAAGACATGTCAGACTTGCTGACTTTTATAATGCACATAACAAGTGAGTTATTTCTATATTATGGTAAGGTTTACTTATGCGATTGCATTTCCACAAAAATGCTAGCTGACAATGAGCTACCAAATGCCCTGAAAAATACCAAAGCAACCATATTTGCTTGAGTAGTCCTGCTGTATAAATTGCCATCTCCTTCGTTTTCTTTACTGGCTGTTACCAGTTTACATTTCCATCAAGAGTATACGAGTGCTCCCTTTTCACCACATACTTGCCACACATACTTGCCACCGCATACTTGTTGTGTCTTTTCTTTTTGATAATAGACACGCTAACATGGTGAGGGAATATCTCATTGCATTTTTTAAATTTTTTTAAAGTTTATTTATTTTGAGAGATAGAGAGCAAGAGTACGCATGTGTGCATATGCATGGCGAGGAGCATATATAGAGAGAGAAAGAGGAAAGAAGGAATCCCAAGCAGGCTCCCCACTGTCAGTACAGAGATGGGTGCCAGGCTGAATCTCACGAACCATGAGATCATGACCTGATCCTAAATCAAGTGTTGGATGCTTAACCTAATGAGCCACCCAGGCACCCTCATTGTGGTTTTGATTTGCATTTCCCTGATAATTAGCGATTATCATGTATCATATAACTGTTCATCATTTGTATGTCTTCTTTGGGAAAATGTCTATTCAGATTCCTTGTCCATTTAAAAAAATATTTAATGTTTATTTATTTTTGAGAGAGAGAGACAGAATCTGAGTTTACCTGTCTCTCTGCCCCCTAAAGCACACTCCAGGCTCCAAGCTGTCAGCCAAGAGCCTGATGTGGGGCTTGAACTCATGAATGCATGAGATCATGACCTGAGCCAAAGTCAGATGCTTAACCAACTGAGCTACCCAGGCGCCCCTGCCCATTTTTTAATTGGGCTATTGAGTTTTTTGTTTGCTTATTCAGTTGTATGAATACCTTGTATGTTTTCTAATATTAATCCCTTATTAGATGATTTGTAAATATTTTCTCCCATTCCATAGGTTGCCTTTTCATTTTGTTGATGATTTCCTTTGCTATAAAGCATAATACCATCTAAATACATGCATGCTGTCACAAATGGCAAAATTTCATTCTTTTTTATGACTAATATTCCTTTCAGTGTGTGTGTGTGTGTGTGTGTTTGTACATCTTCTTCATCAAGTCATCTATCCGTGGATATTTAGGTTGCTTCCATATCATAGCCATTGTAAATAGTGCTGCAATGAACATAACGGTGCATATATTTTTCAACTTGGTATTTTCCTTTGATCCAGATAAAAACCCAGAAGTGGAATTGCTGGATCATATCGTAGTTGCATTTTTTTTTTTTTTTTTAGGAAACTTCATATAGTTTCTATAGTGGCTGTGCAAATTTACATTCTAACAAGCAGTATACAAAAGTCCCGTTTTTCCACATCTTTATCAGCACTTGTCTCTTTTTTTTTTTTTTGTCTTTTTGATTATATCCAATCTTACTATGATATCTTCATTCTGGTTTTGATTTGCATTTTCTCGTGATTAGTGATGTTGAGCATCTTTTATTGTGCCTGTTGGGCATCCATACATCTTCATTGGGGAAAAAATCTATTCAAGTCCTCTGCCCGCTTTTTTTAATCTGGTCGTTTCTTAAATTTTGTTTGTTTGTTTGTTTGTTTTCGAGAGAGACAGACAGAGCATGAGCAGGGGAGGGGCAGAGAGAGAGGGAGACACAGAATCTAAAGCAGGCCCCTGGCTCTGAGCTGTCATCATAGACTCCTACACAGAACTCAAACTCACGGACTGCGAGATCATGACCTGAGCCAAAATCGGATGCTTAACCAACTAAGCCACCCAGGCACCCCTAATTGGGTTGTTCCTTTTGCTTTGTTTGCCATTAAGTTGTGTAAGTTTATAATATATTTTGGATATTAACTCCATATTGGATGTATAATATGCAAATATTTTTTTCCCATTAAGTAGGTTGCCTTTTTATTGTTGATGGCCTTTGGTCTATGTTGATAATTTAGAACCTCTTCCATTCTTATATAGATTCCAGTTTTGAAGGGTGAAACATTGACCTGTAGCATATATTTAGATGTGTTTTTTTTTTAATGTTTATTTATTTTTGAGACAATGTGAGAGACAGAGTGCAATCAGCGGTGGGGCAGACAGAGGGAGACACAGAATCTGAAGCGGGCTCCAGGCTCTGAGCTTTCAGCCCAGAGCCTGACACGGGGCTCAAACCCACAAACCATGAGATCATGACCTGAGCTGAAGTCGGATGCTTAACCGACTGAGCCACTCAGGTGCCCCTATAGATTTAGATGTGGGGAATAATTTAGGAATCCCTCTGGTTTACACCAATGGGTTAACAAGGCACCTTTTCTTTTGTTAATCAGCTCTGCTCTGGGCAACATCACCCGCAGCACAGCACAGGGTCTATAGCCCTATTTACCTGCTTACCTAACTTAGTCCTTACCTCCTGTGAAAGCAGCTTTCTGCTATACTACTAAATTGGGGGGCACTTTTGCCTTGAATACCTAATCTTGCTTACCTCATATACATTTGAATTGGGTGCTTTTGCACCCCTCTTTTTCTGGGACCTTTGCCCTTCCCTCTCTATTCTGGGAGCTCTGTACCCCCTCTCTATTCTGGGTGCCTTTGCACCCCATTTCTGTCTTGTGGTTCTAATCTTGTTTACCTACACTCATGTGTGAGCATCCTATGGCTTTGTACTTCTTTATGCCTTGTTAACCCATTGGTGTAAGCCCAGGGAGTTCCTAAGCTTATTCCCCACACTAAACTATCACTATTAGAACATATCCTTATCCTATCTTAAAATTCGTATCAAAATAACAGGATTTTTAAATATAGCAACAAAACTATCTTGTAGTTCAAAAGAAAGTAATTAATCATTTGTGGTGCAAATTTCTTTCCCTTTTTCTTCCCTTCAGTATAACCAGTTCATCGGAATAGCTCCTCTTTTAGCCCCTTACTTCCTCAAGATTGAATTATCAAAAGAGACCATCCAATACAACAGCGGTACACTAACCTCATCTCTTACCTTCCAGGAGATGATTCTTCATAATTCTCCATGAAAGGCTAACCATTTCCCTATGTAAATATATTTAAAATTACCAGAAAAAGTTTTTTTAGTATTTTTATGTTGAAGTAATTTCCTCATAGAGGATCAGACTGAGATGGGGTATTATCATTAGGAAAACAAAGGCAATTGAGTTAAAAAGAGGGACTGTTTCAAAAATATGAGCCATGAAGTTTCATAGAAATTTTTTTCAGCACCCCAGAATGGCCCTAAATCCTGGTTTAATTATACTTCTTTAGAAATATTTATTAAATTTTCTAAATTCATTTATTTTTTCAATGGTTTTCATCTTTGTTTTAATATATCATATGTACATTTGGGAGAAACTTTAAGTCCATATTCCTTTTCTAAACTTACTGGCATATATCAGTAGACTTACTGATCTACATCAGAAATGCTAAATTCTGGTTAGCAATAAAATATTATTTTTCTGGCATTGTATATACCTGTCGAATAGTAAATGATCTTAATTTAAATAGAAGGCATGTTCTCTACTCAAGTTGATACTTTAAAATGAAAACAGTTTTGGTTCTTTCCTGGCAATCTCTATTCAGTGCCTTGTCAAAAATGTAGAAATAAAATATTGAACAGTCACAGCTAATAATTTCCATTGCTTAAAAATCTATTGTTATTTTAGCAGTGATTTTGAGGTTAGCTGTAGTTAAGATGAATCTACTACAGTTTCATACAAGGTATGGACATCAAGACAGGAATCTATGCAGAGTTTCACAAGTGGAAGTTGCAGAAGATGAATTTTGTTTCAGTGCATACAAATACCAAAGACACAAAAACAGTTAATACAGAGAAAGAAATGTGACTAAATATTGCTAAATATTGCATTTTCATAAATGGGAAATCTATATATGATAAATTATATATTTATGATATGTATAATATATTCAATATGTATCTTTAATGTATATAAAATATGCCCAACTGTGTATAAGTGATCATTTCTAGTATTATTATTAAAATCCTTTTTCTTGGAGCACCTGGATGGCTAATTCAGTTAAGCACCAACTTAACAAAATAAAATAAAAATAAAATCCTCTTTCAGGGGCATTTGGCTGGCTCAGTCAGTAAAGCATGTGACTTTCGATCTCAGGGTTATAAGTTTGAGCCCCACAGGGTGTAGAGATTAGTTAAAAATACAATCTCAAAAAAACTGAAATAAAATTGTCTTTCTAAAGTGAATATTATTTTATTATTTGGTAACTAACACAGGAAACAACTCTGTAGTCGCTTCCACAAATTCCATTCAGCCTGACTCATTATATTTTCTCTCTTTATTTTTTTTATTTAAAAAAATTTTTTTAACGTTTATTTATTTTTGAGACAGAGAGAGAGCATGAACAGGGGAGGGGCAGAGAGAGAGGGAGACACAGAATCGGAAGCAGGCTCCAGGCTCTGAGCCATCAGCCCAGAGCCCGACGCAGAGCTCGAACTCATGGACCGTGAGATCGTGACCTGAGCTGAAGTTGGACGTTTAACCAATTGAGCCACCCAGCCGCCCCTATTTTCTCTCTTTATTTAATCTTATTTATTTATTTTTAATTGAGGTATAATTAACATAGTGTTATATTAGTTTCAGTTGTACAACATATTAATTCAATATTTCTACACATTACTCAGTGCTTGCCACAATAAGTGTAGTCACTAGCTGTCACCATACAATACTCTGACATTACTCACCATATTCCCTATGCTGTTCTTTTTTCGTTTCCATAACTATTTATTTTATAACTGGAAGTCTGTTTCCTCTCTATTTCTCCCATCTCCTTACCCATCCCCTCTCTGGCAACCATCAGTTTGTTCTCTGTATTTAGTCTGTTTGTGTCTTTCTTTTGTCTTTTTTTTAAGTATATATATGTATGAAAATTTAAACATGACTGTTCTAGATATAATTTCATAAGTTTCATATGTGTATTATAGAGTCATATTTTAAACAATAATTTCATTAATAAAAATGTATGATTAGTTCTATACACACAATCCTTTATAGTGCTTTAAAAATCATATATATGTACTGCCTAGAATGCATACATTTTGTAAACATAATGAGTCAATCTTCATTCACATTTTATAGAAAATGTAATTCCAGCTCCATCTTGTGGTTTATAATTGGGTTTCCAAAGTGATGCATTTTTTTTATTATACTTTATTTTTTATTGTTGTATCTTTTTATTCGTTGAGTGAATATTTAATGGTTACTTGAAATTCTGTACTCTAAAGAAGATTCTATACCTTTTCTCTGTAAGATATGAAATATATCTTAATTTTTGAAGGTCTCATATTTACTATTTTCACTTTTATTACATACACACATATAAAAGAAACACATACACTATACTAATCAAGTGCCAAACAAGTACTTATGTTAATCAATATAGTAAGACTCCTTGAAATATAATCCAAAGGGCTAATTAAAATTTCACTTAAATTTATTGAGATGTAAAAAGTCAAAGCATAATATTATTTCCTTTAAAAATATTGTTTTGATTCCTAAATCTCAGTGTCTATAGCCTTGATATTTTTGCGAGGTAAAATAAAGAGTGTTACATTAAAAAAAAAAAAGAGCATTACATTTCAAAAATGCACTGTGTTTTTTTGTGTTCTGTAATAAAATAAGTTTAATTTTGACCTCCTTGTCTGATGGTAAGGTTAATTATTTCCTACCAGATTAATCTTCCAAGAACTTTTGAATAGGTAGTATTTATAAAATATCTATTTTAGAACAAAATACAAGTATTGGAAATAAAAATTAAGCTTTTTTTATACTAATTTAATTACCATTTAAATTGATTTCAGGCCCCCATCCAAGCAAACCATGATTCTATGACTGACACAGTTTAGTATGCCTCATTTGAATTTCGATGTGTATTTCACTAATTCAATTGATCATGTTTTTCAGCATGCAAAAAATGGCCAATCAGAATCTAAGATCAATCATGCAAACTTAACCTATTTAAATTCAAAGGAGAAAACATATGATTTATACAACACTTTGTACAGTGTTAACTGTTTATGTAGATTTAGGTCATCAGTTTGGGTGATAAGGACCATCAGAACTAATAATGGAAGATGCCAGAAAGAATAAAGCCACAAACTTTGGTCAAGTTTGTCATTGAAATAGCTAACGCATGAGATAAATATAAAAGCAATCTAAGATATATTTTCTCTAGTTTGTTTAATATAATATGTGACATTTATTGTATATTGATTATTTATTTCTCATTTATAAAAATTTAAATATTAAAGGAGGAGACCAATTTATAACCTACTAAATAGATATTTTGAGATAAATTCAGCTGGCCAACTATAAAGAGCATAGGGCTTTACAATTTAAATATGAATACACACAAAGAGATGAAAAGGTAAGAAAAACCTTTTTTAATACATCAAAAAGTATCAACTTGCAACACTGTTCACAATAGATGAAATATTAGGAAGCTCCTCTTAGCCCTTAGTTCATACATAAAATGAAATCATTTTTATATGTAATGGTTAGAGAAAAAATGTCCTGGATCTTAAAATATTTTCATTAAATAAATTTACACAGATTATTGATTCCCAAAAAGTAATAATATAATTGAGTATAATAATACATAATAAAATGCACATAGACTGTCATGAAATAAATAGGATTTTCCTCTTTGCGTATAGTTTCTCCTAAGGAACCAGCCCTTTGATGCACATCCTATTCCCTCTTGTAATGGCTCTCAGCAAGAAGGTCTTATTATATAAATTGCTTCCAGACCAGAGAGTTGGGTCTGCTATAAAGCACTCTTAAAAATCTTATAAATTAATCCCATGTCTCTTTATTATTATGACGTGAATTTGAATTAAAAGTATGGCCTGGATTTTTTTCCCTGGCTGAAAGAAAATGATATCAAGTTAAAGAATTGCTAGAATCCATGTCCCTTGCACTGAGTATCAAAGTAGCATAGAAAGAACATCTCTGTATGGGTAAGTAAAGAAGGACATTCACAAAGGAACAGGATAAGTGGAGAAAAGGTCCTTGGGTCATGCAAGTTACCAAATTCTAGTTGTTACTGTGATCCAGCCACATTTCTACACTTGTGTTTGATGTAAAACTTCTGCATCTTTTTCACAATAGTTTATTTTTGCTTATATCAATTTAAATTGCATTTCAATCATTCAAATATAAAGATACCTAATTTAAAAGAAAGCTAAGTTGTATCCAGTACAATATTTTAGAAGACAATTCAGGACCGGCACAGAATCTTGAACCATGATTAATCCAAACTTTTGAAATGTGATGTACTCATAATATCTGAGTACTAGAATTTACTAATAAAGATATTTGTTTTTCATAAATTTATTTTTCACATTTTACTATTTTATATTAACCATCTTTCTCCGTATTGACTTGCAGGTGCTTCAGATCACTACGTGCTCTCTTTCTGTACGTTTTCTGCGTTTACACTGTAAGAACTTTTTAAGTAGAAACACACATGTCCCACATACATATAGTTGTCTGTATATATGTATGTATAAAATGATAGGAACAAATGTACTTGTTAATCTATCAGCACTTTTAGTCTTCAAAGCCATACATTATATTTGTTACACAGGAAATACTCTTATGAAAATTTACTCAGTTTAAAGGACTTGAGACATTAAAAATGATAAGTTGTTTATCAAAATACAAGACACAACTACTTTCTCCTTAATCTTATCAAAATCCATTTGTTAGTATTTGCATGGTCCATCTATGTCAGAATATGTATTGACTAGTGGTAGTTTTGACCCTTTATAGATACATGCCTTCACTTGTCTATAAGCATCTTCATTGGTTTGTAAACAAAAGCAAAATTTGTCCTTTTAATTATTAATAATTGTGCTCAGTTAGTGTTTTAATAAAAGAAATTGTGAAGTACTCCTAGAAGTAAAAGAAATCTAAAAAAAAAAAAAAAAAAAGCATATGACTTTTTTCCTCTGTACCTAATTAAGCTAAATACTAGCAAACATTTTAAAAGTAAGAGAAGGGGTGCCTGGGTGGCTCAGCCAGTTAAGCATCTGACTCTTGGTTTCAGCTCAGGTCATGATCTCGGGGTTTGTGAGTTCAAGTGCCACATCAGGCTTTATACTAACAGTGCAGGGTCTGCTTGGGATTCCTCTCTCTCCCTCTCTCTCTGCCCCTTCTTCACTCTCTCAAAATAAACAACCAAACCACTAAAAAAATAAAAATAAGAAAGAAAAGTGATTATTCAAATTATAAAAGAGAACTTTTCAATAGTTTTGATTCCATAATTGGTGAATTAATCAGGTTTTTATACAGATAAATATAATTATTAAATCTTCTCCAGGGGAAACCATAATTTCCCTAATTTTCTAAGATATTTAATATAGAAATAGAAATCTAAAGCACATACACCCATTTAATTTCAGAAAATAACAATGAGCAAAATTACTTCCTGCCTTTTATGATTCCATTTTCTTTACTTTTATTCTACATCATCCAGTGCATATGATGGCAAAAAAGCCCATTAAGAATTGCTTTGAACCTGATAATGTATCACATTTTGCATTTGGTTCAAAAAATAGGAAATGTAAAGGTATAAGACAACCTACATAGTATGGTTAATAGTTATCAAATGCTGATATCCTTAAAGTTTATTTATATCTTTATGTGTATCTTTGTGCGTGTGTGTGTGTGTGTGTGTGTGTGTGTGTGTGTGTGATTTAATCATCACAAATATCTAGGTTTTTATTTTTTTTCTCAAACATGGAAAACTAGCTCCATAACACCTTTTACCTTAACCTTTTACAAAGAATTTTTGTTCCTGTATGTTGGTCAAATCTTAAATATTACTTTCTCAAGAGAACTCTGAAAATTCAATTAGCCACCCAAGCTCTGTTGTATTATGTGTCAAATTACCTATTAAACCACACACTTGCTTAATTCTCTGCATCATCACAGTTACTGGTATATGTTTTTATTGCTTTACTTATTTATTCAACTAGCATACAAGATATTTTTATTATTCACATTTTCAAGGTTTCATACGTGAATGAATTCACATCCTGATTTCACTCATTTCATTCAGCCAGCATTGGGCTTGACAAAACAATGTTAATGACAAGTGTCTAATGAATTGAAATGAATTTTCTAGTCTTTCCACCTGTCATAAAAAGAACACTTTTCAAAAGAGATGGCATAAAGAAAAAGGATTTATGGTTAGATAACAGATATTTAATAGGGATTAACTGTTAGTGCTAGCTCAGTTACCTAAGCATTAGCCTTGATTGAAATTTGGAGAGTGTATAATAACACTCAAACTGAGGTTTAAAATGATAAAAAAAACTGTGAAAGATAACCTAATAAAAGCATCTGCAAAATAAAAATTTGTAGTGAAGTAAAATGTAAGTACTTTCTCACAATCTTTATTCAAAAATATGCATATAAATAAATATTTATAAATATAAATGTATAAATATATCTATGAATATATATGAATAGGAATATATATGAATGCATATTGGTATGTGTTTGTATATGTATATTTTATAAATATTATATAAAAATATGTGCCCCAAATAATGATTTCAGTGCATGTATTTTATATTCTGTTTAATTATATTTATTTTAAAAAATTTTAATGTTTATTGATTTTTGAGAGACAGAGAGAGACAGAGCACAAGCAGGGGTGGGGCAGAGAGAGAGGGAGACACAGAATCTGAAGCAGGGTCCAGGATCTGAGCTGTCAGCACAGAGCCCAATGCGGGGCTCAAACTCAAGAACTGTGAGATCATGACCTGAGCCAAAGTCAGACGCCTAACTAACTGAGCCACCCAGGCGCCCCTAGTTTTTAATAAAGAGTAAATGTAAGATTCAACTGTAAATAGGTGATAAATAAATGTATTCAAATCTGTGAAATATACTTTTTCCATAAATGTAGAATAAAGTTATTATAGCTTTAGTTACTCATTATAATTTTAATTCATATTAACATATATAAATATTTAGAGTTAAAGAGGGACTATTTTAATAATCTTAATTTGATTTTATTTATTGGAAATATATATTACAAGATTTCAGAGAGAATGTTTCATTAGTGATTTTCAAACAATGATATTAAATAAAGAATTATACTTTAAAAATTTTAAGGTTTTAGTCATCATAAAGTGGCAGTATAATTTGAGAAATAAAATTAAAACAAAGAAAATAAAGTGTATATTGATTAAATGTGATCACTGGTTATGCCAAGAGTTTTATATTGTTTGTCTCTAAAATCCCAAATTAAGAAACACTGTACAAGCATAAGATGCCATGACTTGCTCATGGTCTTAATGAGACAAATTATGGTAGATATAATGAAAATATTTTGATCCTCCTTTAGGGATACCTAACCTTTCAGATTGATTTTCATATATTCAGTATGACCAATTAGAAGTAAATGTCCATGGACCCTGTTAAAATAAGCTATTGCATTACATGTACAGAATATCTGCTTTGCAGTGAGCCCCAGAGGGGTACTTGACAGTCCATAGAGACCAATTTATGAGGATTGTAGAAATATTAATTTTGGATATGACAGAAAGTAGAACAATTCAACAGTGCAGCATATCTCAGTGCTGATGTCTTAGGGTCTAGGTAATTAATTATGTGGAATTTGACTGTGTGGAATTTGATTTAAACTCTGCTTTTAACACGACAAAAATATTGAAACCAAATTCTAGAAAAAGAACATAAACAACTGGAAAAAAAACGAACTAATATTATAAAGGGATTATATTTGTCTAGAAACAATATAAATTTAACGATAACAATACATAGTATTGCAAATTAATCTGAATATCATTTTTAGAAAAGTTCAAACTATATATATAAACTCTTTATCATCATATGTCCAGTTGTTGAGTTGGAAATTATATTTAGTTTACCACTGATAAAATTTGCCTCATGGGGGTGCCTGGGTGGCTCAGTCAGTTAAGCTTCTGACTCTTGGTTTCTGCTTAGGTCATGATCTCCTGGCTTTTTGGGTTCAAGCCCCTCATTGGGCTCTGTACTGACAGCATGGAGCCTGCTTGGGATTCTCTCTCTCTCCCTCTCTCTCTGCCCTTCCCTCACTTGTGCTATCTCTGTCTCTCTCAAAATAAATAAACTTATTTAAAAAAAATTTGCCTCATGGTTTTTTAAAATGTATTTGAAAACACTGTGTGAGGAAAGCTATGCCAGAAACATCAATTTATGCATTATTTCAAAATGCTGTGTATAAAATACTTTCTAAAACATACTATGATATTATAACTGTTGCATCATTCCCATAAACAGAAGTTTCTTAAAAGAAGTACATTAAATAATTTTATAATTTTTAGGATTTTGTGATTTTCTGTGTATTTATTTTATGATATTTCATTATATCACTATCTTTTTTTGAATTATCTTTAAAATATAAAATAATCAGTAGCAAAAGGATATGTTAAGAAGTTTGATTATTAGGGCATTCAGTTGTTTTTATGTCAATTACATGGTGTGCCTGGGTGGCTCAGTTGGCTAAGCATCTGACTTGGGCTCAGGTCATGATCTCATGGCCTGTGGGTTCAAACCCCATGTCGGGGTCTGTGCTGACAGCTCAGAGCCTGGAGCCAGCTTAGGATTCTGTGTCTCCCTCTCTCTCTGCCCCTCCCCTGCTCATGCTCTGTCGGTCTCTCAAAAAATGAATAAATATTAAAAAAATTTTTTTTTAAAGAGACGCTTATCCACTGAGCATTCATAGATCAATATTGCTTACACTCCTACAAGAAGGCAGAGCTCATTAATATTTTTTTCCTGTTCTTCTACTAAAGAAATTTTCACAAAAACACTTACATAGGAATTGAAGAAATATTCTACAACAATGAAATTCATTTTTTAACTATTTAAAAATTGTTTAATCCAATATCATATTTCTCTATCTCTAGAATTAATTTGAATCATCTATTACCAAAACAAATTCACTTTGGGTCTCCTGCAATTTTACTTAAAACAGATAATTTCAGGATACCTTATGTGCAAAAATAATTTTTGAACAGTTTTTAGAGTCATTCACTTTTATAATAGAGGCACAAATTATTGCCAGTTTTTCCGGTGGTTTTTATACTTACGAGTAATCAGGTTTGAATGGGTAAATGGTACACTTTCTTCTGTAAAGTGGGAGAAGGGAGATTGCAAACAAAATTATTGTCACAAAGCCAAAACAACATAAGCACAGCCTCAGGAAGATACATTTGGAAATAGTAAATAAGGATTTTGAGTTTTTGCAAATTAATTGCTTTAAAACTATGCAATCCTTTATACCCCTTGGGGACTGCTCTTGCATAATCTAGGTTCTATGTAATCCAATTGCAAGATTACTTTTCAAGTGTTTTCCCTTATACTGTAGTTTTATAACAGGAAAAAATTGAGAGAATTTACTGAGGAAAATAACCACTTTTTCTTCAGGAAAAAAAATTTATTTGTGGTATGTAACAAGAACATTCAACTGATCGATAAAATTTATAATTTATTAATTGTTTTTGCAGTTACTTCCTATTGTTACAGAAAAAAAACTTCAATCATTACCATAAGCATATATATTTTTCAGAATTAGACATAATTGGCTTCTCATTTTGTGCCTTTGCTTTCTATGTTTTTGTAATTTTAGTATGTTCTTCTGACCCATGTACTCCTTTCTTAATTTGTTTCTATATCCCAAAGTGCTACTAGTTATTATTCCCCACTTCTTTCTCAATAATTTATTTGCATGTAGTATCATTATATATTTTTTCACTATATAGTATCATGCATAAATCATACGTCATCTTATTCTAAAAAGAAATTGCTTAATGTAGAAAACGTAATAAAAATAAAGAAAAATCACATTACTTCCTACTCCTAATACACAGAAATGGCAACTATTAATAATTTGGTATACAGATTTAATGGTTCTTTCTATGAATATATTATTTTCATAGTTTCACAAAAATCTTAAGAAAAGGAAATGTTGTATTTTCTTTTATTTTGTAGCTTGCCACTTTACCAAACTTTTTATTAGTTCTAGTAAGTTTTCATTTCTCCTTCTGGCTCTTCCAGGAATACAGTCATACTATCATGAGAAAAAAAATATTCTTCTCTTTATTTCAGAAAGCCTACTTCATTTGTTGGCAATCACTCCTAAACAGACAACTGCCATGTTATTTTACACATGCTCACCTTTCCTTCAGACTCCTGCAATCAAATAAACTATATATTCTCCTTCTGCTCCTCACTGAACATATCATTTCCTTGCCCCACCTTAGCCTGATTGGACTTCAGGTAAATAGTCTCTCTTAATATCATTTCCCATTTCTGAGTCCCTCATTTACTTAAGCATTTATGTACTTGGTTGTCATGTCCACTATTAGTGTCCTTCTAATTCTTTTTGTGCTATACTTGCACTTTTACTGTCATACCTTAAGTGAACCTTCATTTATCCCTCTACTCAATGAATTTAGTGTATTTCCTTTACCAATTACAGATATTTATTAAGAAAATTCATGCACATGATTAGAAATTCATATACAAAAAGGCTAAAAGCTAACCACACAAACAAGCCCTCCATCCCATCCTTTCCCAGACTTTTTTTTTTTTTCCTTTGGGAAAGACGATTCCTATCAACTAGATGTGCATTCCATTATTTAAAAGAAACTATACCTATTAGAAAAAATGTAAATAGCTCTATTTATCAATTTATCAATTTCAGAGATACTTGTTCTTTTCTGAAACACAATATATAAAGATCCGACACACGGGCAACGTTGCCTGCCGCCCTTGCCTCCTTGATTGTCAGTTGACACTGCAGTGTCATATGATGTTCTAAACTTCCTCTTTTTGTTTAACAACCAACATGGTATCTCTTACCAGAGTACTTTGTGAAATGACGTTTGGACTCCCCAAATCTAACTGCCACGTCCCTACTGTCTGTTTTCACAGGCTCTGTCATCTGAACCTCCCTGCAGTTACACTAAAAATAAGAACATATAAGAACTTGCTTCCACCTTAGAAGCAAGTTATAGTCTATATGATTTGGGTACAAAATTTTAATCCAAAGTTAGAAAATGTACATAGTTTTTTTTTTTCTAATGATCACGGTATAAATATTGTTTACCATGGATCCAAGTAGTATTAAAATACCTAAAATATTTGAATCATCAGATATTCATATAGGGAAATCTGACAAACCATTCTTTTTTGAAGGGCTCACAGGTTCCATGGGTCAGAAATTTGAATAGAAATAATTTGTTGTCTTCTGCCCCGGTGCCACAGCTGGGGAGACTTGAGTACTTCAACGTGACTAGAATGGCTGGAGACTGAAACCATTCAGCAGTTTCTTCACTCTTATGTGTGATCCCTCAGTTGTGACGAACTAAAGGCTGAGCTCAAGTGGAAGTGTTAACCAATGGCTATACGTGACCTCTTCATGTATCCATGTAGTTTAGAGCATGTCATACCGTGGAAGCTTCAGAGTTCTTGGACTTCTTGCATGGTGGCCCAAAGAGAACATGTTCTCTCAAAGAGAACAAAACAGAACTAGAAGGAAGCTACAAGACCTTTTATGATTCAGTCTCAGAAGTCAGAAAGTATTACTTGTATACTCTTGGGGGAGGGCAGTTATAAGGAGAGGGGATACAGACCCCACTTCTTGATAGATGAAGTGTCAAAGAATTTTTGGCGGTGTGTTTAAGATAGCCTTATGGTCACATGTTAAAAGTGTTATCTAAACACATGAATATGTAAGCAAAGGGGAACATTTTTGCATGCTAAATGTACAGAATATTTTGGAGTACACATTCGATAACATTCTGCACTTCAAATTTGGAAGACTGCAATGCCACATGATCCTAAACATGCAGGAAAATCATAATATTCATGGACCTGATATTGTAGTTAATTGATATTGTATGATATGTCCAACAACCTTGCCTATGTTTTCTCTTAATATTGGCAAAATTGGCCAAGGTCATGAAGTAGTAATAGTCACAGAGCTTATGGATGAGTCTCCTCCCAACTTAGATAAGTATTTCTCAGTAGCTGAGTATATTTATTAATAACATTCTGGAGAGTATCAAAACTAAGACAATCCTGTAAGGCTGGACTGTAGTAATGACTACAAACTGATTTCTGTTTATGTAAGTTTCTCAAAGACTAATGTACATGTGCTTAAATTCAAATCTGTTAAATGAGAGATTATTAACAAAGTGTCAAGAGAAGAATGGTGATATAATTTACTCAATTCAGAATGATCAATTTTTGGAAGGTGTGTATGAAAATCATGGGTCTTACCATTATAATAATGACTATACTATACATTGGGTTATAAAGAAATATGAGAAGCCAACAGCATATTTTCCTGAGCCATACATTATCTTAGACCATTTCAATAATAAAATAAAAAGTCATGAAATAGCATTATTGTTTTCATTTTGTTGATTGCAAAGTTTTTATCCTGCAGGGGATGTTGGAAAAATTTATGGTTTCAACCTTTAGTTTAGAATTAATGTTATTGCTGAGCTTTGGGATTACAAATAGCTATCTATTCCCAACATAACAACAGACAACCTTTACAAAAGCCATTTAATAAATACTGCCTTTGCTAAGGAAAAAAAAAAGTTCATTGTGTGAAAGCTATTGACAAAGGGCAGGTAATAATCTAATGGAGAAAGGTTATAAAATTAACAGAGGGAAAAAAACTTTAATTCTATTAATAATGTTCTATCTCTTTGGCAAAATAACACTGTCAAAAATTTCTAGCACACATCATTTTTTAAATACTCCTGAAAAAATAAAAGGTTCTCCATGCATTTTTTTCTTTTCAAAAAAATTTTTAATGTTTATTTTTTGAGAGAGAGAGACAGAGCACGAGTGGGGGAGGAGCAGAGAGAGAGGGAGGCACAGAATCTGAAGCTGACTTCAGGCTCTGAGCTGTCAGCACAGAATCCGACACGGGGCTCAACTCAGTCAGATCATGACCTGAGCCGAAGTCAGAAACTCAACCATCTGAGCCACCCAGGAACTCCTCTATGCATTTTATTCTATAAAGTTATAAACCATTTAAATATTTTTAAAGAGCAAGGAATGCTAGTTCCTATGTTAATTCAGGATATTTAAAAATAAACTTCAATATTAGTTTTATATATTATTTTGCAAATGAAAATCTTATAACAATGCCAAGGAAATTTGTCTTCATTGCTTTCAATGATCTAAGCTGAAATATTGAAATTATGCATGAAATTGGGCTTTGGGATAAAAAAAAGTTTGATCATTTGGTTATCATGCAATGCAAATTTCCGGTTAGTATATAATCTTCATTCACATAGGCTATAATTCTAGCCTAAAATATTTTTTTGTTTCTTTCTTTGTTTTAGAAGATTTAAAATACCTGATAAACTGCTGTCTGTACATAAGTAAAGTTTTCTCCTTGTAGCTGAATGAAATTTTCACAAAATTGGTTAAATATGCATTGTATGTTAATTTCTTTATGAAATCTATTGGCTCACTAGTGCACAAATAGTGATGACTGAGTTCAAGTGTTAAGTATGTGGGGTTTTTTTAGTACAGAAACAATTAGCTCACTGATTGTGTGATTGCTCAATATACAGTTTATGTGAAGTGACACCAGGGCTCTGAATATGGTGCAGGAGGCAAAGCATGAATGCCCTTTACTCTGGCCAAGGTGATTTGTTTAAGAATGGCCTAATTGTGTGCTCTTTATGAGTTGTCTACATAAATTTAGGTTTTATTACTTTTAAGAAAAGAAAACTTGCAAATAAGTCTATAAAATGTATTATTATTCAAAAGAAGGTGCAGGAATGAATATAAGGAAGAATGTCTTAGTGCTTATTATTGTTACTTTGTCATGTTCCATTTTATAGAAGATTTTATGTATTTATTCAAGATCCATTTTAAAGCTATTAAATAGGATAGATATAACAAAAAAAGTGTTTTTCCTCATTATTTTTGTTAATAATTTTAAACTTTTGATGATCTTTCTCCAGTATAATTCAATAAAGAGGCTAAGTAAAGCTAAGTTTTGATCTTAATAGAACAGTTTATTCAGTACAGAGAGGTGATGTGGCTTATATGTTTCGTATATATTTATAAGTATAAATATACATATATAATGTAATATATATTTAATATATATGTGTATTTGTATATTTATGCATATATACAAACATGTTGTTACTATATTATATATTAAATGGGGTTGTATAAGGTATATTTGAATTGTGATTATAATTCAAAATAAAGGCATTGTAAATTACATGTAATTTTTTCAATTTTATTTTCAAGAATGTTACTACTTATTTTTGGTGCAGGTACAAATAGAAGAGAAAATATATGTATATATATATTTAAAACTTTACATTGACTCAAGCAACAATAAATTACATTATTTTACTTCTGTTGATTCAACTCATTTTTGCCCAGTTTTAAGGAAACAGATTAGTTCATAGAAATGTATTATTTTTCAATTTTAGTTATTATTTTTATTTTTTCTAATTTTGTAAATATTTCAATATTACTATAAGAAAAAGTAAACAAAAAACACTTAAAATATAATACAAAACAAATTTATATTTGCCCACCACTGTGCATAAGACCTAAAATTCTTGTGATTTTTTAGTTTGCAAAGTATTTCCATATAAAGCAGTTAGATGAATATTGACACCAAGAATTGACAAAAAATAAACTTACAAAATAATTTACATTTAGAGGATTGATTTTATAGTAAACAACTATCAATTAATTATAAATATACTAAAAACAAATTCAACTTTACTTTTACTTCTGATTGTTTTGGCATAAGCACGAGTATAATCTATTATTCTACTTCATTCTATTATAAATTCTATCAATTATTAATTTTACACAGAAAGACTATAACCGAGAAAGAATGTGTAATCTCTATTACTCATTTACTTCTAGTAATTACAATCCAACACGTATTTGATTAGGTAATATTCTTGGTTCTGCAGATAATCTAAAGAAATATAAACCACAAAGATTCTAGAATCTGAATGTTTTGAAAAAGTGAATAAAAATATAAATGTGTCAGAGTGCAGCCCGATCAGCGACAGACTCCTAATTATGATCGGGTCATGATCTCACTAATTCCTCAGATCAAGCCCTGCATAGGGCTGTGTGCTGAAAGTGGGGAGCCTGCTGGGATTCTCTCTGTCCCTCTTTTTCTGCCCCTCCCCAACTCATTCTCTCTCTCTCTCTAAAAAATAAATAAATAAATAAATAAATAAATAAATAAATAAATAAATAAATGTTTAAAATAACGAGAAATGTGTCAAAAACAAGCGCCACAAAGAATGGATGGCACAATATAGTATCTTATTACTTTTAATTGGCAATCACAATTAATAATTACTTAAATAATCAGAGTAAGAAGTGAGCACTATACGCAATTTTGTTTTTTTCCCTCTGGAGGAGGTGAACTTCCAGATACTATATGCGATATTTTTATTTGAAGACTTTCAAGATGATAAGACTTCAAATAGTTCTTAAGTAGAATAATGGTTATTTTGGAAATTGGAAATGTGCCTAGTGAGGAGACAGAAGTTACTATAGTATCAGAGAATAAAGACTTTTGAAGTAAGAGTAAGTATAAAGCATATACACATTAAATTCCACAAACAATGTCTTAAGGTGAGGAGGAAAAGGAAAAGGAAATTGAAATAAAAATGAATACAAAACTCAGTTTAGGGGAGATTAAGTGATTTGTCAAATAATACCATTAATGGTTAGAATAACAGGGCCAAAACGATATTTCGGAAGATGAGTATTTAAAGACAACTAGAAGTGCAGTTTAGTGCTATAGCATTTAATGTAATATTTCTTAATATGTTCAAGAATTCCTTATACTTAACCTAAATGTGTTCAAAAAGCTTAGGGTGGAAAGCCACCACCACAGGGAGAAAGCGCTCAAGGTTAGTTAATGAGATATTATGAGGGGATCACGAGTAAGTTGTTATATCACCTGTAGGAAACTACTTTCCATCTGGCGCAAATATACTTTGATCACAACCTCAAACTCCCACTTTCCTCCCAGACCCTTTGCTTCTTATGCACACAAGTTAATGATTATTATCTGATTTTCTTCACGTTCACCACATGTTAGAGCTCAATAAATACAGAGATGAAATCTCTACTCAGGGCTCCTGTCTCCTCCCAGATATTAGCTTCTCTCGTTTTCATTTCTGTGTCCGCTCTCTTGCTGGACAAGAGAGAAATCCAGACTTATGGTCTGAGACAAATATGGGTTTGCAAAAACTCTTCTGATATCCATTTCAAAAAGTAGTCTCTGGAGTATACTAGTTTCAACTGTTATTTTTGTTGTTGTTTATTTATTTTTGAGAGAGAGGGAGAAAGAGTGACAGAGTGTGAGCAGGGGAGGGGCAGAGAGAGAGGGAGACACAGAATCTGAAGTAGGCTCCAGGCTCCGAGCTGTCAGCACAGAGCCCCATGTGGAGCTCAATCTCAAGGACCACAAGGTCATGACCTGAGTCGAAGTCAGATCCTTAACTGACTGAGCCACCCAGGTGCCCCTAGACTCTTATTTTTAAGCAACAGCTCAATCCAAAGTGACGTAAGTTAAAAGGGAATATAAAAACAATCTGCAGTAACTTACTTTCTGGTAATCTTAAATATTATCACCAGAAATCAGTGTCTTGCTCTCCTCCACTTGGCTTCATTTTCAGTTTCTATATTCTAACAAAGTAGCTTCCAGCTCTTCCCAGTATGCATTCTCCTACTTTCAAGTCCAGTGAAAAGAATATCATTCTCAGGTTGTTCCAACAAAAATCCACATATTAGCTCATAATAGCTTCATTAGGCCATATGCCATTATCTAACTCAAATAACTGGCTAAAGAAACATGATATCTGAAACATATGCCCATTTATGGAGCAAGGACTAATTTAACATTACATAAACACATGGTTTAAAATGTGTTTAAACACCTGGTTTAAAGCTAGCTCTGCTTAATCAAAGTCAAGCTTCTATTATCAGAACTAAGGTTCTGATATAAGTTTAGAAAATTGTGGATCCTATACTCTCCTTTGAGAACAGAACACACACAGTACCCTGTAAAAATCTTCAAGAAGTTGTATAGGAAATAAATATGCTAAATTTGTTGAATCCAGAGTCTTCCACGTTTAACTGACCATTACCACAATTTCTTTGAAAAATTCTTCTATATCACTTTCAAAGTTTGATAGAACAAGTGTTTTGCAAACCAAAACATTTCCCAAAATGTTTTGGGAAACACTGATACATAATTGATTTTGAGAATGAGTTTTTATTTTACTTGGTACCATGATGTAGTATTGAATAGTTTCCTAATTGGTAATGTGATTGAAAATATATGATCTGGAATTATTGGACTAGCAATGTTACACAAGCTGGGCTGTGGTAAGGATAGACAGAAAATGACAGGCTATTGGAGGTGTGCACAGTTGCGTCTCAATGTCCACATCATTGACTCATCCACAGAAGCCAGTGTTATGTTAGGTAATCTAGAAAAGCCAATGTAAGTAGATTTATATTGTGTTAATTCAAACTCAAAGAATAAGGGCAAGGATTTGGGTGTGTATGAGACATTGCAAAGGAAAAATTCGTAGGCAATAATGCCTTTTAAAAAAAATAAAGGTAAGAGATGATTAAAATTAACATAGATTTTAAAATAAATAAAATAAAATAAACAGGTTATGAAGAAACTAGAAGAATTTACAGTATATAACTGGCTTAATAATTTGAGCCAGTTTTCATCAAGTGATAATTGGAAGAATATGTGCAGCTTTTTGTTTGGTATGTGTGTGCGTGCGTACGTGCGTGAGTGCGTGCGTGTGTGTGTTTGTGTGTGTGTTGATACATTATATGCAGAGTTGTTTCAGAGAACTCAAAAGACCAAGTAAAGATTGCGCTAGCGGAATGTTAGAGATAGTTACTCTGTGGAAATAATACTGATATTACAAGGCTAGGTAACAATTAAGTGGACTTTAAGAAAGTGGAGAGATGATGGGGCACCTGGGTGGCTCAGTCGATTAAGTGTCTGACTCTTGATTTTGGCTCAGAAATCAAGCCGCACGGAACCTGCTTAGGATTCTCTCTCTCCCTTCCTGCCCCTCCATTGCTCATGCCTCTTTTCTCTCAAAATAAATAAATAAACCTACTTCAAACAATAATAATAACAGGGTATATTTATAATACAAGTATGTTACTAAAAATAATAGATTTGGGGGCTCCTGGCTGGGTCAGTAGGTACTGAATATGACTCTTAATCTCAGGGTTGTGAGTTCAAGCCCCACATTGGACATGGAGCCTAGTTAAGAAAACCATTGCTTTTTTTGATTTTGCTTAATTGGGATTTAAAGTTAATATTTCCTGCTATCAACATTGATATTATCAACATTATCAACTTTGACAGCATGTAAGGTCATAAAGCAATTTGACATTATCTGTTCCATTATCTGGAAATGAAAGTTGTCGAGATCACTTTACTACAGTGTAAATTCATATATAAGTGCTGCTTTGCTTTGTATGTTTAGCATGAATTCATTAAGAAATACTTTCGGGTTAGCAGCAAAAGCTATTTTCCAAAGCCATTCAGTATACAACATTGGTGGTTGAGGGTGGTTCTCTTAAAAAAAAAAAAAAATCTCTACCCTGAACTAATTCAATCACAGTAAAACTTCTTGATTTCAAAGTCAAGATTTCTATGTGGTAAGTCAAGTAAAGATATCTACCTTCTATTTCTGCAAAAACTCTTGGAATTAATGAAGTTTAAGTTCATGAGAACATGTGAAGCTCATCATTTACACGGTTAGTTCAGTAACACATGATAGATTCACATATTTTTGACAAAGTATCTACTCAAGAATAATTCGCTGCTTAACTGTTAATACGCTATAAACACCTACTATTTTCAAAAACTTTGAGAATTTGTTCAAATATGTCATTTTTTCCACATATATTTTCCATACAAGCAGTTGTAGCACATTTTAACATATTCCACTTGAATTTGTACTACATTACTGTTTTCTCAATTTATTTGAAAATATTCTCACATGTAGCATTCTGTGCAGAATATTTTGTAGAGGCTAATTCTTCTGTCATTTCAAACTTTGCACTGACTCTTCAAGTAAACATTTTAGTAGTATAGATACCACATGTCAACTTTTTAACAAGAAACAAAACAAACTGCTGAAAGGCACTTGCCTTGTTTTTAAGTGAATATTGATGTTGCTTCTAATGTCTTCAACTCTTCAAACAACTGTTCTCACCAAAAGTCTAATAGTATTAAAAACTAGCTTTCTTTTGGATACATTTGTCTGGTTGTTGCAATCAAATACCATTTCAAGAAATCATGAGCAAATATCTTTCCTCGCTTAGCAAAAAATGACCTGGTCAGAAACTTGGTTTGTTCTGTGCTCATTTTCTTTTATCTTTCCATTTCTTTTTCTTTTTCTTTCTTTCTTTCTTTTTCTTTCTTTCTTTCTTTCTTTCTTTCTTTCTTTCTTTCTTTCTTTCTTTCTTTCTTTCTTTTCCTTCCTTCCTTCCTTCCTTTCTTTTTGTTTCTTTCTCTTTCTGTTTTAATTTTGTAAAGAAATTTTTTTTTCAGTTTATTTATTTATTTTGAGAGAGAGAGGGAGAGAGAATGAGCAGGGGAGGTGTAGAGAGAGAGGGAGGGAGAGAATCCCAAGCAGGCTCCATGCTGTCAGCCCAGAGTCCAGTTCAGTGATTGATCGTACCAACCCTGAGATTAGGACCTAAACTGAAATCAAGAGTCGATCGTTTAACAGATTGAGCCACCCAGACAACCCCAGAAATTCTTATATAATGAAAAATCCCATTTTAACTTCCTAACTTTTCTGACTGCTGCTTTCTAATGATCTGGTAATAATGTGATGAGTGCTATCGTGTCCAGTTTCATTTTATAATAAAAATAACATTCAACCGTCAAAAATTTATGACAAATAATTCACATGTCCATGTTCTTAAAAGTGTGATGTTGAAGTCCACTTTTATCTTCTTTTCTTATTTTGACATGATCAGGAAGGTCTGGTAATAAAAAATAAAATACAAATTCTATTGAGTTACAACCACATCAGTGCACTATCCCATGTTCTATTACAGTACTAAACACTGCTACTGTGGGACTAAAACAGTCATTAAACACATAAATGAATGAATGTGACTGTGTTGTAGTAAAACTGTCTGGAAATTTGAATTTTAATTTTCTATAATGTTTATTTACATGATACATTATTCTTGTTATTATTCTTTTTCAACCATTAATTTTTTTTTAAATATTTGCCCTACCAAAAACAGGTAGCCAACCAGTTATGGTCCATGGACCATAATTTACTGACCTTTCTACTATTGTATATTTATATACACACATACACACACACATAGACACACACACACACACACACACACACACACACACACAATGCTTTAACCCAGAAAAGTTAACTGATCATTGGCATTTCCCAAGTGATAAAATATATTTTCAAAAATATTTTTCACTTACATAAACTATAATTAAAAGACTGAAAATAAAATTATTTTTAAAAAATCCATTTAAGAATCATGGGTACAGAAAGACAATGAAGTTATGAAATTTTGAAGTTTTGCAAAATCAAGTGAAACGAGATGAGAAGAAAAGCTTTCATAAGCCTAGCATTCTTAAGTTTGTGTGGGTAAAACTAGAATGAGAAAATAAAAAAGGGCTCACTTTGGATGCACAAATACTATTTTAAATCATAATTTGTTTCCCAGGAAACAATGATGAGTAATATTTGGTCTTCTGTCAATTAAGATACTCATTGTTTATATTAACAGGTCATTTTCATTCATGTTACAATTAATAATGTTTTGCTTCTTTAAAAATCGACCTATTTTTTCACTTTTGGGTCTCAATTTACTACTTTTTCATATGTAGTAATCCTTCAATAAATCATTAAAGTTGTATAGTATATTATTAATTGTTAATGAAATGATGAAAAGCACAGCATTTGCAATGAAGAGCCTTGACCTATCTCTGCTCATTAATGTGTGATCTTAGTCAATCACTTAGGCTTTCTGTGCTTAGTTTCCTTAGGTCTGGTCCTCCAGGAACAGATCCTCAGATGAGAATTTGAATACAATTAATTTATTAAGGAAGTGTCCCCAGAAGAATATTGTGAGGGAGTTGAGTTACCAAAACTGGGAAGGGGAAGTACCCAAGTAAGGATGTATTTTGAAGCAAAGATTGAACCTCAGAGAGTCACATGGGAAGCTCTATAGTGTACCCTAGACCTTGGAGTTAGACTCACTTGCAGGAGAAGGGGTGGGACTTTTCTACTCTGTCTACCAGTTAGTGATTGGCTCTATCACTAATGACATGTAACCTCACAACACTTGGCCAGAGAAATGCCAGTAGCCCAAAGGCGGTCCTCTGGAGAAGTCTCAGAATAGGCCATCAGGAGCAAAGCAGTCAGAAGGTGGGAGATAGGCACCCCTTTGGCAGAACTGAGGCCTTGTGGGTGAGACATTGCCTGTCTGCTAAAGCTGAAAATAGGAGTATAATATAACCTAATATTGTTGAGTACTTACTTTATTCCAAATCTTAAGCGAAGCACTTTATTTTTCTTTAAGGTTATACTTTTGCATAGTATTCACTCAATAAATGTTACCCAATATTTCTATTTTTGTCACTTATAGAAATTCAGCTTTGTTGTATGTATATAGAAGTTAAAAACTTGAATTATATATCTTTTTATTTAAATATCAGAATGTCTTCAGTTATCATAATTTATTATTTAATCTTATGTATTGTCCCGAATGAAAGACTATTCCAGTTATTATTTTAATTGAACTTGCAAAATTCCCATAACAATAGCAGTCAAGTTCCTAGTACTTTAAGTTGGAGAAAAATGAATAGGTAGCTTGTGAATCCATTAGAGAATTGTATTCAAGTTAGTCTTGTTTTTCTTTCAGGGCATGCTATTTGCCACATATGTGGTATTTTTTAGCACTGCAGGGAAGAAACAGGGTGAGAATTATAGTTGCTGGAAATTCCTGCCATATGGCTTTCTAATACCTTAAATTACATGTTATAACTATTTTTCTTTGACTGCGTACATCTTAACCTTTGGCTTTATACTTCTGGGAATACTACATTAACTAATCACTCGAAAATACACATGTATGGCTTGTGTGTGTATGTGTGTGTAAAAGACATTTTCTTATTCTTAACATGACAACATTAAATAATCCATTTCCAACTGCAACATATTTTATCAAAGATAACTGCTAAAGTACAAAAGTTTTGTTTCTCTATTAAATTCATATTATTTATAAGTGTCATTGTCTGTTTCCAATATGGAAAATTTAGTAATTGTGCATATTCTGTTTGCTAATTGAAAGTTTACTTATAACTATAACCCATATTAATATATCCCCATTTGGGAGGATATATGTCTAGTCATAATATTATTAATTTTAGATATCAATAATAGTATCCATAAGAAAGTATCTGTTCTTTCTGTAGAATGTCATATGTTTCCAGTTATTAATTGGAATAGATTTTTAAAATCTCTTATGCAAATTGAAAGATTATACCATTTATTGCTATCTTCAAATATTGTGAATGTGTCTGTGTGAGGCAGATTTTGAAAGATAGGAATTTACCACAAAGGGAAAATTAACTGCACCATATCTACAATGGTTTGAGTATATAAATTGCATTGCCTTTTTATTCTTATTTGGCACTCCTGTGTGGCTCAATCGGTTAAGTGTTCAACTCTTGGTTTTGGCACAGGTCATGATCTCATGGTTTGTGAGTTTAAGCCCCGCATCAGGTTCTATCGTGACAGTGCAGTCTTCTTGGGATTTTCTCTCTCTCTCTCCCTCGCTCTCTGCCTCTCACCCTTTCTCACTCCCTCTGTATCAAAATAAAGAAATAAAAGACTTTAAAAATAATAAAAAAATAAAAGGTAAAATGTATTCTTATTTAATTATTTGTATCTTACAGCAGAATGACGACAGCCTATGATGGTAAGTCACATGCAAGGGAAAAATAAGACTAGACGAGCCTACAGAGAATTTTATTTTTTTTTATTTTTTTTATTTTATTTTTTAACATTTTATTTATTTTTGAGACAGAGAGAGACAGAGAATGAACGGGGGAGGGTCAGAGAGAGAGGGAGACACAGAATCCGAAGCAGGCTCCAGGCTCTGAGCCATCAGCCCAGAGCCCGACGTGGGGCTCGAACTCACGGACCGCGAGATCATGACCTGAGCTGAAGTCGGACGCTTAACCGACTGAGCCACCCAGGCGCCCCTACAGAGAATTTTAAATATATGAAACTTGAAATGATGCATAAAAGCAAATGAGTGGCGCTTATGAACAAAAGTACACAGGAGGTGGAGGTCAACAACACCAAATAAGCACTCAGGTTATCAGACATCGAGAGTACACACCAGTGAAATTGATGTAATACCTACCATGGATGCATAGACTTTTGAACATTTTATGATATTGAAAGTACAAATAAGTTGTTACATATTGCAAGTGCTTTACAGGTAAATTTAGAATACCATCATCCTGCTGAACCTATGATTTCTCAGAATTTCTCAGAATTTTGAGATCCCTTTGAAAGGCTCAGTCATTCTGCTTCATCTTCCTGAGTCCCACCTTCCTCCTGTGTACAAAAGTGAAATGGGAAATGAGAGATACCCTTCTTACTGTGTTTTAAGGATTTGTATATATGTTAAAATATCCAGTGATTGAATAATATACAAGAAATGTTACTTTCTTTAATCTTACATAAGTCACTTTAAAATTCAGCAAAATTTTAACAATCTGTTTTTGAGAACGACAATGTAAAAACCAGAAAAAAATAAGGCTAGTGATATTGAGCAAGATAAAAATATATATCTGTTTATCTGGTGTCTCATGGATTGTGAAAAGTCTAATGACTAAATCCTGGTCTTTTAACTATAGATAATGACAGGAGTTTTTAAAGTGTTTAAATTTCCCCAAACATGGAAAATGATACTATCTTTCTTATGTATTTGCCTTAACAATAAATTCTCCTAATGACCTCAGACTGAATGACAATGATACAACCAAAGGTAAAGTGGAAAATAGCATAAAGGAGCAAAGAAAGGGTAGGATGTGTTGTTGTTGTTGTTGTTGTTGTTGTTGTTGTTGTTGTTGTTTTGCTTATTTACTGGTGTTTAAGACCAATAATTGGGTGACATACAAAAAGAAAAATGTGGCCTAAAATATGCAAACCACTTAGAGATTTTCTTTTGTTGGGACATGCCCAAGCATTATATATATATATAGCAATACTATCTGCTAAGATCATATCTGAAACATTCCCCAATATTATAAAAAGAAAAACAAAATCAATCCATTTCCTTTTCTGCTACTATAAAGCATTTTATCTTTAGAAGTTTCATTTATTTACAAAATTATGTGCTTGGAAAACTGAGCCATATATATTTATTATAAGTGATAGCTTGGTGAATCTGTGACAAAACATGGTAATAACAGGAAGACAAGTATGCCCTTAAGAATAAATCAATATAGGGGCTCCTGGGTAGCTCAGCCAGTTAAGCATCTGACTCTTGATTTCGGCTCAGGTCACCATCTCACAGTTTGTGAGATCGAGCCCCACGTGGGTCTCTGTGCTGACAGTGTGGAACTTGCTTGGGATTCTCAGTCTCCCTCTCTCTCTTCCCCTCCTCCACTTGCACTCTGTCTTTCTCTCAAAATAAATAAACATTAAAAAAGAATAAGTCAATATAGTTATTTTTAAAAGCACATTCATAATGATATATAAGTGTATATGTATATTTCAGATTGTGGTAAGGAAATTTAACATGAAACTACCCTCTTAAATATTTAAGTAACCTATGTAGTATTGTTAACTACAGCATCATGTTCCAGATCTCTGGAACTTACCTGTCTTTCATAACTGAAACTTTATATCTGTTGAACAATTATTTCCCATTTTCTCCTCCTCACTGACAACCATCAGTCCACTCTCTGCTTCTATGAATTTTACTATTTTAGATACCTCCCATAAGTGGAAACATACATTAATCACTTTTTCTGATAAGCACATTTCACTTAGCATAACATCCTCCAGATTTATCCATTCTGCATGATGGCAGAATTTCCTTCTTTTTTAAGGCTGAATAATATTCCATTATATATTATATATAATATATAAAATGAGTTTAATTAGATTTTAATAACTGATTATTAGAGCTATCCATCTAGGAATCTAAATAATAATTGATTTGAGAAACAAAGGCAAAAGAAAAAACTTAATTCCTTACAACTTTTACAAGCCCTTGAGACAGAGTCACCTTCCTGTAGGAACTCAGCTGTCTCCATGTTAATATTTTGCCAAGAGCAAAAGGCAATTTTAGTTTAACATTATCCCAATCTCCAGATCCGGTAAGTCTACTTTAACATAAAGAAATTCCTTCGGGGTGCCTGGGTGGCTCAGTCAGGAAAGCGTCCGACTTCAGCTCAGGTATGATCTTGCAGTTTGTGAGTTCGAGCCCCGCATCGGGGTCTGTGCTAACAGCTCAGAGCCTGGAGCCTGCTTCAGATTCTGTGTCTCCCTCTCTCTCTGCCCATCCCATGCTCACACTCTGTCTGTCTCTGTCTCTCAATCATAAATAAATGCTAAAAAAAAATTTAAAAAAAAAAGAAATTCCTTTGGAAATTTCCTTTATCCTACTGCCCAAGATATATGTATATGGCCCACTGATATACATCTGAAGGGTCTCATGACAAGTTTTTATTAAACAGTAATAAATGACATTTTTCTAAAAGCAGCTTTTAGGTCCTGGAAACCTTGCTCCCAAAATTCCTTAGAGATCTATGCTATCCCTAATTCCCTCCCAACTTGAAAGTATATAATCAGTCACCGTCACAACCCCAGTGAAGCTCTTTCTGCCCACGGTTCCTATCCTCGTGTTTTAATAAAACCACCTTCTTGCACTGAAGATGTCTCGAGAATTCTTTATTGACCATTTGCTCCAAACCCCAACATTTCCAAATCAACCCCTATGGTGATTGGTATCTTTTAACTCCTAAACTTGCCTGACCTGTAGAAAATAGCAAATTTATATTCATAGATATTTTTACTTCATATTTTTTAGCACAGTAGATATCTGAAAAGAAATCTTATTAGGCATGGAGTATCTGTTAAACATAAACATGTAACTTCACAATTATGTAACTACATTCTTTTTTTAATAAAGCCATGAGATATTGGACATTATAATGTGGATAATCTATTCACTAAAACTAGTAGCATGCAGAATTCAAATTGACAATATGACATTACTATAAAAAGCAATTCTTTCATTTCTGTTAGAAAATAATGATAATTTAATAATGCTATACTAGTGGAATGACATATTGGTATATTTCCTTAACACAGTGGTATCCTATCATCACACAGAAATGTCAGTATTAAATCATGTATTTGTTAGTATAATAATAGCTTTCATTTGAACAGTGCTTTATAATTTCCAAAGAACATTTTAATACATTATTCCTTCTGTTCTTCAAAATAATTCTGTAAGGAGCCAGATACCAGGTATTCCTTTGTTATATGAATGAAGAAATAGTGGCTTAAAGAGCATTTACAGCATGGCTACAGCAGCTTAATAGCAGACTTGATCATGAATCCGTGTCACTTGTCTCTCAGTCCAATGTTCTTGCCTCTCAATTACACAGAAATCAATTGTTAGAATAACTGCAAAATCAGCTCAGTAAATATCATAACAAATTAGACTACATTTGGATAACAACAGTAACTTAGATTAAAATGGACGTATTTCACTATGTTCCAAACATTTACAAACATCTGATATTCTAAATTATATAGCTCTCCCTCCAGCCAGTCCTTTAGAAAAGAAAGCTATCAGAATAATAAAGATAATCCACATAATTAGACCTCAAATGCCATTTGCCTGAATTTAGTTTGTAGCAAGTCAAAAAATGATAATTATTTTAGTTTCAAAAGACCACATTTCCAAAATAGAATTTACTAATGATTAATCCATCTTATGGAAAATCCATATTTTTCCTAATGATCCTTAGTGCTACTCACTATACTGATTTCACAGTTCAAATAACTTTCATGGCTGTGGCAAGGTTTCCGGGAAAATGTGACAAGATTCAGACACAATGAATGTTGAGATGGTACCAAATAATCCTATGTCTGCTGTGTGCTTCAATAGAGGAGGAATCCTATGCCATACCTGCCTAATAGATTTGTTTTTGGAGAAAAGAAAAACTCTTCAGTCTCACTCATCTCTTGCTCCTTTTCAAAGATGCTTAGGAAGCTCCACGTCAGGAATACATACTTGGTTTGCCTTCTGACTGGAACGCTCTTCCCCTACATGTGTCTGCATAGCTTACGTCTCACTTCTCTTAGTTCCCTGACAAAGTCTCACTTTTCTCAAGAGTATAACCTTTACACCCTGTGTAAAATAGAAGCTTCATTTCTTTCTTTCCCCTATAATATAAGCATGATAAAATAGGGACTGGGCCTCTTTCTTTGTTCACCACTATATTAGTAACACCTAGAACAGCTTGCACATATTAACTGATTTGAATAATTGATTTATAACATTTTTATTTCATTCATAGAGACTCAATATTCTATTAATGCTATTATACCATTGAGATTCATGTTCTCTGGTACCAAAGACTGGCTATTTCCAAATTCACTTGATCAAATGAATGCTCTGTTTTGCTCTTGTCATATACTCTGCGGAGAGCCACCTTTAACTTTTCCTGCACCATTCAAATGAATGTAGCTGGCTAAAGTTACTTCAGGAAGCTTGGTGGGGATCAAAAGTATACAAGTGAAATTAAGTTGAGTTCAAGGATTTTAGACAATAAAGATTTTAATGCAATACCATTTTTAAATAATGAGATCTCAGTGATTAAAATAGAGTTTCATTTTTTTTCAGATCTCCACTGATGGCAGCAACTGGCAATGCCTTTGTTTTCTATTTAAATATTGTTTTAAACATAAAAAGTCTCCCTTGTGAACTGAGGTTATTTGATTACCTATAACCAACATTTGGAAAATACCCACTCTCCCTCTAGACTGACAGGCTTTATACAATTTGCTCCAATTTTTCAGTCTTGCTTCCCTCTATTTTCCTGTTTCTCTCTTGTGACTGTTGAATACAAAACTTATCTAGTGCCATGGGGCCTTTTTGTTGGCATTGAATTATTCATATTTGGATAAATCTGCTCAAGTTAAAATCATTAGGTTAGTTTCTCTGATCTCTTTTATTCTTTTCCACTCTACTATCTAATACATACGTATTTTTATTTAAACTTTTTTTTTCCTTCTCAACCACCATTTACACTCAATCTCCAAGAAATAAAGGTGAGTAATTCTGGCATATTTCCTAATGCTTGTTATATTTTTTATAGTTAAATTTTATTTATGTAATATTTTAATAAAGCAAAGTACCTATGTCATGTTTTTATTACAATAAAAATACAAATAATTACATGACATCATATTATGTATTTCTATATATATTTATATTTGAGGGTTTTTTTTAATGTTTATTTATTTTTGAGAGAGAGAGAGAGAGAGACAGATCGTGAGTGGGGGAAGGGCAGAGAGCAAGGGAGACACAGAATTCAAAGCAGGCTCTGGGCTCTGAGCTGTCAGCACAGAGCCTGAAGCAGGGCTTGAACTCACAAGCAGTGAGATATGACCTGAGCCGAAGTTGGACACTTAACCAACTGAGCCACACAGGCAACGCTTGAATTGTTTTCGATGAGGAAACAGATCTTTTTTTTAAATAAACTCCTAAAGCAGCAAGTAATATGTATTGCAATTACTTGGCAACAAAACATAATCATTTGATAAGTAAAAAAAAAAATGAATTACTTAGATCACATCAGTGAAATTCTATTGGACTGTTTTACAGTAGTAACCTTGAGCAATTAAGATGCTTTGTATGTGATGATATCTACATGAAAATTTGAAATTAAATTATTTTAGTATCTTTATTTGCCAATTCATCAATTAATTGTAATAAGTGTCTAACAGATGCATTTCATTGTTTTTTGGGATTTGTTACTAATTTTAAATTGAAGACTTATTTTTCAAGTGATTATTTTATTTTATTTTATTGTAATATGAAATTTATTATCAAATTGGTTTCCATACAGCACCCAGTGCTCATCCCAACAGGCGCCCCCCTAATGCCCATCACCCATTTTCCCCTCCCTCCCACCCCCCATCAACCCTCAGTTTATTCTCAGTTTTTAAGAGTCTCTTATGGTTTGCCTCCCTCCCTCTCTAACTTATTTTTCCCCCTTTCCTTCCCCCATGGTAACTGAAGACTTATTCAGACTAATGTCTGGTATAAGATTTGCTAGAGAATGTCTTCTATATCAAGAGCTTCAAATAAGGAAACCAGTTAGAGAAAATTTACCATCATTTGATACTATATAATTAAAAGACAATGAAAACAATATAAGAATTGACATTTTCACCAAAATATTTAAAGGTATTAACCACATAAGTAGTGCTTTCAAAACTTGGAAAAGGCTTTTGATATTTAACTGAGAACCCAAATATTTACATATATTTAGACAGTGTTGGTGATGCTAAAACACATTGTTAAATGTGAGAAAGAGCCACTGATTATTTACATTTTTCAATTGTTCCAGATTTTTCTGCCGCTTTTTTATTAATAAATAGAATATATGGCACTTTTTATTTCCAACCCTCAGACTGATATTACTTAAGCATAACTTCAGCGAATGTAATATTTGAACAAGCTTTAGACTTCTGCTAGCTGAGGCTTATTAGCACAGCACTTTGCAACACAAAAAAGTCATTTGTATTCCAGTCAAACCCAGCTGTTTACATACATAGTTTTGAATTATAATGTGGTGTGATTATACCCAAATATGTTTTATTGAACCAAAATCAGATTCAAAACTTAACTTGCAAACAAAATTACTTTAGTACTGTTAATGACTTTTTACCTAATAAGACAAAATATAATGTGATTGCTTAATATGTGTAGGGGTTTACAGGAAAATACACTCACCGGTGTGAAATGCTGTTAATTCAGGGCCGGTACTTCTAGAATCAAAAAGCAGTAAACTGAGACTGATAAATTTGGTGGTTAATATCTTTCTCTACAATAGTTTTCTGAGATCACTGTTCAATCCTGCAGTCATTGAGCAACTTTCAGTCACTTAACCACCATGAATACTTGGTTCTTTCTGTTCTGTGTTTGTGCAGACAAATATTATTATTTGCTCATCACAAGTTGATCCAAATAAATATGGGACTATATTAAACCGGTGCCTGATGTTGTGTTAGTTATATAGGGTTTACAGTGAGCCCAATACATTTTTAAGAACTTCACATATATTAATTCAGTTCACCTTTAAAATTACCTAATGCTGAGATAAGTAATCTGTCCAAGGTCATATGGAGACAGGGAGACCAAAGGGACCCCATGAAAGAAAAAGCTGTTTTGTTTTGTTTTATTTCCTTTGCTTCTTTTCTGGCTTCTACTCTTGCTAGGACCTGTACCTCTGCCCTGCATATGCCTAAACATATGTACTTTAAGGGACTCCAGTTAATGATATCTTTGGAGTCGTCCAGCACAATAGATAATATCTAAGGAATGACCAGGCAAAGCCATTATGTGCATATTCCAGACCACTGGTGCTAAATAGCTCAATGCCAAGACCCCTAGCTCACCAAAATGAGTGATTTATGATGGGCACCTGGACCCTGTCTTAGTTCTGATCAGTTCCTGGATGCCTGAGAAGACACGTGCATCAGACCATAATCATCAATAAAATCTCCAGACCCCAAGCAAAGAAGAGACTCATACTCCTTTCCTTTCTATGTCCTGACACTCCATCTGTACCTGCTCTCTATCTTCAATAAACTCTTCTCTCACTTCTTGCTGGCTCCCATTTGATTTCCATCCTACACAAAGCCAAGTACCCTCTTGGCTGGTCCTATGGGACTCCTTCTGGGTCCTTGGACCACCTGCCTGCATCAATATTGCTTACAAATATCAAAGCTAGAATATTAACCCAGTGAGTCTGGTTCCAAGATCTTTTCCTTATTTTAATGACTGCTCAATACTGTCTCAAGGGCTTTCTTGGAGTCACTGCTTTGACTTAAGTTTTAAAGACATGGAAAGAATAACATAGATATAAACCAACCACGCCCTACCCATCATATTATGTGTGCTTTTTGTTAAAAGCTGTCTCATATGGAAGTCAAATTCATCACTTTGAGCAAAATGACTTGGTCTTAGCCACTAGCATACCGTCAGAGGTTTTTCTCTCAATGGGAAAGTTATAAGTATAGGTACTGTAGGTAGTCTGTTTAAAAATTATTATGAATATTATGAAGCACTCGTTACATTTTATATTACTAATTATTGAATTAAATGACTGCAAATACCCCCTCTCTAGAGAAAATTAAAAAAAATAAAAACTGGTGTTCTATGTGTGTCTCAGCATCTTATGAATATTTTCAATATGACTCAAATCACTGTTAAAACTTTTACCTGTATCTGAGTTGGTTACATATCATTACATTTATGAAACTATAAGAAAATATTTTAAGTGTCTCATAATTGTTACCTATTGGTTTGGTAAATAGGATTGCACTACTTATATCTCAACAACATAATCGTTACCCATTTCCAGAACACGCGTTAATCTTTAAAGTATTAACAATTTAGGGGCACCTGGGTGGCTCAGTTGGTTAAATGTCCAAATTCGTTCAGGTCATGATCTCATGGTTTGTGAATTCGAACCCCGCGTTGGGCTCTGTGCTGACAGCTCAGAGCCTGGAGCCTACTTTGGATTCTGTGTCTCTCTCTGTTTCTGCCCCTCCCCCGCTCACACTCTATTTTTCTTTCTCTCAAAAATAAATAAACGTTAAAAAAGTATTAATTCAATAGGTTAAATATCAGTATTTTAATTAATATAGACTAGTTAGTAATGGGGTTCAATTTCCATATTCTTTTAACATTCTCCAGATGATTCTAATTAATGTACACCAAGGACTGAAAGCAATTTGTGATTTGGAAAGCTAACATCCGGTATAATTCTGCTGGACTAAATTTTAATCTCCTACTTCCAGCTTCATGTCTCTACACCCTGCTCCTTAATTTTTGTAGTTTTCATTAATTTTTGTCAATGTTATTTTTAGACTATACTATACTACCATCATGCTTCCTGCCATCCATTTTTGCATTTTTTCCCTTTTCTGAAGGTTGAAGTCAAAAAAGTTTAATACCAGAGTGAAAATCTAGATATAGGTTGAGGAAGTATAATCTTAGCCTAATGCAAAACAGAAATGGTTGCCACTTAAAACAAATGATTGGAAGCACAGTTCTTTTATGTATATATGCTTTGTTTTTTTCTAAATGAAATTCTTGATAGTAGGAAAAAGTCAAAGGATTTATTAACTACATAAAGCCTCCTGCATCTTCTATCTGAGTTGCATTGTACTGATGAAGAACCTTGACCTAAGAATGGATGTATTTTTTTCCACGTTTTACTGAATACTTAACATTTTGATAGATAACATGAATCAGCATATGTAAAACATTTCCTTTTATATTTTGAAATTCATCAGTTAACCTCTTTTTTAATCAAAATTTTACATGTTGAATAGAATAATGTGATAATAAATATAATATTTCTACATTTTATTGTTTCTAGCTTGCCGAAGTCAAGACTTGTTAATACATAAGTAGAAGGGTGAACTAGAATTTAGTGACATTTATTTTTTAAGTATTTAGATGACTTAAAATTTAAAAGGAGATTAAATTTAAGAAACATATTTAACTTATCTCATTAAATTAGTCAGCATTACAGGTATCTGGTGGCTCAGTCAGTTAAGCATCCAACTTTTGCTTAGGTCATGATCTCACAGTTCATGGGTTCAAGCCCTGCATTGGGCTCTGTGCTGACAGCTCAGAGTCTGGAGCTTGCTTCGAATTCTGTGTCTCGCTCTCTCTCTGCCCTTCCCTGCTCACATTTTGTCTCTCTCAAAAATAAAAAAAAAAACATTAGAACAATTTAATTAGCATTAAAAGTTTTTTGTTCCTTTTTTTTTCATAGATGTGTGATTGAACATATTTCAATCTCCAAATCAATGACTCCAAATGCAATTTGGTGCATTCTAATTAAATTGAATTTTAATGATCATAATATAAATATGAAGACTGTGACTGATGTTAAATCAAATGATTTAAGCCAAAACCAAACAGTGGGAGATAAAAAGTATATATTGAATAAATTATAAAACACTTTATCCAAAGTGATGGTGCCCAGCAAATAAAATAAACATGTGTCCAGAATGTATTAATAACTCATTTACTATGTTAATTGTCCAGTGTGCATTTAAGCTTCAGGTGGCACTCATTATTCTAATAGAAAGGCAGTATCTCTGTGGAATTACTATGCTTGGAGCAGTAAGTTCACATTTTGTAGATTTCTGGGGCAAAATAAACAAAATAAGAATCTCTTATTGACTGAGTTCTTCTTCTCATTCTGCTGTTCTTATTCTTTATTCTCAGTGACACTCAATTATCAATTAACTCAGTCAAAAACCAAACAAATAAAAGTCCTTCCTATTCTGAAAAATCTTTAAGGAAACTCAATAAGAACATTCTAAGCCCATACAAAGAAACAAATTAAAGCAATCATTCACTTGAGATTCTCTCTCATGATGCCTTTTCATATGTATTTCTAAGAGCTAAAGCCCATGCTATTTGTTTTAGATCAAGTAGTTTTTAGATATTAAAACTACAGGCAAGCCAATCATAATGACAAAGAATAGTGTTAATATGTAAAATTAATCCTAAACTTCAACAATATTATAGTACTATGCATATCTTGAGCAATAGTTTAAAAATAGGGTATTCCTAGGGGTGTCTGGGCATCTCAGTCCATTGAGCATCCAACTCTTGATTTCAGCTCAGGTCATGATCTTATGGTTCATGGGATCAAACCCCATGCTGGGCTTTGCTCTGACAGCACTGAACCTCCTTGGGATTCTCTCTTTCCCTCCCTCTGCCCCTCCTGGGTGCTGTCTCTCTTCATCTCTCTCTCAATAAAAAAAATCAACATTTAATAAAAATAAAAATAGGGTATTCCTATGTCAGATATTTTGTATTTTTGAAGATCAATGGTAATATTATATAATCATTATATAGTTAAATCTATTGGTTTGGGAAATAAAAATAAGTTCATATTGTTCTAGAATGTGATTTATATGTGTTGGGTTTCTTTGAAAGATTTAGTTAATGATGAAAGAAGTAAAGAGTAATATCATCTTGACAGGTATCCTTGGTTGATTATGTCTTAGAACTGCAACATACTAAAGATTCCCTAGATCTACTTCTTGAATGTCTCTGTTTGGAATACCTACTTGGTAGAGTCATTGATAACTATAATCTTAAGATTTCATTCTTCCAAGATCTAGAATTCTAGATATCTCTCTGAATTTGTGTTTCTCCAAATCTGCTTAGTTTATGTTTTTAAGTGGATTTTACTACATAAAATGATATAAAATGGTTAACTTTAGGATCATCTCTCTCTCTCTCTCTCTCTCTCTGTCTCTCTCTATCTCTTTATCTCTCTCTCTCTCTCTTTCTCACACACACACACACACACACACACACACACACACACACACACTTGTACATGCACATGTGCACTGTTGATAGCCAGTACTTCCTGGTTAGTTCCTTGAAAGTTTAAAGGTTAATATTTTTGCTTTCCTTGTAACTTAGCTAAGTCAATTAAATTTTATTTTATCTACTTCACTTAGGTTCATGCTCAGACTGAATGATCACAAGAAAAGCAGTGTAATGAATATCTAAACTTTGGGTTTGGGATTCATCCTTGCTGTGTCCTAGTTCTATGCCCTTGGGAAAGGTGTCTAATCTTTCTTATCAGTATATAAAAAATGGGAAGAGTAATTATTACCTCACAGAATCTTTTAATGTATCAAAATGGATATAAGAAGAGCCATGGCACAAACTCAGCTATACTTGAGACATCCTTTTCTTTTCTGTCTGTCTCACTCTCAAGGCGATTCTCTCTATTTGTATCACTATTCCAATCCCTCCAGCTTCACAAGGACATCACCATTTGGTCACCAACTTTTCTTCATTATCCATCTTTTCCACTTCCCTGGATTATTACAAGGGACATATAAATATATTTTATTAACTTTCATAATAAAATATAATCTTTCTTTACTGTAAATCTCTCTTCAATAATTCAAAGCCAAAAATCACAGCCAAAGTTTTAAGCTCAAACTGTCTCAGCTTATTCATTTCCATCAATTCTTTACCCTATTAGAATATGACATACATGACTTTTGGCATCCTTCCATTACAACTATTCATCTTCTTCTCCATTAGTTTTCTGAAATGACTTAGTCTTTATTTCTCTCCTGTCTCATTGGCTATTTTTCATTTTATCTTTGCTTTGCTCTTCCAAAATGGTACATGATAGCAGTTTACATGCCCAATACTGGACCTTCTTTTCAATTGCTTAGTATTCTTTCCCTAGGTGAGTTTAAATTCCTTGGTTTTGAATATAAACTTTATGCAAATAGCTTTAGGTGGCATTAGCATCTCTAACCTAGAGCTCTTATTTTGTGATTTAGATTTGCAAATGTATTGGATATGTGTCATTTTTTTTTCCTTATATGTCAGCAATGTTTCTCAAATTTTCTGTCTTAAATTGAAATGTAGCATTCCATACAATCTACCATTTCTCAGTTTTGCAAATGGATTGCCGGCTCACTATGCTATTAAAATAAAATCTCCTTGACTGTTCCCATTCTTTCAACCTCTGTGTGCCAAAATCATTGGGAAGTCTCTCATTCTTCCAAAATATATCATAAATTTACCTTCTTTTCTTTGTCCTCATTGACAAATCTTTATCCAGCTCAAATTTATTTACCAAGACTTTTAAATATTTTCCTAAAAAGTTCTCCCTCTTTCCACTTTGGCTTCTTCTCATCCATTCTGCATAAGATGGCAATACTGGTCCTTCAGTCATAACATTCCACTATTTAAAATCTAACTTTGAATTCCCTTTTTCATTTTATTTCCTTCCCATGAACTGTGTGAGTCTCTGCCTTCTCTATTTCCCACTTATTTCCTCCAATACCCCCTTTTCCACTATACATCCATCATTCTCCTCTTCTTTCAGTTATTCAGAAAATATTATTTCCCAGCCTCTGTTTTCCATACTGTTTTCCTTCCTCCATTATCACTACTGACATCAGTGAAATATACATAACCATCAAGCTTGCTATTGACCAGGCCAGAAAGCTAGGAGTTACCCTTGAAAATTTTCATATTCAACCCTAGAATCCATTCCATAAACCTCCAATATATATTTCAAATTACGCTATCTCTTCTTGCTTCCACTGTCATATTTTCATCCAGAATACCTGTCCTTCTTCAGTGTACATTTATATTTCTGTACTCTATTTTATTAACTTCTTCTCTAGTATTTATTATTTTCTTCCTTCTACTTTCCTTAGGTTTACATTGATCTTCTTCTTCCAGCGTCTTAAGGAGTAAAATTAGGTTGTTAATTGGAGATCTTATCTTTCTTAATATAGGCATTTACAGCTATAAACCTCTATTGAAGCACGTATATATCTGCATTCCATAAATAATAAATTTATCTCAAAATAGTTTTTGATTTTCCTTTTTATTTCTCTTTTACACATTGGTTATTTAAGAATGTATTATTTAATTACCATGTATTTGTGAGTTTCCCACATTTTTCTCTGTTATTTATTTCTAGTTTCCATTTTGTTCAGAGAACATACTTTGTATTCCATTGTTGTTGAAGAATATGTTTTTTGTTGTTTCTGTTGTTTTAAGTTTTTGATGTTTGTCTTGTTAATTAGCATATGCCAAGTCCTAGAGAATGTACCATGTGCACTTAAGAAAACTGTATATCCTGCTGTTCTTGGGTGGAAGTCTGTTAGGTCTAGTTGGTTTATAGTGATGTTCAAGTATTCTATTTCCTTGTTGGTTTTCTGTCTAGCTGTTCTATCTGGTATCAAAAGTGGGGAGAAAAAGTTTCCAATCTATTATTATTGAATAGTCTATTTCTCCCTTCAATTCTGATAGTTTTTTCCTTTGTGTATTTTTGAAATACTGTTATTAGAGGCATATATGTTTCTGTATATTCCTGATAGGACCGATTTATAAATTGTACTTATTTACCTTTAGTAACTTTTTTGCTTTAAAATCTATTTTATATGACATCAGTATAGACATTCCAGCTTTCCAGATTTAGTTGCCTATTTGTATGCTATATCTTTTTTCATTCTTTACATTCAAACTATTTGTGTCTTTGAATCTGAAGAATGTTACCTATAGGTTACATGTGTAGGATAGTGTTTTTATCCAGTTTGACAATCTCTGTATTGATTAGGTTAGTTAATCCATCCACATTTAATGTTTTATGGATGTGGTTAGATTTATGTATGCCACTTTATCTTTCTCATGTCTTTTGTTTCTTCCTTTTTTTAAAAACGTTTATTTTTGAGAAACAGAGAGAGACAGAGTGTGAGCGAGGGAAGAACAGAGGGAGAGGGAGACACAGAATCTGAAGCAGGCTCCAGGCTTTGAGCTGTCAGCACAGAGCCCAATGCAGGGCTTGAACCCAGGAACTGTGAGATTTTGACCTGTGTGGAAGTTGGACACTCAACCGACTGAGCCACCCAGGCACCCCATCTTTCTTTCTTTATAGTCCTCACCTTACTCCTTTCTTTTGCATTGTCAATATTTTCTAATGAAGCATGTAAATTTCTTAAATGATTTACACTGCATTTTAAGGGTTTTTAGTAGTTTCTCTAAAGTTTGTCATATATATTAAATTATCCGAATCAATTTTCAATCTATACTAACCTAATTTCAGTGATATGTAGAAATGTTATTGTTCTATCAGTCTAACCCATTTTCCTTTTGTGGTGTTATTATTAAATGTATTGCATCTGTGAAATATGTAGCTGCAATAATACAAAGTATATTTATATATATACTTATATATTATAGCTGCAATAATACAAAGCTATAATTATTGCTTTACCATCTCTAAACATTTTGTTAGCTCAGTACAAGCTTTGCTCCTACCCGTCTCTTTTGTGCTTTTATTGGTAAATATATCATAGACATATTATGTTTCTATATATTACAGACCCAGCAATACATTATGTGCATATTCATTTATACTCTTGCTTTTTAAACTAGTTAAGAAAAGATAAAACTATGCATTTTTACTGTCTTTTATAATTACATAATTACCTTTAGTAGTGCTTTTTTATGTGAATTTGAATGCCATCTGGGATTATTTGCTTTCAGCTAGAACTTTCTTCAGTATGTCTTGTAAGGCTGGTCTGTCAGAAAAAAAAACAAACAAACAAACTCCTTTCCTGCTTATCTGAGAAAGCGTTTTGCCTTTAGTTTTGACAGATGGCTTTGTTTGGTATGGGATTGTTAGCAACTAAATTGTGTTCCTCCAAAATTCATATGTTGAAGCCCCAATACCCAGTACCTCAAAATGTGACTGTATTTAGAGATAGGGCCATTAGGGTGGTCCATCATTCAGTCTGGTGCCCTTCCTTATGAGAAGAAGACATGTGAACACAGAGAGAAAGTAGGGATATGTACACATGGAGAAAAGACTATATGAGGTCACAGCAAGAAGACAGCCACCTGCAAACGAAAGAGTGAAGGCTTTGAAGTAACCAAAGCTATTGACACATTGATCTTAGACTTCTAGGCTTCAGAACTGCAAGAAAATAAATTTATGTTGTGTAAGGTACATGATCTGTGGTATTTTGCTATGTTAGTCATAGCAAACTAATATAGGCATTCTAGATTGACAGTTTTATTCTTTGAGCACTTTGGATATGTTATCCCACTGCCCTCTGGTCACCACTGTCTCTGTTGAGAACTCATGTGTTAATCTTATTGGGGCTCTCTTGTAAGTAATGAGTCATTTTCTCTTGATGCTTTCAACATTTAATCTTTGTCTTTGACATTCAAGATTTTAACTATGGGGTGTCTTATTTGTTACACTCTTTATGTTGATCTTGTTTAGGTTTCTTTGACCTTCTCAAATATATACGTTATTGTTTTCTCAGTAAATTTGGGAAGTTTCCAGCTATTGTTTTTTTGAATATCTTTTTCTGCTCCTTTTTTTCCTCTTCTGGTACTTCTATTATGCATATGTTGGTATGAATAGTAATGTTTCACATTTTTATTTTATTTTTATTCATTTTTTAAGAAAATATATGGTGTGGTTTTTCTGTGAAACTAGACCAACAGGGAATATAAATATAGTATAAGTGCTACTTGTTACTGAGAAAAGTGCATTTTGTAAGCTTTCACCAAAAACTTTGCTGTTTTAGGTTTCAATTTTCATTTTCATTTTATGTGTGTATGTATGTATGTATGTATGTATGTATGTATGTATGTATAAATGGCAGCAAAAATCTCTTTGTTTGGGATATAGCTGACAGAAGCAGAAGTAAGAAACACTGAAAACAATTTAGCATTTAAAATTTAAACATTAATGTCCTTAGCAGTCCTAGGTGCTAAGGAAGTTAAAAGAAATGAAAAAAAGGCGTCACCTGAGTTGTTGAACTTCTCACATTCTCTGCATAGACAACCACTAGGTTTTGCTTGTCCACCAAGACACTGATGTTTTTCGTGGGTAGGAATGAATTGTTCACATAGATTTTTACCTTGTGCAATGGCTCAGTGATGTAATGATTTGATGAATCAGGCTTTTACATTTACTATGGGTCTAAATATTGCTGATGAAACTCACATTCTGTTAGTTCAAAATAAATTATTTGGGTTGAATCATTACTATGAAATACCCCCATATCCCTGTTTTTATCTGTTCTGTGCAATGTAGCAATATGCCTATCAAAGTGACTGATGTTTATTTGAGGTGGCATAAAGCGCTAAGTTTAAAGTCAAAAGAGTTAACTTCTAAGCAATTTCCCATGTCAACCATCAGTTAAAAGGATGAAGAATCCTTTACAATATTTTGAAATGTGCATTCCAAAGTTTCCTACAATTATGAAAAAGGTACATCTATTCTCTATGTTTAAAATGACAGGTATTTGGACATGGTAGAGGATTTAATTAATACCTGAATTTAATAAGCAAAGCAGAATGAACAAGGAAAATAAAAGTCTAATTATATGCATCTAGTTTTGGATTAGTATTTATAACAAATTATCTTATAATGATTATTAATAGTATCAATGTTTCCTTCAAATGAATGTTATCTAACTTTTCATCTATCATTCAGCTATTATGTATCTATTTTCTATCTCTATCTATCATCTGTGTATTCATTGGTTTACTGAGCATTTTATCTATTGTAAGATAACTTTTATATAAGTAAAAGCAAGGGTCATAAAATTCAATAACTTTTCAGTTATACCTCAATATACAAATTTAGTAACAACTTGTTTCTTTAATTTTGAAAACTTAGCATATATGTTTTATTTTTCCAAATATCCTATAGTAATTAATCCTAGAATTTCAATGAATAATATCACTTTGCTGAGAAAAGATTGACCAGAAGGACAAGACTTGGAGACATGTCAGATTTTGAGAGAAGTATGATAGCTTAACAAGTATAAAGTATTTGATCATTTATATGGAAGTAAATGGAGTCAATGATCTTTAAATGTGCTTTTATCTTTAATATCAATTATTTTTAGTAATTACACAACATTTTGTATTAAATGCCTAAAATCTCTTTAAGATACTTAAGGAATTTAGTGAGTCAGTTTGTTTGATATTTTAGATATTTTCCTTTTTTGTAACAAGTAAAGAATTATAAGAACCTGGCATGCAACTGGGAAGACCTTGAAAAATTGTATGTTCTTTGATTTTATGTATTTATATATGCATGTCTATATGTATCTGTATATGTATGGATGAACTGATGGATGGGTGGATAGGTGAGTGGATAGAGAGAAACAGACAGATAGTTAAATGGATTTGATTTCTAAACATTTTTTACTAAAGGAAACTGATTTTAAGTATGTTAAAAACACTACGGAAATTTATTTTTTGAAATAAAAATATTCATATAAGCTATTGTAATTATTTTTATGGGATATTATCTTATTCTGCTTTTTGTTATTTTGTGAACATTTATGTATGAAGTACTATTCTCTCCATGATGTAAAATATATTCATGTTGAGATCTACAGATGTGATGAATATATTGCTCATCAAATCAACTGTTTCTAACTTACTACTTGTAATAGTTTAGCATTTATGTTGTTATGACTAGTTGCCCTAGATTTATGGTAAATGACTTGCTTTTGTTATTCCTTATACAAATATATGTTTGCCCAACTCAGGAATATATGGAAAACAATTGCTTATGATGCATATAATGTTTGCTTTGCAAATATGAAAAAACAAGTAGACTTAGTTATTGTAAACATGTATTTCTAAACTTCTGTTAAAAGCATCCTTTTTTTTTTTTTTGCTGTTTGCAAATTGGCTTTTTACTTTGTCCATTATTTGCTAAAATGTTACTTATGTTTTCATTATGCAAATGCAGACATTTTGTTTATCTAATTTTATTAAATGCATAGATTAAATATATTTGGAATGTTAAAAGCATATTTGTAACTATAAAACCTAGAACAGTATAATTTTAAAAGAAGTAAAATAATGAAACCAGTTGAGGCAGAGTTTATTTCTAGCAAAAAATTATTGCCAAAAAATTATTGCAAAAAAATTTTTGATTAAGTTGTGTTGAATGTTTATTTTAAGCTTGAAAATGTGCTAAGTATTTTTAAATACATTATTTCATTGAAATACCATTTTAATCTTTGACATATCATTACATTCATTTTGTAAAAATTGAAATACAATCTAAGAGACTTAAATAACTTAAGCAGTGTCATAGTACTTTTGGGCGGGGGGGAGTTGGATCTGATTTAAGGCTGTTGGACAACAGGTCTAACTTTCATAAAGAAAGGAACCTTCAGAAAATGACTTCATTCATCCAGTTTCAAACATTTTAAAATAAAGGATGTTTGTCATTCCTCAAATTCTTTACGACAGACTAGAAAAAAACATTTTGTCTTATCTTCTGAACTTTATTATTTGGATGCCTAGGAAAAGTACTTTGGTAGTCTATAATATATTATGCCTCCAGAACATTGGACTTGATCTGTAAACTTTCCAGTCTAAAAGTTTTGTTTCTTTTTTTTTTTTTTCTTTTATATGAGTGTAGTTGACACACATGTTATATTAGTTTTGTGTGTACAACACGGTGATTCAACAACTGTATACATTATTCTATGCTCACCATAAGTGTAGCTACCATCTGTCACCGTACATTGCTAATACAATATCATTGACTACATTTCCTATTTGTGCCTTTTATTCCCGTGACTTATTCTTTCTACAACTGGAAGCCTGTATCTCTGACTCCCCTTCACCCATTTTGTACATTCCCTCATCCCCTTTCCTCTGGCAACCATCAGTGTGTTCTCTGTCTTTGTAGGTCTGATTCTGCTTTTTGTTTATTCATTTGTTCTGTCTTTTAGATTCCACATATAAGTGAAATCATATATTATTAGTCTTTCTCAGTCTATATATATATATATATATATATATATATATATATATATATCACATCTTCTTTATCATTTAGGTTGCTTCCATATCTTGACAATTGTAAATAATGCAGCAATAAACATAGGACATAGGAGTTCATATATCTTTTCAAATTAGTGTTTTTATTTTGGAAGGGGGTGGTGAATACTTATTAATGGAATTATTGGATCATATGATGATTCTTTTTTTTTTTTTGAGGGACCTTAAACCTTTCCAGCTATGGCTGTATCAATTTACTCTCCGAACAATAGTGCACAAGGGATCCTTTTTCTCCACATCCTCACCAACACTTGTTATCTCTTGTCTCTGATTTTAACCATTCTGACAGTCTAAAGTGATATCTCATTTTGGTATTGATTTGCATTTTCCTGATGATTAGAAATGTTGAGCATCTTTTCATGTATTTCTTGGACAACTGCATGTCTTCTTTAGAAAAATGTCTATTCAGTTCCTATGCCCATTTTTAATCACATTATTTTTTTTTTAGTGTTGAGTTATATACATTCTTTGTATATTTTGGAAATTAATCTTATTGTACACGTTATTTGCAAGTATCTTCTCACATTCCATGGATTGCATTTTTGTTTTGTTGATGTTTCTATTCACTGTGCAAAAGTTTTTTTTTTTTTTTAATTTTGAGATATTCCAAAGTTTATTTTTGCTTTTGTTTCCATTGCCTTAGGAGACATAACTAGAAAAATATTTCTATGACCAATGTCAAAGAAATTACATTCAGGTTTAATAATTTTAATTTGCATTGCTGATTCAGGTATTTCTTAAAACATTACAATTTAAAATTAATTTAAATCAAAAATTTCCTGCCTAAGGGTAGATATGTTCAATTTCTAACTTTGCTTTTTTCTATTTTGTATCATAACACCTAAATTTTCCCTAGGATAATGATAATCAATACATGTGATATGCACTTTTTGAAATCATGTTTTTCTTTCATGATTCAAAATTTGTCAAACAGAGAAAGACAGGACTGTGTTAAGCAGGATATTTGAGGCCACATTCTTGGTTCATACAAAAATATATGAATTAATCAATGTTTTGATTCTATGTGCACACACACACACACACACACACTAAAACATACACATTTACAGAAAACAGTTGCATACAGCTGTAAATATATGTGATTTTGCACTTATTAATACTTGCTAGCATATGATTTAAAATATGAATACGGGTGCCTGGGTGGTTCAGTCAGTTAAGTGTCCAACTTCTGCTCAGGTTATGATCTCATGTTTCGTTTGTTCAAGCCCATGTGGGGCTCTGGGCTCTGTGTTGACAGCTCAGAGCCTGGAGCTGCTTTGGATCCTGTGTCTCCCTCTCTCTCTGCCCTTCTCCTGCTTGTGCTTTTCTCTCTCTCTCTCAAAAATAAATCAGTAAAAAAAACATGAATAGATCTCACAAATAATTTTTTTTAAATTTTTTAGAAGATTCTAAATTATTACCATTTAGAAGTATCTTCTGACCAGAAAATTTAATCAAAATCTACTCTATGATTTTAAGGATAGGGGCTAGATACCAATTCAAAATACTGTATTTTTAAAATTTACAACCCTAGTATATAAAATGAAAGATAAAAAATAACTATTGTTAAACAAAGAAGAGGACTTGGGCATATTAAGCTCCAGTGAGTGAGAATAGAAAGTAGGATGAGGTACCCTTGAAGGCATTATTACTAGTTAAGTATAAAGTCATTGCAAGTTTGGTTATCTTATACCTATAATAATATTGGTGGGAATAGAATTTGGAAGGGCATACTTCCCAATTTGTGTACCCTATTCACTTGCATTGCTTTATGTGAACATCAAACAACAATGACTTCATCTTTCCACCAATCTACAGTGGATGAGCCATTGTACACACAACATAGGGTACTTATTCACCTTAGGCTACATGTTCTCTTGCATGTTTACACCATGCAGTTTAGAAGAAGTTGTTTGTTTTTGTTTTTCTAAAGGCAATACCCTTAGGTAACACAGAAAATTCTCACATATGATCATCTTGTTAGAATGAGATGCAAGCCATCATCAGTATAGTTTGGGTAACAATAAAATTCAGCAACTGGACCTATATCCTGAAATGCCAATTGCCTGGGTCAGGTGGAAAAAGAGAATATCTTTCTATGTATCTTGAAGAAAACAAGAACTTAAGTTTTCATAATTTAGTTGGATTATATTTTGACTAAGGCTTTTACCTAGACTTATGTCTGTCTTAATAAATACTGATGTTGATGCATATTTACATTTATTTTCAATGCACACATTTTCCTCATAAGAGAAAGCCTTCAGAATTTTTAGTACCTTGCTTTATTAGATATTTACTTAATATGGTCTTGAAGAGAACACTCAGTTGAGAAATTTTAAGGTGGGATGAAATGTCTTCATATTGCATAAAATAGCTTGGGCTGTTGTCTTTCAGGGAAATACCCCCTATTTGGAGGTATCCGTGAGAGCTAAGGGTGGGTTGTCAAAAATATCTATGTAGAGAGTCGGGGAAATGTATGGATGTAGTCAAAGGGTACAGACTTCCAGTTAGAAGATAAGTAAATCCTGGGGATGTAATCTATGCCATGATGATTCTAGTTAACAATACTGTATTGTATATTTTAAAGTTGCTAAGAGAGTGGATTTTAGAAGTTCTCACCATCAAAAGAAAAATAAAATGTAACTATGTGAGATGATAGATGTTTTAATTAACCTTATTGTGGTAATCATTTTCAGTATATACATACATCAAATCATTATTGTAAAGATAAAATAATACCAAAGTAGGTAGTATTTGACACCTATAAGTGATCCATACCAAAAAAAAAAAAAAAAATCCTTGTAAAATAAAAATAAATAAATAAAAACTATCCCTGTAGCTCTCACTTTCCTACCATTATCCGTACATAGTTTTTCCAGTGACTTCTGGACATCCTCTTTCAAAATACTACCATCAATATTGCAAGGATCTGAGAAAACTGATGGCTACTTCCTATGATGACTGAAAACTTCTCATCTCCACAAAACTACTGGTAGCTTTGATTGACTTTTGCTTCACCTGCCTTTCTAATGGTTTTTAAAGTAAGAGTTATGTTTCCAAATTATTTTGTTAAATTTCTTCCTGCTCAACATATCTACATTGCTCTCTGTTTTCTTGATCAAAGCAGGACTCATACAGAAGGCCATAAAATACACGTTAAATATGTGTAATATAGCATTTTCATGAATAGAAAAGCTATAAAAACTCATGCTATTATTTTAATTTCCAATTGGTCTCACTATATATGTCATGTTCTATTTCATCCCAAAGCCATTTAACTGGCCTCTCAATATATATACTTCTAATTACCACTGGGAACAAAAATAAAAGCGTTACTTCAAGGTCATGAATTACTGTCATTACTGAGATTGACACTCAAGGAATTTTCTTAGTAGATTTTTCTAACAAACTCTATTTCCTTTAATTCATATAAGGCCTTACTTAGGGGTGCCTGGGAGACTCAGTCAGTTGAGCGACCGACTCTTGATTTTGGCTCAGGTCATGATCTCTCAGTGGTGAGATTGAGCCCCGCAGTGAGCCCCCCTGCCCCCTCTCACCTCCCTGTCAGCTCCTTGCTGAGCATAGCACCAAGTTGGGATTCTCTCTCCCCCTCTCTCTGTCTCTCCCCTGTTCATATGTGCTCTCTCTCTCTTCTCTTTCAAAATAAATAAATAAACATTAAAAAGCAAAGTGTCCTTATGTTCTAATTGCTATTGTGTTTGTTTCAATGTGCAAAATAAGAAAAATTTATGTCATAATTTCCTTATGTTCATTGAATAATACACATTCAACCTTCATGTCATTCTATAGGTCATCTCATACCAAACACTGACGATATTTACAAAAATAATTTTATTTTCATATTTTTGTTAAATTAACTGTAAGTCTTGAAAGAAGTGTTTTCTACTCTAAACACAAGGAAAACTAAACAAAATAAAAACCTAAATATTAAAAGTAGGTGGTTCTGTATTTGCAGTTGATCTCCATCATTGTCTTTCTAAATCTGTTTTAAATTTATAAATTATTCCTTGGCACTGTTCAATTTTATTTAGAATTAGGATGCATTTTATTTTTTATTTTGTAAAATATTTTTAAGTTTATTTATATATTTTTAGAGACAGAGCATGAGCTGGGGAGGGGCAAAGACAGAAAGAGAGAGAAAATTTCTACTTGATGAGCAAGACTAAAACTCATGAACAGTGAGATCATGAATGACCTGAGCTGAAACCAAAAGCCAACCACTTAACCAACTGAGCCACCAAGGTGCCCCATGGATGAGTTTTAAATTACATATTTTGGATCTCAAAATATTTAAAATATTATTTACAAATATGACATCTGTGAAGGATCAATATGAAGAATAAATATGGTTTTAGAGAAGCTGATTATTTGGACAGAGGCATATTTAATTACTCTGGTCTCTTAAATGGCAACTCAATGTACTTTTCCCACTCCATACTATACCATTTTGTAGATGAAATGTACGAATTCACATGCAAAATAAATTGTATTTGAATCAATTATTTTCCTTTGATGTATTTATAAGATTAGTAATTCAGATTACTAATTCAGATTAGTGTCTAAATGTTGGTTGTTTAACTTAAGTATGTTCTTAATGTTAATTCCAGAATAGTATAGCACAGCATATGGTTCTCTGTGTGAACAAGATATAGGTTAAAGTGAATATTATTTTGAATTATATTTGTAACTTACTTTTATAATTACATTTTATGATCAGGTGTTGAAGTAATATTTAATATAAATATTAAAATATTAATGAAACAATTTTCCTTGTGAAGTATTTTAAAAAAAGAATAGAATGCTCTTGTCTGTAGGAATGAATCCCAATGAAAATCAGCCAAGCAGAGAACAAATCAAATTTACAATGAAAATACTTTAATTATTTTATTCCTAAGGAAAAGTAAAACAATTTGCATTTGCAGAATTTAATTACTAAAGAAAGTTCTGCAATTGTTACTTGAAAATTTGTATATTAAAATAGAAAGAATAGTTAAAATGAGTTCATATTAATGAAAGATAAGTAATATAATTAAAGATGATTGGTTCCATATTTTAGGAATTTAGAAACTGAAGCAGATTTTAACGAGAAGTTAACTTTAGTTACCCAAAAAAATTTAGAATGTTTGACTACTGAAATGAGCATTGATACCCAAAACAGCATTGATTGTATGCCAGATAAATTTTTAGGCACTGGTGATGTACAATAAACAAAACATAAATTTTCTCTTTTTGCTGGCTTGTATTCAAAAGACAAAAAAATAATCAGAATAATTAAGTCTATTACATGACATATCAAAACGTGATAAAAAAATGTAGAGAAAATAAAACAAACAAAAAAAGGAATGAGGAGTTCCACATTAAATAGAGAAGTCTTCAGAAAGAAGACGACATTTACTCCAAGATATGCAGTTAACAAGGAATAAATCAGGAGACAATTCAGTTTAAGTATTAAACAGAAAATTCTGCAAAAACTACAGCCCTGTGGCAGGATTGTGCCTAGTATGTTCAAGGAACAACACAAAGGCCAGTTTTACTGGAGCTGTTGGAGAAAGAGAGGCATAGAAGATGATGTCAAAGAGGTTATTAGGGACAATCTCTGTTTGATTTCTAATTATTAGAGTATCATAAGTTTTTTGTTATCTTATCTGAATTCCTTGTGATTTCATCCAATATATTGCCCTTGAATACCAGTATGTGTCAACAAATCTAAAATGTATAACTCTGACCCTAAGATTTCTTTAATAATAAGAAAAATAACAAATACATGACATAAGAAGTCATTTTTGGTTTCTTTCTTCCTGCTGAATTGACCTAGAAATAATGACCTAAAATCCCTTGCTCTCTGATTCTGGTTTCTAAATACGATTCCACCAAATAGAATCAAGTACTTTGGAAAAAAAGACAATTCTAGGTCTGGAACAAGAAAAAATTTAAAATGCAAGTAATTATGTCTTTTGCCATAAAATAGGGAAATACTCAAAAATGATGGAAGCATGAAAGAAAAAAAGTAAATATCTTGAAGGAACAAAGCCAAATATAGTGCATTTTACACAACAAAAGAATAATGCCAGTCAGTGATGCATTAGTATTATATTCCAGTGAATAATCAGTCTGCATTCACTGAAATTAGAAGGAAAAATACAAAGAAAAGAAGGAATAGAGAAGAAGCAAAATATTTTTATTGCCAATAATAAATTTAGAAAAATACTAAATTTAGAAAATGAGTAAAATTGGTGAAATATGAATTAAGCAAGAATAATCAGTTGATGATAAAATAGTACATATAAGGGTGAGGAAGAAAGTTACTGCAAAATTTCAAATTATCTTTCCAACAAAATATTTTAAATAATTACAAGGGAAGAAAGGTAACTTTTCAGTGAATCGTGTTGATAAATACTACCTCAGCCTAGTGATCAAAATTAACTTTACCGATAATGGGACAAAACATATATTACATATTCCCCAATGCAATACATTAAGAAAAAGGACTGTTATTTATTGTAATATTTCTGTCACATATGGATGATTTCAATTTAATCATGACAAACATCAGACAAATCTAGGTGGAAGATCATACTGTAAAACATATTCTCTATTATACTAAAAAATATTAACCACAAAAGTAAAAGAAAGATGGAGAGAATTTTCCAGATAAAAAGAGACTTAGATGACAAAATAATTAAGTGTAATGAACACTCCTGGAATGGATTCTGGATCAGGAAACTATGTCCATAAAAGACATTATTGGATGTTTGGTGAAATAGTATTTTGGATTATATCATAATACTATACATAGTCCATTGTAGATAATAGTATTACATAGAAAATAGTATTATATCAATATTCTTTTTCCTGAATTTGAAATTTGTTCTGAATTTTTGAATGAGATTGTCTTTGTCCTTTAGAAATACAGGTCATGAACTATTTAGGGGTAAAGAACTAATAAGAATGATTCAGAAAAATGTGTGTCTGTGTGTAAAGAAAAAGAGACAGAGAGAGAAGCAAAGGTTACAAAATGTTATTAATAGCTTATTCTGGGTAAAGAGTATATAGGAATTCTTTATTGGTAATTCAAGGATTTTTATCCTTTCTTTAGATTTGAAGTCTCAAAATAAAAAGTTTTTTTCCATGGAAATGAGGACTCAAAACAAAGAGACTTAATATACCCTCCTATCTTAAGCAACAAATAAAACTACACACATGTTTCTCCTATTACACAAACCACAAGATTATGATCCCAGAGAGAAGAGAGATAAATGATGTGAGCCCTATCTTTGCTCTAGGTTACTGTTTGGAAGCAGGCTACAGACTACAGTTCCTAGAGTTAGTTTTCCTGGTATCATTAGTGTTTGGATACTTTTAGCTTTTCAGATCTCAGTTCCATATTCAACTTCGCAATGATAACTTCTTTGAACTTGACCTAACGATGATATTATACATTACATGTTGTTTGTAACATTTACTGTGATCTGAAGTTATCTTGTTCATTATTTGGTCAAGTGCTTGTTGTATGTATCCATTCAAAGGATTATCATACTTTAATACTTTATGAGGCAACATCTCTGATAATTTATCAGTTTCCTCAATGCCTAAAATTCCCTGGCATAAAATAAATACTCAATAACTATGTGTTGAATGAGAATGAAATTAATAAATTATACAAAATCATTAATATAAAGATAAAGATGGTTTTAAAAGCCAATTATAAATGTGAACAGACCCATAACCAGTAAAGAAATTAAATCACTAATCAAAAATCTCCCAACAAACAAAAGTCCATGGCTGGATGGCTTTCCAGGGCAATTCTACCAAACTTTTAAAGAGGGGTTAACACCTATTCTTTTGAAGCTGTTCCAAAAAATATAAATGGAAGAAAAACTTCCAAATTCATTCTAGGAAACCAGTGTTACCTTGAATCCAAAACCAGACAAAGACCTGACTAATAAGGAGAACTATAGACCAATTTCCCTGATGAACATGGGTGCAAAAATTATCAACAAGATACTAGCAAAGCAGATCCAATAAAACATTAAAAGAAGTTTCACCACAACCACGTGGGATTTATTCCTGGGATGCAGAGTTCATTCAATGTCCACAAATCAATCAATATGATACATTAATAAAAGAAAGGATAAGAACCACATGATCCTCTCAATAGATGCAGAAAAAGCATTTGACATAATTTGATAAAACCCTCAAGAAAGTAGGGATAGAAGGAACATACCTCAAGATCATAAAAGCAATAAACAAAAGACCTACCACTAATGTCATGCTCAATGGGGAAAAACTGAGAGCTTTCCCCCTAAGGTCAGGAACACGACAGGGATGTCCACTATCACCCCTGTTACTCAACATAGTGTTGGAAGTTCTAGCCTCAGCAATCAGACAACATAAAGAAATAAAAGGCATCCAATTGACAAGAAGGAAGTCAAACTTTCAGTCCTTGCAGACAACATATACTCTATGTGGAAACCCCAAAATACTCCACCAAAAAATTGCTAGAACAGATACACGAGTTCAGCAAAGTCGCAGGATATAAAACCAATGTACCGAAATCAGTTGCATTTCTAGACACCAATAATGAAGCAGCAGAGAGAGAAATCAAGGAATCAATCCCATTTACAATTGCACCAAAAACATAACCAAAGTGGTGAAAAATATATATACTGAAAACTATTAGAAAGCTTATGAAAGAAATTAAAGACAAAAAATGGGAAACCATTCCATGCTAATGGACTAGAAGAACAAATATTGTTAAAATGTCAACACTACCCAAAGCAATCTACATATTCAATGCAATCCCTATCAAAATAACACCAGCATTCTTCACAGAGATAGAACAAACAATTCTAAAATTTATATGAAACCAGAAAAGACCATGAACAGCCAAAGTAATGTTGAAAAAGAAAACCAAAGCTAGAGGCATCATAATTACAGACTTTAAGCTGTATTACAAAGCTGCAATCATCAAGACAGTATGGTACTGACACAAAAACAGACACACAGATCAATGGAACGGGATAGAGATCCCAGAAATGGACCCACAAATGTACAGCCAATTAATCTTTGACAAAGCAAGAAAGAATATCAATGGGAGAAAGACAGTTTTTTCAACAATTGGTGTTGAATGATTTGAACCAAATGAACCTGGACTATTTTCTTACACCATACACACAAAAAAACTCAAAATGGATGAAATACCTAAACATAAGACAGGAAGCCATCAAAATGCTAGAGGAGAAAACAGGCAAAAACCTCTTCGATCTCGACCGCAGCAACTTCTTACTTGACATGTCTCTGGAAGCAAGGGAAACAAAAGCAAAATTGAACTACTGAGACCTCATCAAGAAAAAAAGCTTCTGCACCATGAAGGAAACAATCAGCAAAACTAAAAGATAACCAGCAGAATGGGAGAAGATATTTGCAAATGACATATTGAATAAAAGATTATTATCCAAAATCTATAAAGAACATACCAACTCAACACCCAAAAACAAATAATCCAGTGAAGAAATGAACAAAAGATATGAATAGACACTTCTTGAAAGAAGACATCCAGATGGCCAACCGACACATGAAAAAATGCTCAACATCACTCATCATCAGGGAAATACAAATCAAAACCACAATGAGATATGACCTTACACCTGTCAGAATGGCTAACATTAACAACTCAGGAAACAACAGATATTGGCAAGGATGAGAAGAAAGGGGAACCCTTTTGAATTGCTGGTGAGAATGCAAACTGGTGTACCCACTCTGGAAAACAGTTTGAAGGTTTCTCAAAAAAATAAAAATAGAACTACCATATGACCCAGCAATTTATCCAAAGGATACAGGAGTGCTGTTTCGAAGGGGCACATGCACCCCTATGTTTGTAGAAGCATTATCAACAATAGCCAAAGTATGGAAAGAGCCCAAATGTCCTTGGACTGATGAATGGATAAAGATGTGATATATATATATATATATATATACACACACACACACACACACACACACACACACACACACACACACAATGGAATATTACTCAGTGATAAAGAAGAATGCAACAATGTGTATTTCCAACAATGTGGATGGAACTAGAGTGTATTATTCTAAGTGAAATAGGTCAGAGAAAGACAAATATCATGATTTCACTCATATGTGGAATTTAAGAAACAAAACAGATGAACATAGGGGAAGGGAAGTAAAAATAAGATAAAAAACAGAGAGGGAGACAAACCATAAGAGACAGTTAAATACAGAGAACAAACTGAGGGTTCCTGGAGAGGTGTTGGGTGGATGGATAGGCTAAATGAGTGATGGGCATTAAGGGAAGGCACTTGTTGGGATGAGCACTGGGTGTTATTTGTAAGTAATGAATCACTAAATAAAATCCTATTCCTGAAATCATTATTACACTATATATTAACTAACTTGGATTTATATGAAAAAAAATTAAAAAGTACATTAAAAAAGCCAAATCCATATTAGCCATTCTGAATGATTAATATTTACAACTCCATTTGATTCTCACTGGTCTCCAGTGAGTTCGGGAATTCTATCATTATCATTTTACTTACAAAGAAACTGGAAAATAGCTAACTTAAGCATGTCCCACTGTTGATAAGTGGCAAGTCCATTTTGGCTTGGGTTCTGGTTTGAATCCCTTAACCATTATGTAGTATTGTTTACATACTATGTGTTATCATTGCATTACATTTTAGAATTATTAACTGAAGTTTAAGAGTATAAGAGGTATAGACATATTAAACAAAGGAAACTGAAGAAAAATCAGGAATAACAATATTATGACAAGATGTCATCTAATTCAGTGTCAATAGTTGAAGGGATAAAACAAATATGCTTTCATAATGATGAAAATATAACTACAAAGAGGGGTGCCTGGGTGGCTTAGTTGGCTAAGCATCTGACTCTTGATTTTGGCTCAGGTCATGATTTTATGGTTCGTGTGGTCTGGCCCTGTGCTAACAGTGCAGAGCCTGCCTGGCATTCTCTCTCCCTCTCTCTATGCTCCTCCCCCCCCCCCAGTCTCAAAATAAATAAACTTAAATACATATATAACCACAAAAATTAAAAAGAACTATATATCAAATATCATAAAAATGTATAACTTATAAAAATAAATTCGGATACAGGAAAAGCAAGCTGAAATATGAGATCCTTTTGTTTCAAATTAATAACATTAAAAGAGGGGTGTCTGGGTGGCTCAGTTGGTTAAGTGTCCAACTTTAGCTCAGGTCATGATTTCACAGTTCGTGGGTTCAAGCCCCACGTCGGGCTCTGTGTGGACAGCTCAGAGCCTAGAGCCTGCTTCAGATTCTGTGTCTCCCTCTCCCTCTACCTCTCCGCTGCTCATGGTCTGTCTCATTCTGTCTCTCAAAAATAAATAAATGTAAATTAAAAAAAATTAAAAAGAACATTAAAAGAAAAAAGTAATGAGTGGCTACAACTACCAAATACTGTGCTGGGTTTTGAGTATTCAAAGAAGAAAAATAATGTGTGATTTTTACACACTAATAGATCAACTTCCCTACTTTCCAAATATTAATGGAGGGAATTAGATTTTTTAAAAATATGTTATTATACCATGCATCTACCCTTGGCTGAGAAGATAATATTGCTGAGCATTGGAGAGAATTAATTTGTAAGATAATTTTATAGGTGCAAACTACTCCCACTCTTGATGGGGACATCCAGTATATTCTATCTGGCTGGTGGAGTGCTTGTAATGTCTATGCGAGGAGGTATACTTGCCTGTGCAGATAGATGACATTGCATTGTGAGCCTGAAATTTTAAAAAGAGGAGGTGTGGAAATAGCTAGGAATCACTGTCAATGGCATCATTATTTAAGCTAGGCTGTTTAATGTTAAATTACAAGTGATTTTTTACTTATTTGGCTTTCAAGTACAGTAGCTTGTTTCTTCAAACGTGATGAGATTTGAGAAGCTTCTTCCAAAAATTTTTGTTTACAGAGTGTTCTTTTGGAAAGATTTAGATCTATGCACAGAGGAAACATTTTTAATGCCTCAGGAGCTCTGCTTAGGACTGAATTGTTAAAAGAAGATTTACATACACACTTGCACAAAGGTGGAAACTATAGTAGACCATAATGATCCTCCTCCTGAAAAATATGTTAGCAACAATCTCTTACTTCTCCTTTGGAAAGAAAGATCTCTCTGGTCTAAGAGTGATTCTTTTCTATCCTTCTCTTAGTGGGAAGCTTTAACACATGAAACAATCCTACAGGAGAAGAAAGAAAGCAATAGTTTTCATATTATCTTTCTACTCCTCTCCCTAAAAATCTTCAAAATTTTAAAAGTAGAAGAGTGTTTTACATTATCAGTATGGCAATAAAGAACAATAGGAAAGTTCTTGGGACATTAATCCAGCACTGATTTGGAACTGTCTTGGAAAACCTTTAGCTTTATAATTAGATTGACTTGCACTGTGTGACTTTTGGTGCTGGTGTGGGTGAAAATTAAGCTCTCTCGCTGATAGTGATTGTTCAGACCAGTGTGTATTAAAAGAGTAGAATATTTTATGATGCAGGAACATCTTGTGAATTTCTAAACAGAATGAGGGAGATTCATCTTGCAACTCTTTTTTGAACAATGGCGTATTCTGATCCCTTTCTAGAATTCTCAGTTTTATTTTTAAATCTAAGACAAAATATAGGGCTCTATTAAAACAATAAACAAACAAACAAACAAACAAACAAAACTACTCTGTCCCAAAGTACCACATATGGACATTTCCATGTATTTCCAATATCCAATAGAATCTCTCAAAGGCTCCCCATAAGAATGTTTATGTTATTATCATAATTTTTTAATGAGGAGAGAGAGGTTCACATAGGATAGGCAAATTGCTTCATGATTGCAGTAGTAGGGCCAGAGTTGATGTTTAATTCCAAGTTTTTCTGACACCAGGTGCATTTAGTTTATTTTTAATATCATTGTGCTTCCTACAATGCATGCAAATGTAAAAAAAATGAGTTCTGCAGAACTCCAGAAAATAAAACTTTTACAATATTAAAATAAATAATTCCTAAGTATAAGAATAAATATATTTGGTTTAGTTACCATCACCTATTGCAACTTAGAAAACATTCGGAAAACTCAGAGTCAAAGATTAGTCAAGGCAAAAGAATATATTACAGTCATTGTGATTTAAAGACTGTGATTTTAACCACAGTAGGCATGCCACGTTGCTTGTGCCCAGTGATTTCCTTGTAGTTAATAATCTCGTGAGAAAAAGTTTCTAGAGGTGCTGTCACAGATTGTCTTATTTTAAACCAAGCCTGCCTCTGACATCTTGGCTTCAAGCTTTCAGCCAATGTTATTGTTTGGACTTGACTCCTAAACTCTCAAGGAAGCTCTTGACAGTGGAAATTTCTCAGGAACCAAAGCATTAATTCTTAAAATGTTATAAACATATGGAAAAAAATGATTTTCAAATTAATAACTTGTTTAAACAATAAATATTATAAGCTTAAACCACTTACCAATATTTTAAAGAACACACAAGAAAGATTATGAGGGAAAATATTAAGAGTAAACATTTTTAACGAACCTCATTTAAGTAAATTTTGAAAAATCCCTTACTGAGGACCCACATTGAGTCCAGCAGATACCAGGCATCACATGAGTTATTTATTAAGTATGGCCTATCATTGAAATCCCCTGCCAAATGTCCATAAGAAGTTGAAGTGCTTAAATCCGAATTTTGGTGTTTCTTATCCTAAGCATCATGTTAATTATATAAAACACACAAAAATCATTTACAGTGAAAATAATTAATGCTATATGCAAGTAATTTCATAGGAATAACTATTATCATATAAGGTTAAAGGAGGTCTAGATTTCCACAAACATTCAGACCTAAGTGTCCAACCAGACAGGCTCAAGGTAAGATCAGAACAGCATTTCGTAATTTGATTGCAGGATCAAAGCAGGCTCATTGGATTTTTTGTGTCTAACATGAGAAGAAATCAAAATAAAGATCTAAAGAATAAACAATGAATGACCTTTAATTCTATAATCAAGGAATATCAGTGAGTAACTAACTAAATCCCCATGTAAAATTCGTGACTGCTAAATAGGAGAATTTTACTCACAGTGTAACAGTTCCATGTAGTAATATGTAAGTTTCCTGAGATACAGGATGTCTATACATAAGTCTTGATTCAAAAGAAGTAATATTGTAACAGCAGTTTTAGAACTTCCTCCTACAAGATTGTTAACTACAAGGAAATGACTGGGCATGAGTAAAGTGACATGCATACTGAGGTTAAAATTATAGTCTTTAAATAGTAATTACAGGAATACATCACTTGCCTATTCTAACCATTGATTCTTTGAGTTGTTTGGATGTTATATTCAAGTGCAATAAAGTCTTATTGATTTGTAATTTTATATAGAAAATAATTTTATGAAGAAAAAACTGTATGACCATGAAAGAATAAAGTGTTTTGTTTGATGTCAATTTTTAATACACTCATATTTTATAGATACATCATTGTTCCTAATGCTTTTTTCTAGATTTTCACATTTCTTCAGATCTTTTTGCCAAAGAGTAACCTTGCTGACCTGCCATCTCTATTAATTCAAGCAAAGGCATGGGTAGCCTGGGCTCCTGACTTCCATAATGAGAAGAAAGACTTCGGGTAACAGCTGCCTTACAGAGAATGGAAGAAGTGTAGGGAAAACCCAGACCCAAACAAAAGCCTACCCTAAAGTTGTTCAGAATAGAACAAGTGGCAGAGACTTGCAAGGAATACCATTCTGATTGTGTAATTGTTAAAAATCAAACCCCAACTGGCACAGAATTTTGTACCAATAAGTGTAAAGTACCAATAATCTAAAATTATTTATTTTAGTGATTCAGGCTTTAAAATGGGCAGGGAGTGGAGAGTACACTCTTATTGGAGGCTTCCCCACATTACAGTTAGAAAGCATTTAGGAAACTGTCACCTGGGGTAACCGAAAAGACAAGCAACTTGGAAGATATATTTAATTAACTTGTAGCATTGAGAGAGGAGATTTTGATTCAATATTGAAATGATGAGTTGTTACTAGCAATTGTTTATTGTTGCTAACAGGATTTTAAAAGATATTATAAGGAAGAAATAAGCTCAGAAAATTAATAATTATTTTGCCAGATTTTAGAGGACATAGTCCAGAGATTTCAGGTTTAGGAAGTAAAACTGTATGTCCCCAGACAAGGGTATGGCCAATAAAATATAGTCCCTGATATCCTGTGCCCTGCTATTAACACATCGCTTTAGGATAAAGACCAGCTCAAAGCGTGATTACCAGGCTCCTTAGTAAAATCTGTGAAAGAAATAAGATAGATTCTAAATCCTTATATTTGGAGAGCATGGGTCCTGAAAGATTCAAGATGTAGTTCAGTGAAGTCTGTAGAGCTCCAAATGCACATTACTTAACCTAGAGGGAGGGACAGCTCTTTAGAAATGTTGCTTTTATGCCTGACTTTCAGCATGTGGAATTGACTGGAAACAACTCCACACAGAACATCCATGAAAAGTTCAGAGATCACCATTGACAAAAGGGCTGCCAGCCTGCTCTAAAAGACGCTGAGTTTGCTTGGCATATAGAAATACCTATGTGTGCTCAACTTTGTACAGACAAAAAAAAATCAGGCCACTAGTAATGTTCATCCATATGCCCCAAGAAAGACATATTTTGAATACTCACTTAAGAAGTTGCCAATGAGGAGGATGAAAAGTGAAGAAATTCCCAGAGAGCAATGGACTAGAGACCCACAGGAGCTAGCAGAACTAGGTCAGTGTCTGCTGTTGCCTCCCACCATTCCCTTTTCTGGATACAAATATTTATTATGATTCTTCTGTGCCTGTTCTATCCCTGGCTAGTTGAGTGTGCATGTATGTTGGGTGGTGTATGGAGGGTGAGGGTAGAGACTCAGAATATTTGTCTTTTTATTTTATTTTATTTTATTTTATTTTATTTTATTTTATTTTAAGTTTATTTATTTTTATTTTTTTTAAATTTACATCCAAATTAGTTAGCATATAGTGCAACAATGATTTAAGGAGTAGATTCCTTAGTGCTCCTTACCCATTTAGCCCATCCCCCCTCCCACAACCCCTCCAGTAACCCTCAGTTTGTTCTCCATATTTATGAGTCTCTTCTGCTTTGTCCCCCTCCCTGTTTTTATATTATTTTTGTTTCCCTTCCCTTATGTTCATCTGTTTTGTCTCTTAAAGTCCTCATATGAGTGAAGTCTTATGATTTTTGTCTTTCTCTGACTGACTAATTTCACTCAGCATAATACCCCCTAGTTCCATCCATGTAGTTGCAAATGGCAAGATTTCATTCTTTTGATTGCTGAGTAATACACCATTATATATATATACCACCTCTTCTTTATCCATTCATCCATCAGTGGACATTTGGGCTCTTTCCATACTTTGGCTATTGTTGATAGTGCTGCTATAAACATGAGGATGCATGTATCCCTTCGAAACAGCACACCTGTATCCAGTGGATAAATGCCTAGTAGTGCAATTGCTGGGTCATAGGGTAGTTCTATTTTTAGTTTTTTGAAGAACCTCCAAACTGGTTTCCAGAGTGGCTGCACCAGCTTGCATTCCCACCAACAATGCAAAAGAGATCCTCTTTCTCTGCATCCTCAACAACATCTGTTGTTGCCTGAGTTGTTAATTTTAGTCATTCTGACAGGTGTAAGGTGGTATCTCATTGTGGTTTTATTTGTATTTCCCTGATGATGGGTGATGTTGAGCATTTTTTCATGTGGGTCGGTTGGCCATCTGGATGTCTTCTTTGGAGTAGCGTCTACTCATATATTTTGCCCATTTCTTCACTGGATTATATGTTTTTTGGGTGTTGATTGATAAGTTCTTTATAGATTTTGGATACTAACCCTTCATCTGATATGTCATTTGCAAGTATCTTCTCCCATTCTGTCAGTTGCCTTTTAGTTTTGCTGATTGTTTCCTTTGCTGTGAAAAAGCTTTTTATTTTGATGAGGTCCCAGTAGTTCATTTTTGCTTTTGTTTCTTTTGCCTCCAGAGATGTGTTAAGAAGTTGCTGCGGCCAAGATCAAAGAGGTTTTTGCCTGGTTTCTCCTCAAGGAGTTTGATGGCCTCCTATCTTACATTGAGGTCTTTCACCCATTTTGAGTTTATTTTTGTGTATGGTTTAAGAAAGTGGTCCAAGTTCATTCTTCTGCATGTTGCTGTCCAGTTTTCACAGCACAACTTGCTGTAGAGACAATCTTCATTCTATTGGATATTCTTTCCTGCTTTGTCAAAGATTAGTTGCCCATACATTTGTGGGTCCATTTCTGGGGTCACTATTCTGTTCCATTGATCTGAGTGTCTGTTCTTGTGCCAGTACCATACTGTATTGATGATTACAGCTTTGTAGTATAGCTTGTGATTCCTCCTGCTTTGGTTTTCTTTTTCAAGATTGCTTTGGCTATCCGGGGTCTTTTCTGGTTCCATACAAATTTTAGGATTATTTGTTCTAGCTCTGTGAAGAATACTGGTATTATTTTGATAGGGATTGCATTGAATATGTAGATTGCTTTGGGTAGTATCGACATTTTAACAATATTTGTTCTTCCTATCCAGGAGCATGGAGTCTTTTTCCATTTTTTGTGTCTTCTTCAATTTCTTTCATAAGCTTTCTATAGTTTTCAGTGTATAGATTTTTCACCTCTTTGGTTAGATTTATTCCTAGGTATTTTATGGCTTTTGGTGCAACTCTAAATGGGATGGATTCCTTGATTTCCCTTTCTGTCGTTTCATTGTTGGTGTATATGAATGCAACCGATTTCTGTTCATTGATTTTATATCCTGCAACTTTGATGATTTCATGAATCAATTCTAGCAGTTTTGGGTGGAATATTTTGGGTTTTCCATATAGAGTGTCATGTCATCTGCGAAGAGTGAAAGTTTGACCTCCTCCTGGATGATATGGATGCCTTTTATTTCTTTGTTGTCTGATTCCAGAGGCTAAGACTTCCAATATTATGTTGAATAATAGCGTGAGAGTTGACATCCTTGTCTTTTTCTTGACCTTAGGGGAAAATCTCTCAGTTCTTCCCCGTTAAGGATGATATTAGCATTGGGTCATTCATATATGGCTTTTATGATCTCGATATATTCTCCTTCTATCCCTACTTTCTTGAAGGTTTTTATCAAGAAAGGATGCTGTATTTTGTCAAATGCTTTCTCTGCATCTATTGAGAGGATCGTATGGTTCTTGTCCTTTCTTTTATTGATGTGATGAATCACATTAATTGTTTTGTGGATATTGAACTAGCCCTGCATCCCAGGTATTAGTCCCACTTGGTCGTGGTGAATAATTTTTTTAATGTATTGTTGGATCTGGTTGGCTAATATCTTGTTGAGAATTTTTGCATCCATGTTCATCAGGGAAATTGGTCTATAGTTCTCCTTTTTAGTGGGTTATCCCTCTGGTTTTGGAATCAAGGTAATGCTGGCTTCATAGAAAGAGTTTGGAAGTTTTCCTTCCATTTCTATTTTTTGTTTTTGTTTTTTTTCCATTTCTATTTTTTGGAACATCTTCAAGAGAATAGTTGTCAACTCTTCCTTAAATGTTTGGTAGAATTCTCCTGGAAAGCCATCTGGCCCTGGATTCTGGTTTTCTGGCAGATTTTTGATTACTAATTTGATTTCCTTACTGGTTATGGGTCTGTTCAAATTTTCTCTTTCTTCCTGCTTCAGTTTTGGTAGTGTATATGTTTCTAGGAATTCGTCCATTTCTTCCAGATTGCCCATTTTATTGGCATGTAATTGCTCATAATATTCTCTTATTATTGTTTTTATTTCTGCTGTGTTGGTTGTGATCTCTCCTCTTTCATTTTTGATTTTATTTATTTGGGTCCTTTCCTTTTTCTTTTGATCAAACTGGCTAGTGGTTTATCAATTTTGTTAATTCTTTCAAAGAACCAGCTTCTTGTTTCATTGATCTGTTCTACTGTTTTTTGTTTTTTTTGTTTTTTTTTGGTTTTTTTTTTTTTTTTTGGTTTCAATAGCATTAATTTCTGCTCTAATCTTTATTATTTCCTGTCTTCTGCTGGTTTAGGGGTTTATTTGCTATTCTTTTTCCAGCTCCTTAAAGTGTAAGGCTAGGTTGTGTATCTGAGATCTTTCTTCCTTCTTTAGGAAGGCCTGGATTGCTATATACTTTCCTCTTATGACTGCCTTTGCTGCATCCCTGAGGTTTTGGGTTGTGGTGTTATCATTTTCATTGACTTCCATATACTTTTTAATTTCCTCTTTAACTGCCCATTCATTAGTTAATGAATGGTTAGCCCATTCATTCTTTAGTAGGATGTTCTTCAGTCTCCAAGTATTTGTTACCTTTCCAAATTTGTTCTTGTGGTTGATTTCAAGTTTCATAGGGTTGTGGTCTGAAAATATGCACGGTATGATCTTGATCTTTTTGTACTTACTTAGGGCTGATTGGTGTCCCAGTATATGGTGTATTCTAGAGGACGTTCCATGTGCACTGGAGAAGAATGTATATTCTGCTGCTTTAAGATGAAATGTTCTGAATATAATATCTGTTAAGTCCATCTGGTCCAGTGTGTCATTCAAAGCCATCGTTTCCTTGTTGATTTTTTGATTAGATGATCTGTCTGTTTCTATGAGTGGGGTGTTGAAGTCTCCTACTATTATGGTATTACTACTGATGAGTTTCTTTATGTTTGTGATTAATTGATTTATATTTTTGGGTGCCTCCATATTTGGTGCATAAATGTTTACAATTGTTAGGTCTCCTTGGTGGATAGACCCCTTGATTATGATATAATGCCCTTCTGCATCTGATACAGTCTTTATTTTAAAGTCTAGATTGTCTGATATAAGTATGGCTACTCCGGCTTTCTTTTGTTGACCATTAGCATGATAGATGGTTCTCCATCCCCTTATTTTCAATCTGAAGGTGTCTTCAGGTCTAAAGTGGGTCTCTTGTAAATAGCATATAGATGGATCCTGTTTTCTTATCCATCCTGTTACTCTATGTCTTTTGACTGGAGCATTGAGTCCATTGACATTTAGAGTGAGTACTGAAAGATATGAATTTATTGCCATTATGATGCTTGCAGAGTTGGAGTCTCTGGTCCTTTCTAATCTTTGTTGCTTTTGATATATATTTTTTCATCTTTTCTCCCCTCAGAGAATCCCCCTTAAAATTTCTTGCAGGGCTGGTTTAGTGGTCACAAACTCCTTTAATATTTGTTTATCTGGGAAACTTTTTATCTCTCCTTCTATTTTGAATGACAGCCTTGTTGGATAAAGAATTCTTGGCTGCATATTTTTCTGATTCAGCACACTGAATATATCCCGCCACTCCTTTCTGGCCTGCCAAGTTTCTGTGGATAGGTCTGCTGCAAACCTGATCTGTCTTCCCTTGTAGGTTAGGGACTTTTTTTCCCTCGCTGCTTTCATGATTCTCTCCTTGCCTGAGTATTTTGTGAATTTGACTATGATATGCCTTGTTGATGGTCGGTTTTTGTTGAAACTAATGGGGGTCCTCTGTGCTTCCTGGATTTTGATGTCTGTGTCTTTCCCCAAGTTAGGAAATTTTTCCGCTATGAATTGTTCACATAACCCTTCTATCCCTATTTCTCTCTCTTCCTCTTCTGGGACCCGTATGATTCTGATGTTGTTCCTTTTTAATGAGTCACTGACTTCTCTAATTCTTAAATCATGCTCTTTTGCCTTAATCTCCCTCTTTTTTTATGCCTCATTATTCTCTATAAGTTTTTCCTCTATATTGCTGATTCTCTGTTCTGCTTCATCCATCCTTGCTGCTGCTGCATCCATCTGTGATTGCAGCTCAGTTATAGCATTTTTAATTTCATTCTATTTTTTACTTCTTTTTACTCTGCAGAAAGGGATTCTAATCTATTTTTGACTCCAGCTAGTATTCTTATTATCGTGATTCTAAATTCTGGTTCAGACATCTTTCTTGTATATGTGTTGGTTAAATCCCTGGCTGTCGTTTCTTCATTCTCTTTCTTTTCAGGTGAATTATTTCATTTTGTCTTTTTCAAGGGAGAAAAGGAATTAATGAGATAGAAAAATTAAAATTAAAAAAATTAAAATTTAAAAATATTAAAATTTAAAAATTAAACACACACACACAAATCGAATAAATGATGCTAGAATCTTAAGTGTGTTTTGGTTTCAGTGTTGAAAGTGGTTTGACAGATTAGAGAAAAAAGGGGGAGAGAGAAAAAAAGGAAATCATTTGAGAATTTGAAAAAATGAATACACTGAAGTAGACTAAATTGAGATGATGGGAGTAAAATAGAATTTGAAAAAATATACACGAAAGTAAAAAATAAAGTAGAAAAAAAATTAAAGAAAAAAATTAAAAAAAATTTTTTTACATTTATTTATTTTTGAGAAACAGAATGAGACAAAGCATGAGCGAGGGAGGGGCAGAGAGAGAAGGAGACACAAAATATGAAGCAGTCTCCAGGCTCTGAACAAGTGGTCAACACAGAGTCTGATGTGGGGCTTGAACCCACAAACTGTGAGATCATGACCTGAGCCGAAGTCGGACACTCAACCAACTGAGCCACCCAGGCGCCCCAAGAAAAATATTTTTAATAAAAATTAAAAATAAATATGAATTTTTTCTTTTTCTGCATTCAAGAAAAAGAAGTGAAAAAGAGAAAAAAGTTTAAAAAAAGAAAAAAGGGAAATCATTTGAAAATTTGAAAAAGTGAATACACTGTAGTGGACTAAAATAAAATGATGGAAGTAAAATAGAATTTTTAAAAATTTACATAAAAACAAAAAATATAGTAGAAAACTAAAGAAAAATAGTTTTAATAGAAATTGAAAGTAAAAATGAAGTTTTTATCTTTCTGCATTCAAGAAAAAGAAAAGAAACTAAAAGAGAAAAAAAGAAAGAAAAAAAGGAAATCGTTTGAAAATTTGAAAAGGTGAATACACTGAAGTAGACTAAAATGATGGAAATTAAATAGAATTTGAAAAGTTTACAAAAAATAAAAATATAGTGAAAAAAGTAAAGAAAAATACTTTTACTAAAAATTGAAAAGAAAAATGAATTTTTTCTCTTTATTCAAGAAAAAGAAAAGTAGTGAAAAACAGAAAAAAAGAAAGAAAATTGAATAGATGGACCTGCTACCGGATTGAAATAGGACTGAAATTACTTCATTTTTCCCTAGAAGTCGGGACTATGAAGCACTTTTATAGTCCATAAAGTAAGTAGGCGGTGAGACTGGTGTTCTTAAAGAGTGAGGTTGGCCCAGTTGGGCGGGGCTCAGTGTAATGGCTCTGTTCTCCACTAGATGGCGCTGCTAGCCTACTGGGGTGGGGTGTTGCTGCGCTTGTAGGTGCATATGCGCATGCGCAGTAATGATGAAAATGACGTCACCCAGGTATCCAGTCTCTAGTATTGGAAGGAACTCTGTTCTCCCTGATCAGCAATCGCGCACCTGTCCTCTGTCTTCGGCTTTCATCCACTCCCCGCTTCTTCACTGTCCGTGACCAAGCCCCAGGTAGTACCTCTCTCCGGAGTTTTGTCTCAGATGCGGCTGTTCTCCCCGCTCCGTTACTTTTGAAGGACTGTGGCTTTGTCCTGTTCCGCCCCTCTGCTGAATGGTCTCACTGAGCAATAGCCAGATGCCGGCTGCACCCAGGAACGCTTGTGGGACCGTGCTGCTGCCAGTGCCCCAAGACTATGGCCAGGTGCCAGTCCGCCCCAGAAAAAGTTCGCAAGATAGTGTAGGAGCAGCTTTTCTGGGATTATGGAAAATCACAACACACATCTGACACCAGGCTTCACACTTAACGACCTTGTTCCAGCACCAGCGAATGTAGCCGTTTTCTGGGGTCTGCTGCGACCAGGTGGCTCCAGCAGTCCTTCCAGCAGTGGAACTGCTTTTCCCCGTGTGGCCCAAGAAGCTCCTGGAGCCTACTCTGCTCCTGGGGATTCGCCCTTCCCACCAGAACACTGCCAGGTACGGAGCTGTGGAGTTGCAGCCTTTGCGCTCCCCTTGTTTACAGTCTTAATGGAATTTAAACCCTCACCTTTCTCCCTTTTTAGTTTAGTCCCTGCGGCTGTTTCCAATTTTCCACTTTCCCTCCAGCTGCTTTTGGGGAGGGATGCTTTTCCCATATTCTCCCCTCCACCCCCCGCCCAGTCTCTGTCATCTCTCTGCTCGCAAAAACACCTCTCTTCCTGCTCCTTCTCGCTCCTCAAGTTGGCCCCTCCACGCCATGTACCTGCTGAATTCTGTGGTTCACATTGTGCAGATTGTTGTGTTAATCCTCCAATCAGTTTTCTAGGTGTGTAGGATGGTTTAGTGTTGGTCTGCCTGCATTTCATGGACACCAGGCACACAAAAAAATTCCATGCTGTTCCACCATCTTGGCTTCTCCTTCAGAGAACTTCTCCAATTTGTTTTACTCATATACTTTGACTTTTAATTTTTTTTTTAATATACATATTGTAGATTTAACTTTTTCTTCAAAAATCCCTATTGGATTTTATTCTGAAAATCACATATGTGTTTCTTAACTTCAACAGTGTTTACATTTTCTCTGAGGGTCTTTCTGCAAGCATCCTTTCTTGATTTGAGGATGCTTTGCCTTCTTGAGTATCTCTCATTTTGTTAATTAGAATTTTAATTCTAATCTCCTTCTTCCATTCAGCTACCTCTCCGTGCTATCGTTTTCTACTCATTACCTGCAGTTCTGGGCTTGATCAATTTTATTTACAGTGTAACTACTGGTAATGTTGAATATGAATGTAAACATTCAATATTCAACATTTGATAGTCAGAAAGACTCCTAAAGTTTAAGGATATGATTTTGTGAAGTCTAAAGAGCCCTAAAATGTCTTTAATTCCAAAATCTCCACCAAAAAGCTACAATTATATCAGTCTACAGACAGCTTAAAGTCAAGTGAAGAAAACTATAGACTCAAATGTACATTCCTGTTTCCAAATGCCATTTGCAACATTTTTATATAATTCTTTTTATTTATACTTTAATAATATCTATATTTATTTTTAAACCAAACTGCACACATACCTCTAAGATTGCTTGACTCTTGTTTTTTATTTATTCATACATATTTTACCTCGTCTATCTAAATCTTCTTTTGAGTACACAGTGAATGCTTCTTGCACTTCTCCATGCCTATGGTAGTTCTGTCTGGGCAATATTTCTAAGAACAGCAAAATGTAAACAGAAAATACCACACACATACAAAGTAAACATAGGTATTGTTTTTAATAGCTTGAATTACGCTGCTTTATTTTGCAAAGAATGAGCTATTCACTTGCTATAATTTCCATTTACCTATTAATGGTTTTATTTAAGCAGAATGTGATATTAATTAAAGCGTTTTGTTCACTTTCCATGTCACTTAAATATTTGTTCACAAATAGTTCAATGAAAATCTGGACCTTAACTTCTGCCCCAATTATCATATATTGAAAATATGCAAACTTCAGTTTAATAAAATTGCATAATAAAGTGCTGATCAAATATAATAATTCATGTTTAAGGAACAATTATTGATATATAATCGTCATAAGTATTTAATTGTTCTCATCTAAATTAGTTAAGCTGTTTTTTGACATGTTCATGAATAGGCAAATCTACTGTTAACTGAACATAGCATATTTTTTCTTGTTTTTTATTTACTAATTAGTAAAATAGAACACTTGTAAATGGTCTGATATTTTTAAACCATCTGTGGTCTATTATGAATGTTTAAACAAATGTAATAAATGCTTTGATTTAACTGCATTTCCCTTGATGCTTAATTTGAAAAGAGAAAGATGAGTTTTCTTGGAAATTTATTATTTCAGACAGTATCAGTAGTTATTTAGTAACAAAAATGATTCTGACTTTCTTACTGTAATATAGTATGTTCGGCATTTAGGGAATAAGTGTTCTTCATTATTTAGATTTACTTTAGCTCTTTAGTTTGTCTTCACATTTTATGAAGTTAAATGAAAACATTTACATGGTATTATTCTGTTCTGATTTATATTTGGCTACAATTAATACATGCATTTAAGGTGCATTCCATTCATTTTAAGACGAAGAATAGTTCTTGCAATATCCATTCATATAAACATCCTATGGGATTCAGAGAATCCTTTCCCTATTCCTAGTTTAGATTTTTATGGCAATAGATCTTGACAAGATAATGTTGATAATAAAATAGTAGAGGCATTTACATGTCTTAATTTCTTAATTTATAATATTACATAAGTAGGTATACTATATGAGGAGAATAAAACATAAATGTCTACTATACTTCATAAGAACACTTAACAAAATACATGCCTAAAACTCATTTTGTGGAACACCTGGGTGGCTCAGTCGGTTGCATGTCTGACTTAGGCTCAGGTCATGATCTCGCAGTTTGTGAGTTCAAGCCCCATGTCGGGCTCTGTGCTGACAACTCCAAGCCTGGAGCCTGCTTCAAATTCTCTCTGGCCCTTCCCCACTTGTGCTATGTTTCTCTCTCTCAAAAATAAATAAACATTAAAAAAATTAAAAAAAAACCCTCATTTTGCTAAAGAAAAATATAAATATTATGTAATAAAGCTCAATTAAATGTTTTAAATAACAATGTAGAGGACTTTATCTGTGAAGTTTAAAGAGCTTGGAGTGTTCAAGTAATTTAACAAGGAGGCTATTAGACTGAGGTGGCTCTGACACCTTGGTAGTCTCTGTAGCAAACTAAAACCTAAGCAACGGGTCAATGCACTCGAAGATGAGAAAATGAAACTTAAGAACAACCAAGTACATAAAGTCCTTGCTTTTTCACATCTTCTCTGTAAAAGCCTCTACCCTAACTCCTGTGAGTGGAATTGCACCTAACCAGTTTAGGTTTGGAGCTACCCAACTCAAATGAACATATACTTAAATAAATTCTTGAAAATTTGTAGCTCAGTTTATTTTATTTTAACAGAAGTCAATATCCCAATCTTACAACACATACACACACAAAAAAGGGCAAACTGAAATCGATGACTTTTTCTTGGGCTCATCGGATAACTCCAACCTCCAACAATGGTTAGAGAGAAACTGCTACCTTGAAATCTGAAAAGACAGTCACGTTAGAGACACAGTTGAGACATGTTGACCTGGAAAATAATCTCCTGAGGGGCATAAACCGATATAAACAATTGATAGGTGGTCATTTTGATGAATTACAGAAGCTGAGTGGGGACAACCAGAGGGTGAAAAATTCCTTGAGGAGGGGGCAGGTCACAGTTTGAGAAGGCTTTCCACCCTTTCATGGCTTTACCTCCAGAGAACCCATCAGGTTCTTGGAGAAGATTAAGAAAGATTCTCTATTGAATCTGGCAGGAGGAAGGGAAAGTAACAATTATGATATACACCCAGAACATTCTCTATTAAAAAACAACCTATTCTCCAATTAAAGGTAATTGCCAGAAACTTATCTAAGCTGAAGAAAGGGAGTTTCTCCCATGGCAAGCCCATTCAGTCCTTTCTCACCTAAGATTGGGGGAGATGAAAAACATAGTAAACAATGGTTAAAGATCAAAAAAACATGTTGAGAACATGAAACCAGAGAAATGAGTAAGTCTATAGAAGAAAAACTTGGCTATACCACTGGAAAAACACTGGTGAAGGTCACAGCCTGAAGATCAGATAGAAAAAAAACAGACCGAATTTCAATATTGTAAACTAGTTCCCTTTCTTCACGTCTTTTTACCACACTAAGAGTGTTCCAATATAAATTGAACATACCATGGACTCTGAGGAGGAGTACATAGGAATTTTAATTTTTTCTCCATTTTGAATCTCCTTTTTATCATTCTCCCTTTGTAGAGTTCATATTATTCAAATGTACATTGCAAGAATAATGTTATGATTTTATTTTATTTACCTTTTTGTTACCTTTTCAATCTTTTTTTCTTAAGATATTTTATTTTTTAAAGCAGTTTTAAGTTTACAACACAATGAGGCTATGCTTTCACACATAGGTAGCTTCCCTTATTATCAGTACCACTCAGAAATAGTACATCAATCAAAATGATGAATTTTTTTTTAAAAAGGATAAACCTACATTGAAATATGATAGTTAACCAAAGTTCCCAGTTTACCTTAGGGTTCACTCTGGGTGTGTACATTCTGTGGGTTGGGACAAATGTATGAAATATATCCATCATTCATTATAATAGTATACAGAGAACTTTGTGCAATACCTATGTGTTCATCTTCTTCTCCACCACCATCCCTGGCAACCACTGAACTTTTTAGTCTCCATAGCTTTGCTTTTTCCAGAATGTCACATAAGTTGGAATCATGTAGTATGTAGCCTATTCCAGTGGCATCTTTTACATGGTAATATGCACTTACGTTTCATGTTTTTTCGTGATTTGATAGCTCATTTCATTTTTACCTTTGATTAATATTGCATTGTCTGGATATGCCACAGCTTATTTATTCATTCACTTTCTGAAGGACATTTTGGTTGTTTCCAGTTTGGGCAATTATGAGTAAAATTGCCACAAGCATTGGTCTGTGGGGATTTGTGTAGACACAGTTTTTGACTCCTGTGAGTAAATACCAAGGAAGACTATTTCTAAACTGTATGTTTAATTTTGTCAGAAACCACCAAACTACCTGCAAGGTGGCTATATCATTTTCCAATTCCTCCAGCAATGAATGAGGATTCCTATCACCACATATTCTTGCCAACGTTTGGACTTGGCAGTGTTCTGCATTTTGGCCATTTTAATAGGTAAGTAGTGGTATCTCATTATTTTAATTTGCCTTTTCCTGATGACATATGATATCTAGTATTTTTTGTGTGATTATTTGCAGTCTGTGCATCTTATTTGATAAGGTGTCTGTTAAGGCCTGTGGCCCATTTTTAATCATGTTAGTATTTTTTTATTGTTGAGTTTTCAGAGTTCTCTGCATATTTTGGTTAACAGTTCTTTGTCAGATATATCTTTTGCAAATGTTTTCTTCCAATCTGTGGCCTTCCTCTCATTTTTGTGACACTGTCTTTTGCAGACCAGAAGTTTTTAATATTAATGAAGTCCAGGTTATCAATTATTTCTTTAATGGATCAAAATGTGTTTGGTACTATATCTAAACAGATATCACTAGGCCCAGGGACATGTAGATTTCCTCCCATGCTAATTTTTAGAAGTTTTACAGTTTTGTATTTTACATTTAGGTCTACGATCTATTTCGAGTTACTTGTGAGGATGGAAGACTTGTATCTAGGTTCAGTTTTTGGCTTGTGAATGTCCAGTTGTTCCCACACCATTTGTTAAAGAGATGATTTTCATCCATTGTATTGCCTTTGTTCCTTTGTCAAGATCAGCTGATAGTATTTATTCTATTCGATTCCATTGATCCATTTGTCTATTCTTTGGCCATTACCACATTTAAAAAAAAATTATTACTTTGGCTTTATAACTGGCTTTGAATTTGGGTAGCATCCAACTATGTTCTTTTTTAGTATTGTGTTGGCTTGAACTCATGACACTGAGATCAAGAGTCTCATCCTCCGTCAACTGAGCCAGCCAGGTGCCCCAAATTTTTCTTACGTTTTACATCTCTGTGATATAGTTTTCAAATTGCTTTTGTTTTATTGTTTTCCTTTTTTTCCCTAGTAATATTTCATGAACAGAATGTTTTCTCTGATTTCTTTTTGGTAGTAATACTGTTGTTTTCAAATTTTATATTTATATTTTCCCTGGTGTGTATCTTGAGTTTTAAAGTTTTCTTTTTTTTTAATTTTTAGTCAAAGGCATTCTTCAAATGTGTCTGAGGTTTTAATTTCTTTGCATTAGAGAGTGAAAAGGTGATTGGAAACTTCGTGTGCAGGAAATATGGTTGCCAGGGTATGTGCCTTACTGTGAGGATGATGTGGTTGGCCAAATACTGAGATCTGGTTGTCTTTTCTCTTGTGCTGACCACTTCCTCCAAGAGCAGAGAGGACTCTTTCAAACTCCTCAGACAGTAAAATCCTGGTTAATGCTGTTCTCGAAGACTACCAGAGGAAAAGCATTTGGTAAATAGTTTCTTTTAATCACTCTGGTTTTAAGTAGCATCTTCGTTTTCAGCCTGCCTGGAATGCAGATACTCTCTAAGTTCGTCCCAGAAAGCCATAATGAAGTCATGTAGAGGCAGGCGGAGTGAGTTTGGTGAGGTGATTTGGAAAGCCCTCTGGGCAAATAAATTTGGAGAAAGGATGAGGTGTCAAACGAATCCTTAGTCAGATTTTGTGCCATTCCTCCTGTTTTTTCACTTCAGCCAAGAAAACCACCTGAGAGAAACCTGATGCCTCATATTCCTAAGCTTTTGGAGGCTCAGCAGGGAGAATTTGCTAGCTACATGATTTTTCTCTGCAGACTGTTTCAATTCTCCATGATGGACTAAATTAGATGATATCCTTTCCAGATTCCAAACTTTTGCTGCTTCATATACAGTGTTGTAATCTTTGATCTTGTGGATATATCTTTTAATACTGCTTCGTGGTATTTTGATGGGGTTCAAATAGGAGACAGTAGTTAATATGAGTGTTTAATAGATTGAATTAAACAAAAAGCCTGTTTTCTCTCTCAAGTAAAATAAACTGCTTTCTTAAAGAGAAAACACTGTCTTCTGCAATGTATTTAACATCATTTATTTGCTCACTTTTCCTTGTGAGATTAGCTTGCAACTTTACTTAATACTTTCTCCATTTATCCTAGTGTTCTCTTGTCACCATCTTCATTTGCTTCCATCCTTCAAAATTCTCTGAAATGTAAAATAGATGTGAAGAGTAATATAATGCCGTCTCAATTGCTTATCAGGATAGCACGTTTGTTAAAAAACTATGGGCTTTAGAGTTATGTGACCTGAATCAGTGCCTGCAAACCTACCCATTCAGTATAGCTATCTTCAAGTTATTTGACCTCACCACAACTAAGCATTTTTTTCTTTTAATGTAACAAAAACATTTACCTACATTACAGTGACAAAGTATTAGAAATGTTATTTAGTATCCATTTGGTAATAAACATTCTGACAGCTTTCAAGCCCCTTCTCCCCACTTCTTCGACAAGTTGGTCAACTAACAAGAGAGCCAGTGAACTCCCTTCCTTAGCCCTGGTGTTATGTTCAGACCTCACAAACATCCAGCCAGTGCACAGGAACCTTTCTCCTTTTTCACTCCACAGCCATTGTAAAGTCCCAACCAACTCATTCTGCCTCCCTCCAGCCATTTCCAACCTGCACTCCTCAGAAAGCCTTATTATGTAAATAAATAAGAAGTCCATTCCTGCTCCCTGGGTGTATTTGTAATCATTAGTCTCAACCTCCAATTCAAATAAACTTTTGGAGTTAGTTTCTGCCTTTCTTGGGGCAGCAACAATAGTAATACATTATCTAGCTCATGCTTTTTGTTTCAACCAATATTTATGAAGTCCCTCTTCTCAACTTATGACCGATGATGCTGTAAGGTACAAGAAGAGAATAAACCCTAGCCTGTTGGAGCTTCCAGTGGAGTGAACACTTCAAAACATTGTTGTAAGATTTAAACAAGATTTAAGGTATTCAGCAGATTGCCTGAAGTGCTTTATTGTGTTTATGTAACATTTTTAATGATTTGTGCCATGCAAAGGATTACAATAACTTTATCTTTTGAACCTTTAGAATCAATGATTGTCTCATTGTTAACATGCTTAAACTATTTTTATGTAACCCCTTGTTCAATAGGAAAGAAAATCATTAAATGAATAGTTGGTCAAATCTTGATTTAAACCATCCTACATTTTACTTAAAGAAGTATAGTATTGGAGTGCCTTGGTAGCTCAGTTGTCTGAGCCTCTGACTTCGGCTCAGTCATGACCTCGCAGTTCCTGAGCTTGAGCCCCACATTGGGCTAACTGCTGTCAGTGCAGAGCCTGCTTCGGATCCTCTGTCTCCCTTTCTCTCTGCCCCTGCCCCGCTCGTGCTCTCTCTGAAAAATAAAATAAATTTAAAAAAAAGTATAGTATTCTGTGAGAGTACAACTAAATAAGGAAGTCAGCAAAGTTGAAAAATATACAAATATTTTGAAAAGATCAGCGTAACTATATATATGTAATTTAAATAAATCACTTTGGTTGCTGTAAGGAAAAAATAGAGTGAGACAAGGTGAAAACAGACCAGTTAGGGATTTCCTTTCCTCTCTCCTTTCCTCAGAATAAATTGGATTCTTAAAGCAAATGATTTAATGAAAGAAAGCTGGGGACTGAACATTAATAACCACTCCAGTAACAGGTGAGACAGTAAAAAGCGGTTAAGGATAGAAAAAGGAAACTGAAAGAAGCTCTCCATGTTGGTTGGTAGAGGAGTAGCTAATGATACAGATATCAAGATAATGAAGACAGAGAAAACCTACTAGTTGTTAACACAAGTGAGAGTATTCTATTCAACTAGACCTTAAATCTATCAATTTGTTAGTTTCTATAAGGAGACAAAAAGAGTGTTTTATTTGGAGTTTCCCACAAAACTGAGCCTAACACAAGGACTTGGTTCCAAGTATTTTATTTGGAAGGCAATTCCAGGCAATAATGGTAAAGGAATTGGGAAAGGGGATGGGTAAAGAGGAAAAGCTAATATAGGTTTCCATTTTCAAGGATGTTGTGGTCCACGTAAGCTTGTTTCCTCCAGGACCTCATGATAATTGGACAGAATTGCTCAAGTTCTTTGCTCAAGAAAGGGCAGACTGATACTGTGGAAAGAAATACAATCCAGGACACCAGCAATGTCTGCTCAGTTGCAGTAAGAAATATACTTGGAAACCCAGCCACACATAATCACTAAATACAAAAATAAAATTAATGAGAGAATAAAAAGTTCAGAAATTGACATAAATATGTACATGAACTTAATAATTTGTATGTTTCATCAAGTTATCATTTCAAAATGCAGAGATGGGTATATTCTTCAACAATATTTATCCCACATTTTATCCTGAGAAGTATTAAGCTTCTCCAAAAGTATAATTTCATAGCATGAATACTGTATGAGTTACCCACATTGAATACTGCCTTAATGCTTAATTGGTTATATACTTCCTTATATTCCCTTTTCTTCCTTTTAAAAAGTAAATATAAAATGTGTTCATATTTTATATATTTATCATACGAATTCCTTTTTATCATTCTTCTTTAATATATCTTTTTTGCCTAAGTCGAGAGCTTATAAGTAAAAATGTCTAAGATGAACAGTAAATTTTAATGGACGTAAAGAACTAGGTGTTCAGTGACAGAAACGTATTTTGTAATTTATGCTGTGGACTTATGGCAGCCTTAAAGCTTATGCTTTTTATACTTTAAATATTTATGCCTCTATAGCCAAGAAAAAGCTAAGGATGGAGTAAATGTATTTACTCAAGTTCACCAATAATAACAATAATAAATAATGGATGTAGTGAGCTGAGTATAAAACTTGTCCAAATGCATAAGACAATGGGTCAAGCATCTCTCTGTGACTTGCTGTTGTGTGGAAGCTAGTTTAAAGCTCAAGGTGTCATTTCTCATTTATTCTATTAGAATCCAAGGCTTTATATTTTTAGATAATAAATATTGCATGCTATGGTTTTATGCTTTAATTTGAAACACTCTCTCCTTAGCCATTGAGCAAAATTATACAAAGTCACAATTCGGTACTTTACACATTGTTTGGAAATTCTTTGTCGTAGTTTTCTTTATAATACTCAATTCATTAAAAATTATTAAATAGATAAAGTAGCAATTTATAATTATCTAATCTATAATATACACTCAGGGTGATCTGAACTACAAAATATGAACAATGAACAAATTATGTAGTATCACCAGACTTCTCTAGCTGCTTTTGATACCTCAGTATAGTTTTGAAGTCCCATAAAAATGACATTGTGATAAAAAAATATTCAAATATGTATTTTGTAGTTTTAACTATGGTCTTGTTCCATTTGTATGTTTAAAGTCATTTCATAGTCATCTATCACCATTGTGTAAGTAATGATATAGTATGAATCGATTTGTAATAATAGCTGTAAATCATTTAGTTCTGTAGCAATTTCACACTGACAAAGAGAAAAACACTTGGGTAGGCTGTTTGCCTCCGATACATAGAATGTAGTTGTATATGCTTGCATCTTTACACATTTTTTTCCCCTGCTGACCTAATAGAAATCTGTTAGTTAGTTAATCTTTTGTCAGTTATAATGTCACATTTTTCTTTCAGTCTTGTGTTATACGATTATAAATTTAGTCACAAAATATCAGATTGAATTCCTCCTTGGCACTGACACCGGGCTAATTTTCCTGTTGAGTTCAGGAAAGAGTTGAGCAAGAAGAGGCCAAAAATAAAAGGGTCTAACTCCTGTGAGATATCCATTCATTTTTTTTCTCCCCCAAAGGAAGGTCACAGTATGTTTGCACAATCTTCTCCCATCCAAATGAAAGACACTCTTCCAAAAATTGTTTTGTTTTGACACATAATAATAGAAATATAAATACTTAGTGATCATGTGCATTCACTATTGCTTTAGGTTAATTTCTGCTGCTTTTGGTCTCTACTTTTGTGGCTGTTGCATGTTACTTAGCCCCTTCTTTCCTTGAATTTTTCTTACATTAAGTGGACGAGAAATGGGAGTATCAATTTTCTCCAATGTGGTGATATCATTTATTATTAGCAAATTTGGAACCACACATGAATAAATCATTAGCAGAGACTTCACTGTTGCAAGACTTAGGTGCTGACATCATTTGCTTAACACTGATTTTTTTTTTCTTTCATAACATTTAAGAAAACTCTCTAACTCTAATACATAAAACTTTCTCCAGTTGAGAAGCTAATAATTCAAAACAGTGGCAAAAAGGCTCTTCTCACAGTTGATTTCAAATAGCCTTCCATTTTTCTTGTTGGAATTTCTAAGTAAGTAAAAATTCACCCAGTGTTCAATTTCTGCAATTTGAGTTACTGCAAATTCTTGGTTAACTCTCTTCAGAAGCAAAGAAGTCTTTGAATGCTACTTAATTGAAATTCAGTGTCCTTTACTTTATGCATTATTGTTAGTACATGTATAGTGTTTAGTTTTATCAAGCAATCTGTTAAAGTAAGACCTTCCTTTTCAATACAAATAGATCTTTTCAAAGAAGTTAAGACAATTTTCCTATTTCTTTATTGTAATAATGGATATTATTGCATTATTATAATGCATATATATATATATATATATGCATTATAATGCATCAATTGATGTTCAAATGATTTTTCTGCTTCAGACTGTTTATATGATGGATTTTTGGATACCTTTCCAAATGTTGAACTATCCTTGCATACTTAGAATAAATTCTACTTGGTGATGGCATTTAATACAATACATTTGTAGGTTTTTGTTTTTTAATTTTTTTTTAACGTTTATTTATTTTTGAGACAGAGAGAGACAGAGCATGAACAGGGGAGGGGCAGAGAGAGAGGGAGACACAGAATCTGAAACAGGCTCTAGGCTCTGAGCAGTCAGCACAGAGCCCCATGCGGGGCTCGAACTCATGGATCGTGAGATTATGATCTGAGCCGAAGTCGGACGCTTAACGGCCGGAGCCACCCAGGCGCCCCACTGTACATTTGTAGGTTTAATGTGCTAATATTTTTGTTGAGGAGCTTTGAGTTTAAGTTAATAGAAAATTTTAATTTTTAGTTTATTTAAAAAAAATCTTTGGTTTTGTGATACTGACCTCATATAATGTGTACTCATAATGTGAAATATTTCCTCCTCTCCTGTTTTCTGAAAGACAGTATAAAATTTGTATTAAACGTTTGAATGTTATAATTATCCAGTGATTGGTGATTTTAAATTATGAATTCAAATTAGAGACTTAAGATTATTCTATCTTAGTTGTCTTTTGATTGTTTATAGTGTTTGAATAATTTGTCCATATCTTCTAAATTATTGAGTGCAAAAATTTTTATAGCGTTATTATTCTTTTATAGGGACAGCATCTTATAGTGATATTCTTTCATTTTTGATATTGCTGATTTGTTTCTTATTTATTTTTATTTTTGACTATCTGCTAGAAGTTTATCAATTTTATGAATTATCTTTTTTGAATAGCCAACATTTTGTTTCATTAATTTTTTCTCTATTACTTAACTATTTTCAATTTCATTGATTTCTTGTTCTTTTCTCCTTCTTTGTATACTTTGGGTTCATTTTGCTTTAGCTTTTTAGTTTCTTGAGGTAGGAACTTTGTGTGAGAACTTTCTTTCTTCCTAATTATTTTGAGCTATAAATTTCCTCTCAGCACTACTTCAGAAACGTCTTTCATATTGTATATATTGTATATGTATTTTCTTTCAGTTCTATATTTTTTATTATATTTGTTATTTGAGATTTTCCTTTCATCTCTCTGATACTGGTTTCATGTTTGTCTTATGGTCAGAACATACTCTATAAATTTAATTATTTAAAATCTTTCAACATTCATTTTGTGAGCTATCATTTAGATCCTGTTGTTTGGGTTCAGGTTTTATGTTCCCGGTAATTCTCTGTCTAGCTGTTTTATCAGACACTGAGTGGCAGGCGATGAAGTCCTTAAAAAAATTGAAAATATTTTTATTATTTTTTTCCAACTCTATAGGTTTTGCTTCATGAATTTTGAGACTCTGTTGTTTATTGGGGCATACACATTTAAGATCATTATATTTTTCCAGGGGAAAAAAACCTTTTCTTATCATTATGAAATGTCCTACTTAATCTCTAGTTGTTTTCTTTACTGTGCTATCTGTCATACATTAACTTCACCTACTTTTATAATGTTTGCACAGTAAATCTTTCTTCATTCTTTTACATTCAACCCACCTATGTTATTGAATTTCATATAAGTTTTCTGTGAACAGTTTCTTGTCAGGTAATTTTTTTTAAAAAGTCTGCTCTGACAATATCTATCTTTTAATGGTGTATCTTGCTATTTATAATTTAACATTTAGGCAACCGTTGATATGTTAGAGCTTGATTCTGTCATTTTATTAGTAATTTTATGTTTACTTTAGCTCTCATTCTTCTGTCTCTTACTGCCTTCCTGTGAGTTACTTGAACATTTTTAGGACTACATCTTGATTTATTTATGGTGTTTTGGAGCACATATCCTTATACAGTTTTGTTAGTGATGCTCTGAGTATTAAAATACACATAGATAAATTACAGTCTACTGATATCAAGTATCCACCAGGTCAAAAGAAGTGTAGAACTTTGCTTCCTTTTCAGGGCCTTTACCTCTCCCACTTTTAAATATCCTATCTCTAGTAACATATAACATTTAAGTGTTTTGTAACTTAGTCATCAAATATGATTTCTAAAATTTATGAGGTAAAAGTTGGCCTTTAAAAAAAATAATGTTTATTCATTTTTGAGAGAGAGAGAGAGAGAGAGAGCACGAGCAGGGAAGGGGCAGAGAGAGGGAGACACAGAATCTGAAACAGGCTCCAGGCTCTGAGTTGTCAGCACAGAGCCCGACGCAGGGCTCGAACTCACAAACCGTGAGATCATGGCCTGAGCCGAAGTTGGCAATTAACTCACTGAGCCACCTAGGTGCCCTACGTTGGCCTTTTTTATGTACTCATATTTCTGTTCTTTCTATTGCTTTTTCTTCCTTTTGATGTTTCAAGATCATTTTATCATTTCCTCTATGTTTGAAGAATTTCATTTTGTCCCTCTTTTAGAGAATGTCCATTAGAAATAAATTTCTTTAGTGTTCCTTTGAACAAGGAAATCTTTAGTTTCTCTTCATTCTAGAAAAAACAAAAACAGTTTCGCTAGCTATAGAACTTGCAGTAGCCAGTCAGCATTTGAAAATACCAAACTACTTCCTCCTGGTCTCCCTGGTTTCAGAGGAGAAATCACTTGTTCTCAGATTGCAGTTCCCCTGTATGCAATGTCATTTCTCTCTGATTGGTCTTAAGGTTTCCTCTTGGTCCTAGTTAAATAAGATGTATTTTGGCATGGATTTCTTTAAGTTGAGTTTGCTTGAGGTTTTCTTAGCTTTTTTAATCTATCAATTTATATATTCCACCAAATGTGGAGCTTACTGACATTATTTCTTGGAATACTCTTTCAGAACCATTTATTTCTTTCTGGGACTTCAATGATACAAATATTGAATCATCTGTTATTATCCCACAGATCCTTTACACTCTGTTAATATTTTTTAAAATTTATTTTCTCTTTGATTTTTAAATTGGGTGAGTTCTGGGGATGCCTGAGTGGCTCAGTTGGTTAAGCATCTGACTCTTGTTTTCAGCTCAGGTCATGATATCACCATTTGTGAGGTCAAGCCCTGTGTCAGGCTCTGCACTGCTAGCACAGGGCCTGCTCAGGATTCTCTGTGTGTCTCTCTCTCTGCCCCTCCCTTACTCAATTTCTCAAAAATAAATAAATAAACAAAAAGAATTGGGTGAATTCTTTGGTTCTGTCTTCAGTTTTATTGATTCTGTCCCAGGTCATCTCCACTCTATTATTGAGCCCATCCATTGTTTTTTGTTTGTTTGTTTTGTTTATTTGTTTGTTTGTTTTGATTTGGTATTTTATGTGTAAATTCTAGGATTACCAATTGGTTCTCTACTTTAACTTTTTCATTTTTTTCTTCCAAGTTTTTATTTAAATTCCAACTAGTTTACATACAGTGTAATATTATTTTCAGGTATGGGTTTTAGTAATTTATCACTTACATATAACACCCAGTGCTTGTAACAAGTGCCCTCCTTAATACCCATCACCCATTTAACTCATCCCCCCACCCACCTCCCCTCCAACAACCTTCAGTTTGTTCTCTATAGTTAAGAGTCTGTTTCTCTGTTTACCTTTATCTCTCTTTTCCACCCCTTATGTTCATGTTTTGTTTCTTATATTCCATATGAGTGAAATCATATGATATTTGTCTTTCTCTGACTTACTTATAATCTCTAGTTCCATCCATGTCATTGCAAATGGCAAGATTTCATTCTTTTTTTATTATATATATATATATACACACACACACACACACACACACACACACCACAACTTCTTTATCCATTCATCACTTGATGGACATTTGGGTTCTTTCCATAATTTGCTATTGTTGATAATGCTGCTATAAACATTGGGGTGCATGTATCCCTTCAAATCAGTCCCACCATATGCTTGGTGAACATGGATGTAAAAATTCTCAACAAAGCACTAGAAAATAGAATACAACAGTATATTAAAAGAATCATTCACTATGATCAAATGGAATTTATTCCTGGGTTGCAAGCATGGTTCAATATTTGAAAATCAATGTGATACACTACATTTATTTTAACTTCTGTTTATTTGATAAAAATGTCTCTTTAATTTTTTGGAAAATAATTTATAATCTCTTATTAAAATATTTTAACTTGTTTAAAATCCTTGCCATATAATCCCAATGTCTGATTTGTCTTAATGTTGGCTTCAACGGATTGTCTTTTACCATTGAACTTATAATTTCCCTTATTCTTGCTATATTCACTTATATTTGTAGTCTGGTCATTTTAGTCAGGCTTCATTGGACATTTTGGCACTGACTGAAGGAGCATAAGCTATTTTCCCTGACTGGCTCAATTAGAAGAGAAACCTATTCTATAGTCTGTAAAATTGAATAGCAATAACCACGCCTGCCACTGATTGTGATGGAATCTCCTTTTGCAATGTCCCCTGGCCACCAGTTTCTTTCTCCATAGAGGAAAGGAGTGTTAGACAAAGAGATTTCATGGGCTTGACATTTGTTATGGTGTAATTCTTCTTGCCTGTCCCCCTATGCCAGCCTGTGTGTTTTGATTGAATAGAGTAGTCTCAAATGTAGCAGGAAAGGTAAACATTTCAACTGTTCATTTTTTGTTAGCTGTGCTCTCTATTAATACCCCTGCTAGTGGGATCAGCTGGTATTGTCAGTGAGACTCACATTTGATCTGGGGGCAGGGGCTGTCTTAAGTTACTAGATTTGGGGTTACAAAATTCAAGCCTGGTGGCCTTATTGTATTGGGTGAGAGAGTAAGACAATTTGTTCTCTTGTCCCTCTAGTTATATTGTCCTGAACCAATTTGCTTTCTTCTTTCCACCTTTCAGAGTTCTTCTTTTGTGTGTATTCCATTATTTCTATGGTTTGTAGTTAGGTACAGCAGATAGGAGCAAGGAGTCTATAACATCATGTCTGGCCCAGAAGTCCTGGTACCTTTTGAAAGTATAAATCCCGGGAGACTTCCCCTATAGATTTAGATTCACTATTCTATGTGGAATGCTGTAGGAGAATCTGTATTTTTGACAAATGCTAAAGTTAAAGGGAAAATGATGAAGTTAATAAATAAAATGTTGGTTTATGTTATTGTGTTTGATAGAAGAAAGAAAAATACAGAACTGTACAAAAATACAGAAAAATACAGTCAGTGTTTGAGCAAGCTATGTAGCAGGGGATACTGGTTCCAGTAATGGTTCCTGCTTGTCAGTCATACAAGGAGCATCAAGGCTGTGTAATTTTTGTCTATTCACTTATTCAAGCAGTAGCTTATCTAACAATCATCATGGGCCATTCACTATTCTAGACAATGGAGATACAACCACTAACAGAACAAAGGCCTTGCCTATAAGAAGTTTATTTACATTTCTCTGACCATTATTCTACCACAAAGCAGGGCTTAAAACAACATATTTATCTCCCAGTGTTCTGGAAGCTAAAAGAATGAAATCAAGAGGTCAGCGGAGGCTCCTGGTGAGAATCTGTTCCATGACTTTCTCTTAGCTCCTTGTGTTGCCAGCTGTCCTGGTATCCCTTGGCTTGTAGACATCACCGCAATCTCTGTCATGGTGTTGTCCCTGTGCCTCCGTCTCCATCCCTTCTCTTATAAGGATAGCAGTCATATTGGATTGGGCCCACTCTGATGACTTTATTTTAACTTGATTATATATGTGAAGAGCCTAATTTCAAATAAGGTCAAACTCACACTTACCAGAAGTTACGATGTCAACATATCTTTTTGAGGAACACAATTTAACCCATAACAAAGAAATCTTACTTATAAAGGAACATAGATAGTAATTACAGTAGAATTCTGAAGAATCATGCAGGCAAGGAGAAAGTAGATTGATAGACTTAAAATACGGCAGAGGAATAAAACACCACCAACATTTAATTCCACATGTAGCCAGATTATCTTTCAAGACAATTATAAATAAATATTTTCTCAAACAAATTAAAACTGAGGGAACTTTTACTACAGACTTACCTGTATCTATATAAAGGAAGGGAGTAGGAGAAAAAATAAAGACAGGAAAAGAAGGTAAAATGGAATCATATGAAAATTCTCAATTAAAACCAGAAAATGCAAAAAAAAAAAAAAGTATGAGGAAAAACAGAACAAATGCAATGAATACAAACAAAATTTTAAAAATGTGGTAGGAATGAACCCAAATCTATAACATTTTATGTGAAAAATATAAAAATACAAATGAAAGGACAAAAATTATCAGCATGGACTAAAAAATAGACAAGATCTAATTATTTTTTCTATAAAAACCCACTTAAAAGACTCAGATGAGTTAAAAACAAAGAAGGAAAAATATATATGACGATAACACTATATCAAAACTAATTTCAGACAGGGGTGCCTTGGTGGCTCAGTCGGTTAGGTGTCCAACTTCAGCTCAGGTCATGATCTCACGGTTCATGGGTTTGGGCCCTGCGTGGGACTCTGTGCTGACAGCTCAGAGCCTGGAGCCTGCTTTGGATTCTGTGTCTCATCCTCTGTCTGCCCCTCCCCCACTTGTGCTCTTCTCTCTTTGTCTCTCAAAAATAAATAAATGTAAAAAAAAATTAAAATTAATTTCAGAAAAGCCAACTTCAGAATGAGGGAGACTAGTAAAGGAGTAGCATTTTATAATAATAAAAGGGTCAATTACCCAAGAAGACATAAAAATCCTAACACCTATGTTTACCTAACAATAATCAATATACGTGACCTAACATATGACAGAACTGAGAATAGGAATAAATGAATCCACTGTTATTTATAAAGTTAAGACCCTTCTTTCAGTAACTGATAGATCAAACAGGCAGAAAAATCAGTAAGGCTATAGTTGCCCTGAACAGCACTAAGAATAAATTCTGTTTAATTGGCATTTGTAGACTACTTCATCCAACAACAGCAGAGCACATTCATTTCAGCATACGTGGAACATTCACTAGACAGAACACATTCAGAGCCATAAATTACTCTTTAACAAATTTCAAAAAGAGAAATCATACAGGGGCACTTGTGTGGCTCAGTTGGTTAAGTACTCGACTCTTCATTTCAGCTCAGGTCATGATCTCACAGTTGTGAGATTGAACCCCACATACGGCTCTGTGCTGAGCATGGAGCCTGCTTAAGATTCCTCTCCCTCTAGCCAAAGCATAAGAGACTGTTAAAAACTGAGAACAAACTGAGGGTTGATGGGGGGTGGGAGGGAGGGGTGGGTGGGTGATGGGTATTGAGGAGGGCACCTTTTGGGATGAGCACTGGGTGTTGTATGGAAACCAATTTGACAGTAAATTTCATATATTAAAAAAATAAATAAATGAATAAAAAAAAAAAAGATTCCTCTCCCTCTGCCTCTGCACCTCCCCCACTAGCGTTTGTGCACACTCTCTCTCAAAAAAGAGAGAGAGAAATCATACAAATTACATCCTCATACCAATAATGGAATTTGATGACAAATATGTAGTTGTAAAATCTCCATATATTTAAATTAAATAATACCTGGATCAAAGAAAGCTTAAGAGAAATTTAAAAATACCTTGAACTAAATTAAATTGAGAATACAACACACTACAATTTGTGGGATTAAGTAAAAGCAAGAAAAATTAGAGTAAGTAAAAGTATTCTTTTTTATATTTTTATTTAATTTCATTTTTAATTTTATTAATTATTTTTAGGTATACAACATAGTAATTCAATATGCCTATATGTTATGCTATGCAATGCTATGCTCACTACAAATATAGCTACCATATGTCACCATCTCATGCTATTACAATAGCATTGACTGCATTCTCTATGCTGTGCCTATTATTTTCATGACTTATATATTCCATAACTGAAAGCCTGTATCTCCAACTCATCTTCACCCATTTTGTCCATCACCCACCATCTGGCAACCATAAGTTTGTTCTCTGTATTTATAGGTCTGATTCTGCTTTTGTTGCTGTGGTTTATTAATTGTATTTTTTTTTAATTTTGCTTTTAGATTCCATATAAGTGAAATCATATGGTATTTTATCTTTTTTTGTCTGACTTATTTTACTTATCACAATGCCCTTTAGGTCAAACGTTTTGTCACAAATGGCAAGATCTCATCCTTAAGTATTTTTTAAAGCACATGTCTAGTAAAGGAAGTATATTTGAAACAGTCCAATAATTTTTAAAACCAAGCAACTAGAGAAAAACGTAATTTAAAAATTGGGAAAAATGTCTAAATACCACCCCCCAAAAGCACATATTATTGGGGAAAAAAACATATGCAAAAATTTCATTTGTTTGTTGCACATTAAAACAAAATGAGAGGGGTGCCTGGGTGGCTCAGTCAGTTATGCGTCTGACTTTAGCCCAGGTCATGGCCTCACAGTTCATGATTTTGAACCCCACATGGGGCTCTCTGCTGTCAGTACAGAGTTCACTTTGGATCCTCTGACCTCTGATCCTCTCTCTGCCCCTCCCCTACTCACACTCTCTTTCTCCTTCAAAAATAAATAAACATTAATAAAACAAAATGAGATATCACTGAAACGTTTTTGAATCACTAAAATAAAATAAAAAATACTGGCAGTATTGATGGTGAGGATGTAGATAAATTCATTACTGGAGGGAATGCAAAATAGTGCAAAATTTCTAACTTTGTAAGAAATTTTCAAACTTTCTTCTAAAGTTAAACCTAGTTTTATCATAAGATCTAACATTCATACTCACAGGTGTCTACCCAACTAAGTTGAAAACTATGCCTACACAAAAAACACAGGAAATATAAATATTCATACATAGATTTATAGCAGTGTTATTCATAAACCACCAAAAACTGGAAATAGCCAAGATCTCCTTTCATATGTGAATGGGTAAAGAAACAGTAGCACAACTATGCAATGGGATACCATTTAGCAATTAGAGAGAAAGAGCTATCAAGCAAACAATTACATTGAGTCTTTAATGTATATTGCTAAGTAAAAGATGCTGGTCTGTTAAGACAACATTACTTATGATTTTATTTATATGATATTCTGGAAGATCAAAATTATAGAAAGTGTAATACAATCAGTGCTTGCTAGGGGTTGGGGACAGCGGATTTGAATAAATGAAGCACCAGGAATCTTTAAGGCATTGAAAGTATTCTATGTTGCTGTGTATGATTCTTTAATGTTGAATATATGATGCCTAGCTATGGTAAAACCCATAACACTCCAAACACAAAGAGAGAACCTTAATAAATATAAATTAAAGAAAAAAATCATTGAGGAATCTGGGATGGTACAGCCACTTTGTAAAGACAGTTTGGAAGTTTCTTACAAAACTAACCAATGAAATAAAATATGTTTGATGAAAACAACAACAACAATGTCAGCAACAACTAACCATACTCTTACCATAAGGTCCAGCAGTTGTACTCCTTGATATTTACTTAAATTGATGAACTAAACCTATGCCCACACAAAAATCTGAACAGTTGTTCATACCAGCTTTATTTATGTTGTTAAAACTTGGAAGCAACCAAGGTATCCTTCCCTAAGTGAATAAATGAGCAAACTGTCATATCCAAATAATGGAATATTATTCAGTGCTGAAGAAATGAGCATGAAACTGAGAAAATATATGGAGGAACATTAAAATGCATATTACTAAGTGAATGAAGCCAATCTGAAAGGGTACGTCCTATGTGATTCCAACTATATGACATTGTAGAAAGAGCAAAACCATGGAGATGGTAAAAAGATCAGTGGTTGTGAAGATTTGGTGGGAAAGACAGACAAATATGCATGCACATAGGAATTTTAGGGAAGTAAAACTATTCTGTATGCTACTATAATGGTGAATATATGCCATCATGCATTTGCCAAACACATAGAATGTACAAGAACCCTATTGTAAACTATGGACTTTTGGGTGATAATGATGTCAATGCAGGTTCACCCACTGAAACAAATGTGTAATTCTGATACCAAATATTGACAGTGAGTGTACATGTTTATGTGTGCAGGTAGATAGTATATGCAAACTGCAATTTCCTTAATTTTTTTCTTTGACCTTAAAAATGCTCTAGAAAAAGTCTCTTTAAAAAAGTTCATTGGAGTATGCCATATGAAAGGCAGTGTGTGTCCAAAAAAATTTTAACTTTACTATAAATACATAAAATAATCCCCTGAAAGGGGTGGATAAAGAAATTTTGGAAATGAGTGGAATCTGAAAGACTAAATGCAAAAAGAACTCACAAGCATTGCACCATAGCTAATAAACTTTGACCCCCTGGGTACAGGTTAATAATCCTGATGCTGCTATATGTACATGGTGCAGTTAAACAAGTAAGTAAAAAAGATGGCAGATGGTGGAAGCCAGATTTCTTATTCTTGGAGTGAGAGTTGATAGATAAGCAAAAAGCGTAGTTTAGGATTATCTATGTGGTAATGGATTAGTGGAATTGGAGACCTCAACCTGAATGCATGTTTAGCTTCATATAGACACACTGGTCACATTTAGAAATCTTTATAGACACGTAGATATACATTGGTTGATAACGCACATATCTTCTTTCTCTCTCAGGTGAGGGAGCCTAGAAGCAACAACACCCAGTAGCAAGGAGCACACCCGTCACCCAGATCTTGATATCTAATACATTTTTCAATAGAAGGAGCCAGTTGATACTATACTCCCTTGTTATGTTGTGATGAAAACAGCACTTTCTCTCTGGTTTCCCATTAAACATACATTCTCCAATCTAATCGTGAGAAAAACCATAAACAAATCCTAGTTGAGGGATTTGCTACAAAATACCTAACCAGTACCTCTCAAAACTAATAAGGGCATCAAAAACAAAGAAATGCCAAACTTGTCACCACCAAGAGTTGCCTAAATAGAAAGGATAAGTAAATATATTTTGGATGGGATCCCAAAACAGAAAAAGGACTGTTAGCAAATAAAATCAGAACAAATTATAGGCTTTAGTTAATACAAATGTCAGAATAAGAGTTAATTATATCATAATAACATAAGATGTTAATCCTAGGGAAACTGGGTAAGGGATACATGGGAACTCTGTACTATTCTCAAAATTTTCTAAATATATATAAATGTTCTGAAAATTTTATATGAACTTATTTTTATGGAGAATGAATTAGAGCACAGATGGAGAGGAGACAAAATTTAAAAAGCTGTTGTAATAATCCATGGACCAGGTGTTGGTGGTTTCTCCTAGAAAAATGCCAATAAAGATGGAAAATGGCAAACATCCTCCAGAAATATTTAGGAATTAGAGAAAAAGTGAGTAATTATTGATTTGGGTATAAAGGTATAGTGTCAAGGAGTTAAGATTTTGGTGACTGAATGAATAAGAGTGGCATTTATGTTTAAGTGGAGTTTGATGAATCTTGAAAAATGATTTAAAAAAATGCATTCAAACAGTTGCCTTAACATTAGGCAAGTTAAAACAAACAACAGATTAATGTACTTGGCGAAGGTCTTTGGTTTTATAGTGTGTTTATAGTAGATTTACCTCTGTCATGAACACATATTCAAATGATAAGTAATTCTTCAAAACTGTTTTCCTTCATGGAGATGGTTAGCATATTTTAAAATCGTTTCCCCATCCCAATTTGCATACATGGTTTCAGTGTTTTAAAATTTTAGGTAAAGATAAATAAAAAATTCAAATGGGAATCAAAATTATTTTACTAAGTCTTAGAGACTCTGAGTATTCTTTCTTGATTTTATATGAGATAATAATAATAAATGATTGAAATGTTAAGTGCATTCTAACTTCTCTCAAGTATAATGTTACATGTAGAAAACCAGAGAGGGAGCTACAACTGACACTTACCTTTGACCCGCTGGGTACAGGTTAATAATTCTGATGCTGCTATATGTACATGGTGCAGTTAAACAAGTAAGTACCATTATATAAGGTAATGGCACATGCTCCCTCCTACAGATTTAATAAATTAAGTGGATGCTATATTTTAATTTTATACACTGATCTAGTTTAAGAAAAAAAATGTCTTGGGACGCCTGGGTGGCTCAGTCAATTAAGTGTATGACTCTTGATTTACTATCAGGTCATGATCTCACAGTTCATGGGATCGGGCCCCCTTCCCACACCTCCAGTTGGGCTTTTCACTGACAGTGCAGAGCCTGCTTGGGGAGTCTCTCTCTCTCTCTCCCTCCCTCTCTCTCTGCCTCTCTCCTGCTGACTCTCTCTCTCAAAAATAAATAAAGAAATTAAAAAAAAAGAGAAAATATGTCTTGAGTAATATTAGATTTCATAGACATAAGGCACATTTTCTGACCCAAACAAAAGCATCAAAACCAAACAGAAAACAATTTTATTATAAAATGACTAACTCAATTAATCGTTTGAATCTCAGCAATTCCTCCAAATTAGTTTTTGTCACAATAGACATATCTGGCACACAACGAGTAAAAATGTGCTAATGCTATGATGGAAAAAAATAAAACCTTCCTTCAACTAAAAAAAGAAAATGTTATGAAGCTGATAATATCATTAAAGCCATGGCTCTCATTTCCTAACTTTTAAAGTCATTTTTGTTAACACTTTTAGTGAAATGGATACATCAACAGTGCCACATAGATCATTTATATGTCATGATCCTTTGACAATAGCTGGATTTGCAGATGTGTTTCTTGATAACACTACATTTTCACTTTAGGGAGTGATAAGCTCCCTCTTACAAAGCTGATGTCAGCAAACTTGACTACTTTGATCTTCATAAGGTTATGCTTTGAAAATTAATGGGACAGCTACATATAAAATCAAATCAATTTACTATTTTCTATAGTGGGACAAGAATGAATTATCCAATATAAAGTGTGGATTGCTATAAAGCCTGCAATCTCATCTCACTATTCTTATGTTTTTTTAATAAACTGCTCATGCTTTTTTCTTGTAGTTTATGACATCAAAGGGACTCTTCTGTAAAATTACAGCAATAAATTTCACCTTATGCTGGACAGATTTTATTTCTTTTCTCTCTGTCATCCTGTTTTGCAAATAATCAAGACATGACAAAATTGATTAAAGATTTATCTTGCCTTCATGAAATACAATAACTGCCTTACTTAGTTAAAAAATGGCAATGTAAAGGCAGAGCTAAGTTTAGACTAAGTTGCTACTATTTAACACCGTTCAAAGAGGTGAGCAATATCCAGGTAAACCAAAATAGTTGCCTTTATTATCACTGAATATTTAATTCCTTGTAGTCCAAGATAAAGTGGATTTCTTTATTACCACTGGCATTTGGCAAAAGTTGTTAATCAGTTATAAAAAAAAATGCATTGTTTACTACCATCTGCTGTCACATCTGTTTTACAAATGCATGGTTCCAAAGAGATTATATATAGGCTGAATATAGAACAGATACTTCTAGATATATTTTTAAATGCTAAAGAATTTTTTTTCAAATTATCCAACATCTTAATCTTTAGGATTTTTGTCAGAACACCAAAAAGCATTAAAGTTTTTACAAATTCTTTTTTTTTTTACCTTTTTCCTCCAAGAACATTGACATCTAATCCTTTTTATGATTCATGACACAATTGATTTTTTCTAAAAACTTTCTTTTTCATTCTTAATCTTTTACCTAAAATTATAAAGAGAATATAAAAATCTGTATATACATATATATTTTTAATTTTTCTCTACTCCTCCCCTATAACAATAATTATTTATCCTGCAAGATTTCCATTGTCATCCCAACTGTTCACCACATACAGATACTGCCCATTTCCTACTCTTTCCACTACCTACATATCCTTTGCCTGGTAGGCCCATTTCTTTGCAAATTCCTGCCTTGTTTTATATATTGTAAAACTCACACGACAGGGAGACTTGATAACACACACCTACTCATTGATTGCCCAGCACAGCTTCTGAGGCTTGGTCTATGTGTGTGCAATAGACACCAGTTTTATTTTTTTAACCTTCCCTCTTTTGCTTGATATTACTTTTAACCAACCCTCTACGTATCGTGAGGCTAAGATACAGTCATCAGTGTGTAATTCATTCTGCCATGAAAGAGCAGGATATTGAAAGCTATGCAGTAAGACAAGCTCTTACTATGAACACTATTATTAAGGAAACCAACGTTAAAATTGGCACACTGATTTTGTAAATGAGGTCATCTTCCTCAGGATTTAAGGGAGGCCCACCCACTTCTGAGATATCTAATGCTACCCGCATCTCTTAGGTAACTGATACTTCCATAGGTAATCCATAAAGTTGGCCTACAAAATATGGGATCATGAGGCCCCAGATTTTTTTCCAGTGTTCTCACACAATTCCTTATCCCAAACATTCCTGACCAGCCCATATCCCTGCTAAAGATGAGTACTTTGTCACTCGAATTTATCCAAGCATTCCCTCATAGCCTAAACTTCTCTACGTGTCCCCCTTACCCTTTTTCCTTTTTGCCTTCTATGAGGACACTGCTTTGGGACTACCAAATATTGGCTATTTCCCCCTGGCTACCTACCCTAGGTCCTAGAGTTTGGCTATGGGCTTCTACTCATTATTTTCACAACACTTACAGAAGTAAAAAGATAACTCAGGTTACAGTTGTATAGGTTTAGAATGTTAATAAGATGTAGAAATGAATAATTGTGTGTTTGTTAATACTGTACAAAACTTGTGGTGGAATAATTCAAATTTATCAAACACTAAATCACCCTTAGCGAGAAGTTTTACATATAAATTTAAGTATAAAAAGAAACAGAGTTCTAAGACTATCTGTGAAAATCCTTTGCAATGTTTATGTCCACAAAGTCTGCTGAATGAGAAATTTACATGCCCTCTGTTTGGATCCTTCTATGGCTTCAAGGATTGTTATGGAAAATATTCAGTAATACAGTATAGTAAAGTTTTTTCCATTGGTAATAAAAATATTTAAATGACCCTGATGCTTCAACAAAAATGCCATAGAATTTAAAACTGAGTTTTTGAAAGATCTTCAAATTAACAACCAATTTAAAGTTTGTAGTTCTCTTGAAGGTTTTAGTAGCGCACAATTCTTTTTATTTTAGTTTTTTCAATGTTTACTTATTTTTCAGAGAGAGACAGAGCAGGGTGAGCAAGGAAGGGGCAGAGAGAGATGGAGACACAGAATCGGAAGCAGGCTTCAGGCTCTGGGCTGTCAGCACAGAGCATGATGCGCTGGGCTCAAACCCACGAACTGCGAGATCATGACCAGAGCCGAAGTTGGACACTTAACCGACTGAGCCACCCAGGCATCACAGTAGCGCACAATTCTTATAAAATGCAAAATGTGATTTGAAAAATCAGATAAGATTTATGTATCTGTAAAGCTCATTACAGAAATAGGCTCACAGTTCCATTAAGCAGCAACACCTGCTTTTTTTTTTTTTTTTTCAGTTCTAGTTTGCTTGAGAGTAAATTTAATCTATTGAGCAACTAATCCAGTAGCATATATTTGGTATGAAATATACAGGAAAACCAATTATGGAAAATATTGACTCTGAAGTATACTTATCTCTTAAAGCTTTGTTTTTCATTCTGAAACAAATGTGTTCTTGGTACAATGTGTATCAAAAAACATATTGCATGATGATTTTATTTAAAAAAATTATAGTTATCTGTTCTCATTTTTATTTTGAAACTTTTTAAAAAATAAAATAATGGGTTTTTTTTAAAGAATATTGACAGGACTGTACACTACTTTAGAAAGGGAGAGAGGGGTGCCTGGGTGGCTCAGTCAGTTAGGTGTCCAACTCTTGATTTTGGCTCAGGTCATGATCTCAAGGTTGGTGAGTTTGAGCCCCGCATCAGGATCTGTGCTAACAGCACAGAGCTTGCTTGGGATTCTCTCTCCACTTCTTTCACTGCCCTTCCCCAACTCATGTTCTCTCTCTCTCTCTCTCTCCAAAATAAATAAATAAACTCTAAAAAAATAAAAATAAGGTAATAAAGCAATTTGCATTTCTGGATAGGTCTTGAATAATATTATGCATTTTTATGCAAATAAAAATGGGCAGGTATAACTGTTTTTAAACATAGCTCACTCTGTATAGGAGCCTGAGTCCTTAGAAAATTATATATAACTGACAGAATTTTAAGAATTAAATGACACATTTTATTTGTGTGGCTTAGAATATATTTAGTGCCTAAAAATCCTCTTTGGCTTCATACTCTGCCCCCCAGCCCCAAGAAGGCTGCAGTTTTGTCCCTGCTACTCTGCTGTGTTGGTGGGGGTCCTCCCCCTGAGCCCCCATCCCCACCAGGCTTCTGCAGGACAGAGTAGAGGTCCAAGCGGCTTTGGGCACATGACTGAAAACAAGGCAATGGCTCCTTCTTTTGAAATGGAGCAGGCAGCCCTAATGATGTCTGAATTACCTTTCAGCTTCATTCTTCCCTTTCCAAGAAGAGCACAGCACATTTGTAACTGAACAGTATTATTGTCCTGTGCTGTGAAATCCAAATAGGCTGACAGCCTTCCTTCATTCCTTCTGATCTCTTTTCTATTCAGTTCAAACTGGCAGTGTTCTTACTGATTAAGGTGCTGATCAAGTTCCTGGTTCACATCCACACTGATCTACTTATCACGTGGTGGTTTGGCCAGACTCCTAATGTTTTCTTCTGAACATGATTTCTCATTTTTTTGGAATACGGATAGGTTGGGAATTTCCAAATTTAAGTGCTAGTTTCCTTTGGCTTAATAATTCTGTCTTCAATTTACTTCTTCTCACACTTTACTGTAAACAGGCAGGAGGAACCAAGCTGCTCCTTCAATACTTTGCTTTAGACATTTTTTTAGCTGATATATCCAATTTCATTGCTAACAGATTTTACCTTTTATAAAACACTAGAACATGGACACCATTCAGCCAAGTTCTTTGCCACTTTGTACCAAGCATTGCCTGTCTTCTAGTTTTCAATAGCATGTTCCTCATTTTCTTAGTAGAATCTCCTGTGACGTCCATGTTGCTACCTGCATTCTGTTCATGATTATGTACCCTCTAGGAAGATGAAAGGGTTCTCTAGACCTCTCCTTTCAAATTCCCTTCATGGCAATATTGGCTTTCTCTAGCATACTGTTCAATGCTCTCCCAGCCTCTACCTATTATTCAGCTCCAAGATTTTGGGATATTTGTTACAGCATCAGTCCACTTCTCAGTACCAATCTCTGTCTTAGTCTAGGCTGTTATAATGCATTACCATAAAGTGGCTTAAACAGCTAACAGTTATTTCTCACAGTTCTGGAGGCTGGAAGTCTAAGATCAAGGTACCAGCAGACTTGGTGTCTGGTGAAAGCCTACTTCCTGCTGCAAACTGAGAATTCTTTCTTTTTTTTTTATTTTTTTTAATGTTTATTTATTTTTGAGACAGAGAGAGACAGAGCTTGAGTGGGGGGAGGGTCAGAGAGAGAGAGGGAGACACAGAATCTGAAACAGGCTCCAGGCTCCGAGCTGACAGCACAGGGCCCGACGCGGGGCTTGAACCCACGGACTGTGAGATCATGACCTGAGCCGAAGTCGGATGCTTAACCAACTAAGCCACCCAGGCGGCCCGAGAATTCTCTTTCTATCCTCACAGAGAGGCTAGCTCTCTGGCTGGCCTCTTCTTATATGAGCACTAATTTCATTTATGAGGGCTCTACTCTCATAACAAATATTTCCCAAATGTCCACCTCCAAATACTATAATATTGGGGATTAGATCTTAACGCATTAATGTTAAGACATTCATATGTTTCTGACATAAACATTTAGTCCATAACAATTCCCAAATATGTCACCCACACATCAATATATGCTTTGGTTATGTTCTATGTGTTACTTATTCTGGAACCATATTAAAGGAATAGATTTTCTATTTCATATGTGAAACCAAGGAAAAAGTACATGGTGAAACCAAAGGAAAGCACTTAGTTTCTACTGTGATATAGCACAGTTCAATTTTCCTTACTTTTTTTGGCTAAAGCAAGTGAATGGTCATGCTTCTCTCATTAGGGTGTGAAAGTAAACCCTCCCTCAGTGTAGCATTTCAAGTCACCATTGGTGGGGTGTGGTAATCTTTTCCCAGAAACAACAGAAAATAGGTTTGGGGTGAATTGACATATTTTTCTGATAACTGAATCTTCCTATCCAAAGTTCTGGTACTTTTTTAACATTTTTTTCAAGTCTATTTTGTGTACTTTTGGAGGTTTTCTTATATATGTTGTAAAAGAAAAATTGTTACATTTAATGTCTAGATAGTTGATCATTTTTATTGTTATGTAAAATAGAACTTTTTTCTTATTATGTTTTTAATTCGAACTCAATTTTTAATTGAGTTTTCTTATTTACTCTTTAATGAACATGTATTTTTTAAAGACTCCAGCCTGGGAGATGATATAAACTAAAATGTACAAATTAAGAAAGTATCTCTGTTATTCAACAGCATATAAGAGATAAAACATTCAGGTAGTGACATTTCTGATGAAATTAATACAGTAGGTGACAAATATGTAAAATGGGTTGATTTCTAATATGATGGATTTAGGTCTGTTGCCACATTGAACAATTAATTTAACTGACCTGAGTAGGTTTACGTTACGTGGCTCCTTACTTTCTAAATATCTCTCCTGAGCCAGAAAATCTTATGCAATAATATAAACAAGCATGTGAAAGAAAAATCTTCCCTGTGCAATGCCATGTTGCTTAATCTAGGTTTTCCGAATAGGCGATATAGACAAAGTAGGTAGAACACAGGTGACGTGATTAATTTGATTGGCATGGTCACTGAAGTTTAAAGCAAAATGTTGTATTTTCAATTTTCTGAAATAAGCTAAGATTTTAATCATTTTAGAAGATGGATGCTCCAAAGCAACAGCGCTTGAGTTCTACTCCCAAAATGACACAGTTTCATTTTTCTAGTGTGTACGTGCATGAAAAAAATTATTATTATGTTTTTTAATGTTTATTTATTTTTGAGAGACAGACACAGAGAGTGAGCGGGGGAAGGGCAGAGAGAGAGACAAACACACACATAGAATCAGAAGCAGGCTTCAGGCTCTGAGCTGTCACCACAGAGCCCGATGCGGGGATCAAACCCACAGTCTGTGAGATCATGACCTGAGTGGAAGTCAGACGCTTAACTGACAGAGCCGCCCAGGTGGCCCTGGAGCAAAATGATTACTATTTAAAATTTAAATATATAGGTTTAGGGGTGTTTGGGTGGCTTCCTTGGTTGAGCGTCCGACTTCGGCTCAGTTCATTATTTTGCTGTTTGTGGATTCAAACCCCACCTGGGGGCTCTGTGCTGACAGCTCAAGCCTGGAGCCTGTGTAGGCTTCTGTGTCTCCCTCTGTCTCTGCCCCTCCCCGGCTTGCACCCTGTCTCTCTCTCTCTCTCAACAATAAATGAACAATAAAATTTGTTTTTAATATATAGGTTTGCTTAAAATGATGGAAACCCTTAGAATTTGATTTTAGTTTAATACTTGAAGGCCAGAGAAACTTCAGTCCTATAGAAATATTCTGACAACAGTAACTACTATGAAGTTAATTATTGTGTCAAATATTTTTTAACTACTTTATGTATCATATTATTTAATATTTAACAAGCTCTTACGAAGTAGCGGTTATTAGTTTATGTTGTAGACCAGAAATCTGAGGTTTAGAGAGTTTATGTAATTGACCCAGCAACGATAAGCTAGAACACAGGGCTTGAACTCTGGTCTATACTTTCCAAAGTATGAACACTAAATATTATCTCATGGTTCAGGAAAAAAGAATCTATTATGTGTATCTTATGTGTTTGATAATTTGGAAGATGAGGAAACTGGAAGTTTGGAAGCTGGCTAGGAGGAGATGATAATAGTTGAGGGATCATCTGCTAATAGCCTGAATTAGAAATCTTCAGTGAGATACTGGTTGACACTTTAAAACCAAGTAAATTTCTGTGTGACAAACAATGTCGAACACATTGTATTTTAGTATTACTGTTGTAAACAGATGCCAAACAGAAAATAAATAAGCAAAATCATATTTTAGGGTTAGGAAATTAGTTGGAAAGTTATGAAAAACATTGAAAACACCAATATGAAATTATAAACATCATGTTAACAAATTTTCAAGTGATTTTATTTTTCTTTTAATTCTGTTTTTTAAGTAATCTCTGTGCCCAACATGGGGTTTGAACTCACAACCCCAAGATCAAGAGTTGCATGTTCTACTGACTGAGCCAGCCAGGTACCCATCAAGTGATTTCAATGAGGTATTGACATTCAGAAAATGAACTAAGTGATATAAATTATAGGAAAAATATGTACTTTAATTTTTTTTTTTTTTTTTGGTTAGTAAATGCCAATAAGGGAAACTTTGTAAATGGAGTTGATAGGTTTATATTCTATAATTATTCAAATAAATCACTCATTTTCCAACTGTGGCCTTCCCATTTTGCTTTTAAATCATTTCTAACTTGTATACATACTTCTGACTTTACTGGGTTTATTATTGTAAAATACGTAAATAAAAACCTAATCCTACATTTCAACAAAAGTAAGCAAATTGTTAAAAGAGTCCATTGTATAATTTTGCGTTTAAAATAGGCAATAGGGGCACTTGGGTGGCTCAGTCAGTTGAGCTTCCGACTTCGGCTCAGGTCTTGATCTCTTGGTCAGTGAGTTCGAGCCCTGCGTCAGGCTCTGTGCTGAAGCTCAGAGCCTGGAACCTGCTTTGGGTTCTGTCTCTCTCTCTCTGCCCCTCCCCAGCTCATGTTCTGTTCTGTCTCTCAAAAATGAATAAACGTTAAAAAAATTTTTAAATAATAAAATAATGGCAATAATGGGGCGCCTGACTGGCTCAGTTGGCTAAGGATCCGATTTTGGCTCAGGTCATGATCTCAAGGCTCCAGGTTCCAGACCCGCATTGGGCTCTGTGCTGATAGCTCAGAGCCTGGAGCCTGCTTCAGATTCTGTGTCTCCTTCTCTCTCTGCCCCTCCTCCGCTCACATACTATCTCTCTCTCTCTCTCTCTCTCTCTCTCTCTCTCTCTCTCTCTTAAAGATAAAAATTAAAAAAAATTAAAAATAAAATAAAATAAAATAAAATAATAGCAATAAGATTTTGAATTAAAAAACATAAAATAACAGACTTGAAGTAAAAAACTATTCAAGGAGCGCAAATATTAATATTTTGTGCAATATTGTACAGAAGACACTGATTAGCATATTAAAATATAACTATTTAGAAATGAATAGAGTGATTAATATATAATATAGCCAATGTTATCACCATTAAGAACAACATTAAAATAGGACAAGAGTAATAGAAATTAAGAAAAAGTTGATGGCCATATTGGGTATATACATGAGTTGTTTTTTTAATTTACATTTTTTCCAACCAAGTTTTATGTTTGTTTCTAGTGTTTCATGTGACAGTTCTTTTGTTCAGCAATAATTTACATTGAAACTTATTTACATTGATATTCTCTTTGTATATACCATTCTAGATGCAGGTACTGAAGATACAAGAATTAATAAAATAGAAAAGTGAATTCTGCTCATAGAGCTCTTTCATTTTATTGCTATCATTATGATCCTATCTTTATGAGTGAGTCTCATGCATTTATTATATACACAGATAAAATTTTATCTTAATTCTTCATTTAAAAAATAAAAATTCCCTCCATTTCATTATGATTTCTCTTGTTAGTTAATAATTTTTGACACTAAATGGGAAATAGCTGAAAAACAAATTCTTTCTATGCTCTCACAACCATCCTCTGAACACTGAGAAAGACCATACATCGCATCAACTATAATGTTGCATGTATGTTAGGTTAAGTGGCATTTATTTCCTTTATTTGATTACAAAAAGAGTCTATAAGATTTGACTACTGATGGCTAAGTGAGAAGGAAGAATGGATGGCAATAGTGTCAGTCTTCAATGACTCTTCACTATCAAACCATTCATATAAATTATTGCTATAATCTTTGCAATCTTTTTCAAAGAGATTATGTATAAAGGTAATTATAATGTAGAATTAATGCCTTCCTTTAAAACAACACTTAGCTGTGATGGGCTGCCATCTTTTAAAAAAAATTTTTTTAACGTTTATTTATTATTGAGAGACAGACACAGAGCATGAGCAGGGGAGGGGTAGAGAGAGAGGGAGACATAGAATCTGAAGTAGGCTCCAGGCTCTGAACTCTCAGCACAGAGCCTGACGCCCGGCTCAAACTCACGAACTGCGAGATCGTGACCTGAGTCAAAGTCAGTCGCTTAACCAACTGAGCCACCCAGGTGCCCCTAGGCTTCATCTTTTGAATACTTCTCCGGTTACTTAGTGAATGTAAAATTTAGTCACAAAACACTTAAATAAAGAGTTTGCAACATAACAGCCCCAACCTTGACTGAGGTACTTATTGTTTTTCTAGGAAGAAAGAATTTTACTTCAAGGGACTTAGGCCAAGGCTGTTACAATTAAAAGAATAATTTATTTCTCATGTACTTTTTTCCTTCCTAGGACCCAGGGGAAAATAAGGAAATGTTTATTATCATTTACTACTTGAAAGATAATTTAGTACCAGTAAACAAAAATCAAATATACTTTTCCAGATCCTGATGACCAGTTGATATTTAGCCACACATTTTAATTAAATGGAACATAGTTAATAATTGCCAGCAAAATATCATAACAATGTTTGGCATGAAAATTTTCATGCAGAGGGTAAAAACCTACTTTATATTTTTCTTGTCCTTCATAATTAAAGAATAACAGAAAATTTTAAGAAATACCTTCGAAAACAACATATTTTGTTTTTAAGTTTGAAAGTCTTATTAACAATAGGGCAAGGGGAACCTGGGTGACTGAGTAGATTAAGGGTCCAACTTTGGCTCAGGTCATGATCTTGCGGTTCATGAGTTCTAGCCCTACACCAGACTCTGTGCTGACAGCTCAGAGCTTGGAGCCTGCATCAGATTCTGTGTCTCCCTCTCTCTCTGCCCCTCCCCTGTTGGTGCTCTGTCTCTCTCTCTCAAAAATAAAGATTAAAAAAAAAATAGGGCAAATTTTTTTAGCCTATTCTAGAGAAAAGGGTATTTCATAAGTTGATAGCTAATATCAAAACCAATTAGTGAAAAAAGACTATACAATAAGAGATGCTTTTATTTTTATTAATATTTTATTCAAAATGTTTCAGGCATGAAGAATACTAGATTTAAAAAAAAAGCTGTACGGATGCATCACAGAAAGAAAGGGAATGACAACAAAAATCCTCCTTATCTATACATAAATAATGGCCAAGCTGTTGTATCCTACTGTTCCTGATAAAAGAACAAGTCATTTGTGTACATATTTTCTGACAGAATGGGGACGTTCATGTTATCCCTGATTAGTTGAATAATGTCCCGTGGCATTTTCTCCATTGATGCAACTTAGCAATGACAGCCCCATTTGCTGTTCATTCTGACCTTCCTTTTTTCTTCTTACTACACCCCTCTCCTCTAACAGACTTAAAGTGATCAGTGTGTTCCAAGCTCTAAAAATAAAATGCAGCTTTTTTTTCTGGCTTACAATACAAAAATGAGGACATTCTCATTAACATTCCCACCTACATTTTGCTTTTAAAGTGTGTGCTTTTCTAAAAAAGTAAAAATAAAAAGACTGTGCTTTTCTAAAAAAATGTCATTAATTCTTATCAAAATTGTCCATATAGGTAAGGTTTTAGTTTGGATAAAATTTAATTTATATGTATTGTCTTTTTGATAATAGCCATTAAAAAAAGTTTTTAACATTTATTTATTTTTGAGAGAGAGTCAGACCTAGAGCTGGGAAGGGGCAGAGAGAGAGGGAAACACAGGATCTGAAGCAGGCTCCAGGCTCCAGGCTCCAAGCTGTCAGCACAGAGCCCAACATGGGGCTTGAACTCACAAACTGTGACATCATGACCTGAGCTGAATTTGGACACTCAACCGACTGAGCCATACAGGCACCCCTGATGATAGTCATTGTGACAGATGTAAGTAATATGTCATTGTGGTTTTATTTTATTTTTATTTATTTAATTAATTAATTGAGAGAGAGAGAGCAAGCTGGGGAGGGGCAGAGAGAGGACAGACAAATCCCAAGCAGGCTCCGTGCTGTCAGTGCAGAGCCTAACAGCAGGGCCTGACATGGGGCTGGGACTCACAAGCTGAGATCGAAACCTTAGCCCAAACCAAGAGTCAGCCTCTTAGGGCTCTTAACCCACTGAGCCACCCAGGCACCTATGTCACTGTGGTTTTGATTTGCATTTCCCTGATGATTAGTGATGTTGAGCCTCTATTCAATATGCCTGTTGGCCATCTATGTGTATTCTTTTGAAAAATATCTATTTGTATCCTCTGCTCATTTTTTTTTAAATTGGATTGTTTGTTTTCTATTGAGTTGTATGAATTCTTTATATATTTTGGATATTAACCCTTAACAAATACATGATTAGTAAATATCTTCTCCCACTCAGTAGTTTGTCTTTTCATTTTGATGATGGTTTCTTTCTGTTGACGAAGATAATGGAAATGACATGACTGCCAGGTGCCCCTGGGTGATAGAGGCTCCTCACCCCCTCTCCTGTCTTTGAAATGTGGGTTCTGGTTGGCTTTCTTTCCTGCTCCCAGAGGCTGCTTCAAGGACAAAGATGCTGCGTGGTATATGAGACTGAGCTCAATTAAAGCCTCTATATAAACTTTTAAGATTTGATAATTGTATAAAGGTATCCATTCCTCTTACTGCTGCTCAAGACAAACCTTATATATTAGCTCTCTTTGTTTATTAAAACTACCAACTACCAATCTGGAGTGACCTGCCTTTAAGATCTCTCCCTGCCTTTCCTTATATGGGGGCCCATTTCAGATTACTCCCTCGGAGCTCTGGAGAGGGATGCAAACCAACAACATTGCTGTGCAGTTTAATTTGATGTAACCACATTTCCTTATTTTTGCTTTTGTTTTCCTTGCCTTTGGAGTGAGATCTGCAAAAATGTTGCCAGTATTTTGTCTCAAGGTTTTAAATGTATTACCCCATTCTGTATTTGCTTGCATGGTTTCTGAGTTGCAGTTGGTTGTGATTCTTACCTTTTGTTCCTGTATAGGTAAGGATTTTCCCCATCCTGTTGCCTTTTCAGGATGTTTTCTTTATTTAATTTCTGTAGTTTTAAAATAATATGCCTAGATGTCATTTTTTGACGTCTATCTTGCTTAGTGTTCACTGAGCTTCCTGGATATATGGTGTGGTGTCTGGCATTAATTTGGGGGTAATTCTCAGTCATTAGTGTTTCAAATGTTTCTTCTGTTCCTTTCACTCTTCTTCTGATATTCCCATTACATGTATGTTACACTTTTACAGTTGTCCCACAGTCCTTAGATATCCTGTTCAATGTTTTTAATCTTTGTTCTTTGGAGCTTTGTAGCTTCCTTTTGCAGCTTTGGAAGTTTCTGTCGAGATGTCCTCAGTGTCAGGCACTCTTTCCTCAAGTGTGTACACTCAACTAATCAGGCTATCAAAAGCATTCTTCATTTCTGTTATAGTGATCTTTGTAGAACTTCCTTTTTTTTCCTTCTGATTTCCAAGTCCCTGCTTAAAATGTCTACCTGTTTTTGCATTTTGTCTATCCATTAGACCCTTGGCATATTAATTATACCTGTTTAAAATTTTTGGTTTGATAATTCCAGTACTCCTATCATGTCTGTTCTGGTGCATGCTCTGTATTCAAATTGTGTTTTTTGCTTTTTATTAGGAATGGGATTTGGGGTTTTTTTTGATCACCAGAATAATGATGTACCAAGTAAAAAAACTGCCGTATGTAGTATTTTAGTAATATGAGGTAAGGTGTCCGGGGATAGACAATGCATTCTATAGTCCTATGACTAGGTCTCAATCTTTTAGTGAGTATTCCTCTACACTGTGAACTTCGTAAGTTTTCTCAGTCTTTTTTTTCTCCCTTCCCCTAGATGGCTAGAGTGGGCTGGACTTGGTTACTTTAATTCTCCCAGGTGGAAAGCTAGAGCTGACTTAAGTTGAGTATTTCACTTCCCCTAGGTCAATTAGGCTCTGATAATATCCCATAAAGTTAGATTCTGTTTAAGAATTTTTTCTGAAGGCAGGCCTGTTTACAGAAAAAAAAGAGTGCCCTGACATATTTCCTAGCATTCCTTCCCCCCTCTCCCTGTAGGAAGCAGGAGGGAATTTTTCTTATATATATACTGTGAGATCTTGTAAGTCTCCTGGAGGTAAATCTCTCAATATTGTAGGGGCCCCCTATGACTGGCTACCCATGGAATGTTTAACTTTCAGACTCACCTGCCATAAGCCTCCAACAGTTTGTCATTATATTTCAGGTTTCCTACCCTTACGCTGGTTTCTGTGGTTTCTGCTTGTGAGTCTCTGCTCCAGCAAACCATGGCTCCCTGTTTTCACCTATTTGATCAGTCTTGAGGACAGTGGTTTGCCTGCCCTGTGTCCTCATTTCTTTTACAGACCTAAGACAGTTGTTGATTTTTCATTGTTAAGCTTTTTAGTTATTAGGACAGAAAAAGTTCAAAAACAGACAAATCTAACACTGATGGGAACTTGAACAATTTGGGGGTAGGAAATGGTATGGTCCAGCCTTCTGAGATGCAGATGATTTTATATCTTGAGCTATAGGATGCTTATAAGAGTATTTTCACTCTTTGAAACTGCACTGAATGCACTCTAATAATTCACCTAATTTTCTGTAGATATGTTATGCTTCAATAGTTTACTTAATAAATTCACGAGAGAAAACTAAATCAGAATTTAGATAAAATAACTTAATATAAATTTAGTAGTAATCAGATACGTTTATAGACTGGTGAGCTAAAGAGTCAACTTAGTAAATTGGAAAAAAAAAAAGAGTATCTCAGGAACTCCAAAAGAAGGAGAAAGTGATGTTAAAGACAAAGGCAGGATAATAGGGTAGTTCTGTTTTTAGCCTTTTGAGGAACCTCCATACTGTTTTCCACTGTGGCTGCACCAGTTTGCATCCCCACCAAATGTGTAAGAGGGATCCCCTTTCTCCACATTCTTGTCAACACCTGTTGCTTCTTGTTTTGTTGATTTTATCCATTCTGACAGGTGTGAGACGATTATCTCGTTGTAGCTTTGATTTGTAGTTCCTTGATGATCAGTAATGGTGAGCATCTTTTCATGTGTCTATTGGCCATCTGGGTATCTTCTTCGGAAAAATATCTATTCATGTCTTCTGCCCATTTTTAATTGAATTATTCATTTTTTGGGGTGTTGGGTTTTATAAGTTGTGTATTTTAGATACCTTTTATCTGGTATGTCATTTGCTAATATCTTCTCCCATTCCATAGGTTGCCTTTAGTTTTGTTGATTGTTTCTTTGCTGTGCAGAAACTTTTTATTTTGATGAAGTCCCAACAGTTTATTTTTGCTTTAGTTTCCCTTGCCTCAGAGACATAACTACAAAGAAGTTGGCTATGGTCGATGTCAAAAAGATTACTGCCTGTGTTCTCCTCTAGGATTTTTATGGTTTTAGGTCGCACATTTAGGTCTTTAACCCTATGATCCAGCAATTGAACTACTAGGTATTTCCCAAAGAATACAAAAATACTCAAAGGGCACATACACCCAATGTTTATGGCAGCATTATCTGCAATGCCAAATTATGGAAAAAGCTCAAGTATCATCAATTGATGAATGGATAAGGATGTGAGGATGTGGTATATATATATATATATATATATATACACACACACACACACACACACACACACACATATGTATGTGTATATATATACACATACATATAGATATGTATGTGTATATATATACACATACATATATATACACAATGAGATATTATTCAGCCATAAAAAAAATGAAATCTTGACATTTCCAATGACATTTATGGAATGAGAAAGTATTATGCTAAGCAAAATAAGTCAGTCGGGGAAAGAAAAATGCCATATGAATTCACTCATGTGGAATTTAAGAAAGAAAACAAATGAGCAATGGGGAGGTAAAGGAGAGAAAGAGAGAGGCAAACCAAGAAACAGACTCTTAACTATAGAGAACAAAGTGATAGTTATCAGAAGGGAATTGGGTGGGGGATGGGTTAAACAGGTGATGGGGCTTAAAGACTGCACTTGTGATGAGCACTGGGTTTGTGTGGAAGTGTTGTATTACCATAGAGTACACCTGAAAGTAATATTACACTATATGTTAACTGGAATTTGAATACACTTTTGAAAAAAGGCAAAAAACAGAAACAAAAGAAAGCAGGAATAAATAAAATAGAGGAGAGAAAAAGTGAAGAAATCTAATAAAACCAAATTTAGAATCTTTGAAAAGTTTAGTAATATAGACATGACCTTGGCACAGCCAATAAGAAAAAAAGGAAATAAATACATGGTATAATTTTCACTATCGTGTAATAGAAAAATACAGTATATGATGGCTGGGAAGAATGGCTAAAAGTGAGTAAACCCAAACAACCAAAAAAATTAAATTTTTCAGAACGCTACAAATATAAGTGAAATTACAAATTAAAGGTAGATCATAAATGTGAAAAACAATAAAAAAGTAGAAGAATATTTTGTGACATAGTTGTGCAAAAGGGCCTCACAAATAATACTTTATGAGTATAAGTGATGGAATAAAAATGAAGGGTTTAATTATAACAGTGATTTTGCTCACTGTAGGGCACAGTGATAAATTTTATGAACATAAGACAGACTGTGAAAATAATTGCACTGTATGAAAATGACAAGAGATCAATGTCTAAATGTATGAAATAATTGAGTGACTTAAAGACAACGTAATGGAATATAATACACAAAGGACTTAAAAAGTTTACAACAAAAGAAAACAAGCTAAATATATGAAGTCATGCTTAAACTAATCAGAAAATGTGGGAATAAGATACTATTTATGATGCTGAAAGACAGAAGAAGAAACAATCTATGCTAGTTGAGAGCATAGAGCACAAATGACTTTCATAAAGCAGTTTCTAAAGATGCATTTCAGAGTGAAGGAAGATAATTTCAAGCTTAAGAGGCAAGAACAAATGCAGAAAAACATTACATAGCATGCATATATGTCTATTTAAATGAAACACTATCTAAAATGATAACAGTAGGTTTGTCTAATTTAGATGCTTAAAAGGAAAAACTAAGTTCTCAAAGAAATAAGTATGTGAGGGGGAGTGATAAAAATTAATGTGTTCTAAGGTCACTTTATTACTTATTAGAAGAATCAAGGTATCATCATCTCTCTTTACATTTGTTATTTGTAAAATTCCTGGCAAAATTTCAAGTTTCACAGTACAAAAAGAAGAGTATAGAGCATAAATTTCAAACTAGAAATTGAAAAATTTAAATAACGAAGAAATCAACCTCCAAACTGAAACTGTAACTCATCATAAAAAAGGAAATAGGCAAATAGTGCACAAACTAGACAATGGAAAAATTAGAATGATGGAAACCAGTATAAATATGTTTTACTGTGATTATACATGGGCTAAATGCAGGAATGCATTAAAGTAAAGACAATTGTTGCTAATTAGGGGGAAAAATGCGGCTCTATTCTGGCTAGTATATATATCCACACCTAAAGGTAAAAATCATGAAAAGTTGAAATTAAAAAGATTTAAGAATATTTTAGTCAAATATTAATAAAAAACAAGGCTTATATGGCTATGTAAATATAAATATTTGCTTCTATAGACAAAATGTTAATAATAAAGTTATTAGGTAAGAGAAAAATAATTTAGGGAAGATGGAGCAGTATAAACTCATATGTTTATAAAATAATAATACATCACTTGTATGTAATAAGATTTAAGTTATTAAGAAAAATTGATGTGGAGAGCAGTTCGTCATCATCTGATATGTATAAACAAATGCCTAATGGATCAGCTATCCCTCACAGAGTAACTCAAAGTCTGGAGGGGCAGGGGGATGGGTTAAATGGGTAATAGGTATTAAGGAGGACACTTATGATGACCACTGAGTGTTGTATATAAATGATGAGTCACTAGATTCTACAACTGAAACTAATATTACACCCTATGTTAACTAATTGGAATTTAAATAAAAACCTGAAAGAAAAAAAAAAGTCTGAGTTGAATACAAAAACAATTAGAACTACCTTGAAGGTTTGGAGTGTGAACCAAAGTTGACAATTTCTGGAATGCTATCTAAGAAGGATGGATGAAGAATGACTGCTAATGGGTACAAGGAAGTTATTTGGGAGATGATGAAAATACCCTAAAGTTAGATGGAGGTGTTGATTATACAATTCTGTCAGTATCCTGGAAACTGCTAAATTATGTATTTTGAAAAGGTGGACATTATGGTTGAGAATTCTATCTCAATAAGCTGTTATGCATATATAAAAATAAAATTTCAAGACAAAATCATCATGGGGAGAATTTCTATTTTTCTTTGATTTTCAGCCTGAAATTAGGTCTCAGCCACAGCCCTGTATGGAAGAGATAAGATTCTGATATTGCACAGATTCTGTTCTGGCCTAAGAACAAAAGAAGGAATTTAGGTAACGATGGCCTCTGGGAATTGAGTAAGTTTAGGAAAGGAAAGCCATCAATGTTGAGCCCACAATCTGCTTTGTAAACTCTGCTCAAGCTTCTAATTGACCCTTGAAACATGCAAGCATGGAACACACTGAAATGAGCCTACGAAGGGGTTGGGGGGATAACAGAAAACACAGAAAAAAATGAGATTCAAGCCAAAATGTCAACCAAGAATTAAGGAGAAATAAAGACATTTTCAGATGAAAGGAAATCAAGAGAATTCATCTCCAGCAGATGTGCAGTATAAGAAATGCTGAGGACATTCTTCAAATGAAGGGAAATTGTGTCAGAGGCAAAATTAAATCTCCAGGAATGAATGAACAGCATCAGAAATAGCATGTATCGTGGTAGAGATAAAAGATATTTTTTCTCCTCTAAGTTCCACTAATATGCACATGTCCTTTCAAAGCAAATTTAATAGTATACTATATATGGATCTAATGCATATGATCTAGGTAGCATAAAGCACAGTGAGATTGGAATATGGATCTATACAGTGGCAAGGTACCTTTATTTCACAGAAAGTAGAATAACTTAATGAAGCGTATTATGCAAAGTTAAGGATATATTTTGTAATACTTAAAGCAAACAATAATAATAAGCACCAAATAGGCATAAGTATAAAAAACTAAAAAGGAACTCTGAAATAACAAAAAAGGCAGGAAAGGAGGAATAGAAGCAAAAACTAAGGGGGATTAACAAAGGAAATTAAACAAAAATAGTAGATGTAAATATAGCCATAGTAACAATTTCATTTAATGTTAGTGAAATGAAAATTGTTAGAATGGACAAAAAATTAAGTTCTATCTATGTTCTATGTATGATGAATCCCTTTTAAATATAAAGAAACATGATTTGAAAACAAATTGAAGGAAAATTCTATACCATACAAACCAAAAGAATAAGAAAGATGGAATGGCTACCTTAATATCAGATGAAATAAACTTCCAACACAAAAAGTAGTTTCTGAGATAAAGGGAACAGTGTTTATAATGATAAAATGAACAGTATATTTTCTGACCTCAAATATTATTGTAAAACTATTTTATAAATCAAAACAGAATGGTATTGACATAAAGGTAAGGAAATCAGTAAGCTAGAATAGAGAACCCTGGAATAGATTCTCACATTTACAATCATTTGATTTTTAACAAGGGCACCGAATCAATCCATTGAAGAAAGGAACACCTTTTCAACAACTGTGATGGCGTAATGGGGTACCCACAGAGGAAAAAAAATACAAAAAATAAATAAAATAAAAATTTGACCATACTTCAAACTATACACAAAACATAATTTTGAGAATACTTATTTATTTTGAGAGAGGAAGAGAGAGAGAGAGCAAGCTCTAGTGGGAAAGGGGCAGAGAGAGAGGGATAGAGAGAATCCTAAGTAAGCTCTGCACTGTCAGCACAGAGCTTGACAGGGGGTCTGATCCCATGAACCATGACTTCATGACCTGAGCTGAAATCAAGAGTCTGAAGCTTAACTGACTAAGCCACCCAGGCACCCTGAGATTAATTTAATTGTAAATTAGTCACAATGCTTTCAAAGTAAAAGATAAGATATGATCTTTATGATTAGGAGATGTATAAAGTTTTTCTAGAGAACTTATGGAAGTAATCATTCATATATTTACATATAATCTATCTATATGTATAATAGATTGTATCAAAGTATTAATACCTTTATATATAGATTATATAGATATATAAATGTTTATTTATGAGAGAGAGAGAGAGAGAGAGAGCAAGCAGGGGAGGGGCAGAGAGAGAGGGAGACCCAGAATCTGATACAAGCTCCAGGCTGGGAACTGTCAGCAGAGAGCCCAACGCGGGGCTCCAACTCATGGACAGGGAGATCAGACTTGAGCTGAAGTCTCACGCTTACCAACTGAGCCACCCAGGTGCCCCTAGGCAATGTATCTTAAGATCATAATGAAATGCCACCTCACATCCACCAGAATTACTAACGTGGTAAAGATGTAAAACAACTGGATATTTCATAGATTATTGGTGGGTGTGTAGAAATTACCACCTCTTTAGGAAAAATTTTAACTTCTTATAAAACTGAGCATAAACATTTAAACATTTCTTGTGAAATCCACACTTTGATCCAGCAGTTCCACTCTTGCGTAGTTACCCAAGAAAATGGAAAATGTATTCCATAGATTTCTACAGAAGCTTTCTTTTAATATCCAAATCCTGGAAACAACTTTGGTATCCAACAATAGAAGATTGAAGTATGTTTACACAAAATACACAGCAAACTGAAAGACTCTCAAAATCTTATGCTGACTGAGATAAGCTTTTTGCATAGAGCAATACTGTGTGTTTCCATTTATATGGAGTTCCTAAAATTGATGCATGTTTAACAAATGTGTATAGCTAAATGTTTATGACAAATCTAGGGTGTGACTTTATATGTGCTCACTATAAAATTCTTTCAACTTTAGTAAATGCTTGAATATTTTCATAATAATAATTTCTTTTTTTTACATGGTGCCAGGGTTTATTTGCTTCTCCTCTAACAGAGTGAAAGATCCCACTGAGTTATTTTATTATTATTATTTTTTTAAATATGAAATTTATTGTCAAATTGGTTTCCATACAATATCTAGTGCTCATCCCAACAGGTGCCCTCCTCAATACTCATCACCCACCCCCTCTCCCTCCCAACCCCCATCAACCCTCAGTTTGTTCTCAGTTTTTAATAAGAATCTTATAATTTGATAGAAAAAGAAACAAGACAGAAATTTCTATCCTCATATGTCACACAGGAATTGCCAAAGAAATAAAACAGTATGTTTTTAGTTCTCATCATTGTTTGTTTGTTTTGTTTTGTTTTGTTTTTAATCCATAAGCAGCAACATTTAACATTGACAAGTTGAGTTGATATTTTCTTTACTTGGCTTATAAGAAACTATGTGCTCTCTCTCTTTTTTTTTTTCTTGGTATTATTTTACTGAGAACTACTTAATTTTCTTTGCTCAATCATTTCATGGTTTTTTTAATCATTGGGGTATCCTAGAATTAAGAAGTTCTCTTTTCTATTTACAAATATTATCTTGGTAAACTCTATTTGGTCTCTTGCCATAAAATGCTATCTACATATTGTCAACTCACAGTTGTATATCTCTTGACCATATCTCTCTTCTAAACTCCAGACTTTTCCTACTAGGTATCTCTGTTACTGTCTGGATATCTAATTGTCATCAAAAACTTAATAATCCATACTGAACTACTGGTGTTTTCTGAAATATTCTATATCTGTAGTCCTTCCTTAATTATAATATCATCCTTCTTATTGACCAAGCCAAAATTATCAGAGTCCTACTTTATCATTCTTTCTTTTTCTCTCAACCCCAGTCCTATTGACAGAATAGTCCACCATCTATCTTCAAAATATATTCAGAACCTAGCCACTCATCTCTATCTCCATTTCTAGGACCGTGGTTTTACTCACCATCATTTCTGCATGGACTCCTGCACTTAACTAATAACTGCCTCCTTCTACCAAGTCCATTCTCAATAGAGTGGAGTAATACTATGAAAACAGAAAGCAGATCATGTCATAATTCACCATTTCCTGTGAGTAGAAGCCAAAATCTTACAAAACTGTCTAGCTTCATGTGCTTTCTCTGACTTCAGCTGTTACTACTCTCACTCAAATTTGATTACCTTTCTCCAGCTTGCTAGTTCTCAAAATGGCCAGGGATCTTCCCAAATAAGTGAATTTGTGTTGGATGTTTCCTCTGACTGGAAAAAGATATATACTTGGCTCATTCCCTTACATCAATGATATCTGTACACAAAAGTTGTTTGTCAACAAGACCAACCTTAATCACCTTATATAGTGTTGCAATCCATCAACATCACCACACCAACAGATGTCAATGATACTCATTCCTCATTTTTCTCTCATGTGACTTATTATTTCTAATTTATACTTACTTAGTTATTTAGTTAGTTATTATGTTAATTATTCCTTTTTTGTCTTTATAGAATACAAGCTCATTGGGAGATGGGATTTGTGTCTATGTTCTTAATTCACATTTTCCAAACATAAGCACCAATTCTCAAGATATAGAAGATACCAATCATATTTTATGAATCAGTTTAAAGAACATAATTAACATAATTTGTCGAATGTGTCTGTGTATTAAAAAAATAAAATAAACAACTAAGAATACACATTATTTTTAAGCATACAAAAGTTATTTATATAAATTGAGAACAAGCTGGATCATTTAAAAAAGTTCATAAACTTAAATCATATTAGTAAATTACATGTTGTGACCACAACAAAATTTGGGCAGATAATAATGAAGAAAGAAAAATGTAAAACATAATTGTACATTTAGAAACTTATAAACATAATTGTAAATAACACATAAGTTAAAGAGTATCAAATTGTAAAATACTATAAGCTGTGCTCTGAGGAAAATTTACAGTTCTGGAAATTTATATCTGTAAATACGTCATGATGCACACAAGAAACAATCAAGTTTTAAAATAATTTGAGCTGTTCCATGAGGTGAGTTTAGTCTTGAGTGGTGATATCAAAAAATTAGAAAGTCTAAAAAGTAAATTTAAATTTACTTGTTAGGAAGTTACAGAAAGAATGACCATTTTTTAAAAATGTGGCAGGCTTTGCTTTCCAAACTGGGTTGAAGAAATATGTGCCCTCTGAAAATGTGATTGACTCTGCTCCCAACAAGAGGTGTGGTCTTTGTTTGTTCCCCTTCAATCTCAGCAGAACCTTGCGACTGTTCATGTTAATAGAGGATGGCAAAGTTATGATAAGCAGTTCTGAAGCTTGGTTATAAAAATCATAAAGCTTCCACCTGACTTCTTATTCTTATGAAACGTACCATTGGACACCTGAGCTGACATGTAAAAAGTCCAAATACTGTGAAATAAAGATGCCTAAGGAGGTTCAGCAGCCCTAGTTCTTAGCTCTTTTGGGTTTCCCCAGCACCAACCACCAGACTTGTAAGCGAATATGTTTTCAGATGATTCCACCTCTTGGGGTTTAAACTTCAGCAGAAGACGCCAAGTGGAGCAGAGACCAATCTTTCCTGCCATGCCTTGTCCAAATTGCTGGCTCACAGAATCTCTGAGCATAATCAATAGTTGTTAATTTAGCTAAAACTGGAAACTCTGTTTCCCATATTTCTTTTTCATGTATATTTATAAGCTGGAATTGATAAGAATTGACAGTCAGAAATAAAGAAACCATTACTTTCTAAAGATCTCAGGAGCAGATCAGGTTGAGAGAGAAACAGAGGTTTACAGCTGATTCCAGAATCCAGGGAGTATCCCAAAGTACTGGCCCCAGGCAGCCAGGAGTGGACCCAAGTTAACTGGCAAGCCCTTCACACAAGTGTCTTTAAAGGCAGCAAATTCCACCAATCTCTACCAGTTTGCCCTTGATGGTTTCACCTGCCAGCCAGCTATGTATGACTTTTAGGATTTCCCTTGAAGTTCAACTCTGCCTGACTGCAGTGACTCAGGCTGTTATTGACAGTGATTGTAGCTTCTCTTTCAATTCTCACCCTTCTGACTTTCACTTACCCCGTTCCTTTCACATTCATGTAAATTCTAATTTCTATAGTAATCTCTTTAACCTGACAAAATTTTTGGTAGTTCTATTGTCCTGATTAAACTCTAATGCAACTATGAATTTATCATTTACTGTATTAAAATATCTATGACAAATATAAATTTGTTTTTACCTCTCTGGCTTATATTAGAGGCTGTATGGTTGAATAAGAGATCTTAAAGAAATCCACAAATCAAACAATGTGAATTAAACCTTTCATGATTTTCATGCAGTGGGGCTAGTAAACTTTTTTTTGTAAAGGGTCAGATAATGAATCTTTTAAAGTTTGTAGGCCTTTATAATCTCTGTTGCAGAAACTCAACCCTGCAAGTGCAATACTAAATCAGCCGTAGACAGTACATGAATAAATGACTGTCACTGTGATCTAATGAAATGTAAACAACAACAACAACAACAACAAATAATTGTTAATAGGCCAGAATTGCTCTATGGATCACTGTTTGCTAAACTGTGGTTTATAGATTCCTGTTGAAACAACTAAAAAGAGAAGAATCTGAGAATCTCTTCTACTTTGGATTCTACTCTATTTCAAAATTCACAAAACTGCTATGTGCTAAAGCATATTTTATTACACTTTCCTGCCTTAGTCATTCATTATGTCCTAATTTCTGACACACATGTGTCTTTCTTCTGACACTAAATAACTTAGATACTACACTTCTACTTTTGAAATACTCATTTCCAATTAAAGTCTAATTCCACATATCAATTGACAAATTACATTGACTTAAATTCTCACAATCTCGTGTGTATCCACTCATTATATGCTCCAAATATCCTCCTGTACTTATTATGGAAGCCTGGTAAATGTGTGGGATCCCCCTATGGTGAAATGTCAAGGGAAATAGTGGTACATGAAATTCAAATTGATGCGGCCCCACAGTACTGAACTTTAGCTTGTCAAACAATTGTAAGGATTTATTCCCTTTGCTCCATGCTAATAATACAGCACTTATGGAGTGAAAAATAGAAAGAATAAATGAAACTAGTGTTCAAAGAGCCTGAAGAATTTTGTTAACATTCACATCTTGTGGACTTCACCTCTTTTAGGCAATGAAATCTCAGATTTATTTGGTTACCCATAGAAGAAAACAAATTACTGTGGCATTCCTGAAACATTTGTAATTCTTTCCACGGGCGGCTTTAGAGCTTCTCCTTCATTAAGACTGCATTCTGTAGCTGCTGTGGTCTGTTAAAGTCACAGTAAACACTGCTGACAACCAGCTGTTCCTTTCTTGTACCATAACCGAACTGCTTAAAGTAGATCATCACTTGGCTTAAATCCACATATGTTATTTTTGCCACTCAACAATAAAAATATTAATCTACAAATATTCCTAATGTGAATCTTGAGTAATATGACATACTTCCCTGAGAGAATTACATTTCAAGTTACAAAATCCATTCTTAATTATACATGAGAGTTAAAATACTACTGAATATTTATGTTCCTATGTTTTGACTTTGAATGGTGACTGGTTAAGAGGATTTGTTTTTTTTTCCCTCCATGTGACGTGACATTATTAAAAAATTTAAAGCACTATCAGTCAACTACAGCTGTTGATTGTTCAATTACACTGAACTTAAATTTTAGGCATTAAAGTGAATGTCATCCTTCTTCCCAAGTAAATAATGATACTTCCATCTTTGAATTTAATTCATGCAGATATTTTTAATCTGAAGTTCACTGAGATACATGGACATATTTTAGCGTCCTTAAATCCTCTGAAATCATATGCACAATTGCTCATGCCATTTTTTTTTCTTTTAGGAAAAAAAAGTCTGCAGATTGATATCAGTAGATTAAAAAATGGAACCATGAGTCAAACTTATCAGTAATAGAAAAATGATTGCTATAACTTTATGACTGAAAATATAACTTTTAATTTTTCTCTATGTTTCAACTCGATTTTGGTAACTTGAACTCAAAATTATTCTGTTTCTGGATTTAAAGCCTTTAAATTAACATTTAAAGACAATTTTCATATCACATGCAGAAAGGTATTGAATAATATTTAAAAGAAATGACAGCAGACATATATCATTTGCTAAAATCAATCAATAACATTATGTGGTGAATGAATATATTGTAAGACAGACTTTTTCATTATGTTTCTAATAATGACATGTGACCCTGTGATACAGGACAGCTACAAAAACTTGTTGTCAGTGTTGTGATGTAATCAAGCTTTTCAAAGGTCTGTACCAGAGCACCAACTGTTGTTTTTCTTTTTTACTATATGCCATTTGTAAAAGCCCCAACAAGGTTTTGTTGGCTGCTTGATTGATTTTGTTGTTTAGATGGCTTTCTCCTTCAAAGTATTTTTAAACCATGACGTCAAGTCTTTGGAGCCTGCTCATCTAGCACATAGGTCTGGGTTAGGCTAGAAGAGAGCTAATAGGGCATATTTCTAATTATCCTTATATCACATTCAAATTAAAAATAAAATAGGATCCAGTTTCAAAAGAGTGAATAGAAGAAAAGATGGTTAACCTTCCTGTACCTTTGGTTTTATCATTTGTAAAATCTCTTCTAGCTTGAAAATGCTATGATTTCAGTTTCAAGAAACATCCAGCAAGTGAATCATAAGAACAATACCGCATTGATCAGGATAATGGTTTGAATAGGAAGTAATAAGTGTTGGTGACCCCCTCAGAGGACCCAAGGTATTAAACATCTAAGGTCAATTTCAACCATCAGATATTTTCACTTCAACTACCAAGTGAATTTATTTGAGCAGAATCTGGGCCTGTGTACTTGAATCAATAATATACAATGAACACAGAGTTATGATGTCTCATGCTAATGAAGCAGAGAACCGATCTTTTTTCTTCAGGCTTATTGGATTGACCTAAGAACAGGACTTGCTAAATTTTATAATTGGTGGATGATCTACTCTTCAGTGTTATAGAACAAGACAGAAAAATAAAGACTCCAGTAGAGGTATATCAGAGGTATCAATCTTCTAACGTGAAATAAATATGTAAGTCCTTCCAAACTGAGATGGTCTGCTGAAAAAGGACATAACTTCTGTTAGATTTTAACTATATTGCAACATTTGGCTATATATTCCCTATTAAATGTGTAGAAATTTTAGTTATGGAAGTTCATTTTCCTTTCATTTATATATTTCATACCAGAAGAATCAACACCTTTTTTCAGTGAAATAGCACAAATAAACGTTTATATTTAGAAATATATTTAGCTACAATTGTCAATGCTATTAAAGTAATATAAAAATGCTAATGAGGAAGATACTTCCATCAAAATATATTTAAAAGTAAGCCTCAGTGATTAAGATTAATAAATACAAATATAATACAAAACACCCACAGACAAGAATTACAAATGTAAGAGGTGGAAATCATTATATCTCTTCTCTTTGTCATCCATTATGGTCAGTTAGAATGTGCTTCTAGATCACCTTTACTGGAATAACTATCTTAAGATTTTTTTTTTGTCTTTAATTTAAGACTTTTGAGAATCATGGTTTACTATTGCAAGGCAGAAGCTATGAGCATTGATTATATTAATGAATACAAAAATTGAACATCTAAACTGATTTACATTTTAAAATATATCTACTTATTGAAGAAAAAAAGTAGATCTAAAATATGGAAAAAAGAGAAGATGAAAGTGATTTTGTGTGAGAGGATCTACCATTATAAAAAAGCCTTTGAAAAAATAAATGCAGTTGTGACTCAGTCGGTTAAGCATTGACTCTTGATTTTGGCTCACATCATGGTACCACGTGAGATAAAGCTCTGTGTTGGGCTATGCACTGACAGGGCAAAGCCTTCTTGGGATTCTCTGTCCCTTCCCCACTCAACGTGTTCTTACCCTCTCTCTCTCAAAAGAAATAAACATTGAAAATCAAGAAAAAAGAAATGATAAAGAGGATATTTGGGTGCTTTTCCATGGGTGCATCTCACGATGCAGTTCCTCTTTTTTGAGCCTTTTCTGGGAAAATGGAGAATATTTTAATTGTTTTATAATACTTTTTCGATACCTGATTTAATTTTTAATAGAAAACCAAGAAAAATTATCCCTATGATTATATTGTTGGTTTTTTTTTTTAACTTACTAAGAGTAACATAAGATTTGGGGGAGGAGGAACCTCAATCTTTAAAAACTGATTCAGTTCAAAAGTCTCATTTTATTTATGAAAAATATATGCAAAAATTAACTTTATTGAAGTATAACATTAAGTAAATTAAAAATTTAGCTTTCCATTTTACTGTTTTTCCCTAATTTCAGAGTTACCTGTGTCTGAGAATCTGATAATGAGATAGGAATTAGAAAGTGTTATAATCTCAAGTATGACACCCTTCAAATCCTGACTAAATTACCTTGATTCTTTTCATACAAGAGAACCATAACATCAAAACTGGAAGCTGAAATATCCTTCAACTGTTGAATGATAACCTACTATGGTACATGAAGTAATATATGGAATACTATTCAGCAATAAAGAGGAATGAACTATTGATACACAAATCAACATAGATGAATTTCAAATGCATTACAAGTGAAAGAAGTCAGACTCGAAAGTGTACATATTATGATTCCATTTGACATTCTGTAAAAGTTAAAATTATAGTGACAGAGAACATTCCTGCTTTCCATGGTTTGAGGATAAGTGGAGTGGTTGAATCAAGGAGAAGGATAACAGAATTTTTTTGCATGATGGAACTATTTTGTATCTTGATTGTGATGGCATATGTTACATGACTTCTATATATTTATCAAGTCATAGAACTGTCCACTAAAGAGAATGAACTTCTTGAATGCAAATTTAAAACAATAAATTAAGTTGCACAGCTAAAGTACTTTTCGTAGTCTATGTAGTTTTCATGAAAAATTTATGCTTTGTTAATTTAGTGAGTCCACTATAATTTATTGAACTTTCACTTTATTGATGAATACTTAGCTAACTTCTGATATTTCAGTGTTATAGCTCTGCATTGGGTTTCCTTAAATATGTTCTTTAATGCTCAGAGCTTCTTTAAAACATAATGTCTATTACCTTCTGAAGGGACTAAATTGAATGTCACATGACTAATGATTATATTATTTTTCCATTATCCTTATCTCAATTGGGCATTTTCATCCATTTTCCCCATTTTAATTAAGATAAAATACAAAGAATATAAAATTTGCCATCTTAACCATTTAAAGTGTACAGCTGTAATGTTACTACATTCAAACTGTTGTGTAATCAATACCATCAGAAATTACCAGAACTCATTTCATGTTGCACACCTAAAACTCTATACGCACTGAACAAGAACTCCTCATTCTCTTCTCCACCTAGCCCCTGGAAACCACCATTCTACTTTCTATGATTTAAACTACTCTAAGTACTTTATGTAAATAGAATTATATAGTATTTATCTTCTTGAGAATGGCTTATTCACTTACTATAATGTCTTTAAGGTTAATGCATATTATAACATATGTGACAATTGTCTTCCTTTTTAGTGCTGAATAGTATTTTAGTTTATGTATGTAAATGATATTTTGCTTATCCATTCATCTGCCCATTTGGGTTGTTTCCACATTTTAGTTGCTATGAATAATGCTACTAAGAACATGGCTGTACAAATATCTCTTTGAGACCTTGCTTTCAATGCTTATGGCTATACCCAGAAATGCAATTGTTGGCTCACATGGTAACCCTATTCTTAATTTTTGAGGAACCATTATTTTTTTTCATATAGAAGCTGTATCATTTTACATTCCTACAATAGTTTGCAAGAGTTTCAGTCTCTTCACATTCTTGCCAACATTTATTTTCTGTTTTATTTTGTTTTGGTAGTAGTTATCTTAATGGGTGTGAGATGGTAACTATTATAGGTTTGATATGTATTTCCCTAATAATTTGTGATATTGAGTACCTTTTCCTGGGCTTATCTGCCACATGCACATATTTTTTGAAGAAAAGTCTACTCAAGCCCTGTGGCCATTTTTGAATCAAGCTGTTTATTTTTGGAAATTCAATTTTAGGAGTTTTCGATATGGTCTGAAAATTGATGCCTTATTAGATCTATGATTTTCAAATATGTTGTCCCATTTCATAGATTATCTTTTTACTCTGTTGATAGTGTCCTTTGATGCACAAAACGTTCTTAAGCTTCTTGAAGTACAATTTATCTATTTTTTCTTTTGTTGACTGTGCTTTATTGTCATATCCATGTAACCATTGCCAAACTCAATGTTCTGAATTTTTGGTCCTAAGTGTTCTTTTAAGAGTTTCATAGTTTTAGGTCTTATATTAAGGACTTTGATTTGTTATGAGTTAATTTTTTTATATAGTGATAGATAATGGTCCAACTTTATGTTTTTAGGAATTGGAAATCTTAAAATTGGAATATCCAATTTTCCTAGTGTTGTTTGTTGAAAAGACTATCCTTTCCCCAGTAAATGATCTTGAGACATCATCACACCTCATGTGACCATATATGAGAATTTATTTATGGGTTCTTTATTCTATTCCATTGGTCTATATGTCTATTCCAGTAGTACACTGCTTATATTTCTGTAGTGTAGAAATTTTAAAATCAGGAATTATGAGCCCTCCAATTTTGTTCTTCTTTTAAATTATTGTTATGGCTATTTGGAGTATCTGGAGATTTTTTATGGCTATTTGGGGTATCTGGAGATTTTATATTGATCTTAGAATGTTTTTTCTGTTTCTTCAAAAAAAAATCTTTGGGATTTTGATAGGCATTGCATTAAATCTGTAGATCACTTTGGAGTAGTAATAAGATCTTAAAAATATTAAGTTTTCCAATCCATAAACATGGGATGTGTTACCATTTATTTATGTCTTTTTTAATTTATTTCAGCAATGTTTTGTAGTTTTCATCACACATGTCTTTTGCCTGCTTGGTTAAGTTAATTTTATTTTTCAATGCTTTTTTAAATGCAGTTTTCTTTTCTTTTCTTTTTATTTTAGAGAGAGAGAGAGGGAGAGACAGTGTGAGTGGGGGAAAGGGGCAGAAGGAGAGAGAGTATGAATCTCAAACAGACTCCACATTCATCATGGAGCCTGACCAGGGCTTAATCCCACAACCCTGGGATCATGATCTGAGCTGAAATCAAGAGTCACATGCTCAACAGACTGGGCCACCCAGGCACCCCTAGAGTTGTTTTCTTACTATCCTTTTCAGATTGTTCATTGTTTGTATATAGAAGTGCAACTGATTTTTTAACATTGACATTGTAATCCTGCTAATTTGCTGAATTCATTTATTGATTCTAACACTATTTTGTGGAATCTTTAGGAATTTCTACATATAAAATCATATTATATGTGAAAAGAGGTTATTTTACTTTTTCTTTCCAATTTGGATGCCTATTATTTCCTTTTCTTGCCTAATGGCTCTGGCAGGGTCTTCCAGTGCTATGTTTAATAGAAGTGGCAAAGCTGGTATACTTGCCTTGTTCCTGATCTTAGAGGAAAGTTTTCAGTTTTTCAACATCAAATATAAATTCTCTGTGGATTTTTTTATATATGGATTTTATTATGTTAAGGTAATTTCCTTGTAATACATAATTTGTTGAGTGTTTTATCATAAATGGTGTTGGATTTTGTCAAATGTTTTTTTCTGCATCAATTGAAATAATTGAAATGATCATGTTTTTATTTTTCTTCTGTTAATGTGGTATATTACATTGATTAATTTTTGTTTGTTAAGCCATTCTTATATTCCAGGAATAAATCTAATGTAATTATGGTATATAGTCTTTTTAATATAATGTTGTATTTGTTTTCTTTCTTCTTTCTTTCTTTCTTTCTTTCTTTCTTTTCTTTCTTTCTTTCTTTTCTTTCTCTCAGGATTTTTGAATCAATATCCACAAGGGATATTAGTCTGTAGTTTCCTGATAGTGCCTTTGTCTGGCTTTGGTATCAGGATAAATTTGGTTTCATAAGATGAGTTAGGAAGCATTCTCCACTTTTTTTTTTTTGAAATTTTAAGAAGAAATATTAGTTCTTTAAATGTTTGGTAGAATTCTTAAATGAAGCAGTCATGTCCTGGACTTTTCTTTGTTAGGAGATTTCTAATTACTGGTTCAATCTCATTACTAGTTATAGGTCTATCCAGAATTTTTATTTCTTTATGATTCAGCCTTGAAAAAACTGTGTTTCTAGAACTGTCCCCATTTTATCCAGATTATTCAATTTTTTTTGGCTTACAATTTTTCATAGTACAAATTCTTGTATAAATCTTTCATTTCTATAGAATTGGTAGTAATGTCTCCACTTACATTTCTGATTTTAACACGTTGAATCTCCCTATTTCGTAGTCAATCTAGTGAAAATTTTGTTAATTTTGTTGATCTTTTGAAGAACCAATTTTTGGTTTCATTGATTTTTGTATTTTTCTGTCCTCTATTTTACTTATTTCTGATCTTTAATATTTCCTTGTTTCTGCTAGCTTTGAGTTTGAGTTTCTCTTGTTCCTTAAGTTGTAAAGTTAGATTGTTGACATGAGATCTTTCTTGTTTTTTTTAGATCTGTGTTTATAGCTTTAAATTTCCCCCTTAGCACTTTTGCTGCATCCCGTAAGTTTGGTATATTGTGTTTTTGTTATCGTTTATCTAGCATTTTCTAATTTATCTTGTGATTTCCTTGACCCATTGATTATTTAAGAGTGCATTGTTTAATTTCCACAAATTTTTAAAATTTCCAGTTTTCCTTCCGCTATTGATTTCTAACTTCAATCTATGTGATCAGAAAAGATCAAAAGATTTGATCTTTTAAAGTATTTAGAGACACGATTTGTGACCTAATGTATGCATATTCTGGTGTATGTCCCATGTGCACTTGAGAAGAATGTATTCTGTTGTTGGATAGTGTGGAGGAATCAGTGTCTGGAGTCTGGGATATTCCCCCAAATGGATGCCGAGTGGCCATCAGCTGCTTGCCCATATATTCTTCTTTCTCATTAGAAGAAAATATTGCCCTGTTCTCAGTACACAGCAAAATTCTTTTGTTGCTTAATAGTATGCATCATATGGCATTTGGCCAGCCCCCGCAGTATATCTGCCCTTATGCTGGAGGGGAATAGGATCTTCACCTGTTTTAGAAGAAGGGTGCATGCAGTCCATCTCCCTGAGTGGGCTATCAGACAGGCCTGGTGGCCATGGGAGATCTGCATATACTACAGACACTGATCTTTTATTTCTTCTCCTTTCTGTAAGTAAAGTGCTGTTCCAACTAATGATATACATGGTGAGTCCTCTTTGGCAGCTGCAATGCTGTAGAATATGCAGTGGACCAGTGTCTGTGAACTCCTACTTCTGATGGTTGACATTGTCATGATTTTCACATTTTCCACACAATGGGTATACTCACTTGGGATTGGTAGCTGGATCTTCTTCCCTGACAGATACAGTGTCCTATATGTGCTAATTCTAGTTAGTTCATTGTGTTATTTGGGTTCTTTATTTCTTTATCTTGTGTCTAGTTGTTCATTATTAAAAATGGGATATTGAAGTCTGTAACAATTGTGGAAATATCAATTTATTTCTTTAATTCTGTGAATTTTCGCTTCTTATTTGATTGTTGAGACATAAATGTTTATAATTGTTATATCTTCTTGACGTATGGGACTTTTTATTTATATGTCTTTTTTTCTCCTCTTACAAACTTTGTTTAAATTTAAAGTATATTTGTATTATATTAGTATAATCATACCTGCTCTCTTTTGGTTACTATTTGCATTGAATATCTTTTCCAACCTTCACTTTCAACTTATTTGCATCCTAAGATCTAAAGTGGCTCTCTTGTAGACAACATATAGCTAGCTCAGATTTCTTCTCTATTCTGCCAATAGCTGTCTTTTGGCTAGAAAGTTTAATCCAATTATATTAAAACTACTTACTGATAAGAGGAAAATTAGTTTTGTCATTTTTCTATTTATTTTCTAGATGTCTTATAGCTTATATTGTCCCTCATTTCCTTCATTACTGTCTGTTTTGTGTTAAGCTGATATTTTATATTGAAAAGGCTTAAATTTCTTCTCATTTACTTTTGTGTATATTCTATAACTCTTTCTATCTGGGTTACCATGAGGATTATATTTAACATCCTAACGTTATAACACTTATTTAAATTTATACCAGCTTAATTTCAGTAACATAAAACCTGCTCATTTAAAGCTCTGTTCCCACTTTTTTTCAGTTATTGATGTCACAAAATTACATCTTTGCACATTGTGTGTCTGAAATCATAAAGTTATGTTTTTTCATAAATTTATGTTTTTAATGCATTAATCTCTTAAATTATTACAACATAAAATAAGTAGTCACAACCCACAGTTACAATAATACTAGCTTCTAGACTAATATTTTTGAAATGTATTAGTCTCTTAAATCATGAATAAAACCAAAACCTGTGTTATGAACTATCATTACAATAATGCTAGCTTTTATAATTGCCTGTGTATTACTTTTACCGAGATTTTAATTTCTTTATATCACTTTTAGTTACTGTTCAATGTCCTTTCATTAAAACCTGCAAGAATACCTTTATAATTTCTTTCAGGACCAAACTCTAGCGATAACAAACTCTCTCAACTTTTCTATCTAGGGATATCTTCATCTCTCCATCATTTTTGAAGGACACTTTTGCTAGCTATACAATTCTTGAGAGTTTTTGTGTTTTTTTGGTTTTTTGTTTGTTCGTGTTTGTTTTTCCCCTTCAAATATATCAGCCCACTGACTTCTGGCTTCCAAAGTTGCTGATGAGAAATCTACTGATAATATTATTGAGGATCATCTTTTGTATAGGATGTCATCTCTCTCTTGCTGTTTTAAAGATTCTCTCTTTGTCTTTCCACTACTTGATTATAATGTGTTTGGGTATGAGTCTCTTTGAAATAATCCTACATGGAATTCATTGAGCTTCTTGGATGTTCATATTCAGGTCTTTTATAATGTTTTTTAAAGTTATATTAAGTGGTACTGCTTTTTCAGTTAGGTTTCTTTGTTAATACAGAAGACTAAATACATCTTCATTTATTTCTTTTCTTTAATTTTAAGTTTATTTATTTATTTTGAGAAAGAGAGAGTGAGAGAGAGCAAAAGTGCTAGTGCAGGGGGAAGAGAAGGAGAGAGAGAATACCAAGTAGGCTCTGGGCTCTCAATATAGAACCCCATGAGGCCCTCAACCTCCCAAACTGTGAGATCATGACCCGAGCCGAAACCAAGAATTGGATGTTTAACTGAGCCACCCACAGACCCCTTTTTTCATTTATTTCTTAAACATATTCTCTTGATTTTTAAGTCTTCCTGTCCTTAAGAGAAACTATGTGATTCAGTGGACTAAAGGGAGAACTAATTAGTTCTAATGTACATATATTTTATCAATAAAGCTGTGTCAATTCTATCTTGACATTTCCACCATCATTCTTGATAAAAAAAAGCACTTCCATGCAATGAAAGAGTCAGAAAGACTCAAAACACACACACACACACACACACACACACACACACACACACACAAAATGAACCAAAGCTCCAAAAATGGAATATGTTATGTTAATCACTGATATAAGTAGAAATATATATATATTCATCTAATTTCATCTAACCTTTCAATTCTGTATCATTAATTTCTGACACAAAATGTTGAATTAGCAATTATATTGAAGTTTAACTTTAATGCTGCTTTGCTTTTCCAATCAATATCACAAATATATACTACTATTTTGACATTTTAGCAACCTGCCTAGTATATCCCCTGCCCGTTAGTGTATTTAATACATCGAAGAACCCCATACGGGACTGTTATCTTTTGTCTATTTTTTACTGCTGTAATTTTTTTCCTATGTTACAAATTATCTGTAGATTGTATATGTCAATAAGATATTTGAGTGCTCTGAGAAATAAAATTTTATTTCCATTTTTTGAAATATCTGAAAAAGTATTGTTCTCTGTGTTTCTCAGGGACAAACTTCTTATCATTCAAGAAGATGACAAAGAAGTATAATGTTTTATAATTTATTATTTGCAAATAACAATGTAGAAGCAATGTGATCATCCCCTATACTCGCGCTAGAAGTATGAAAATTTTAAGATTTTTTTCTCACATAATATATGTTTTTATAGTCCTCAATATAAAACTGCTTGCTTTGCTCTGCATTTCTCAGTAGCCTGTTGCACATTACCAGATTTAATGTTTTTTCATGAATCAAGTTCAAGTAGATGAAAGTGACCAGTTTGTCTCAATAATCACTGAATGGCAGTCCAATTGTCAGTCTTTTAAAACTGAAATTTTCCCTATGTAGCAGTTGCTAAAAAAAATAATTCATCTGAATTATATACTATTGTAGAATAGAAATTCATTTCACATTAGCAACTCTAGAGTCAGTATCCCTAATTGAAAAAAAAAAAGAGATAAAGAAAAAAAGAAAGACCTCTAAAACTGAACGCTTACTGGTGTGTAATCTGTTGATTGAACCCTTGTAGTGTTCTTAAATATTTGCTCATGACTACACATATAAGTATGATTAAGTCTTGATTCTTGCCTGCAAGAAATACATAGAATATACTATCTATTAAGGCAAGAAGGTAAGTACTTATAATATGATGTATGGTGTATCAACTGACATAATAGAGTGTGTTTAAGTATAATAGAGAATAAGTATATAAGAAACAACCACAACTTGTGAGAAGAGGAGAGTATAGGAGAGCGTCAGGTTATGGAAAGTTTCATAGAGAAGTTATCAGCTCAATTTATCTTCAAAAGTGATTTCATAGCTTTATGATTTTGTTCATTTGGGGATAAACACGTATACATGTGTGCATGTGTGCATATATATAAACACATTTAATTGTAATGATGAAGAAGGCTGGTGAAAGTAGGATTAGAAAAACACCTTCAAGAGACATTTTGAATATTTAATTTGGATTCATATTGTTCTGTTTAGTTGACTCAAAGGCTGGTACTACTAGAAGACAGATCATTATTTTCACTTACATTTAAGTTAACCTTAAATCTATATGTTAATTGAGTTATAAATGCTTAATTATGACAAGTAATTATATCAGAATCTTAACACTTTTATGTATACATATATGTATATGTATATATATGTATACATATATATACATGTATATATACATATATGTATACATATATGTATGTATATATGTGTGTGTATATATATATATATACACTTACCTCTACTTAATCACAGATGTGGAGAATCTGCTGGCAGTAAGAAACAGCTATTTAAAACAAAATATAAAAAAAGCTAAAAGAGTAATGTGCCCCTTTATTCTTTTTTTCTTAGTGAAACGTTGTTGGATAGTAATGAGGTTACTTTATTAAGAGATTATATATATTCAAGTGCTAAAAATGCACACACACACAAAAATAAACAGAAGATTCTCTGAACTCACAGAGGATACACTGGTGAGAAATATGCAAATGATCAAGTAAATGCAGGAGCCTAGAGTGAGTAGAAATGAGAACTTAGAGTCTAATCAAGATCTGTTGTCATGGAATGACATTGGACATTGGATTCTCAATATCCAGCACAGAAACAATCAGTTTAGTAGGATAGTCTGTAAAAATTTGGAAAGTGGCCAGAGACTGGCAAAGGTTAGAGGTATGTAAAAGAACTTTTCATTCGTAGAGTGAAAAGCGAAAGTAAAATTGCATAGTGGTACCAACATAGAATGTCATTTTCACTGAATACTTATCATTTGTCTGTTGTTGGTATTTATGAATTATGTAGTTTGGCGAGTTTTTGCAAATGAAAAATTCATGGTTACTGAGATTCCCCACCCCCTTGAAATTTTAAATACAATTTTTGAAGTGGTTTTGCATGACTATTAAATATTAATAGAAAAATATCTTAAAATCTTTATTGATTGTATGTGTTCTATTTTTATATACCCCATAATTAATTTCAGGTCCACTGGAACCAGCTTATTGGCCTATAATTTCTAAATTATTATCCTTATCATATTTAAAGTCTAAATTTAGTAAATGCTAAGTATAGTTTTAAAGGCTAATTTAGTATTTACTAATTTAAGCATAATTTTGTATGTATTAGATTTAGTATTCATATATAAATTTTTAAATAGTAATCCTTATGGAATGTAATATTTTACAGTAGCTTTATATCCAAACCACACCCTCATGAAGACTACAAGATAGTGGTAAAATTAATTTATTGAAGTAAATTAACGTGGCTGTGTCTTATAGAAGACACCAAGTTATACACAGGCAGATCAACCTAATATGACAGATATTGAATAAGAACAAGTAAACTCTTACCTTGATTTCAGAAAAGTGTTTATATCACTGACTTATGTTCTTTGATTAGTTCTTACAATTTTAGTCTTTTAGCAGTAAGAAAATAATACTAAAATTATATATTAACATTTGTTTATTTGTGCATTTACTTATGTATTTAATTAGTTTGAATCTACCTAGTTCCAAATAATGTTCAGAACAAGATAATAACTCAAAGATGATACTAGATACATAATGCTGAATCATAAAAATATCAGTTGGGGTGTGAAAAGTCATTCTGAGTTAAAATTAAGTTGTTAATAACAACTTTTAACAAGTGACTTGAAATATATCAGAAAGTCACATGAAGCAATTATATTGGAAAAGTAACTAAAAGGTACATTCTTTTATGTCACAATAATCCAGTTGAATAGGTTTTTATTATTATTCTTTTGTTACATATGAGAAATTTACCTCTACTTAGCTAATTTAATTTTGTCTTTAAATGTTTTGTCTTTATATTACTTTCTTTTTAAGCCTATGCACTTTTATCTCTTCTCACAGAATTAAAGAATCTGTATTTGTAAATAACTACACCGGACTGTAGAGTAATTAATTTTAGAAGTTATTTGTTTCTGCTATTGGCAAACAAAGAAACAGAAGGTTAAAATTCACATTTGAGAACATAGAGAGCAAATCCTCTTAACTGAACACTTCTTGAGTAGCCATTCCATACAGTGTGCTAGAGTTTAGATAGATGAAAATCCCATGGTTCCTGTTCTGAAAGATATTCTCTAATACCTGAGGGAAGTACTTTGATTAAGTTAACAATATATCTGAAATCATGGTAATAAAACTGGTAAAGCCATCATTTATTTATTATAGACCAGAAATTGGGCTAATTACTTCGCTATGATTTAAACATTATTGTCCTTATTTTACTGAGAGCTAAAAATCTGAGTCTTATCAAATATCACACATTTAATAAATATGAGAATACAATTTGAAGTCTTGTCTGCCTAACTCTATTTCCATGATTTTGACTACAAAAGTAAAATAAATATATATACATATGACATTAGGGGAAGAGAGAAGGAAAATATAAAACTTACTAGAGGAAAAAGTTTTGGAAAAGAATTTCTGGAGATGATAAACTTTGAGTTAGGTCTTGGGTATTAGAAAGAATTGGGATGAGATCAAATTTATTACAAGTAGGTACAATGCGTGAAGGAAAGCAGACATATTAGAAATATTATATTATGATCAAGGAAATGTAAGTGATTATTTTGGCTGAGTGGGAAATTGAAATACTTATGGCCCAATAATAGAGAACCCTACATATCAAAGTAACCACCTTGCTGTTGAAAGTCTATGAGAATAAATCTTAAATGTTCTTACCATACACACATGAAAGTTATTATGTGAGGTGATAGATATATTAACTTTATGCTGATAATCACTTTAAAGCATATATGTGTACCAAATACCACATGTATACCTAAACCTACACAATGTTATATTTCCATTATATCTCAATAAAGTTGAAAAAAAAAACAAACAAAATCAAAACCAAACCAAAACAAAATGAAGCTGACCAGCTTAATCTTAATTCTAGTATTGAGAGAGATCCTCTTAATGGATTTAAACAAGGGAGAGAGAAATCTATATAAGCATATGACATATGTCACTCTATCCATTTTGTTGAAAACATCTATATTGACTAGGAGTAGTTTTAATAATGTCACAGAATATGAACATTAAGAACCACAAAATATAGAGAAAAGAGTAATTTATGACATACTTTTAAGAAATAACCTTCAAGATACATAGTTTGGAGCTCTAAATCAGTTAAACATAAATAGGACATACACCTATTATACACACAAGTACATACACACAAAATAACTTCATATGCTGAAATTTTAGGTACTTTTAAAATTTTAATTAGAGTCCAAATAGAAGATAAACTGTTCTTTGGAGCATATGGAGAATGTTTTAGAAAGTTCCTAGATCAGCAGAGAGAATGTTGCTATAATTAACAGCCACTGCATATGGACTGTGTGGCCTAGAGATCACTGAATGCCTGAATTCCCAAAAGAGCTCTAAAATGGTATCAAAAGCTAATGTTTAATTTTCAGTTGCAAACTATGTTGTACAATTTAGCATGGTTTGTGACTTATGGCCTAGATTCATTGGAATAAAATAATAACAAACTAAAATACTGTGAATATATTTCTTTATATTTTGGTAATCAAATTCTTATATATAATAAACTCCTTCGTAGTTTTGCCCTATCAAGTCTTTCTGAGATCTTAGGGATGGATTAAGATTTTTAATCCTGTTTCCTGTAAAAATTGAAAATTTATCGATTCCTTCACTAAAAGTAAAAAACTAAACTCAGTCTCAAGCAGTTCACATATATAAATGACAAACTTCAAACTTAAACCTGCTGTGTTGTCAATGAAAAGAAAAACAGTCTTATCAATTTTATTTGGTTAAATTTCATTTTTTTACACTTGTTGATTTTATTCTTTACTTTGAAGTTCATGTTGTTATTTAGGAAAGGGTTTTCTGTTTTGTTGTTATATCATTTGGAAAAGCCAATGCAAGTCGTTAGTGAATTTTCCTTTCTAAAAATCATTTCTTTATTCTATGTATACTTCAAAAATTCCTCCACCTCATCAGTTATTTCGTGCTAACCGAATTGTCCCATCACACTGTATACTTTTCCTCATAAACCCAAATAAGGATTTCATTTCAATGTTTATTTATTTTTGAGAGACAGAGTGCTAGCCAGGGAGGGGCAGAGAGGGAGCAAGGTGGACACAGAATCCAAAGCAGGATCTAGGCTCTGCACTCAGCACAGAGCCCAACGTGGGCTCAAACGCAAAACCTTGTCAGACATTTAACTGACTGAGCCACCCAGGAGCCCAAGGGTTTCATTTCAAATGACCTTTGTGTTCCCTTTCAATTCTATTGGGAAAATTAACAGAGATTAGCATTATAATTTTAGCCATACACCAAAAAATTAAAATGCTACCCTATTTTATCCCCATCATTGTATAAAGCATAAATTACTGTGATAGTGAATAGGTAAGGAAAGTGAGCCTCATAGATATTACCAAAATAGACCCATGTTTTAAAATGTTTAAATGTAGAACTTATAGAAGATGGTTTTGCAGATGTTTGGGTTCATCACAAGAGTAATTGAAGTTCCTACTAAAATTTGAGGGTTTTTTCAGTAATACATACTAATTTCACATATGCAAATAAGTCAATGTTAATAGCTTATGATATATATCAATAATGCATTGTGCATTTTTAAATATGCAAAGGACTGAAATTCATGAAAGTCTAGTAAGCTTATATAAAATGTGCACATATTGCAACATTCATATTTTTTGAGTGTGCAGGAATTTACCAAATTCGACCATATGCTGTGCAACAAAGTCTCATCGACTTTCAAAAATAAAAGAAATCTCAAATTCTGAGAGACTAAAAGTTTACTCTTAAATAATCCATGAGTCAAATCAGAAAAACATAAATTACAATGTATTCTTACTAAAATGTAAAATAGTAAATGAGTGATATATCAAAACTTTGGAGATACATCAAAAGCTATGGTTAGTGGAACATTTGTTATAAAATTTAAAATGTTAAAAATTATTTGAACTCCATTCTGAGGAAGTTACAAAAAAGAATGGGAAAAAAACCCTAAAGAATAAGAAGAAAAAAAATGTGATCATTACAATAGATGAAAAAACCATTTGAGAAAACTCAATACTCCCATCTTGTAGGTGCCAAGGGCAGGCAGTCCCAAGATGAGCCACTTTGGCAAGAACACTAGTTTGAGTTAGAAGCAGTCAAAACTCAGCAGTTTCAGGAAAAACTCTATAACTCCTCCTTAATTACCTGCTTGTTACCAGGAAGAGAGCTATTGACAGAAAATGCTCCTTACGAAGAAACTTATCTACACAATAGGGCAACTTTGGTTTCCAAACATCTCTTTTCATCTCCTGCTAATGATCTTTCTCTCCTTTGTATCCTCAGATCCCCTACCCCTTTCCAGAGCTCATAGAAGTCTTGTTGCCTGTCTTTGGAATTTCTATGTCTGTGTGGATTCCCCATATGTTTGCTGTTAAATTTTATTTTCTCCTGTTAATCTGTTTCATATCAATTTGATTCTTAGCCCAGCTAGAAGGACATTGAACTGTAGAGGAAATTTTTCCTCTTTGACGATTATAAACATTTAACAAACTAAATATAGAAGGAATACTCCATAATTTGATAAGGAACACCTACAAAAACCTAAAGCAAACCTAATAATCAGTGATAAAACATTGATGTTTCTCTGATGTAAAAATGCAAATTATCTCTCATTATTTCATACACTACTGTACTGAGAATGTATATACACACATATGTACATGTATGTAATTATTAGAGAAAAATCAAAAATATTTGCACATTATACAGTTATATTGCTGAAAAATCCAAATTTTCTTCAGAAAACTATTAGAAATAATGTGGCAAATTTTTGAAGGTAATAATTTTTTTAAACCTGACAAGTAGAAGATTAAAAAGTTATAATTTAAAATAGTGATAAAAAGATCTGTTAATAAATCTAATGAAATATGTAAATATCTCTACATGGAAATGATTTTATTGATAGAAAGTAAAGATTGAATAAATTGAGAGATTGTGAATTGTAAAACCCAATATTGCAAAGATCAATTTTCCTTCAATTAATCTATAAATTCAATATAATTCCTATTTGAATCCCAAGAGAGTTTTTAATTTACAAAGTGGCTCTAAAATTCAAATAAAAATGTAATGGCCCAAATATAAACAAAACAGTGTTTAAGAAGATGAAGAAATGTGAAGAGATAGGACAAATGCCACCAGGAAATGTCATTAAATAATGCCAAGGTAAAATCAGTGCAAGGTTAAACCCAAACCCAAACAAAAACAGCCTAAGCCTGACTAATGGGATATATTTGTAAACCCCTAACATAGACTTAACATAAACACTCAATTTATAAAACTAAAAGGTGATGGGCAATTTTTTTCTTTATAAACAGTTTTAGGACCCTGACTATCTATACAGTATAAATGGATTTTGACCTCTATCTTACCCTGAACACAAAAGCATCAGTTCCAGAGCATAGTGAACATAGGTGACCTTGGATGAGGGAAAGAGCATTTAAAAAGACACAAAAGGCAATAACTATACAAGAAAAATAATTAGACTATACTAATGCTAACATTACTATTAAAATATGCATTGAAAGACTAGAAAAGCAACTCACAGAACAAGAGAACATATTTGTTAGGTTCATAGATCCATCCATAGAGAAATAAATGAAGGAGACAATGGCGAAGGTAGATGCATATAAAACAAAGAACTCAACAACTTAATCCCTGAAGATTTTCTATATATCAGTAAGAAAGAAAATTCAACAATCTTTTTTGGGTAAAAGACAAATAACAGTTTACAAAACAGGATACCCATTTGACTATTAAGCATATGAAAAGTGCTTAACTTCTTTAGCCATGAGAAAAATGCAAATTAAATGTATAGTGATATATCAATATATACCCGACCAAATGAAAAATGGAAAACACCGTGTGTTGGAAGAACGGACTTTGTGACAGTATTTACTAAAACTGAAAAATAAACCTACCCGTGACACAGCAAGTCAGCTGTTAGGTACATACTTAATAGGCCTAAATATGTTTATCCAAAAAAGTACTAATACGTTCATAACTACACTATTTGTGATAATCGAAAGTCAGAATTTACCTAAATGCCCATGAAAATTAAAACCTATAAAAAATATCAAAAAGGATGAAGGTATCACACATATTAAGTAGAAGAAAAATATACAAAAATACATGTAACAATATTTATTAAACTTGTATGATTTGAGTAAAGAAAAACAGACACAGGAGGGAATCACAAAACTTGCAAAATTAATTTGTGCTATTAGAAGTCACACTAGTTTTACTTTTAGAGAGGTTAGCGACAACAAAGTTGCATGAGGAGGGGGTTGGGTTGGGGACTTGGAAAGCTGCTGGTAACATTCTGTTTCTGATAATCTATATATGCTTAGTTTGAAAAATTCATTATACTTAGAATAATGTATCATTTTGGGTATACATATATATATGTATGTGTGTGTGTGTATATGTGTGTGTGTATATATATATAAAGATAATTTCAATATAAACTAAAAATCTTTAAAAGAGTTCATATTGTAAAATAAAGAATGTATGCAGAAACTTAGTCACTTGAAAAGTTCAATATGTGATAAGTTGATTAGTGATTATTTGAACACATAGAGTATAAGGAAATATATTTGGAAATGACACTAGAGAAAAAAAATGGAGGAACCAGCTTATAAAGAATCTGGTTTGTTTAATAAATTATTTACTTTATAATTTATAGTGAAATAAACCATACTTGTACATGGAAAACAATCTGGAAAGCATAGAACAATAGAAAGAAAAAAGTTTTAATCTTCCTAATCCAAAACAATTGTGAATATGTTAATACATTTTTTGTGGTATTCTTGTTTGTATATTATTACTTAATATATAAGTTGGATCTTATCATCTTTAGCAGTTGTATTTATTTATTTATTTATTTATTTATTTATTTATTTATTATTTTACTTTAGTGATGTAAAATGCCTACAGGTTATTTATTTTACTTTAGTGATGTAAAATGCCCACAGGTTTACATAAAGTATCCATTTGTACATTCTATTTTACTTATTTAAGTTTTCATTTGAGAGTTTAATTATGCCAATTAAAATTCATAGAATATATATTTTATTTTTTTAAATTTTTTTTAACTTTGAAAATCTATTTTTGAGAGAAAGAGAGAGACAGAGCATGAATGAGGGAGGACCAGAGAGAGAGGGAGACACAGAATCCAAGGCAGGCTCCAGGCTCTGAACTATCAGCACAGATCCCGATGCGGGGCTTGAACCCACAAACTGTGAGATCATGACCTGAGCCAATGTCGGATGCTTAACTGACTGAGCCACCCAGGTGCCCCTAGAACACATATTTTGAAGCTATATAGTACTCCATGATTTAGAGCGTGGATTGATTTGGTAGATCCACTTGTTAGACGCATCCAAAGATGCATTGTGCAGCCTCATAGGCTTTGAAAAAGTTCTCCATATTCTAACTAAGGATGTCATTCAGGGATATGCTTGGCAAATGCAAGAATGTCAAAGGGCATGGGAAGCTCTTGCTCTTTATGTGTGTACACACACACAAGTAGATTAGACTTATTGACACTGTAATGGTTTGGGTTTGTTTATTCAGGCCAATGAAAGGACTTAAGATTCAAAATCTAGACCCACCATGCCTTCACCCCAACTCTTTCCTGGAATCTAGAATGTTCTATAGACATTCTCTGTAACACAAAAGCAAGACCCAGAGCATCCTGTAGCAGCTAAGCATTTCTCCCTTTGGATATTACTGGATTCTTCTAAATGTTCTCTTGTGTCATCTCTTTATCCACACATTTTTTTTTTCACATAAGAAACAGAATGAGCTATTTTTAAAAGTATATCAGATCACTGGGACACCTGGGTGGTCCAGTCGATTAAGCGACCAACTCAGGTCATGATCTCGCAATTTGTGGGATCGAGCTCCACCTTGGGCTCTGCGCTGACAGCGGGGAGCCTGCTAGGGATTCTCTCTCTCCCTCTCTAAATAAATAAATAAATAAATAAATAAATAAATAAATAAATAAATAAAAAGTTTTAAAAAGTATATCAGATCACATTATATTTATTTATTGCCTTGCATATTTTTTTCTTTCAGTTGGAATAAAATCTTAATATTATCCTCTTGGAAATTACCTTGATGGAATTTCTTTATGTGTCTCCTTTAATACATACATCCTTATATTCTATAGCAGAATTGAATTTTCTACAATAATATACCAAGTAGTATAAGATTTAGACTGGCCTATGGGCCATACATGACATGTATATTCACTATTTCTGTATCACTATTTAAAGCAGCCTTTAAAATAAACGGTTTTTAATTATTGTTATTATGCAAAAGCTGCATAAATGCCTTTAACTGTGCTTATAAAGTAACATTTGCTGTAATCACCTTTAAAATCCAGGATATTTCGCCAAACTCAATGTGCATGACTCTTTCTCCAAGTACACTCGGTCTATTCTGGATGGCTTACTGATCTTCAAGCATACCAAGTTTTTCCTGTCCCCATACCTTACACATGTCAATTCATTTGTGTAAAATATTCTTTCTCCAATCCTTCACCTATCTAAATACTCTGAGTGTCTGCTAAAAGGTCATCCCCTTACAGAGTAAATTCTTGATCACACCATCTTCCTCATTTTACCCCTCATATTATTACTTAACTTTGTCATAGCACATAATTCATTTCCTTACATCATTGATCATAGTCTAAAATTAGTTTGTCACTCATTTATTTAATTGTTATATTCTAATTTTATACCTCAAATAGAAAGCTCCAAGAAAGAAGAAATCATGTTTAATTCATTTAGGAAAATTCAGACCTGCTTTTTGGATACCTCATACTAATAAATACATTTAACAAATTAGTAGAAATTATGCTATATAAAAAGTAAACATTGATCATATAATTCAAACATGGATTTTATGATATATAGTTTTTGAAAACAATAAGAATTGACAATTATTTGAATCATCAACAATTTTCTATAAGAATATTAGGAAAGGATATCCTAGGTTATTTACCTCTAATGTTTTATTTTATGGATAGGAAAACTCATATTTAAACAGGTAAACAGGGGTGTCTGGGGAGCTCAGTCACTTAAGCATCTGACTCCTGATTTTGTCTCAAATCATTATCTCATAATTATAAGATCAAACCCCATGCCTGGCTCTGTGCTGGGCATGGAGCCTGATTGGGATTCTCTCTCTCTCTCCCTCTCTTTCTGCCCCTCCTCTGCTCATTCTCTTTGTCTCTCTCTCTCTCGCTCTCTCGCTCTCTCGCTCTCTGTCTCTCTTTCTCTCTCTCTCTCTCTCTCTCAATATGAATAAACATTAAAAAAAATTATACAGCAAAAGAATGACTCATTTTTAAAAAAAAGAAATAAGTAAACAAACTTCAGCTAGTGTCAGATATTTCACAATAATAAATCCTAAATTACTTTTTTATTTCTATAAACTTCTTAAAGTATCAGTACTTGGATTTAAAAAGTCCTTAATGGGATTATATATACTATTGTATTCTGTATTGAAAATTAGCAACTAGGTCAAGTGTAATGATTACCTCTACTTGGAGATTCTGTCTGGAAATATGAGAGAGCTTTCGGAAAATGCACCATCTGGTGAATGGATAGTAAGTAGGACATCACTAGTAGAGGAAGAATGAATTGGTTAAGTGAGGATTTATTATAGAAATAGCATTGATTTCCAGCCCAGTAGAATGACGAGATACATAGGAAATTCTGCTTTGTAATTGTTTTGAAAATTTCTTATATTTGTTGTAAATAATAAAATTTTCCAGGTAGCAGTCTTATGGGACTTCATTTCCCAAACAAATTATATGAAAATAGGTCTTCTATATGTCTTCTCAATGAAATCAATCTGGGATGATTATAGATTCATTTTTTAAAGTATTTCGGAGCATTTGTTCTCACATATTTTAAGCACCATTATCAAACTAAAGTTAAAAACCAAAATCCCATTTTAGCAGTGAACTTCTGCCTTTGGAAATGCCTTTATGTATTTCCTCAACCAAACCTCCTCTGAAGAAAGGCTAATTATAGGCTTCAATATGCACCTGGGTGAAAATTAACTTTTAAGCAGCCTTTAAAATAAACGGTTTTTAATTATTATCATTATGCAAAAGCTGCATAAATGCCTTTAATTGTGCTTATAAAGTAACATTTGCTGTAATCACCTTTAATATCCAGGAGCAATATAAAGGTTTTCTTTTTTATTAAAATAAAAATATAAAGAACCCTTACTACTGATTCACAGGTCATTGTATTTCATCCTATGAGAAGAAATATTTTAACTGAAATATATCAGCTGCTAAAACTTAACATGTTCTGAATTCCAGTTACTTAAAAATGAACTTAAAATATCTTCAAAATGCATTTAGTTACTGAAGATTAAATGTCAGTATACAAGATATTCAACTACAACATTGAATTTTAATATTTGACTATTCTTAGACATTAGACTTAACATTTCTATAGAAAAGATAAAACATGCATATTTTAAAAAATAAGAATATGCTTAATTTATTTAAAAATTATTTGACACAACATAGTCTTTCTCTTAAGAAATATTGTTTAAAATTTCTGTGTGTATGTGTGTGTGTGTGTGTGTGTGTTTGCGTGTGTGTATGAGTCAGAGAATAACTTTGTTTACACAAAACTTGCTAAAAGAAAAAATGAACTACAGGTCTATTTTTATTCAAAATTAGCCAAAACATTTTTTAAAAACACATGCAAACAAACCAAAAAACACCTTTAAAATAGCAGCTTGAGGTAGACATGATGAGGAGTGGGGAATAGAGGCATGCTGTGATAATATGGAGTAGCATAGCAGCTGATTTAAATTTTGTTGTTTTTCCTCTGATTATTTTCTTTCTCTAGCTACTTTTTATAAGAAATGTGTGAGAGATAAAGATGTGGTATTTTAAAAACACTATTTGCAAAATTTTATTTGGGATCAGAGAAAGTATTATTCCAGAATTATTTAAAAAAAGCAGCTATTAGAGGAATTATTAGATTAAGTGAAGTCTAATTTTTTAAAGTATTATATGTAATCACAAATCCAGTATCAGTCTGAAAACTCTGATGTTAATTTATTTACTTTCATAAGATTAATTACATTCATAAATTTAAATGTTATTGGCTACCATTCTTAAACACTCCAAATGGAAGGTGCAAAGCTATAGTTTGGTAGGGATCATAATAATCATTTTATTAAATGATCTGGACAATAGAAGCTGAAATACGTGATTATATTTTTGAACGCTTGCTTAAGTTTATTTCCAGCCTTTGTTTCGAATGAGGCCTTTATTAATGAAGATATAGTAAGTTCTATTTTTGATGGAGGGACACCTTACATGAGACTCATTGCCCAATCTGGTCTAGTCTACTTTGCATAGATTCATTCTCCTAAAGACCCTGTAAACTGATTTATATCTAGATGTGTCGGAGGAGTTATAAAATACCAAATAAACCAATAAATAACCCAATCTATAAAGATATCATTGGACACAAATTTATAGATCTATGTATTTCTCAGAAAAAAGATTTATAACCCTCATGATATATTTTAGGTTTAGACTTTAAGGGTGTTTGTTTTGTTTTTAGAAATGGTATGTTCTGCAAAAGTGATAGAAATGGAAAGAATATGCATTTTAAGATATTGTAATAGAGAAGTGGCCTGAGAGAAGATAGATCATGTCAATCAGGTTCCCAGTTCCAAAATTTGAACAGGAATTTACAGCTTGAGGTAATGTCCATTCCTTTACATCCAAACAGCCCAGTAAATAAAAGAATAAAACATAAGGATAATATTTTTAGTATGTTTATTTTAATTAATTTCAATTAATTCTACTAAATATTTTTAATGAATTGTTATGTCCTAAATATGTAAACTATATAAAAAGCAGAAACTACATATTCCCGTTTTTCCTCTTATGATTGCCCACAGCTGACAGTTAATTTTTTAACAAATTCATCAATAAATGGATTATGAAAAGTTGGTTGTGAAGTGGCAACATCTTAGAATTATTTCCCAATTGATATAGCTACTGATAGCATTAAATGTGTCCATTTCCCAAACTACAAAACTCCTTGACCAAACTCACATCACTTATATGAAGATATCATGTATATACATACCTCATTCAAATCAGAAATAGGGCCTCTTTTGTCTTTTTTTTATGAAAGCAAGGAATGTATAAGTTTTTTGTATGCCCAGAATCTTCACCTTGACAAAAAAAAATCACTATTGTTGAAAATACACAAGAATTTCAGAATTTGATGATGCAAGTGTATTTTACTTATAAGGTGAGAATTTTGACACTCAGGGAGACTATTGTATAAAGAAACATATTTGGGACAGCATATTATATAAACAAATTATTGTGATTTTGTTTAATGTCTATAATTATTTTTTAGATTGTTAAATCAGAAAGTAGAGGACATTTGGAGAAATTATACATTACTTTGGAATAGCCATGAAAATATAACTTAGAATGCTATTTTTATGTTGTTTTTATTAACCATGAAGGGTTGGTAGGCAATTCTATATTGCTCTGTCAGTTATCAAAGAAGAAATTTTACATGTTTTTACATGATTTTATGTGTTTCCATTTGCCAAATATAGAAATAAAAGCTAAGACATATTGTACCTGCAGAAATTTTTTTTATTTTCAAAAGTTTTTCTCCGATTAAACTTAGCTGCTTGAACATCTCATTTGTGCAGTATCCTATTTGCTGAGGCATCATATCTGCTCACCTTTGAGAAGACTTTAGGAGCAACAATGTGACTGCTGAACTACTGATCCACTTAGAACAATTATTATACTTGTCCACTAAGGACAAATCCTATGGCCTGCTTTGAAATCCTAGGGTAATAAAAATGGAAGTATTTTGTTTTGTTTTATTTAAGTTTTTTTTTTTTAATTTTAATTCCAGATAGTTAACATACAGTGTTACATTAGTTTCAGGTGTACAATATAATAACTCAACAGTTCCATACATTACCCTGTGCTCATCATGACAAGTGCACCTCTTAGTCCCCATCATCTACTTAGCCTATCCCATTCCATAACCATCAAATTGTTCTCTATAATTAGGAGTCTGTTTCTCTCTCTCTTTATGTCTCTCTCCCCTCCCCCATTCTTAAAGCCCCAATAGGATTGAAATCATATGGTATGTCTTTCTCTGACTGACTTATTTCACTTAGCATAATACCCTTATCTCCATCCATGTCATTGCACATGGGATGATTTCACTCTTTGCTATGGCTGAAGAGTATTCCATTGTATGTATATACCACATCTTTATTCAGCAATCAATGGACATTTGGGTTGTTTCATATCTTGGTTATTGTAAATAATGCTGCGGAAACAAAAGAGTATATGTATCCCTTTGAATTAGTGTTCTTATATTCTTTGGGTAAATGCCTAGTAGTGCAATTATTGGTCAAAGATCTTCTAATCCTATAAGAATATGCAAAGTTCCTGAGTTGGCATCAGTCTGAATCCAGTTAAGAAAACATAAACTACTCTTTGTCTTTCAACAAAGGGATGATTATCACAGGTGGTTGATAACATAGATGCATTCAGTGTATGTGGTTTAATTCATAGTACCTACTGTTAATACTTTCAAATGAGTCCATGATATTTTGCTGAATAGGTATCAGGTAATTAAAGTTATGTGTCTTCCTCTGAGATATTTTAATGCTATATATTTAGGGAAGATAACAGAGCTTTTCAAAGGAGTGCTTTTGTTATTTCTTGAATAATTTGCTACATATATTAATGATAAACACCCACAGAAGGTATATATACCTACATTTACCAAGAACATTTTACAAATATATATATAATCTAAGAACTTTAATTAGAATATTTTGATTATGTAGAACTTAGAAGGCTGCAGAAATTAACCAATCTAAAAAATCCCAGTTTAAAAATAAGGAAATTCAGAATTTCTTTAAAATTTTTAACTAATGTGTACTTGATTTTTATAACATCAGTCATCTCTTTGTCAAAATATATATGCATAGTCACATACATACTTACATATATGCAAACAAGGTTTGAGAGGACATAGGAATTTAAATATGTAAAAATAAAGCAAAAAATATTTCTACTCTTAATTTAAAAAAATTTCCAATGTATTGTCATCACATATAGTCCATTTGAAGTATACATAATTCAATATATATTTACATATAAATATAATTTATATGTAAATATAAATATATATTTTGGTACAAAGTATATATTCAAATGATTTAGTAAATAATGTCTGGAAGATATTTTTAATTATTATAGTTTCAGAATGACAACATACATTGTATGTATGAATAAATAAATATGATTCATGAGAAATTATGTTTCACTTTTAATATTGGTAGAATTTTCACTAGAAATTGAAATACTACTGTGACATATTATACTTTTCAATAACATGTTAAACAATAAAGAAAATAAATTACCATCAAAATGTGTAAAATTCAGGTGATTTAAAATCACAAATTTTTAGTTTATAATTCAGATATTTTAATTGTCTTAAGCAGATAGTATTATGAAACATTTAATGAAGTAAGAAAATCTTGTTCAAAGACCAATCCCTTGAAAATATTTGGATGTATCTTTTATTAGTCATATCTACAGTTTCTACTTTTTATTTGCCTCAAGTTTATTACTCTAAAGTTAGCTAGAATCTACCATTTAATATTTTTATTCAATAAAAGTACTGTTTGTTTTGAATTTCTGTTACATAATAGTCAACTATTGACCAAGTTTGATTTAGTGAATTTATATACTATTTTTATATACATGAGATAAGATAAATTATTTTTACTACAGTATGAATGGAATCATGGCTGATTTTCTATGCATATAAGAATTGAATTTCTTCAAATAAATCTTATGCTTCTTTTGTGCCCACAAAGACATCTGGATACTCATCAGAAGTGTAAAAATCCCAACTAGAAGAAAAAAGAAATAATTATCCTTTCTTATTTCTATGATCGATATACCAAGTTATATTGGGAAAAAAACTATCTTATGTAGCTCTTAAAATATTTCTCAAATGTTGCATACTTCTATATCAATTTTCTTTACTCATATTAATTGCTTAGCATAATATATGTTCATCCATATTTATTGCATAGTTGAAGAAACATAGAAAGTATATAGCAGAGTTCAAAATAATCCACATTTTTTATATCCCACTGCCACAAAGTATTTCCAAATAAGGAATTGTTATCTCTTTGAATTGCTCAATAATAGTTTTCTATATGCAGACAATATATGTCTACACACATGCATATGGCAAACCACATTAATTATGATTTAAAAATTTTGTACAGTGAAATAAATAATGTGTGAAATGGATGTAATCCATATACTTTCCAATACATGAAGTTCAATGCAATTTAACTCTCTTATGTATGTTAAAATGCCCAGCATTTGAGATTACACACTCATGCTCCCAGCCTTCCATTCAGAGACATTCATGAACACTTGAAGGACATAACACATACATATGCCTATATTCATCATAAAAGAGATTTTCAAGTGAAGTGCATTATTAACACAACTTCTTATGAGTAAATCCTTTTTGCTTAATTAATTTGTTTGGGCTACATTAAGCCATAAGTACCTAGAGATTTTTGTTCCAGTATATTTTAATACTGCTAAAAATATCCAAAATAAAGATAAAAATGAAGGCAAAAAAATCCTTTTGCAGAAATGCCAAACTTTAGCACTATAGAAACTTGTTCTCAGAAATCACTTATCCTAAAGGAGCATTTACTTAAATGTCAAATAACCAAGGTCTTACCTGGCAGTGTTTGTGTCATGACAGTGAAACTAATCCATGATCCAATCTGTTAGATTAAAGCATAAATTAATAAATACCTATGATTAATCTAGGAATTTTTCATTTGTGGTTTTAAATAGGTAATGTGAAGCTTAAAACACGATAGAAAAACTACTGGTAGAAATACATTTTCCCCAAATAATGATTTTGTTGTTAATTATGATAGTCATAAAGAATCCCATAAACAGCATCATATTCATAAAATAAGAAATGAAAGACGTTCCAAAAACTTTGATAAAAAACAGAATCCTGAAACATCTCAAGACATTTTATATGAAAATTATAAAATTTTGTTTAAAAATATATATATGGAAAGATATTCATTTTCTGCAGAGAAAATTGTAGTTTATGTAAATATTCCAATTTCCCATGCCTATAACTCGAATTGAATCTATATCATAATTTATATCTCTGTCTATGCCTATACATACAGATAAATCCTGTGTATAATTATATATATTAAACTTTAATACTTGTAAATATAGAAACACATGCATTTAGTTTCTCATAGGATAAAGTTTAATTATTTACATACATAAATAGCATACCTCATAGGTGTAGTTAGGACATGAAACCAGAAAAAACATCCATGTGAAGGGGTTATAATTTGGACTTGGAAAACAGGCATTAACTCCTTTTAGAAAGAATAAAATATCAATGATGGTACATACTGCAATTTAATCATATATGTATTATATAATTCTAAATTCCCTAAAACAACTTACACCACATAAAATGTCATCAATTATTTATAGAACCAACTTCCCAAATTACTCAGAAGAGTCCCAATTTCAAATGCTATGGCCTTTTGACTCAAACAATATACCTGTAATTTTCTATGTCTACAGCTATGTTGCCATACATTTATACAATATACCATGATAATCAGTTCTTTAAAATTTAATACAGAAATGTTATTTTGCATATCATAATAGTTGCAGCTGAATTACATACTACAATTAGTAAATATGCTTTAACAATTGCACGCCTCTTCTCTTTTAGTGTCAAAGAAGATATTTTTGGTTGAGATTGTTTAATACTTCAAACCTCCCTTTCTATTTAATTAGTGAAAATCCAAAAGAAATTTTTTAAGGATGTCATTTATATCAGAAAAGTGTGAAAAATCTCTCATAAGAGGATTACAATGAATATCAGCATACTTAATATTCAGAAATACCACATAAATTATTTCTGCTCAGCAATCAGGGTTGTTATTTACAATTTTCATTATACTTAGCATATTGTCACTTGATTTTTGTGATTCTTTGCCTTTTAATTTTGTTCAAGAAATATTTTAGATAGCATATTAAAATGATTTCAAGTTGAACTTTGAGCTGTGACATTTATAAAAGTAAATATGAATTATAAAATTACTGTTTATTCTCTGTAACAAGCTTAATTGGATAACACATCAACTAATCTCTTTTAGTTATAATTCTAAAGTCATAATGAAATGCTAGTATGTTGTTTTCAGAGTTGTATCTATTGTTAAAGTATCAACAAAAAATATATTAGGTACAGATTTCATGTACTGCTCATTTCAAGATAAAGATAAATACATATGCCATTTAATATCATATTCTCTTGATAACATTCATGTAAATGTCTTTGTGTAATGCCCATATATTCATCAAAAGAAAAATAATTGAGGGAGCACCTGGATGGCTCAGTCTATTAAGCCCTGGACTCTTGCTTGCAGCTCACATCGTGATCTCACAAACCTGTGAGATGGAGCCCAGCATCAGGCTCTAGCGCTGACAATGCAAAGCCTGCTAGGGATTCTTTTTTTCCCTTGCTCTGTGCCCCCACCCTGCTCATGCGCGTGTGTGAGTGCTCTCTCTTTCTCTTTATCACAATAAATAAATAAACTTAAAAAAAAAAGGGAATTCCCAAACTCAAAATAGATATGGCCAAAACAGGAAGAAAAAAAGAAAAGATGAGAGTTGATTGAACTCAAGAAAGAAATTGTAGAAAAAGAAAAAAAAAATCATCTCAGTAATATAGACATTTCAATTTTCCTAAGAGTAGAATGTTCACTAGAATAGGGGATATTAAGTAGATGAACAAAACCAGCCAAAACAAGCAAACAAGAAGGAAAAAAACAGAAAGTGATAGATATATAAGATATAAAATATAATACATGTACAATTTACCCCCTGACCCAGTCCACAAAGCAACAAAACAAATTTTAAATTACAAAACTTTCTGGTACTAAAAAAAGGGACATGAATCAATGTCCTGGAAAATTACATCATGTATCTGGGAAAACTGACCTGAAATGATCAACTCTGAGACACACCTCACAAAATTAATAGATGTAGTGATAAGGAAAAATTCTTTTGAGTCTGAAGGCAAAAAGACCAAGTCAATAAACAAAGAAGACAAGATTAGATTTCTGATTTCTCAAGAGCAACATACAAGCAAGATAAAAGGCGGAGTGAACCCTGAAGAAAAAAAAATGTTTTTTTCATTTGAACAATTCCAAAGTTACATTTGACTTTAGAAATATGATTATTTAAAAATTTTCATTTTCTTTATTTTTTAAATGTTTATTCATTTATTTTGAGAGAGAGAGAGTGCACAGGAGGGACAGAGAGAGTCCCAAGTAGGCTCCGTGGAGTCAGCAAGGAGCCCTAGGAGGTGCTCAATCCTACAAACCATGAGATCATGACTTGAGCCAAAATTGAGAATGGGACACCCAGCCAATTGAGCCACCCAGGAACCCCTGAAATTTTCATTTTCATATAATGATACCAGAATCCAGACAAGATGAAGAAACTTGAGCAAGGTAATGTTGTTAAGGGTTCATAGTCAAGACTAAAATTAGTGATATTCATAACTTTGGTAATGTTAGTATTTTTATAGGACTCTATTGTGTTTCCACACAAAAACAAATCAGACTATCAGAACTTTTAGGCTTCAAATACATCCAAAGAGAACTCAGTAAATCATGAATATAGATAAGATAAAAATGGCATCCAACCATTTAATTAAATGCAGGCTCTACTGTAAGGCAAAAGCAGACAGTAAACCACTATAGTACTGGCATTAATCTGTTAACATTTTTCAGCAAGAGAGAGTACAGATATTTTCAAATCATATTATAGTTATTTTAGATATCTATGTATCTATATCTATCTCTATATGTTCATCAACACTCAAGAAGTTGAGTAGTTATCACAGGATTATGTAATGTAATAAAAATGTTATATATTTTGGCTTTTTTATACATTCACAAATATACCAACATAATAAATTTCCTTTTTAATTCTATATGTGTAAGTATTATTCTGGAAAATGTTTCACCAGACTGCCAGAAATATGCAAGGCAAGAAAATGTTAAGACATTCAGGTAGATATTAAAACATACTTGAGACAAATACACGTTTATATTTTCAGCGAGATTGATAACAAAATGAAATCCAACTGTTGACCATTGTTATTTGAAAGTATAATATAATCATGTATCATGTACAAAAAACAGTGTGAATCCTTACATATAATTAAACCTGAATGACAGGACTGATTTACCAAGAATAGCTTTAGATAAACAGTATAAATTTAAAAAAAATTTTTTTTAGCTAACTACTGAATTCAAAATGTCCTCCTAGGCATTGCTATTTTATAGCTACTGTATTTGCTAAACAATGATCACTTTTATAAGAAAAAAGCTTAAGAAGTCAATTGAAATATAGTGAGATTGTGTCCATTATTATGCAAATTAGATCAAGATTGAGAGTTAAGAAATTAGATCTGTATCACTGAATTTTATATTGCCTTTATTAGTAATATCTCTTTATTTTTTCATATATTTAAGTGAGGTTATCATTTGTTCTGAGGAGGGCATGCATACTTCATTTTAGAGAAACCATTATTAGGAAATATGATTTAGTTCAAATATTTGAAAAACTTAGGCATAAAGGGGCTAGCCTTGGGGCATATTGTCTTAAATGTTTCCAACTATTGCTTCACTTAAGGCTTTGAAAGTAATAATTAACATCACACTAGATTAACTCACACTAGAGAAGATAAAGAGAAAAAGGGACTAACCTGTGTGATTAGGATGAGACAAAATTACATTGATGAAATGATTTCCAGCTTCACAAATCTGTAAAACATTTAAAAGTTTTCACTGTGGTATACTGTTCCTCTTTAAAAATTGTATTCTCTCTCTATATACTAATGTCCATGTAATATATTAATTCCAAAGATCCAAGAGACATATTATTACTCTAATTGCAAGAAGAGGACATGTTGTATTGTAACAGTAAAAAAAGCTGTTGAATATATATTGAGTTAACATAATGAGTCACATTGAGGTAGAAACTTTGAAGATATTATTGACACTTTTGATAACTAGGTTCAAATTTCCTTGTTAATCAGGCATTGCTGACTATATGCTTTGTACTTGTTTTAGAAGGTAATGTTTGCATGCTATGAAGAGGTAAGTCACATCGGGAAAGATAGATTTGGCAATGGTTAACATGTTCTAAATTCATTAGCACAGCAGCACTACTTCAAGGGTGGTAGTGTGATTCCCAGGTGGATTCAGCTCAGTTTAGAAAAGTTATTGTTAAGAGGTACTGTCCCACCAAGACACTTACTGCTTGTCTGTCATCTGGCCCCTTGATCATGCACACTCCACATGTCCCTGTAAATAGGCCACTATGACCCTCTAAGAAGCTTGTGTTACTAAGATCTTTGGAGAGGGGTTGGGGAGGGCTAATAATGTTTCCAATTTGCAACATGTATTCTCAGAAGTTACATGCCTTATCTGTTTAACACAAAGTGTGTATTCAACATTTAAATATTATGGTATTAATAACAGATTGTTATTCAAAACCTTTATCGTTTAGGGTCATCCAAAGTTTTACTATAATATATTCCATAATTGAGCATGTTTTTAACTCAGTGTCTTTAATGCTATTAATCTCTTAAAATATATCTGATTTTGTTCTTTTCAACAATTTCTGTATGGATTGATTCACATTTTGTAATTGTAGAAGAAGCTCCTGGTTTCTCAAGTTATCATTAGGAATCAAAGTTGAATTTCACATTTTCAGATAATAATTTTTTTTTATTTTATTTTTATTTATTTTTAAATTTTTTTCAACGTTTTTTATTTATTTTTGGGACAGAGAGAGACAGAGCATGAACGGGGGAGGGGCAGAAAGAGAGGGAGACACAGAATCGGAAACAGGCTCCAGGCTCTGAGCCATCAGCCCAGAGCCTGACACGGGGCTCGAACTCACAGACCGCGAGATGGTGACCTGGCTGAAGTCGGACGCTTAACCGACTGCGCCACCCAGGCGCCCCTGGATAATAATTTTATAGTTGAACTTATTTGTAGGTGAATGTGGTTAAGAGTGTGGACTTTTGTTGGACTAATTTGTGTTCAAAAAGCACATCTTTTAACTTACTTATTAGAGATTACGTGATTAAGACATTTGAAATTTCATTTCTTCACCTAAATGCAAATATTACTTCCTATCTCATGATGATTATTTTAGGATGATTAAATGAAATCCAGTGTCTGACATATGAATTGCCCAATAAAATTATGATAATTTTAGTTACCAATATCATCAGTTAAAAACTTCTCCAGAGAATGATCCTACATTGATTGATCTTCTCTAAATTTCTGTGTCACACATTGGCTACACTACAAAACATATAATTACCAAATTAATAATTTGTTATATTTGTTTGATCTTAATACCTGTCCTCATCTTTCAGTCAAATAGAATGTCATACTCATTTTTCATCACTCACAGTGCCAAACACACAATGGAATATATGATAAAAGTAAGTAGTATTAATAAGCAAATTACCTTAGCTAATCTTTGTAAACAAATTATATTTTAGAAATACGGATTTTCTTCTGGTGAAATGTATTCACTTTTTGATTCTCAATATTTTATACTTATTCAACCATCAAAATATTTTCTCCTTCTTACTTTTTACAGCTAAATATGGAAACATCAATCTTCTACTCAAAGTATAGGCCATGGAAAAAAGAGCTTTTAGGCTTCAGTCAGACCACTAGAATAGCTGTAACTAATGCCATAATTTAAGATTATGTGCTCCGTGAAGGGCCCAGCCCCAAAATAAAACATATAACATATTGAAATCAGAAAAATAAAAGAAGGGGATTAAAAAAAAAGTTGTAAATAAGCCAACTAGTCCATTGCTGTCTACCGATGAAATGCATATCTATATACATTCCAGGGGTGGAGAGAGAAAAATAAACACATCAGCTATATCCATATGCCTAGACATACTTAGCTTATCATCAACTTAGCAACTCCATAATGGATTTTAAAGAGCAATGTGACTATTTTCAATTTTCACCTTAAGCACTGGGTTTAAAATGCTGAAGAATGAATGAGTCCACTGTAGGCTAACTGCCCTAAATAGAAGTGGTTGATATAATTTCCTCTTGGATCCGGGCTGAGTAAGATTAGAAAATTCAGTCAGTGCTATAAAACTCAATATACGGTTCTATTACCAAATAAAATTTCAGAAGCACATTAAATGTGAAACACTGGAACATTTTTCAATATGATTTATACATTTCTCCTGGATTGATTCTTTTCTAAATTAGATGTATTCATTTGGCACATTATATGTTAACACAACAATTTCATAAATAAAGCTTGAGGAAGTTGCTATCATTAGGTTTGATTTTTACGTTACTTAAAATTTAAATTATCTTATGCAGCAAAACATACAAATGCAATCTACTATGAAATGTGCATGATTCCTACGTAACACCGATGGTAAAGACATTGTAGATAATAAGTACACAGGAACATAAGAAAAAAAGCCAAGGAAACATTGTCCAGATATTTTAAGAAAAAAATTATATTTAAATAATACGTGCAAGAAGAAGCAGTTTTCCTGCATTATAGTAGTAGAACAAATGAGTTTCAAAATATTTCATTTGATTTGCTCATATACAAATTGATAATTTGGAACAATGTTTCCCTCTTTCAAAAAGTTTAATTAAAAAATAAGTTTATATTTTCCAGACACATTCACAGAGAGATCAGCAACTCAGGGGCATTGCCAGAATCACCTTACTTACAAAGAACAAGATGACCTAGATTTTAAAAGTCACTAGGAGTTTGTGCACAACAATGTGGATACACTTAACACTACTGAGTTGTGCACTAAAGATGGGTAAGATAGTAAATTTTATGCTCTTTGGGTTTTTACCATAGTTAATGTTTTTTTACTTCCCTGGATATATTGTTTTAATTGCAAAAGAATTTTAGAAGAGTAAATAATGAAAATTCAAATGTACTTTCATTTGGAAGTATATGTGTTTCTTAAAGTAAATCTAAAAAAAATTATTTTTGCTTGTTTCATATAATCTTTATTGAGTAGCTTGACTATATGTTGCGTCATACTATATGAATAATAGGGTGTTAGTGATTCAATAATCCATTTTCCTCTTGAGCGTTAACATTATATTGATAAGTATAAAAATAAATTTGTCAGCTAATTGAAAGTATCACAGTGTTTACATGAGAAAATAATCTTTTCCTTGAATGTTTTGATTTAGGAAGTAAATGGAAACACTTATTTTTTCCGCACCCTCAGTATTCTCAGTTCTTTGACATTTCAATTTTATTTTTAATTATTGCTAAATATTTAACAATGTGGGATGGGTGAAATAGGTGATGGAATTTAGGAGTGCACTTGTGATGAGCACTGGGTAATGTAAGTGTTGAATTACTGTGTTGTACTCCTGAAACTAATATTACATTGTATGTTAACTAACTGGACTTTAAATAAAAACTTAAAGATAAATATATAGACCTTAAGAGATATTTAACAATATGCATACGGGGCAGGGAAGTATCAAATTAATAGCTCATAAAGGACTTTTTAGTTACTATATCAGAAGTGTGGTTGTCCAAATTTTTATCAAAATATTCACCATTAAATCCCACTGTTTCCATATTGAAAGACATGATTGGATCAGAATATATGGAATTTCAGTAGTAAAGATGCTTCTTGTTTACTACTCGGTACTGTACCTCAGTCTATAGCATGTTGTCATTATGGTAAAGATGCCTATGACCAATGTCTAGAAGAAGGCCAACTTGCAGAGATCCACTTTTTTTTAAAGTTTTTATTTACATTCTAGTTAGTTAGCATATAGTGTAATATTGGTTTCAGGAATAGAATTTAGTGATTCATCACTTACATATAACACCCAATGCTCATCACAAGTGCCCTCCTTAATACCCATCACTTATTTAGCCCATCCCCCTCCCATCTCCCTGCCAGGAACCTTCAGTTTGTTGTCTCTGGAGTTAAGAGTCTTTCCCCTATGTTCATCTGTTCTATTTCTTAAATTCCACATATGATTTAAATCATATAGCATTTATCTTTCTCTGGCTATTTCACTCAGTATAATATACTTTAGCTCAATTCACATTGTTGCAAATGGCAAGATTTCATTCTTTTTGATTGCTGAGTAATATCCCATTGTGTGTGTGTGGGGGGTGGATGTATACAACATCTTCTTTATCAATTCATCAGTTGATGAATGTTTGGGCTCTTTCCATAATCTGGCTATTGTTGATAATGTTGTTATAAGCATCAGGGTGCATGTGCCCCTTCAAATCAGTATTTTTGTATCCTTTGGGTAAATACCTAACAGTGCAATTGCTAGATCATAGAGTAGTTCTATTTTTGTCTTTTTGAGGAAATCCATACTGTTCTCCAGAGTGGCTGCCCCAGTTTGCATTTCCACAACAGTGTAAGAGAGTTCCCCTTCCTCCACATCCTCAACAACATCTGTTGTTTCTTGTGTTGCTAATTTCTGTAATGTTCTTTCTTGAAGCTTCATCAAGTGAAGCATTCTCTACTTATATAAGTGAAAATTATGCACCTAGGGAACAAACTCTAAACATCCTAATATAGAATTTGTAGCCATCAAATAGTCAGACTGTGTATTTTGTCTTAGTAAAATTATTTTGGTTTCCACTGTAAAAGTCAGTAATCTTTATTCTGTGATGTAGTAATATTTTTATAGGAATTAAAATGATTATTTCTGTCTATATCTGTTCTTCCCAAAGTTTCATATATGTTATATATGTTATCATTATTATTAGTTGTTGGCAGATGTAAGTTTATCATTTGAGCAATGTAATGGTCATTTTATTAATGCAATTAAAAAATAGAATCTGCTAAAATGTTTCTAACACTGATAATCAGGTGTGTTTTGCATTTCAGCTCTTAATTTTTCTACTAGTAAGTATTATTATTATAAGTTGTGTCTTATTTATTTTATCTTAATATTTCAAGGAAAATATTGGATCACTATATAATTATGGAAAGCTTCATCTGTGATATGTATCAACTATTATAAGCTTGAGAAGTTAGTTTCTACTCTTAGGGATAAAATATATTCACACAGACATGATATTTGATAATACAAGCCAATATTATACTGTTTTAGCATAGGTTTTATAACATGATAATTTATATCACTATGATCATAATATTCTAATAATTTATTTCAACTCCTAATCTCTATTTTTATTATGAAACTCATTTATATACATTTCTATAAGAAAGGATAACATGTATTGTATTCCAGAGTAAATATATCCAATATGTTAATTATGGATTTATCAGAAAATATATATACTAAATGATACTTTTTTTCCATTAAGACTTTTTTTAGAGCAGTTTAACATTTATAGCAAAATCCAGGGGAAGGTGCAAAGATTTTTCAAGTGCTCCCTGCTCCAGTACATGTATAAGCTCTCCCATTATCAATATCCTCCACCAGAGTGGTACATTTGTCACAACTGATGAACCACAATAACACATTATAATCATCCAAAGTTCATGGTTTGCATTATATGGCTCACTCTTGATGTTGTTTGTACATTCTAAGTTTGGACAAATGTATATTGCCATATATCCATAATTGTGGTATCATGCAGAGTATTTTACTGTCCTAAAAATTCTCTGCACTCTTCCTGTTCATTTCTCTCTTCAATCCTGGACAACCACTGATCTTGTTACTGTTTCCACAGTTTTACCTTTTCCAAAATGTTATCTGTTTGGAATCATACAGTATTTAGCCTTTACAAAATGGCTCCTTTTATTAATTAATATTCCTTTAATCTTTCCCCATGTCCTCTCATTACTTCATCACTTCATGAGAGGACATGAGACATGTCCTCTCATGACACATCTGGATGTGTCATGGTTTATCCATTCACCTGCTTTGGCTTAGTTGCTTCCAAGTTTGGGCAATTATGAATGAAACTGCTATAAACATCCATTTGTAGGGTTTTGTGTAGTCATAAGCTTCTAATTCCTTTGGGTAAACAAGGAGCACAATTGTTGGATAGTACAGTAAAAGTGTATTTAAGAAACCGCCAAGCTGCTTCCCAAAGGGGCTGGATCATTTTGCATTCCCATAGCAATGAATGAGAGTCGCTATTGTCCCTCATCCTTGTCATCATTTGGTGCCATCAGTGCTCTAGATTCTTGGCCATTCTACTCAGTTTGCAGTGCTATCTCATTTCAGTCTGCATTTCCCTGATAGCATATGACTTGGAGCATCTTTTTGTATGCTATTTACTATCTGTATATCTTCTTTGGTAAGGTGTCATTTTTGAATTCAGCTGTTTATTTTCTTATTCTTGCATTTTAAGAATCCATTATATATTCCAGATAATGATCTTTTATCAGATGTGTCTTTGGAAAATATTTTTTTCCTAGTCTATGCTTTTCTTCCCATTCTCTTGATATTGTCTTTTGGAGATCATTAGTTTTTAATATTAATGAAGTCTAGCTTATTGGTTATATTCTTCTTGGATCATTTGTTAGTGTTTTATCGAAAAAGTCATCGTGGTACCTAAAGTTATCTAGATTTTCTCTTATGCTAACTCCTAAGAGTTTTATGGTTTTGCATTTTGCACTTAAGTCTGTGATCCATTTTGAGTTAATTTTTGTGGAGGGTATAGGTCTGTGTCTGGATTGATATTGTGTGTGTGTGTGTGTGTATCTAGTTGTGCTAGCATCATTTTATTATGACTATTTTGTTCTATTGTATTGTCTTTGCTCTAACCAATAAATTTCACTTTTGAAAATGAGTAACTGTAGAGCTCTAAACAAAAGTTCAGATATTGTATTTATATTATTACAGGGTATGAAAAGTAAATTTTAGTAGTTATTTTATGAATTTATTTGTTGCATGAAACTAATATTTTATTGTACAAAACTCATTATAAGAGATGATATTTTCACTCAAAATTGTAACTCAAAGTATTTGATTTGAAATTTAGTGTTTAAAAATAGTTTACTTTGTTTCTGTGGTCTATCTCATTATCACATTTCTGGGGGTCCCTGAATTATTTTTTTAATCCATAGATCTTTCATGAAATATTGTATAAGACAAGAATGTGCGCATATGGTAAAGAATATAGTATAAAATAGCATCATAGAGTAAAATTTTAAAAAAGATACTTCATAAATATTGACTATGTGGTAAATGATTATTAAAAATACATTTATGATTATTATTTTTTCAGAAATTTTTATATATTAGCTTTGATTCTATATATATTTAGCAATGATATATTTTATCATTATAGTAGCTGCTCTTTTTAATTTAAATTATTACTGTTTTTAGAAGTAAGTCAGTTTTAGCTAAAACATAAATGATAATTATAACAAATTATAATAAAATCAATTTCCATTAATTTTACATTATTATTTTTAAAACTAGTTTCTAAACAAATTATTTAAGAAGCAGTAGTAACTCCAGCCAAATTTGCATATAAAGTTGATTCCTATTATGTTATTAGGTATCTTAGATACTTGAGGGGATTTGCGAGGAAATTAAATTGACAAATGATGAGAAAAGGTAGAGTCCCATGTTTTAAGTCTTCAATAAAAAAGTAATGTGAATCTTTTTTATTGGTGTGTATAACTGTCTATCAACAGTAAGCAAAAGATAGAAAAAACTGTCACAAACAAACCTGAGCACGATGCTGAGAATAAAAGCATTACCTTTGGCAGACTTTTCATCCCTTATTTATCTTCCCCCCACAAATACCAAACATTCAAGCAGTTTCCTGGCCTTACTGCAGTTCCCATTGCATAGCCCCACTCTCCTCCAGCCTTGCTATGATATATGCTATGATAGATAGTGTTCCCAGCACCCTCTCTCCTAGTCAAAAACTACTGTTCTATGCCCAAGGTCGTTCTTGGTTGTGTTACAAGTGAAGTTGTGACTGCTTGAGAAGAGCATAATTTATTACCTCTCCAAGAATATTTTCATTATAATAAAAAAAAATTAACCTAAATGACTGGATAACTAATGGTGAGACTGAAGACACAGAGAGCAAAACAGGAAGTAGAGTGATTTTCAGTGTTTTGCAAACCATGTCTTATATGTTATCTATTCTCTCATTTCCTACGTTGTTGAAGACAGTAAGAAATTCAGGAGAAAAAATTCCTCTTCTGGTGAAGTGCTCAATGTACAAAGAATTGATGAACTGTAACTGCTCCTGGAGAGTAAAACTAAACTGAGAAGAAGAGAGGATAAAGAAAACAGGAATATTATTTATAAAATAGCAAAATATTAAAAATTATAGAATATATTTTGTTTTGCAATAGTGATTTTGTTTCTTTGTGGGTGGACTTGAGTTCAGAGAATGAAGAGATGTCATAGAAATATGAAGATACTGGGTTATAGTGTATGTCCACATTATTTCTAGCAGAAAAACAAAGATCTAAAAGTTGTGGAGAAAAATATTATGATGCCTTTATAAATTTGCCTAATTTTGATTCTACTTGTTTGGTTTTTTTCCCTTATAGATTTTGTGATTTCAGAACATATTTGAGAGAAAAAAAGGCACATTGAAAGTCAGAAAGAATTTACACAGAGAGGGAGGTGATAAAATACTTCTCAGAATATAATATAAGCATGGCAAAACTCACAAAAATCAAAGAGTTTCCAAAAGGAATTATACTCTAGTTTGGAATGTTTTAAGTGTTCATTGTAAAGTGTGTTGTTTTGCTTACAGTATATTTTGCTTCATATATTAGAAAACAGAATGGCAGTAGAAAAAAAAAAAACAGAAGGCGGGAGCAGAAGAGAAAATCATAATTGTTAATAGTCCACAAAATGCCTGATTCATACATAAGTCATTAAGAATTAATTATGACCTTATTGAACATAGTTCTCATACATTGTCTTCTAGCCAGGTGATAATGTGGCTCTACACAACAGAAGCAAATTCAACTTTAAATGAATAAAGCATTTTTTCTTAGATTAAGAGGGTACATATATCAATAAATGAAGAACAGGAAATTTTGCAAACATTTGCAGAAAAATTAGCACTTGGAATTAAGATAGGCATTTTCTGGGTAGACTTTATATTATACAAGACTGGCCTATGAATTTCCCCTGAGTTTCTTCACATAATAGTAATTAATTATAATATATGCTGATAATCTTACTATAATATAATTTTAGATGCACTTGACTTAAAAATATGTGCTTTTGGGGCATTTGGCTGGCTCAGTCAATAGAGCATTCAACTTTTGATCTCAGGGTTGCAAGTTGGAAGCTCATGTTGGGTGCAGAGATTACGTAAAATTAAACTCTTTAAGAAAAAAAAAAGATGCTTTTCTTTCCAAACCATTTGCATATACATTTTTGTGATATATGTGAAAGGCACACACTTAGGCATTCATTTATTATGAATGAAGAAAATTAACCTTGAAATACAGAATGTTATGCTCACAGTGATATGGTAGGTATCTTCAATTTAGGTGATAAATGTGCAAACTCAAACAACTCAGTTTTTATTACATTCTGTATTAGAATCAGTTTCCTAACTTACATCTTAATATCATATTTTATTTGTGAAAAATAAGTGTGTTTTGCCTGCATCCAACATTATTAGGAAATTCCAGGGCTAGCAGGCGTTTTTAATTTGCCATCACAATTTATAATGTTAAGAGAGTCCCAGTGGCCCCTCTACCTTATTTCTAAATGTCTACTTGCAACAGAATAGACAAAATTCAAAATTTTGACTTTTAAACAAGGTTTTCTCAGATAATACCATCTATAATTGAAAACACAGATGTTTCTTTTTATCTTAATTTAAGTCTAGGATTGAGATAGTCAATGTTTGTTATGTGCTTAGAAATGTGGAATTAAAGTCATTGTATTTACCTACTGTCTATATTGGACTTAGGCAATGCTACTATTTATCACTATTTATTTTGAGACCTTGGCCCTTATAAGACAGCAACTATGATAAAATTATAAGACTTGCCTAATTCTCCTCCTTCTTATTTTCTCTCCATGTGAAATGTATAAAGAAACATTGATTAATAAAAGAATGTGTGAAGATTGAAAACTAGTAGCTTAATTAGGAGACAGCGTCTTTAAAAATCCTGGGAAAAAATGTGTAGTGCAAACTATTAGAATTTTGCTTGCTTCCAATTATACCTTTTTTATACTAAAATATTATAATTGTTATGACATTTTTAAAAAGCTGTAACTTTTTTAAAACAAATTTTATTTTATACTAGAGCCATGGATTCATGGCTATACCACATTTGAAAAAAGGAAAGAATCAATAATATTATATAAACGGGAAATGTGTAAATATTTACACAGAAATAACGGAAACCAAGTTGCAAAACTCTTGTATAGTGGTTAACATCATAAGGAGAAGAAATATGAGAGAAATAATCATACATGAAGTTAAAAATATATCAAAATAAAAACCAAATATGTGGTTATTGTTTTGTTTATCCACTAGTTAATTCTTCCATTTGCTCAAATTTACTGAGTAGTTAATATACAGAGATCATTAGATTTGGCACAATGTAGATTAGCAATAAAGGCATCAAAGTAAATAAACTGAAGCCTTACTATCTATGAATAATATAAACATGTGGAAAATTAAAAGGTGGTGATATACTTCTAATACATTCCCTTAAGAAATTATGAATAAAGAGGGGGGCTCCTGAGTGGCTGTCGGTTAAGCATCCAACTTTGGCTCAGGTCATGATCTCAGGGTTTGTGAGGTCAAGCCCTGCATTGGGTTCTTTGACATAAGCACAGAACCCACTTCAGATAATCTGTCCCCCTTTTTCCCTCCCCTTACCCCCCACTCTCTCTCTCTCAAAAATAAATAAATATTAAAAAAAGAAATTATAAATAAAGAAATAGTTTTTATTATTCACCCAAGAAAGTAGTATTTCTACTATGTGCAAGACCAGGTGTTAAAAATATTAAAGCATGACCTGCCTCCACCACAGCCAACAAGTAGAGAACCTTATTATCTAAACTATTAATTAAAATACGCACACACACACACACACACACACACACACACACACCCAGGTTTACATGAGACCTTTTAATAAAGTGTGGTGTGTCATTTGTGCCTTGTATGAATGTGGAGTGTAAGTTGTCTAATACAAACTTCACAAAGGATGTAGTCTTATATATGAATCAAGGGAATTTATCAATACATCAGGGACAGGAATCATGAGAGTTAATCTATCAAGGACAGGAATGAGGAAGAACATGAACAAAGAATAGAGTATGCGTTTTTGGTGGAACTATATGGTATATGAAGTAAAATATGTGTCTCATAAAATAATGCATTACAGAAAAACTAAATAATCTTTTGTGCTCAGATGGATGTGTACCCAATCCAAACAATGCATATGTAAATTAAACAGATTTATCTAAATAACTGGATTGAAAACAATTAGAAAAGATCTGTAATTCATTAAAAAAAGCAGATTTTTGTTTTCATTCAGAATTAGTTAATTAACAATTATGCCAAAGTGTTTTTTTATTTTTTAAATTTTATTATTATTATTTTTTAACAGTTTTAATGCTTGTATATTTTTGAGAGAGAGAGAAAGACCAAGAGCAAGTGGGGCAGGGGCAAAGAGAGAGACACATAGAATCCGAAGTGGGCTCCAGGCTCTGAGCTGTCAGCACAGAGCCTGCCATGGAGCTGAAACTCACAAACTGCAAGATCATGACCTGAGCTGAAGTCAGAAGCTTAATGGACTGAGCTACCTGGGCACCCCACCAAAGTGTTTTTTAAATGTTCATCTTTTAGATTCGTAAAACTTTTTGCTGTTAGGGGTTTATAAGTGTGCAGACAATAGGAAGAACTACTAAGTATGATTTTTTTTCAAAGTTTACTATACCTCAAAAATTTTAATCATTCTTTATAGTTAAGTAGAACATTTTGATTAAAATATTTAGAGATTTGGGGTGCCTGGGAGGCTCAGTCAGTTAAGCGCCTGACTCTTGACTTCCGCTCAGGTCAGGATCTCACGACTGGTGGGATCATGCTCCATGTCAGGCTTTGTGCTGACAGCATGGAGCCTGCTTGGGAATCTGTCTCTCTCTCTGTCCTTCCCCACTTGGGCACAAGTTTGCACATATGTGAGCGCTTTCTCTCTCTCTTGTAAAAGTAAATAAATAAACTTAAAAGATTTAGAGAACTAAAAAAAAAAAAGATTTAGAGAGCTAATGGCTTGATTTTGGGAAGTTGTTTGACCTACTTCACTTAATAGCATTAATTACATAATATAAAAAGATATCATATTTTGTACATGGCAAATCCTCAAATATTTGTTTTGCATTTTTAATAACACTTCAATTAGAGCATGAATAGTAAAAAAATATAAATAATACATACCAAAAAATTGATAGCAGATATTGTGACTTGCCGGTTTCCAAATGCTAGAAAGTAGGAAAAGAAGATGTAATGCATGCATTCACATTTTGGATTGTCTTGCTATAAACATAATTGAAGCAGTGTTTATTGGATATTACTATTCTCTAATCCAAAGTACTATGCTGTATATAATTGACCTTTTGGGGTAATACATTTGAACTTTAAAAGAATGAAATATTTTTGCTTTCCACATGAACTTTTCTTCTAGTTACCTAATGATATTTAGAATACAAATGGAATCTACTTTTAATTGGTATTATAAAATTCTTTGAAGGCAGATTTAATTTCTCATTTGTCACTTTAAAAGCACATCATTGATGTATGTGTGTTTCTGTGCCAGTACCATACTGTCTTGATGACTACAGCTTTGTAATCTAGCTTAAAATCTGGAATCATGATGTCTCCAGTTGGGTTTTCATTTTCAGGATTGTTTTAGCTATTCAGAGTCTTTGTGGTTCCATACAGATTTTAGGATTGTTTGTTCTAGTTTGTTCTGTGAAAAATGCTGGTGGTATCTTGATAGGGATTTCATTAAATGTGCAGATTGCTTTAGGTAGTATAGGCATTTTAAAAATATTTGTTTTTCTAATCCATGAGCATGGAATGTTTTTCCATTTCTTTGTGTCCTCTTCAAAATCTTTCATAAGTATTCTATGGTTTTCAGAGTACAGATCTTTTACCCTTTTAGTCAGAATGTATTATGCCAAGCGAAGTAAGTCAATCAGAGAAAAACAAATGTCATATGATTTCACTCATATGTGGAATTTAAGAAACAAAACAGATCAACATATAATAAGGGAGGAAGAGAAGGAAGGGAAACAAACTACAAAGAACTCAATGATAGAGAACAAACTGAGGGTTGACAGAGGGAGGTGGGTGGGAGATGGGCTAGATGGTTAAAGGGTATTAAAAAGGGCACTTGTGATGAGCACTGGGTATTGTATGTAAGTGATGAATTACTGAATTTTACTTCTCAAACCAGTATTGCACTGTATATTAACTAAAATTTAAATGAAAAGAAAAGGAAAATTATTCCTTTATAAATAAATAAATACATACATATCATACGGCCTAATATATGATTGCATTTGATCATATGTCTTGTTTTTTAATGTTTAACAACAAAAAGAGACATGCTAATAATATTTTTTTCATTGATGTTTTATGATAGGTAATATTTTAAGTATTTTATATTTTTCATCTAGAAACAAATATATGAGGTAAGATTTAATGTTCTCATCTTAAAGAAAGATATAGATTATATCAGTTCCCAAATCATATATGAGTAATTAATAAATTAGAATTTAAGATAGTATCTTAAAGTCACCTTTCTGATGGCAGAAAAGTTGTAATATAAAAAAGTACTAAAATTGAAATTTTCTGATAAGCTCATCAGCTGTATTAATAGTTGCATTTTTTCTAGATTTATGTGAGGGTGTGTACATATAAATTGTATTTATGTAAACACATTTACAAATAAAAAATATAATGTCTCATTTTAAATCTTGCATATTTTATAAGGATATATTTAAAGACTTTTCCAATACTATTAAGCATTCATTGTAAAATCTATGACAGCATATGCATTATAATGTGTAATATGGCTAGCTCTAAACATTAAATATTATCTAATTGCTGCATAATTAGTGTAACTTTAATTTTATGTATGATAAGTAACACAACTTCAAACATCTTTCTTTGTAAGACATTTATAGAAGTTCTATTTCCATGGGCTAGAAATTTGAAAGTATAATATAGTCAAAAGTTATATAAGTATTTATGTATGAATATATATATATGTATATTCATATATAAAACATGTAGAATTATTGGCGATTTTGTTTTTATAAAGTACATGTATCTAATTATGAAATAAAATACATTAATGGAGAAAATTTGGGAAATAGATAAAAGTACAAAGAGAAATAAAATGCATAAAAATCCCATTATCCATTGTAAATCTATTAAAATTCAGATTTTCCCTTGGAAATATACATATTTTCTCCATACTTTTTATAGTATGTGGTAAAACATTCTTATAATCAATTATTCTTTAATATCTCTTTGCCATATAACTAAGCACATTTACCATATAATTAAACATTCTTCTATAGCTAAATCAAAATATTTTTTTATTTGTACCTACTATTAGACAAAACTTCATTCATTCAACAATACTTATTAAGAATTTATATAATGGGCACTATACTATGTGCTTGTGATAAATCAATTAAACTTAAGCCAAAAGCAACTCTTATCTTAATAAAAATTATTGTCTGACAAGGAAACAAATAATAATCACAAGATAACAAATGAAAGTTTGCAACCCTGGTAAGTGTTACTAAGAAAGACCTATATAGTATTTAATGTAAGAGCTAAAATGAAGGATTTATTTTAATCGAGGAGATCAGGAAGGACTGTCTGAGTACATGACTGCACTCTGATTTAGAAAATGAATAGATACTAACATACACAAGAGAGGGGTTCAGAACATTTCATGTATCAGGACAGTGAAGATATACCTTCTTTTCATTTTTTAATGAGAATAAATAACTGTATGATTAAAACAGGTACTGGGACAGAGATTATAATTTTTAAATATTTTAAATGTTTATTTCCAGTAAGCAAACTTACAGATAGTATAACTTGAAACAAACTTTCCAGAAAAAAATCTAGCCATCATTAAAATTTTCTGTAATATTTTTATAATTTTTATAATATTTCACATTTTGAATTTTTACAAAGGCCATTTTTCCTTGCTAGCTGCTGATACTAGACATATGTATTGAATTTTCTGAACATATGCATACAGTTTGCAGTTAATGGAATATGCCTGCCATTGGGCAGTTTTCAATTATGACAATTTTTTTCCTATTTACTTTTAAATATTTTTGAGAAGTAAGAAAAATGACCTCCTTAATGGTATATGTGTCAGAAATACATAATAATATGTTGTGTTTTATTTAATGTGTGTAAATGTACAGATGCCATTAATTTTATGCAGTCAAATTTGTTGAGAATAGGGCTTCTCTTGATATTCTCAAGGTATTCTCATGATATTCTCATGAAAATATTCTCATGATATTCACTTTCCAGCTGGGATCAGCATTATAGGGCTATATATATGTTCACGGAATTTGATTCCTACTTACACCTTATGCATTTGAGAGTCTTGAGCCAGTAAAATTAGATTTTCAGGGTCTCATTTTCCTAATCTGTAATAGGGACTATTAACACATCATAATGTTTCTTAATGGCATTTTTACATTTCTTGACAAGCATTTCCTTTTCAATAAATACTTTACATATGTTAATAACAATCAGCCTCTATTTTGTATCACATATGTGAATGTAACATTTTTCAGAGTCTCCTCTTCTTAAATATACTATGGAGCAAAAGTATCTATCTGTTAATGTTCTGAAGTTAGTAGGTAAATATTCTGATAACATATCTTTAAGTATCAGAGTTATAAGATGTTAGGAAATTTCTCTCTTCAATATTCATAGTCGTTAGTATTTGGAAGAATTAAAGTTTTGAACATTGCAATGATATACACTTAGCAATCTTGACTAGATTTCTTGATCTTAACAAAGATTCTGTGTTGGTACTTCAAGTATGTATTAAGACAGTTTAACTGATTTTGTAAAATCTAAAATGAAGCTTGAATACTCTATTCATTTCTATTTATTTCAAACTTTAAAAACACCAGAAATAGATCACAAAAAATAATTATCAATTAAATTTGAAACCTCAGCCCTTTCGCACTAGAACCCCGTGTGTGCCTTGTGAGCTGCAGCAAAAGCTGAGGAGACAAAGTCCAGAGTAAATAAAAGAAATGGAATCCTTTGTTAGGTACAGCTATTTCCCTCCAGTTTTAGGAACTGAGAATTTAGGTTTGGTCCATTGTGCTTTCCAACAAATTGCTTCAGCTGAGTCGATGGCCAGGATATTTTATAAAGTTATAAATAGAAAATAGTATGTGAAAGAAACAAATTGCTTCTTACTGAATTATATTTAATATTTTAACTACATATTTATATTAATTGTTTATTTTTTAAATCCTGATAGTTGATTTCATGTGATTGTGTGATGATACAGAATTTTTCTTTTTAATCTTCACCCTTTCATTTTTACTATCTGTCACTTTGGAGATTTACAACCAACTCATATATTTGTTAGAGTTCCTATGGAAAGAAAATAAACCAATGTCAAAATGGTCTTTAAGTATACATAAAAATTTAATGGAGGATTATACAGAAGCAACTTAAAATTGACATTTTTTTCATTATTTGCTTATTTTTTAAGTGTACCATGTTTCATAGCTTCTGTGTAGTTTAGAAGAGAGTCTTGATGTTGGCAATTTAGTATGGATTTAATTAGAAAGAAATCATACATACATGGTGGTGTATACTGTGGGTGATTAATATAGTAGGCAATCCAAGAAGTAAATCCCCAATAAAAGGCACAGCCCTGCAAATAAAACATAATAAAAGTTAGGGAATATATATATATATATGTATATGTATAATATGTATATATTATATACTTATATGCCAATATGTATATATTATATACTTATATGCCAAACTGAAGCTTTTTTTAATATGAAAAATGGTATAAAATGGTCTAAGCCAGATAAATGAAACACTTCCTCACCCAATGAAGTAGCATTTTACAAGTACCTATTTGATACCACTAAGGAAATGCATTACTTTGCTCAATCCTTATTAATATAAATGGGAATTTAGGATATAAGACAAATGTAACAATATATTTTAAAAATATCTTTCAAGAGTGGTTTTGTCGTATCAAGTAATATATATGAATGAAAGCATAAAATAATAATGTATTACATAAAATATATTAATATTCATTTTCCATCAGTAAATGCATAAAATAATGAGTTATTTAATCATTAGTAAAACCTGTCTTGATAGAATATAAAGGGAAATGTCCTAGTTTTAAAAGTCCTAGGCTGTAATACTGATCTTGTACTGATACGATAAATCTTAGTGTCTTCTGCAGAATAGAAGCAGCTAGTCTAAATGAGTTTTGAGGTTTCTAAGAGTTTTAGGGTTTATTGTTTTAATACAATGACAACAATAGAATGGCTTGTTGAAATTTTTACAAAACAGGTATTCGCCAAAAAAAAAAAAAAAAAAACCCAGGAAATCTTCAATAAGGAAATACTTCCTATTGAAAGTCAATATTAAATTGGAATTAGTACTGGAAAATTGAATTGCAGTATGTTATATCATGTACATTTCCACTTTAATATTTCATAAAACTTCCCATTTTCTTGACAGCTCTTTGATGGGATGGTTATTAACTCCTGCATTCACCATTTTTGGAAGAGCAAAGACACTGTCATCACACTGACAACTGTCATCAATACAGAATGTAGTTTCATCATTTCAAATATAGGTCACACAGACCTATATTTACACAAAGTTCATATATGACATCCCTCCTCTTCAAGTGGCACTTAAAGAGTCTGAATTCAATGCTAAGTACTTCCAAAATCAAATGTGCCTGAGCATATGTGGCCTGTAACATAAAGGACATGGCAAATCTTTTATGTAGGGTCATTGGTTGAGGGCAGCTCCAGTGAAAAAGGTCACGGAGGAAGTGGCATTTCAGGAGCAGAGGTTTATGATGTGCTGATACAGTTGAATGGAAGAATCTAAGCATAAGGGAAATAAAGATGATTGCATTATTTTATGGATGGCCCAATACACAAAATTTCTCAATAGTAATTAAAATGACAAAACATATCAATCCCACCTTTATCAAATTTTTCAAAGGTGTATGTCCTGCAGAAACTTTATGGACAAATAAGGTTTCCAAAAGATAGCGGATATAGTGTATACAATGACAGAAGCAAGCCACACTAGAAAGAAGATAAAAAATGAACATTAAATTCACTTCCAAAGGTCTGGCTTGCCTTCTGTATAAGACGTTTTATTATTTATTTTTATTTAGTTTGCTACAATATTTATTAGGAAATGTTTCTAATAATCAAACACTAATGTTTATTTCAATATTGTTACACTAGAAATTTCTAAATTTATTTCACAATAAAAGTACTATTACAACACTTTCTATAAGTTTACTTCTGATGACACTCAAAATATTTTATAATACCAGTCGTAAGCTATATGCTCACACCTACCCCAAGAATACATAAAACAATAGATGGACTCATATCAAAATGCCTCAAGAATGAAGCAGAAAATGTACACTTTTGTTTTGTTTGAGTATGGTTGACATACAATGTTGTATTAATTTCAGGTGTACAACATGGTGATTTAACAAGTTTATGCATTATGCTATGCTCACCACAAATATAGCTGTCATCTATCATCATACAATGCTATTACAATATCATTGACTATATTCTTTATACTGTGCCTATTACTCCTGTGGCATGTTTATTCTGTAACCGGAAGCCTGTGTCTCCCTCTCTACTTAACCCATTTTGCCCTCCCCCCCTTTCTTCCCTTCCCCTCTGCCACTTGCTACTACATGGATAGACCTAGGCTATTATGCTTAGTGAAATAAGTCAGATTGGGAAAAACAAATACCACATGATTTCACTCTGTGGAATCTTAAAAAAAAAAAAAAATGAAAACAAAAACACAACAAAACAGATGAATAAACAAACACACAAAAAGCAGAATCAGACCTGTAAATACAGAGAACAAACTAATGGGTGTCAGAGGGGAAAATTTACAAGTTTTAAAAATATCCAAAACCTACTTAGACTTCATTTGACATTTTATAATATTCAGAATAACTTTTTCATTGTTTGGTTTTCCTTCAACAAGAACCACACATTGAAAAAGTTTGAACTTCATTTTTTATGGAGTCAGGACAGCTTTTTTGTTTTGTTTAGTTGGTTTTATGTTTGGTTTTTGCCTGCCTAACAAATTGGAATGTCTTGTTTATCTCTGAGTATTTGTTTTGTTGCTGTTGTTCTAAGTTAACATCTCTCTTGCCATTTATGAAACTATTATTTTAAAAGTAAATGTCAGATGTGATTTACAGAAATATATATTCTTCCTTATGCTTAAAATATATTTCCATTAAAATCTGTACTGCATTTGTTAAAATCCTAAATTTCGAAAACTGACTTCTATTCAAGATAATCAATATGGATCAAGAATTGCATACTTAAGCCAATAAAGTTTGAACATAAAGATCATGTCATTTACTCTATGTAAAATCAAACACTGATTCTTCCCTGGGAGTTTATTTTAACAAAATGAATTAGTGATTTCTAGTTAATGATATCAGTGACTTTAGGGAAAACAAACACAAATCAACCTGGCTAAATCCCAGGGAATTTATTATTGTTCATTAATTCATAAAAATATAAGTTTGCGTCTATCAGGAGAGGGGCATGTTCTATGTGTGTATATCTATGAGTAACAGACGAATTCTGTGAGAAGTGAGAAAACAAGTGTGGATATCTGGGGGCAGAGCTTTCTAGACAGTAAGAAAAACAAAAGTGAAGTTCTAATTTAGGAAGATGTCTTATGAGCTTAAAGGATTGATGAGGGAATCAGTATCTTTCCTACCTTGTTGGTTCTTTGTTAGGAGTATTTCTATAAATCCTTGAGTGAGAAAATTTTCCATTTTATAAGAAAGCATAAAGTGAGGTTATGCCCAGCTATGTAGCAGATCACTAAATAAGAAATTTTAGTTCAAGCCATGGTTAAATTAGTTCACTTATTTTTCTGCTCCTACAAAGCACCAAATTTCTTTGTACCACAAATAATTTCCACATGAAGATTTGCTAGTTAAAATCTGACTCATCCTTCCAGAAAACAAAGAAAATGGTTGATATGCCACTTGCTTAGAAAAGCCAGCTCAGAACTCCCATCCAAGTTAGGTTCTTCTCTTTTATAATCTAAAAGTGCCCAATGTAAAATAAATATGTTTGTAATTGGTTCATCCTTCTAATCATTCAAAACACTTTTACTGAGTACTTCTTTTAAACCAGGTCATGTTAAACAGTGACGATAAACTGAACATGAAAGTAGACCCATCATAGAACTTTGTAGAGGGAAAGATACAAACAAGTGATTATGTGAACATATAATTTTAAAGTAATAAATTGCATAAAGGAAGAACATTTCAGTAGCATGCTTATCGTACAAAGAATAGGAATGGCCACCCACAGTAAGAAATACTGAACTTTTTTTGAAGTTTAAATAAGAAAGAAGAAATGAGTAATTGGGATGGGAGAAGAGGGATAGCATGTGTAAATGTCCTTGTGAGAAAGGGAACATGGTAGGTATCAGGACAAGAAAGACCAGTGTGGCTGTGGCAGAGAAATTAAGGGTAAGGGAAAGCTTGATTTGAGATGAGAAAGTCAGAAGTGAAATCACTCTCTATCTTCTAGTATTCCTATGACCTAAATTTTGCTTATTTTTTTTAAGTTGATTTATTTTGAGACAGAGAGAGAAAGGGAGAGAGAAAGGGAGAGCATGTGTGAGTTGGGCAAGAACAGAGAGAGAGGGAGAGAAAGGATCCCAAGCAGGCTTCACGCTGTCAGAGCAGAGCCCCAGGTGGTGCTCGATCTCACAAACTGTGAGATCATGACCTGAACCGAAATTACGAGTCAGATGCTCAAATGACCGAGCCACCCAGGCTCCCCTGAATTTAGGCTTTCCTTAAATTTTGTTCCTTATTTCACTTAGAGTTTAGTCATTAAATCAGGTTCTTTTTTTTTTTCTTAACAAATTGCTAACACTACATTTCAGTTTAGCATCTTGAATAATTATTCTTTCTCTTTAATTTGGTAGTAAGCTGAGAGAAATACAGAGACAGGCAGAGACAGAGAGACAGAGAGACAAAGATTATTTTCACAGTATGCTATATATTCTGCTTTGATAACTGCCCTCATCCTTTTGTGTACCTTATTTTTACTTTTCACTTTAAAGTAAATTTAATTTTGGATTTTGACCAACTAAAGGTAACTTATAAAACTTTTTCGGGGGGAGTGCCTGGGTGGCTTAGTTAAGTGTCCGACTTGGCTCAGGTCATGATCTCACAGTCCGTAGGTTTGAGCCCCCGCGTCGGGCTCTGTGCTGACAGCTCATGGCTTGGAGGCTGCTTCAGATTGTGTCTCCCCCTCTGTCTGCCCCTCCCCCACTCGGGTTCTGTCTTTCTCTCAAAATAATAAGCGAATATTAAAAAAAAAGTAAACCTATTTTTTCCTGTTTAAGTGTCATTGTTTCTTTCCTACAAATTTTGCCCATATTTTTAGAGAAGTATGTATTTTACTATATTTTATTTACTATTACATCTTCAGCCCTATATATGACCTCTCAACTTTATAATCTTAACCTTTTTGTGATATTTTTAAATTTCCAGATTTCTCCTACTGTGATCATTATGAACTTATATTACCTCCACTTTAAGGTATATTTAATAGTTCTTTGTATATAAATTTGCAAGTTGGTGTGTATACATTATTTAAAGTTACTTAAAATATATTTCTATAACTGTCATCCTCTTTGAGCTTATAAACAACCTTAATATCTGTGTGCTAGTTTTATCTCCTCCTAACCTATAGATATGATACGTATTACTTACTGTACCACTGGGTGGCGCAATCTTCTAGAGCTCTCTTTCATGTCATATATGTATGGGATCCTCAAATAAAAGAGGAGATATATCAGCAAAGGTCCTGTGTATTCAGCCAAAAATACCTGAAAGAAGGTGATATAAATAAAAAAATAATAGAATGTTATTAAGATTTCCATGTAAACATAATAAGCATGTCCACCGGCAGCCTACTGAATGAACTGGTAAATTGGATAGGTAGCATTATCTATTATTTAAAATGTATTAGACTGTGTGCTAACAAAATTAACAAGAAGTCTTCCTTGGAAGAACTAGTAAAGACTTAAGGAAAGAACAATTATCAATGGTGAATTTAAAATAAAAATATTGGGGCACCTGGGTGGCTCAGTCGGTTGGGTGTCTGACTTCGGCTCAGGTCATGATCTCACAGCTCGTGGGTTCGAGCCCTGCATCGTGATCTGTGCTGACAGCTCAGAGCCTGGAGCCCGCTTCAGATTCTATGTCTCCCTCTCTCTCTGCCCCTCTCCTGCTCACACTCTGTCTCTCTCTCTCTTTCTCTCAAAAATAAATAAACATTAAAAAAATAATAATAAAAAAATTAAAATGTTGAATTTAATGTAATGATTTCTTCACAAAGGAACTTTTATTTAACTAATCAAACCATTATAAACCTATTTCTTTGTGTCTCCTCAGTCCCATATACATTCCATCTTCTATGTAAACTGTCTCTGTCACTGAATGGAATTGGCTACAGTATCTTTTTTTTTTTTTAATCTTTATATGGCTGTGTCATCTTGAATTCAATTGATTTGACACTGATTCAAATAGAAATAATTTAGTTCTTTCTTTTGGAAATTTTAGACCTTGATTCTAATGAGTCTAAGTAGGTAGTTGAAAGGATTGTCTTCTGAATTCTGAAACAGAGTCAACCATATATGTGGAGAGAGATATCTGATCTACAGAGAAATAATCATAAGATTTGGAAAGATAAGTGGAAACAAGGCGTTTGATTGCATGAAGTTTCACCAGCTGACTATTTTTCTGATAGTTTTCTAAATCTTATAACTGTCCATTATTTGGTTTTGTTTTGATGCTAAAACAAGATTAAAGTCACTCTCTGGAATTTCAGAGAGAAAAAAGGAAAATAATTTACCTCTGAGTGTTCAAAGAGAAAGGATACAAACATGACAATGATAAATTCAACTGCCATTACTGCTTTGCTTTGTCTTTGCCAATTTTCATCATTTTCTAAGAAAGAAAATGTAAAGCTGCACATGTTTTACTCAAATATACAGGTGTGCACATTGATTAAAAATTATGTTGTTATCTCTTGTGAGAATTTTATGTAACTGCATCTTTATAATATGATATATATTCATATATTATATATAGAACTATATATGTATATATATATATATATACACACGTATAAATATTTATATATGTAGGTTTATTTAGATTTTTTTTTCATTTAACAGTATTTATCATCTCATTAGCCAAAAAAGACTTTTATATGAGGGTAACATGCAACATCTGACAAATTCAGTGTCAAACAAACCTTTTACTGATGGACTATATTAATTTATGGCATACAACATGCCTGATTATTCAAATGTAAAGAAAAAAATGTTTACTACTTTTGAATGTCTGATAATAGAGTCTGGTTAATATTCCAGAATAATTAGAATAATTGTTCTATTAAAACAAAATATTCAAAATATTTATTTCAATGCCATCTGATCTAGTCAGGTCAATTCTGAGCAAGTCTTCCAGTAATATATCAGTAATGAAAAATGTTATGAACAATAGTTAACCTTGATCATATGTCACTCTTTATTAAGTTAATAAAAGTGCTATCACAAATATGAAGTTTCTTTGAATCAGGAAATTAAACTACAGTTTTATCTCTATCATACCCTAAAAATAAATCAGGAGAATCTGCTAGCTTACAGTAATATGTTCTAGGACGCCCAATATTTTATCACAAATATTGTGCACTTGAAACATGGGGGTTAAAATAGTACCAAAGTATGAAGGCTGTACCCTGACCTGAAAGCATTAGAGAATGATAAGAATAATTTTTGGACAATGCATTTTTAAAAAAAAGTCTATCTGGGTGCAAGTAGAAAAAAAAAGGAATAGAGGTGTTTTATTAAACCCAGAAAGTAATAAAAAAGTAGTTTCAGAATAAATAAAGAGCCAGATAGAGAAAAATAATAATTAGACACACTTCTGAAAAAGGATTTTTTCTTCTCCTACTAAACAAGAACAAATTCAAAACCAAAGCCAAAGAAACAAATAAATATGCTGCTTATAAGCCCCAGCAAATCAGATGAATTTACAAAGACTAGGAAGTCCATTATAAACCAAAATTTACTGGAAATTATATATTCAAAATAAGCATATATACTTTTTTTTTTACTTTGAAGACACACACACGCGCACACACACACACACACACACACACTACTTTTAAATTCCAACTTGTTTCCAATATCATTTTCTTGCTTTTGCTTTATAGAATGTTCATTCACTGTATTGAACTAATGTATGGCTCAAAATGTAAAATTCAATGATACTAGGAAAGCTAGGTAATTGAGATTTGTTTTTGGAACTTATGTGGAATATTCAACTTGGGATATGTCTAAATTGAAAAAGGAGGAAGACAATGAGATGTTTTAGAAATATAAATTGAAACACACAGCTGCAATTGTTGCAAATTGATTAGAATCTTTGTGCTTAGACTATGCTTAATGCATTTCATTCTCTCTTGAAAAAAAAAAACTTTTTAGTCCTATTATTATTAGGATAGTGTGGACTTCATATCTTTTTTTTTAAATATCAGTTGAGGGGCGCCTGGGTGGCTCAGTCGGCTAAGCGGCCGACTTCGGCTCAGGTCATGATCTCGCGGTATTGAGTTCGAGCCCCGCGTTGGGCTCTGTGCTGACAGCTCAGAGCCTGGAGCCTGTTTCGGATTCTGTGTCTCCCTCTCTCTGACCCTCCCCCATTCATGCTCTGTCTCTCTCTGCCTCAAAAATAAATAAACTTTAAAAAAAAATTAAAAAAAAATTTCAGTTGACAGTTGAAAACAAAATAAATTGCACATTTCATAGTTGTTGAAAATTACTGACAAAATAATGTAGTGTTGACCTTAACCTTCTAATGATGGGAGAGCTATTAAATTATGAGAGCATTTCCCAATAGTAATATCACTTTTTACTGAATGAGAAGTATTGAAGCTAATATAATACTTCAAGAAGTTTTTCTCTTAATTTAACCATTATATGAATAATATGTAATGGAGAATTTTATTCTAGGTTATTCAAATAAACACTGTAATGAGATCAGCAAGATAAATTGATCAAAATATTTTTCAGTGTTCAAAGAGCTACTGAGTCATTGAAGAATTAGAAGGCCAAAATATTTTAATCAGGACTCTGGAATAGTGATTGAATCTAGGATGTGAGGATATGTCTCTTTCTTTTTAATGTTTATTTTTGAGAGAGAGAGAGAGAGAGGGAGGGGGGCAGAGAGGAGGAGACAGAGAATCTGAAGCAGGCTCCAGCCTCTGAGCTGGCAGCACAGAGCCCAATGAGGGGTTTGAACCCATGAACCATGAGATCACGACCTGAGCCGAAGTCAGCCGCTTAACTTACTAAACCATCCAGGCGCCCTTAGGATATGAAGTCTGATAGCACCCTGGAAAGAAGACTAAATTTTTTGAGGGTGCCTGAGAATGGAAGGACAAAAATTGTTGGTTGGTATTTTTCAAAGACAGAGATAGCCTTATAAAATCTCCAGGTTTTGGGTTGAGACCTAGAAGAGTTACACCCTAGGAACAATGATGAAGCAGGAGTAGATCTGTCTTTATAGGTGCTAGAGCTCAGCCTGAAATCATTTCAATCATCAATTGGATTAAGATGACCCAGACCAAATAACATCATTAGTCCTTCTGCAGGAAGATAAGTCAGTTTGAAAAGAAGTTAATATCATTCTATGCCTCAAGTTATCTTTACAAGTTTTTCATACACATTTTTCTGCACTAGGTCAGAAATGTAAGGGTGTAACAGGAGTAAAGACATGTAATCAGGGGCGCCTGGGTGGCTCAGTCGGTTAAGCGTCCGGCTTCAGCTCAGGTCATGATCTCAAGGTCCATGAGTTGAAGCCCGGCCTTGGGCTCTGGGCTGATGGCTCAGAGCCTGGAGCCTGCTTCCGATTCTGCGTCTCCCTCTCTCTCTGCCCCTCCCCCGTTCATGCTCTCTCTCTCTGTCTCAAAAATAAATAAACGTTAAAAAAAATTTAATAAAAAAAAGACATGTAATCAAATCCAAAGAAACAACAGACATTCGAAACAGATAAACTGAATATCCACATAACAGAATTATCAGACACATACATTTAAAAAATGATCTTTGTATGTTCAAAGAAATAAAAACCAAAGTTGAGAATTTTAGCAGATAGTTGAAACCTCTCAGAAGAAAAATATGGAAATGGGTGTGTGTCCCAGGAGAATACAAAGAGAATAATGGAAAACCAACTGTTAAAGAGATTATGATAATTTTCAAATAAAATATTTATACAAAACAGAAGACTCAGATTACACTCTAAACCCAAAGCGGGATAAACAGAAACAATCATAACTGTATCATTTTCCAACAGTGATAATCAAACAAAAGACAAATTTCATATGAGCCAGAGAAAAGGCACATTAATTTCAGAAGACTGTAGTGGACTTTTAGAAACAAGGGAGTCAAATATCAAAATAATGAAATTTTGTGAAATGAAGACAAATATAACTGCCAATATGGAATTATTTTTTCCCGTAAAAAGTATTTTCCAAAATAAATGTTAAATGAATATATTTAGAATGAATATGACAGAACTAGAATAAATTACTAAAGATATTCTTCAGGAAGAATGATAATGACCACAGTTATAAGAGCAGCATTAGAGGTACTAACTAAATTACAGTGAAAATGATAAATCTAAATAAATATTGGCCATATAAAATTATAGTAGTTGGGGTGTGCCTGGGTGGCTCAGTTGGTTAAGTGTCCAACTTTGGCTAAAGTCATGATCTCATGGTTTGGGAGTTCAAGCCCCCTGTTAGGCCCTATGCTGACAGCTAAGAACCTGGAGCCTGCTTCCGATTCTGTATCTCCCTCTCCCTCTGCTCCTCACCCATTCGCACTCTGTTTCTCTCTGTCTCACAAAAATAAATAAACATTAAAAATTTTTAAAAAAATTTATAGTTGTGGGTTTTTACTTAAAAGTACCTAGAAAATTAAAATATATCACAACAATAGAAGATGAGTCAGGAAGAGCTCAAATATCATAAAGTCATTCAATTATCTATGAAATATCTTCACATCAGCAAACCTAAATTCAACAATGTATATGAATGTTCAATATCTTAAAGATATACGTTATAATCTCTTGGGTAACCAGTAGAATTAGTAAAAAAGAAACCAAAATAACAGCGAGGCTAATAGATAATAAAGTATGACAATTCCAAATGGAGCAGGGAAAATGAAAACAAAACAAAAGGATTGTAGAACACATGAAGCAAATTGAAAGAAAATATTAAGTTGGGTGATAAAATTCAATATCCTTTATAATAAAAATAGACTATGATTAAAATGTAAAACATTGAACTATTATACCACTAGAAGAAAACATAGAAGAAAGCTCCCAGACCTAGGGCAAGACAAAAGTTTCTTCCATATGACAGCAAAGACAGGATCTTTAAATCATTGACAACTTAAATTGCATTAAAATTGAAAACATTTTGCAAAGAAAAAGAAAATCTCATTAAGGGACTGAAAAGACAAACTGAAAACTGAAACAAAATATTTGCAAAACACTTAGCAAAGGACTTTAGAATATAAAAGATAATTTTGAAACTCAAAAGTATGTGCTAAATAAATGAAAACTTATGTTTATACACATACCTACACAAAGATAACAGCTTTATTTGTAAGAGCAAAATATTGAAAGCACCCAAATGTCCATCAGTGGGTGATTAGATAAACAAACTACTACATTCATACAACCAAATACTACTCAAAATAAAAAGAACTGAGTATTGATATATGCAACAGATAGAATGGATCCCAAAGGCACTATACTTAGAGAAAATTAAACATCAATCTAACAAAAGAACCTGTTTAATTCTGTTTATAGCATTTGACACATGACAAAAATATAGAAATGAAAAACAGGTCAGTAGTTGCTCCAGGTTAGGGAAAAGAGTGTGTAAATATAGAGGGATAATATGAGAGAGTTCCTTGTGGCAATGGAACAATTCTGTATCTGATTGTGGTTTTAGATACTTGAATTTTCCCAAGAGATAAATTACACAGAAGTTAGGCACAGACACGAATGAACATAAAAATGGTGACAAGTGAATTTGTTATTTAGTTAATCGGATCTATATAATGAGGATTATTATATTAATCTTTTATCCTAAGTCTTTCAATAAGTTCAATGAGGCAAATATTTTCTCAATAATCTGTGACAGCACACTCTTACTTGATGAAAAATATTATTAAAATCTTAATTTTGACCTTGTAAAGAGACTGTTTCTAAAAAAACCAAAAAACAAAAACAAAACCCAACCCTATGATAATGCCTTTATTATAGGAGCACATTTTAATGTTTTATAAATGTATAAGAATGTTAGGTGCAGTAAAATATTGCTTTTATTGCATAATTTACTTGATATAAAGTGGGTGTGATTGCAATGTAATGTGTATATTTTTAGCATTTAATAGGACTGACTCATTTGGAGCAAAAGATTATGTGAACCATAGGGTTGATTTAAAAATATTCATCCTATTTCCAGAGTTCTCTTTGTCACCTAAATGACTTTCCTCTCAAATAAGCTATAATTTTCTAGTACAATTGTCCTAGAATTCCACCTTAGCACTTTCTCCGCTCAGTGCTTATCCAAATGATGCAGCTGGAATTTTTAATGAACTCACCATTAATGCCACTCGGCTTGACACAACTTCTGTAGACAGAATTCCCTTTTCATCATAAATGTGGACAAAGACTATGAATATTTTAACCTTTGAAGATCAGAATCTGGTTGTCTAAAATCTCCTTTAGTAAAGGTCTGTTGATAACACATTTAAGTATTAAACCCTTTGCTTACATAGTGCATGCATTAATAGGTTCTTTTATAAATATTCTACTTCACAAGGATTCAGAATATTCTAAACAGTGTTTTTGTACAACAAATTAGTACTCAAAGCTGAATCAACAAACTTTGAAAACTAAAGCAACTATTTAACCAATAACACTAAAATATAAATAATGATCTAAATTTAGGAATAATATGTATTAAGGGAGGGTGTTAGAAAAGCAAAAGATGTGACAATATTGTAAGTAATAAATGCAAACTCGGATTTCTCTATTTGAGGATTAATAATAATGAATAAATTGTCCTGTGTTTGGAATAATTTTGAAAACTGAATGAGCACTGCCATCCAGGTGGAAGAGAACTTGGTGAATTCAGAACCACAAGTGTCAACATTGGTTCAATCAGTACTGCAGATGGTTCCACTTTAGTGAAGCTGGGAAATACTACACTAATTTGTGGAATTAAGGCAGAATTTGCAGCACCACCAACGGATGCCCCTGATAAAGGATATGTTGTTCCTAATGTGGATCTACCACGTCTGTGTTCCTCGAGATTGCGGTCTGGACCTCCTGGGCAAGAGGCCCAAGTGGCTAGCCAGTTCATTGCAGATGTCATTGAAACACAGATAATTCAGAAAGAGGACTTATGCATTTCTCCAGGAAAGCTTTCTTGGGTTCTGTACTGTGATATCATTTGCCTTGACTATGACGGGAACATCTTGGATGCCTGTACATTTGCTTTGTTAGCAGCTTTAAAAAAGTGTACAGCTACCAGAAGTTACTATAAGTGAAGAAACTGCCTTAGCAGCAGTTAATTTAAAGAAGAAAAGTTATGTGAATATTAGAACTCATCCAGTTGCAACTTCTTTTGCTGTATTTGATGACACTCTGCTCATAGTTGACCCTACTGGAGAGAAGGAACATCTGGCAACTAGAACCTTAACAGTAGTAATGGATGAGGAAGGAAAAAACTATGTTGTCTTCACAAACCAGGTGGAAGTGGGCTGAATGGAGCTAAACTTCCAGACTGTATGAGCCGAGTGGTTAGCAGACACAAAGAGGTAAAAAAGCTAATGGATGAAGTAATTAAGACTAGAAACCCAAATAAACAACCATCACATTTTGAAAACGGATTTGTAAAAACTGTATTTGTTACACTGTGCACAAACCTTTTATACTAAATAAATATCAAACTACATTCTTCTGGAAAAAAAAAAGAATGTTTAACTCTAAAGGGAAAACTTAAAGCACTGCCGATGATAATGTTGAATGTTGATTGTTGTTGCTGGTAAAAAGGAAAGCTATCTTAATACAGAAAATATTAAAAATGCAGTCACATCACAAATATGGAATAGAGTGTAATCAGAAAACCTTTAAAATTCTAAAAAATATAAAATAATTGAATAGAAAAATAGAATGTTTGTACTATTCTTTGTATATCAGTATCAAAATTATTTATCAAATTAACTCTTTTACTGCCTCTGTCACTAAATATCCCCTAGTATTTCCTCTTACTACTGAAGCTGTTCCATCTATCTATTCCACTACTCATCAATAGTTTAATGCTTGTGAACTAGTGCTAAAGTATGTTCTCTGTTTCTTAGTCCTACATGTCTTTAAAATGTTTTTTTAGGGGCACCTGGGTGGCTCAGTTGGCTAAATGTCTGACTTTGGCTGGGGTCATGATCTTGCTGTTTGAGAGTTTAAGCCCAGAGTCAGGCACTGTGCTGACAGCTTACCCAGAGCCTGGAGCCTGCTCCAGATTCTGTCTTCCTTTCTCTCTGCCCCTCCCCCACTCATACTCTGTCTCTCTCTGTCTTTCAAAAAATAAACAATTAAAAAAACATTTTTTAAATTTTTTTAATGTTTTTTTTTTTTTTAATTTTTGAGAGAGACAGAGACAGAGTGTGTGGAGGGGGGAGGGTCAGAGAGAGAGAGAGACACAGAATCTGAAGCAGGCTCGAGGCTCTGAGCTGTCAGCACAGAGCCTGTTGTGGGACTGGAACCCACGAATGTAAAATCATGACCTGAGCCGAACAAAGTCGTATGCTCAACTGACTGAGCCAACCAGGCACTCCAGTCCTACGTGTCTTTTAATGTAGTTTTCATTCTTATAATGCTATTGGATTCAGCTGCCACCACTTTGAAAGCTCCTCCTTCAAGGAGAACCAAAAGTATGCCACAATCTCCTAACTCAAAGATGTCTCATTACTTCATTCTGATTTTCCAAAATGTCTTCCCCTTGCCTTAGAACATTTTTTGTTGAATATCCTATCTCCTCTCTTTCCAATATCAGAAGTCTTCATATCCCCAGGTTCCTAGAAGGAAGAGCCAAAGAAACACCATTTAACTAACAGCATAGAGGAAGCAGAAATAGGGCCATCAGTCCTAGGGTAGATTGACACTTAAAAAAAGAATTTGCGCTCGTTTTTCCAATTGAGTATTTCCATTGCCCTAATTCTTGTGTAAAATTTTGGCCACTAATCCTAGTAAGCATGGAAAACTTAACATACTATTCAGTAAAGTATTTAGTTTCATTATGAATTTATTTAATAACAATTGTCCTATCAAAATGTGGGACATGCATATTGTATTTTAAACTGATACTTACTGTAGTCCAACTGACCTGTTGACCTAGGTCTGTAAAATAGAGAGTGACAATGGAGGAAGTTGCAATGCTTTGAATGGTTATGTAGTCCTTCAAAAAGGGCCCACCTTAAATAATAAGGAAATAGTAATTTAATACAATTTCAAGGTATAGTCATTTAAAAAAACACATTTTTTAATGTGAAACCTGTAAAAGCAAAGGATAAATTATACATAGAAATTTCAATGTATTATGAATATATAAAGTAAAATAAAATGTGAACAAACCCATTTTATAAGTGATATCAGCAATTTTTCAAATGTACAGTGGTTTCCCACCTCTACCTAAACAAAGTTCAGACCACCATCCGCTACTATCCTGTGTGTTCTGAGAAAATGTAATATTAGATAATATCATAATCAAATCTAATACAAGGTATTTTTATAGTATAATTTAGGGTATCAGTAGATATAGATGTCAACTGTTCTCTAAATGCTTTTATTATATGATAAATTAGTTAGGGTGAATACATTTTAGTGGTCATCGCAAAGCACTAGTGGAGTGACATGATATATGTTTTAGAAGATCTCTATGGATGCTGTGTGGAAACCGGGAGGAAGGGGAAGCAAGATTACTTAGGAAAAATTCAAATTCATCAAGCAGGGGACTTTTTTTTTTATCTTTATTTTTGAGAGAGAGAGAGAGAAGAGAGAGAGAGAGAGAGAGAGAGAGAGAGAGAGAGAGAGAATGAGTGGGGAGGGGCAGAGAGAGAAGGAGACACAGAATCTGAAGCAGGCTCCAGGCCCTGAGCTGTCAGCACACAATCCAATGCGGAGCTTGAACCCACGAACTGCAAGATTATGACCTGAGCCAAAGTCGGATGCTTAATTGACTGAGCCACCCAGGTGCCCCATGCAGGGGACTTTCTGGATTAAGATGGCACTGATAGAGATGTTAAAAATGTATCAATTTTAGATCTGTTTTGAACACAGAGCAGGTTCAACTTGAGAGGAGAGTATATCAGTGAAATAAAGACAGCTCTTAGATTTTGACCTGAGCACTTAGGTGCATTATAATTTGGGGGTGGAAATTAAGATTTAAGTTAGGGCATGTTAAGTGTGTGATATTTATTAGACATTCAAGTAGGAGCTGTCAAATAGGCAGTTGGGTAAGTATGTCTGTAGATATTTGAAAGTCATTAACATTTAAAGCCATGCTGCTTGATGAGATTATTTATGTATTCAGTTTGGAAAAAGAATGCAAACTAAGACAGGTTTCTAGCACTCCAGGCTGTCAAAGTAATAAGAGAAACATACAGCAAAGATTACTTGGAGTTTCTCATGAAATAGGAGGAAAATAAACAGAACCGATGTCTTAGAAGACATGTAAAAGAAATGTTCCCTTCTTAATAATAAACACTAGATAAGTCTGGCATGTGTGTACTGAAAGATATGTACAAAGATATTCTTATTAAAATTATTTATAATTGCAAAACAATTGTAAAGACTTAAATGTTCATAAATGAGATAATGGTAAATATAATTTATTTTATTCAAAGATATACAGAAAATACACTAGAGCTAGATTAATCTCATAAGTATAATGCAATTATTATTGCCATTGTTGTTGTTTTGTTTATATTATTCTTTATGCTAATCTATTTGTGATTTATATTATCCTCAGTCATGAAAAAGTGTTATTTCATTCTCTTTTTTGCAAGACACATTGAATGTTGGTTTATGACTATTTTAGATTATTTCCAGAATCCAATACATTGATTTGTAATTACAGGTATCTTAAAGTAAGGTAAAATATACAATTGATATATACTAATTTTGAATATTGTATTTGATAAATCCAATATGAATATAATAGGCTATCATTCCCTTGATCAGGTTATGTTATGTGGCTTCATAAAAGAGATTATTCAAGTGAGTCTGAGTTAATCATGTATTATTTAAATCTGCATGAATAGATAAGAGAAAGGAATTCAGGTTCAAAGTACTAGAGTACTAGGAATAAAGTACTAGAAAGATTTCTGGAATGAAGATGGAGAGGGCCACATGACAAGAATGCAAATAGTCTCTAGGAACTGAAATGGCCTAGGATGTGACAACTAGCCAGGAAATAGGAACCTCTGTCATACAACCACAAAACAACGTGAATTCTTCAAACAAGAATGAAGATGGAAATAGAATTTTCTAGAAGTCTTGAGATGAGAATTCAGCTCAACCAATACCTTGATCAGCTTTGTGATATTCTGAGCAGAGAAGCCAGCCATACTGTATCTTCAAGCTAATAAATGAGTGTTATTTTTAATTTGTTATACAGCAGTAGGAAGTTAATGCGACATAGATCAAGGTAAAGACTGATATAAAAATGGTCAATAATATCTTGACAATCATGTATGACAACAAGAAATGTTAATTGGAACAAAAGAATATGATAGCCTTGTAACACCAAAAAAAATGCTGAAAACATCTTTACAACATACATCTATGTATTGTCACCTTTGAGAAGGGGGTTCATTTCTATTCCTGTATCACTTGATGACTTCAAGGAACAGAGCATTGGAATATTTTTTATTATTTTTATTTTTTATTGGCATGTTTTTAAAATGTTGTCCCATCAATATGACATTTGAATAGAAGGAATTGAGAAAATCCAGGAATATCATTAATAATGCCACTCAGACTCAGTAATCCAGGAACTTTGCCTCTGGCCTTCTATGTCTATGTATGTTTTCCAAAGGGCGAGGAATTTGTAGGGCCAAGAAAATATGCCTAAAACAGGAGCTGATGCTGTCTGTATTATGCTTCAGCATATATCATGCTTCAGCCACTTAAGGCCCCTGAATTTCCTGCCCAAATTAATTTAAACAAATCATCTTTCTTGGGCATTTCTTCCCAAAGTGGACCAGAATCTAGGGTATGTACCTAGGGGTTTTTCAAAGCTGTTGTATAAAGGGTGTGGATGATTGGAGCCAGCAATGGGAAGGACAGTGCTAACTCTTCACCTCTCTATTGTAGAAATCCAATAATTTTAAGACTTGAAAATTTAACTCTGTGCTTCCAGAACATTATTAAATATATTAATCAAGGTAGGAAGAGAGAACACATTTTAGTTACCAATTTGTGTGACAGATTTATTACAGAAATCAGAGTTCTTTACCATTCCCATATCTGCACCATTTGCAATATGAGTTTTAGTATCTCTTATTAAGACTTGGTGTCCATTTCCCCACTTCCTTGAATATAGGTTAGCCTAGTCACTCACTTTACCTAACAGAACGTAGGGCAAAGATCATGTGACACTTCCAAGCCTGGGCCTAAACAGTCCTTGAGTACTTGTATTCATTTGTTTGTACCCCTGATTCCACCATGAGAACAAGCTCACGATATTCCACTGAAGCCTGAGAAACCACATAGAGTAGAGAGGATTTGATTGGCTGAAGTTATGAGCAACCTAGACCAGACAGTCACCAAGAACCTACCAGCTGACGGCAGCTGATTGAGTGAACCTACACAAGTAAGGCCAAGTCCAGCTCAGCTCAGCACAATCCCCAAGCTAAATAAATATTTGTTCTTTTGCTCACAAAAAGCAATGTTTATTATTTTCTTTAGTTTTTGTAGTGTCTTTTGTGTGATGAAACTGTAAAAGACTAAATTTACATGATGTCATTGCTCACAGTACAAGTATTCTGACAAATATATTCTAGCAGGAAATATAGGTAAATATTGAGGACCTGCTTTGTTTCAGTGTTAAGTTTTATTTCCTTAATATTAATAGCTATAACATCAATCAGCTATAACTGATTGATAAAGCATCTACCATATGCCAACCATTATAGTGCTTTATAAACATAATCTTATTCAACACTTATAAAACAAAAACCAAACCATGAGTTTGGTTCTTTATTAGCTCCCCTTTACAAAAGAAAAGATCCTATAGATAGTTAAGTAAAAGGTTTAAAATTCTGCATTACTTCAAACAACTTCTTTCTACCATATCTTGCTTAGCCTGCTAAATTAATTGACTCTTTTTTTCAAATATGACATCATACTTTTATTCAAGGACACTTAATGGCTATATTTCATTTAGATTATACCCTGTAAATGTATGTGAGGAGAAATCAAGTAAATACATGCGAGGAGGAAGTAAAAAGTCATATTCACCAGGAAGGTTGAACTAACAGAAATTCCAGTTCCTTATAGTGTTCTTCAAACTGAGTTATATTTTACATTGATGCCTGTGGCATTCTAGAGTCATCATTATATACTAGTCAAGTTCAGAAAACAATATCACTATATAATTTTATATTACTTAGCATCTATGTGTTGAACTACATTTATATGCTCGGCATATATTAGGCTCTGCAGAGGCAAAAATAAACAAGATAATGAGTCTTCTCTTTTAGACTCTAGGAATTTGTCTTGGACATTTGAGCTTGGAAGAATTTGGGACCATCAGGAAAGTGTGACTTCCAAGAATACCATGTATTCCTATGTTTTCAGCATAGAGGTTTCAAAGAAAGGTGTAATGTCTAAGAAACAATGAAAGCAAACACGACAGCTTAGATCCAAAGAAATCATCATTTGTCCTTGAGTAATGGTAATATGAGAGAAAAGATGGCCTGAATATTAGCAAAAGTACAAGGAAGAAAAAAAGAAGGTCGTTCATTACAGTGTAAAATAATTAGAGATTGAAATTCCTTAATAGATGTGTATTGTAGATTTACTATAATTGACTTCAAGTAAGTATTTTCTAAAACTTATAACAGCTCTTCTTGAACAAGTCCAAATTTAAGATCAAGTTGATGTAATGTTAATTACAATGATTCTTAAGAGAGCTAACTTTTAAGTGTATCTATTTATAAATTTTCTGAATGGAAAATAGGATTTGACAGTTTGAGAAACTTGAGGCTTAATACTGGATATAATATTTCCCCTAAAATTAATTCATTTCTGCTCCTCATTACCTCATTTATTTTGCTTTAAGTAGAAAATAAGAAAAAGAAAGAAAGAAAAAGAAAAAAAGAAAGAGAGAAAAAGAAATTGCTGACCAGTATCCCTGAGAACCTATTAGGAGGTAGTAGGATGAGAGAAAAAAGCAGTAAAACTTTTAGAGATAGAAAGATGTTAGTTCGGATCCTGCATCCAATGCATGTTGACAGTGAATATGTGAAAATTATCTTCTTGAGACTAAAATTCCTCATCCATAAAAATGGAGCACTAGCTTATTGGGAGAATCAATTGATATAATTGATTTACAGCACTTATTACAATGCCTGTCATTTAGTAAGTGATAAATAAATATTAGCTATTGATGAGAGAAAAGGGATTCCAAATTAAATAAATAGATCAATGAAATTTGATTCTTACCTCGTTCTAGCTGCAGGCCAACTCTAGAAGGGTACAACTTCGGACCTGTTCAATGAAAAATAATAGCATTTAGTTGTCAACACAAGTGTCAACACAGTTTAAAATCCATTAGTTTCTTTGGCTAAATACTTAGAGTGCAATCGGTGGGTCATAGGGTAGTTCTATTTCTAACTTTTTTGAGGAAACTTCATATCGTTCTCCAGAGTGGCTGCATCAGTTTGCATTCCCACCAACAGTGCAAGGAGAGTTCCCATTTCTCCACATCTTCAGCAACACCTGTTGTTTCTTGTGTTGTTAATTTTAGCCATTCTGAGTGGTGTGCAGTGATATCTCATTGTGGTTTTGATTTGCATTTCTCTGATGATGAGTGATGTTGAGCATCTTTTCAAATGTCTGTTAGCCATCTCGATGTCTTCTTTGGAAAAATGTCTATTCATGTCTTCTGACCATTTTTCATTTGGATTATTCATCTTTGGGTGTTGAGTTTGATAAATTCTTTACATATTTTGAATACAAATCCTTTATCAGATATGTTATTTGCAAATATCTTCTCCCATTCCACTGGTTTCCTTTTAGTTTTGTTGATTGTTTCCTTCCCTGTGCAATTTTTTATCATGATGAAGTCCCAATAGTTCATTATTGCTTTTGTTTCTTTTGACTCAGGAGACATATCCAGAAAGAAGTTGCTACAGCTAATGTCAAAGAGGTTACTGCCCGTGTTCTTCACGGATTTTCACGGTTTCAGGTATCACATTTACATCTTTAACTCTATGATCCAGCAATTGCATCACTAGGTATTTACCCAAAGTACTAATTCAAAGGGATACATGGATATGTTATATATAACAGCATTATCTACTATAGTCAGATTATGGAAACAGCCCAAGTGTCCATCAACTGATGAATGGGTAAAGAAGAAGTAGTATATACATACAATGGAATATTACTCAACCAGAAAAAGAATGAAATATTTCCATTTGCAGCAATGTGGATGGAGTTAAAGAGTATCATGCTAAGTAAAATAAGTCAGTCAGAGAAAGGCAAATACCATATAACTTCACTCCTATGTAGAATTTAACAAACAAAACAATCATAAGCTAAAATAAAGGGAGGCAAAGCAAGCAACAGACTTGTTAACTATAAATAACAAACTGATGGTTGCCAGGGAGGAGGGGGAGTAGAGTGACGAGTTAAATAGATGATGAGGATTAAGGAGTGTACTTGTAGTGATGAGTACCAGCTGTTGTATGGAAGTGTTGAATCACTAAATTGTACATGTCAATCTAATATTACACCGTATGCTAACTAAATGGAATTTAAATGGAGTTTTTAAAAATGAATAATGCAACTAAAAATGGGCAGAAGACATGAATGGGCATCACCCCCTCCCCCAATAAATCTAAGAGTTTCTATTGAACAGCAGATTCGATCTTAGGAAGTGCATAAAGAAGTTATCCAGTGTCATAAATGGAGATAGTAGTTACTCTTGCAGTGTGCTGATGAGCAGTAGTGGATAGTTCTGGAAGAAAGCATGATGTGAGCCTTATGGGTGATAATTTTCTGTTTTTCAATTTAAGAACTGGCTACATAGATGTGTTCAATTTGTCGACCTGTACCAAGGTATATGACATAGAATTTATGCACTTTTAAGTAAGTTATTCTTCAACAAAACGCTTCAGCATCTTCATTTGACACTAAAGAACTTTGATCTCGTTAATTTTTTAACATTTTTTAAAAATTTATTCATTTTTGAGAGTGAGAGAGACAGAGCATGAGCAGGGGATGGGTACAGAGAGAGAAGGAGACATAGAATCCGAAGCAAGCTCTGAGCTGTCAACACAGGGCCTGACGTGGGGCTCGAACTCACAGACTGCAAGATCATGACCTGAGCTAAAGTTGGACGCTTAACCAACTGAACCACCCAGGAACCCCAAATTAAATTTTTAAAAAAATATTGGCACCTGAAAGTGGGTTATTTTCTTTATCAAGAGTAAAGCACACAATTGGAATAATATGTGTTATTGACTTTTAATAATTGTGGGCCTATTGATCATAACAGAACATCACTTTAATTTAGTATCTTCTCCTACTACTGTTAGGAATAAATACATAGTTTACTAAGAATTCTACCTGGATAAAGAAATCAAAACATACTTACTATACACAGCCACAATGGAAAAATTGGCTCATAATTACCAGAATATAATTATTTTCTCTTAAAATGAATTCTGTTATTATTTTAAAGTTTGTATTGAAAATTTAAATCTTAACTTTAATATCCAATGTTAAGCAAATTAACTTGATTTATAATAAATTAACAGAAGAATATTGACAAAGGAACATTCCACATTGCTCTTTTGTTTTCAAAACATTACTCTTAAAGGTGGCAGTAAGAGTGATGATAATGTGACATAACTAGACTATTGCAATAAATTCTATCTAAATTTACTGTAAAAGACAATTTATACATGTACATTATCTTGGACAAATAATTCATACGTCAAAAATTATAATCGCAAGTTTAAAATTATTTAGAATTATATTTAAACCAAACTTAGTAATAGCAAGGCAAATAAGCAGGCACAAAATTTAACTTTCGCATTTGATTTTTTTAAATTAGAAAATATGCAGATAAAGACACTTTCTTTTTTTGTATTTACTAATACAATTATTATTTACATAGGCACTTGTTCTGGAATGTGTATTAACATTGTTTGCTGAAAAATCTTTTAAAATATTTACTTTTATTACTGTTAGTGAAAATCTGCTGTCAAAGAAGATATGATGCAAATGCATACAGCAGAGGCTTCTATAAGTTTAAATGAGTTTCCAATATGGGTATTGGAGAAAATACAAAGCTAATGGGAATCCATTTATATTGAACATTAGTCATCGAGCACCTATGATGGGTGAACATAAGCTGTCAATTTCTGTCCATTTTAATAATATTCACACGAAACACTGCTTTTGATAGTTATTTCATGATGCCTCCTATGGTGGAAATGCAAAATTATCATTTGAAGCCCATAGATATGTCTATGATCTAGATGAGTGAATAATGGTTGAATCCATAAAGATTCATCAGAGAAGTTAGAAGCTCTAAACACTTTCAGGGAAATCCATATCCTCCCAAGTCTCTCAGCATGGATAAACTATAAAACTACTTATGAAATAAACTTGGCATTTATAGGTTATAACCTTTGAACATTGTGTCCTAGTGAAAAAGTTATTAACTGTCTATATAAGTCTTTAGATTAGTTTCAGACACCTTTTCAAAGAGCAAAGCATACATTTGCTGAAATGTTCTGTGCTTATTGTGGTGAGGTGGAATAGGTTCGAAGAATGGCAGAAAAAGACAGTTTATAAACATAAATTATAAAGAACATATGTTGCATAAGGACTTTTAGCATGAGTGAATAGTCTAAAATATTATTTGTAATGTATTAGTACATTGAAGGTAGACAACTGGCATAGACAACTGGCATAGAGATGAATTACAACAACATAAGAGATCTAATGCATCTGTGTGTCTAAAGTTGTCAAGATATATAACTTGATTTGCGTAACTTTTTTCGTATTTTAGCCATGACTTACAGTTCTTTCCTTGATAATTGAAAGTGTTTATATCACTAATGGATTAACATTCTAAATGAGTAATATATATAATTTGATATATATGTAGCTCAGTATGTAATTTAAATATACTTATTTTAATATACTTATTAAATATACTTATTTTAATAAAGTAGTGTTTTCCACACTGCTGGTTGTGACCCATTAGTAACTTGGAAAAAAGGAATCAGTATTATTCTTAGCATTACAAAAAGAAATAGAATAGAATAGAATAGAATAGAATAGAATAGAATAGAATAGAATAGAATAAGTAGAGATGGATTATCATGACACCGAATAAAATACATTGGAATAAACTCTAAATAGGTTAAGTATTACTTCATGAACTTTCATTCAATATTTTAAATTTTGTAAATACATTGTATTTTTATAAGACCAATAAGCATTTCACATTCTGATTCATAGTCAAAAAGTTTTGAAATCCAAGAATCTAAAAGATTTCAATTTCCTAAATTAATTTCTATTTGTATATAGCATCCACATAGAAAAACTAGTGATTGAATTAAATTCCATAAGATTAAACAGATTCAAAGTATTTGATTATTTTACTTCTTCAAAAATATTTTTAATTTGCATTATTAAGAAGAACAATAATACAAATTATATAGGATATATATCACATAAAATGTCATCAGCCATATTCACTCAAGTAGTATGTGCCTGATGCCTGCCTTTGCTTTCTTGTAATGTAAGACTGTGTTACTTGCCGTCATTTTTATTATGATTTAAATTCCTCTTATTGGATGTTGTTCAACAGTATAAAAATGCTCCACTTGTATTTTTAGAGGTACAATTTTATTTTATTTTATTTTTTTAAAGATTCCTTTTTTTTTTAAGTTTATTTATTTATTTTGAGAGAGAGCAAGTGAGAGCAAGCTAGGGGCAGAGGGAGAGAGGGAGAGGAGAGACTCCCAAGCAGACTCCATGCTGTCAGCCCAGAGCCCAATGTGGGACTCATACTTATGAACCTCAAGATCATGACCTGACCCAAAACCAAGAGTCAGACACTTACCTGACTGAGCCACTCAGGTGCCTCTAGAGGTAGAATTTTAAAAATTGGTAATAGATAAGTGAAATGTTTGCTTCTTGACTTGCTAGTAGAATCCACTCTATCTTTGTATATATGAAAATATAGAGCCAATTAATAGGTCATACAGACTAAAGCATACATCAAGTTATTAGCATGGTATAGTTTGAAAGATGTGAAAAATTATTATTGATAGTTGTTGATTACAGATGGTATTAAATATTTAACTGAAATCTAAGTTTATATTATTGCTGAAAGAAGAGAAATTTAGAAGAAAAATGGGAGAATTTTTCAGAAATACTAAGTATCCTTCATGACCTAGAACACTTATGTCCTCACTTATGACCCTAGGTAAAACCTCAGCCTTACTCCTACTCTTTTCTTGATTTCACCAGTCTCACTAGGAAGAAGTTCTGAGAACAGTTTAGAATTAAGGAAATTTAATTCAAGTAATGAAACCTCCATAGTAGACCATAGAGACTTCTGGGAATGGAGAAAATGGTGATCAATTTTTGTTGTTTACATCCTGGTTTCTTTGTGGTTGGTGTTGTGAGATGGTACAAAGAATAAATAGAAGCAGAATATAATACTGAGAAGTATGCTATTCAGAGCTGGCTTTGTTCAAGAGTTTAGTGCAAGAAAGATATAGGTCTACAAGTTTCTACTTGGCTCAGTTTAATTCCTCAAGATTCCAAAACTGGATGTAGACAGTAATAAGCAAATTTGACAAGCTGGTTCACTGTGACCTGCCACTAGATACACATGTGGTGATCAATGCCAATCTTGGAGATGACAGTTCCAGAGAGTTAGAAGAAAAGAAGGTTTATTTTCAAATAATTGATATATGCAAGTTATTATAAAATAGATTCTAAGTAGTCTGAAAAATAATGAAACCTGTCAACAAAACCTTTAGGTAATAAGCCTCAAGAAAATGTAACATTATTTTTTTAAGTAATCTCTGTGATCAGGGTAGCACTTGAATTCACAACGCCAAGATGAAGAGTCACATCCTGTACCAATTGAGCCAGCCAGGTGCTCTAAGACAACATAGCATTATAAATTAAAGTGAATCAACTGTTCTTTGTAGTAACCCATTTGAAAGAAAGAGTAAATTGTATGTGTATATGATTATACTATATAATACACTATGCAATATATGTATATATGTTTGTATAATTTATAGTTGTTTATATAAATAGAAGCTCATTTGACAAATATGAATAAACTTTATAGAAATCAAATTTATCAGAGGCACCAGGGTGCCTCAATTGGTTGATCATCAGACTTTTGATTTAGGCTTAGGTCATGATCTCACAATTTGTGGGATTGAGCCCTGCATCAGGCTCTGCACAGATAAGAGTGGAGCCTGCTTGGGATTCTCTTTCTCCCTCTCTCTCTGCCCCTCCCCGACTTGTGCATGTGCTTTCTCTCTCTCTTTCTCTCTCTCTCTCTCTCTCTCTCAAAATAAATAAGTAAACTTTAAAAAGAAAGAAATCAAATTTATCACCAACTCATTCTTGGTAATAAAAAATTATGGAATGATAGTATAGCCAATTAGACCAGGGAGAAGAGAGAATTAGTCATTTGGAATATGGACCAGAGGAAATTACTCAGAAAGTAAAAACATGAAAGGATTAATTAAATGTGAAAAGCAGATTAAAAGAATAGGGGCTATGGGGCACCTCGGGGGCTCAGTCGGTTAAGCATCCTACTTTGGCTCAGGTCATGATCTTGTGGTTTGTGAGTTCAAGCCCTGCATCATGCTCTGTGCTGACAGGTTGGAGCCTGGAGCCTGCTTCAGATTCTGTGTCCCCTCTCTCTCTGCCTCTCCCCCACTCACACTCTGTCTCTCTCTCCCTCAAAATAAATGAAGATTAAAAAAGAAAAAAAAAGAATAGGGGCTAAAATTGGACAATATATTAGAGATACGCAAGCATAAGCAAAAAATTTTAATAATTATAATGGTAAACTATATATTCTTTCTTATTCATCCTATTGAGGACAACTAGAAAAGTATGGCAAAATATTTTATCAAAATCTCCACAGAGTAATTAAGAAAATGAATAATTATGAAGCCAAGCTCCAGCAGGAAGGGAAGCTCAGAAAACTGAGTCCAACAACTGGAGCCACATTCCCCAAAGGATATCTGCTTGTACTAGAAGAGGTGAACAGGAATTCCCACAGACTCACAAGTTTAAGGGGACAAAAAAGCAGACTTTATGCTCAATTGAAAAGTAGAAACCCTGGTAAAAGCCCAATATCTCAATTACTATTGTAAAATAAGGGCAAATCAGAAATAAACCAGTTCCTATAGGAAATGAAGCTGAATTTTGAATCATCTCAATCCCTGTTTGCATTCAAGTGATCTGTAATCTCCAAGGTCCAGCTCTCCTACCCAAGGAAGTAAAAATAAATCATCTATGGAAGCAGATAATTTCATTCAGAGTCTTCTATTTTCTTTACATATTTTCATATTTTTCCATATTTCATGTGGCAATTAAACTGACAGCAGACTTCTAAATAGCAACAACAAAAGGTATTGGACAAATAGGTTTTAAATGGAGTATCTTGTAAAGATAACATAAAATAAGGAGTATTACAGTAAGAAATCCTATACTCTATAGACCCTTTCTGTCTTTTGGTAGATAAACATCTAAAGGATCAACTTCCATAAAAATAAATAAGTACCAAGACTAAGAGATAAGATAAACTAAATGATATTCAGTACAGGAACTGACATATATATGGATAATTCTATAAAAAATATCATAATATCTATATAACTCATTTATATAAAATATAGATAATAGTCATAATAGTGTATATGTATATGCAGAAACAAAATACTGTATAATAATAATTACAAAATGAAAAGCATTCTTTGGACTAGAGCATTCTAAATACCTTAGATTATTTCAGAAGAATGTAGGAATATTGATCAATCTCAAATTTTGATAAAAGGATTTTTTTTAACTTTGAACAGTTTATTAGTAAAATTTCCTATTTCTATTAAGCCAAACTTTCTCTTAATAACTTCCACATATATTAGTTGATCTGGTATCCAAAGTATACAACTTTTTCTTTTCCTGTCAGGCAAAAGATGTGTTCTGATTACAAAGTTCTCATATGTACAAAATAAAATTAAAGTACAGGACGTGTCAACCAAGTAATGGAATCCTAAATAGGAAACATGATGTCATGACAGAATGTCCTGTACACTTTGCTTACCACTTTGTTTATGTTTTATTATTTAGTACTGCCATAGTCTTTCCAAACAATACAATCCTATAAGCAAGCCTGAACAACAGGGCAGACACATGAATTCCGCTTCCTTTTTTATAAGAAATAAGCATCAAGTATATTATACAAATCTCTTATGTACCAAAATATTGGCTGCTGATTTAATATTGTTGGTTGAGTTGTTCTATTTGTTAGAAATGATCCATTCAGTACAGTACTTCACTAAAACTAAATGGGCCATTCTCTTCCTTGTAAACCATTTCTTTGTAGTCTTATAAATGCCACCTACATAATTAAGTGATCACGTTAAAACAGAATCAAGGAAGCCTGTAAGATATGAAATGTGGAGTAGTGTTTATATATCTGAAAAATAAAAGAACCATTTCCTATCTCACCCCAACAACGACAAAATGTTTTAACAGTAAAACCGGCACCAACCAATGCATATAATTTTGCTGACCTTGAAAAGAAAATGCATCTGCTAAAGAATTTGCTATTACAAAGTGCTCAAATAAGAAAGACAGAGTGCTATCACACTGTATAATCAGCAATCACAAAGCAAGTCTCCTTCAGGAAAACAGACATGGTTCTAAAAATGGAAAATTTAAAAGCTGCATAAAAAATATTCAGAATTATAAAATAAAAGAGAGCATGAAAGCAAGAGGCATAAAGTAACAAGCCAATTTCATAGTAAATGCAAGGCATAAAGCAAGAATAATGTGAGGCACGGAGAACACGCAGAGTATAACCTGACTGATTCGTTATCTTCACTGGCTTAAATTTATAGCCAGTTTGTTCAGCAAATTACCCACTAAACTTCTAAGAAACTACTAGCATTGATCATCATGCCTATATTCCCATTTACATTGGACACCATCAGCTGCCAAGTCTCCCAGTATATACACCAGCACAATGACACTTCTCCCAATTTTGCTTTGCACAACCACTAATCAGACCTGATTGTCCACTTCTCCATGCCTTCTAATACTCCCCCAATGTACTTTAAGGCACTCCTACTCTGTCAACAGCAAAGCCTTCTAAATGATCAATCACTCAAAAAAGTCCCTCTAACTTCTTACTTTAATAGAAAAGTTCTCTGCATATCTTTCAACTAGTATTTATTATTGACATTAAACTTATCCAATTTTGGGCATGAAAATGTATAAGGAATCCTCCTTGCTTTAAATGCTGTTTCCAAAACATTTTTCTCCATTCTCCTTGTGGATTTCATATATTCAGACTTTACTACCTAATTTTATTTCTTCTTGTTGCCATCTATGATGGACTGGTCTTTCCACTTAAAACACTCATGGAGAACACACTATCCACCATTACTTATTTATTATTGTTGGTGATTTAAATATAACTTTGAAATATTCTTTGATTCTTCAAATATTTTCCAACAATTACCATATTATTATTATTATTTCTCCCACATGTCCATTCCTCTCTAGGCTCAATCCTAGGGTCCAATAACACACTAATGAAAAATCTACTACTTTGCACTACTCTCCCTCTCTCTCACTACCTGGCAAACACTAAACCCTGAATTATTCAATTGTTGGTGTCTAAATCGGAGTTTCTGGATGATTCCTGTACAGAGAGAATCTCCCTGTTGCTATCCAATAGAGCAGATCCCAGTATTATTTTCCAGTTACTTTTTTTCATTACCCTGTTTTTGTCTCCCTATCTAAAATTATTTATGCACTCTTAAAGATGTTTCTACCTCCATAAGAACAGACAGATGCAATCATTTTTATTACCATTGTATATGCGTTAATTAGAAGACTGCCAGGCACAGAGGAGTTTTATAGGATTTGAATAAACATATGGCCTCTTATTGAAGAAGAATTAGTAGAAGTTATATATGCATATTCAATCAAATGTGAAATTAGTTACTATATAATAAATCATTTTTCCTACATAAAAAGTCAGTATTCCTTTTCTAGTTAACTGCAAAGTAGATAGTCACTGTCTGGACTTAACTCTTGGTGCGAAAATCTACTGGCTATCTTATTTATCCTAGGCAAGTTAACTCTGTGAATTTTATTTTTCTCATCTGTTAAGCAAAAATATTTAAAGAAATAGAAATATAACGAAAGTATCTAATAGGGATGTTGTGAGTGTTAAATGAGATGTTTGCGAAGTACCAGAAACTATTAAAAACTACCTTAAAATGTTTTACTAATTTAATTTTTTTTTTTTGGAGGGAGGGAGAGAGAGAGAGAGAGAGAGAGAGAGAGAGAAAGAGAATGTTAAGTAGTCTCCATGCCCAGCACAGAGTCTGATGCAGGTCTCAAACTCATGACATTGAGATCATGACCTGAGCCAAAATCAAGAGTCAAACACAACTGAGCCACCCAGGCACCCCCACAATATGTTAACTTTAATTTTAACATTTTAAATATTTATTTTTGAGAGAGAGACAGAGAGAAAGCGTGAGCAGGAGTGGGGAAGAAAGAGGGAGACACATAGTCCGAAGCAGGCTGCAGGTCCCGAGCTGTCAGCACAGAGCCCCACATGCGGCTGGAACCCATGAACCATGAGATCATGACCTGAGCCTAAGTTGGCCCCTCAAAGGACTGAGCCACCCAGGTGCCCTATGTTAACTTTAATTGTAAAAGAAAACAACATAAAACCTTGTAGTCGTTTGTACAGATAAAAGATTTTCGCTAACAAATGATACTTGCATTCTTGGAATACATTTTCTGCAAAATCATACCCTGAAAATAACAGGTATGAAGAGTAGTTAGGACCAGAGTATTAAAACCTGTACAACTCTGTATTGTGTTTACTAAGAGATACCAGTAATGATCATAATAAAAATACCAGTACAGCTGAAAAGGTGTTTAAAAAAAAAATAAATAACGGGAAAATGAGACTTTACCTTGTTTTAATAAAGTAAAAGAAAAGTTGATGGAATTGTATGTAAGAAATATTTGAAAGAGCTGAATAATAAGGTGGAAAAAGACAATAGACACTTTCAAGGCAGAGCACATGGGCAAATTGAGTCAGGTAAGAAAAAGATATTGTGATATTGTATCTATTTGTCTGTAATGTAATGTGTTCATGTTGTTTTCTGCATTAAACTGCTATTGGTGGTTGGTTCAAAATGATACTATGCTCAGAAAAAAAAAGGGTATGAACAGTTGTAAATTCCACATCAGGCTAATATCATTCCTGAATTTATATAAACTGATTATTTGTCACAAATAGATACGCCTAGTAAACAATCAAGTAGAAATAATCTCATAGTCAAAATGTAGTTGTTATTTAACAGGAACAATACTCAGAAAACATTCCCCACCCACCCCTCAAATTATCTATTAAATACATTTTTCTTTGCTGCCACCAAGAAACATACCCACCCACATACATATAGAGTATGAAAAAATTATGAGGGCCTTATGTGCCATGAGGAGCTTGAACTTGATGCTGAAAGTACCAGGGTAGCAGGGATAAGATACTAGAGCAGATCAATGTGTGAGGAAATATATCCAAAACTATAATTGGTATCTAGAATAAAAATTACAGAGACTTGTACTGTGATTATGAGAAGGAAATGTGCAAATTTCAGATATACTAATTGTATAGAATTGCTATTTGTTTTTAGTAACAGTCACTCATTTAACTGAAAAGAAATAGAAAGAAAGCTACATTTTAACACCCAATCCAAGGATTTTAATAAATGTAATATGGCTGTATGCACACATATGTGCATAGTACCACACACCTATATACATACACAAATAGTTGCTCTTATTATTGAAATATTCTGTTTATTTTAGAGTTAGGCAAGTTTACATTAACTTGCCATTTCCCAAACCCAGTAGCTTCAAATATAAACAGAACGGTTAGGATGAATATGGTTTCTCATTAACGAATTGTGGCAAATACTGAGAAGTCCAAAAACAATTTCAGCAGAGTCAGATAAACAGTTGAGAAGTTTAAAATCATCTATGTTAAGAAACCCTGGGCGTTTTTACATTGCAAAATAATTCAGTATGAACTACATTCATTTTATATTGTTCCAAGAGTTAGTTCATTTCAGTCTTTACAAATTCTTGGAATATGGAAAAAACAAAAACAAAAACAAACAAACAAAAAAAAGTTGGATGTTTCCAGATTGAATCTATTCCCTCAGTTTTATGTGTCAAAACTCTAATGAAAATGCTGAAGTGTCTGCAAAAAAATACAAGATATTAAGATGCTACACTGGCTGTTTATTATAGAGTCAAAATTCTGGGAAAGAGACAGCTTTCATTTCATTCATTTATTAGTGTTAATTTTAAAACCATGGGAGTTGCTGAAAGAAACCTAACAATGATGTGAAGTCCTCAAAGAGTCTGAGAATGAGAGGTCAGAGAGAAGACAAAGAAATTAGATCTTAGAACCAAGTGGACAGAATTAGAATCAAACCAAAGGAGTCAAACAGGATGGTGTACCCAGTCAAGTGCAGCTGGGAGTTCAGGTTACACATGACCAAAGATGATCCACTGCCCTAGCAAAAGGGAAACTCTAGTGACCTTAGGAAGGTCTTCGGCAAAAGGACAAAGAAGAATGTTCTGAAGTGAGGGCTAAGTGATGGAGAAAGGAAGAGTGATGGAATTGGTATAAGCGGTTTGTAAATTAGCAAATTCTTGGTAAAATAATTTTTAGGCAACATTTGAAGATACAGAAAAAAAAAAGACTTAAAAGAGTAAATCTAAGGATTTGGAGAGAGAATTGCCTCGTGGACCTAAAAGTCTATTATGGATTAACCTGTAAGAGAGTAGTTTAGGTAAAGCGTGGAATAGTTTTAAGCTAGGGAGAAATATGGATCAACTAGTAAAAGAGCAGTTTAGATAATATACAACATAAACTTTAATCTAGATGATAAATCAGAAGAAAGGTAGTGTTTTAGAGACTATATTTCTCTGAGTTTCAGAAACTGTGAGTCCTAGAGCAAAACAGTGAGATATTTAAAATGGTACATGGGCAAGTGATTTGCTTAGTTTCAAATATTAAAATTCAGTTATAACTAATGTCAAATCTCATGGCATGGATAAGTGATAAGTAGCTAAAGCAGAGTGGAAGTGAAAATTCCAGGAAAAGCAAGTAGTTTTGAAAGTATCATATTGGATTATCATTTTAGATGTAATTGTCAATGTAATGCTGGGGCTTAAAATGAAGGGGAATCTAATAGCAAGAATTTATTAGATCTCTCAAAATAGAGAAAAGGTAGGTAAGTACAAAACAAAGAAGAATGAAGGATAATATACTAGAATGACATGAATCTTAGAATAGGTAGAGATTACATGTTAGAGAAAACTTCATGACTTAAATTTTAAAAGTATACTAGATAAATGATGTACTGTGGATTGTGACAAAGTATATGGATTTCACTTGATAAACATTGGTCAACCTCAAAATGATACTATAGAAATATCTATCTAAAATATTTTTTGTAGATTAAATCTTTTCCTTTGAGTTTTTTAGATTATTTAGGTACCTTTTGGAAATTACAACATTAAGCTTTTAGGCTCAAAAGATGCCGTAAGAGGGAATTAAGATATTCTATAGTTAAGAAAATAACTACATATATATATGTCATACACATAATCACACACACACATGAGGTATATGTATATTAAAATGCACAAAATACATTTATACTACATACTACCACCCTATTATCACTTAGATGACTATTACTGAAATCTTTAATAATGTGGATTTATTCTGGGGATATTTTACTCTAACCTGTTTCAAGAAAGAACTATTATTCATTAAACTAACTGGTGGGAAGATGAGAGTGCCATGCAGGGTCAATATTGTCATATTTTCAGAATGTCATCCTCATTTTTTTTTTCTTTTTAAACAGACATTGCATTTAATTCCAATATGTAGTATTCTTATTTATTACTCAACCCTTTGCTACTGCTAAAATGTGCACAGACTCAGGATTTAGTTTTTCCAAAAGGCATTTAATATTTTTGGCTGAAAACATTAAACATCTGACCACGGGGAAAAATCAAGCTTCTAGGATGTCATAAGTATAATACTTAGCACTGAAGAAATTGATTTTAGGAGTTAGCCAATAGTAATCTTAAAGTAGCATGAGATGCTAGAGAATCGGCCTAAAAGAAAGCAACCAATTTGTGAAAAAGACTAAAATCTCCATTCATTCCTACAAAATGCTACTTTAACCTATCTACTTTTGGAATTATTTTGTTTTTGTTTTCGTGTCTTTTTCTTCTCCTTCTTCTTCTTTTTCTTCTCCTTCTTTTTCTTCTTCTTTTTCTTCTTCTTCTTCTTCTTCCTTTTGTTTTTCTTTTTGAGAAAACAAAATACTACCTGCTTTTGGCAATTTATACAGTAAACTGTAATGGTCTGTAAATAAATAAATATTGACTTAAAAAAGTCATTACTGGAAAATGAAATATAAAGGTATTTTAGAAATGTTTGGATTATAATATATACAAAACATAATCTCCTTGAATTCAAATTTATGGACCCTAAACAAAACATGAAAGAGATATCAAGAAGTTATCTAACCAAAATTGTCAATGAAAGAATGGAGAAATCATGATACCAGATAAATTACCAAAAAACATTTTTAATGTAGAAATAATTCCCTAATATTTAGATATTATTTTGTAAAACACTGAATAAAATAATAAAAATAAATCAGAAAGAGAGAAAATAGCTATATAATTTCACTAATCGTGATATGTGACCAGAAATTAAAATCATAAACATAAAATATAATTAAAATGGTGAGAATTCTTCACTCCATCCCCTCTACCAAGATAAATTACAGATATTAAAAAACGTATGTGAAAAATAAAACTATAACTTACAAGTATTTGAATAAAACATAAATCAGTATTTCCAAAGATTAGAGGATGAAATGATACTCAAATAGGTCACAAAACAGAAAACAGAAAATAAAAAAATTGATTAATTTGGATCTATAAAATTGATTTTTCTTCCAAAAATGGGGAAAAGTGTTTGTTACCTATATACTAATTCATAAAGATTTTCTATATTATTAAGACAGCAAAAACATCCAAGTAGTCAAAGATATGAGTGAACACTATGAACAGGCAATTTCCAGAAAAAAATACATAAAAATCTCAAAGGAGAGTATGAAAAAATTAATTCACTAATGATTCAACAAATGAAATCTAATGCTAAATTATTTGTTTCCATACATAAATTATCAAAACTTATTAACTTGTTAATATACAGTACTAATTAGGAAAGGGAAGAAAAACTCTGAAGTACTCTTTTAAGTCTACAAATTAGGGGAGAAAATTTGGCAATACATACATGTTAAGATTTGAAGTGAGGTTATTCTCTATAACAGGATTTTTTTCCCTGCTATTATTCTTACAAATACAATTAAATAATTTTACAAACATGAATTATTCTGATCTAAATAACTTGATGCATGGTACATATTAAATGTCTGCTAAATATTTTTCAACATTCAACAAATAGTGATGAATAAATAAGCATAATATTTCTTTATTATAGAATCAATTAGAATGTGTATCCAGAAAATGTGTATTGCACATCCACAGAAAAGTATATCTCCAGTAATATTTATCATGTAGGTCAATATATATTTACACAGAAATACACTGAGAAAATATGTTGATAGGAAAAGCTATTAGAGACCAATGTATAAGATATGTGAAATTGTCGGGGGGGGGGGCACCTGGGTGGCACAGTCTTTTATGTGTCTGACTCTTGATTTCAGCTCAGGTCATGATCTTATGGTTCTTGAGATCAAGCCCAGAGTCGAGCTGTGTACTGACAGCACGCAGCCTGCTTGAGATTCTCTCTCCCTCTCTCCCTGCTACTGCCCTCTCTCAAGCTCCCTCTCCCTCACAAAATAAATAAATAAACTTAAAAATAAAAAAAAAAAAAGATATGTGAAATTGTGTATATAGGCATAGAAAAGTATCTCTAGCCTTTAGTAAAAACATTTATATTAGGAAGCTAATGCTTTAATCTTTGTGAGATTTTGCATTTTTGGAAATTTATCTTGTATGTTTATTATTTTATTATATTAAAAATTGAAGCTATTGTTATCTTGCTAAAATAATCTCACTTATTGAATATGATGCTTTGCCAACAAAGGACATACAAATCAAAAAAAAAATAATACATGAAAATGAGAAATTGGCACATTAATATCTTTGGGATTATAAAAACATTGTGGTACATTTTAGCACATCTGAATTTAACGTGGAGATTATATTTTCAAGGGATTTGTAATAGGGTCCGAGGAACTTTGAATATGACATATTTTATGAAATTTGAAAAATGAAAGATATTTTTAAACCAACTAGATAGGTGACAAAATATATAAGCACAAATAACTCATTTTAGACATTTCCTTGTAATGATGAAGTGTCATTAATAAACCATTTTAAAAGCTCATGTGCTTGTTTTTAGATCATTTACATAAAATTCCACTGTGATGCATTCCATGTCTTTCTGAAAATTTTCTCAGAAATGAGAAGATTAATACTATAAGAGTAAGCTATGTCTTAATAGATTCCCTTGTTTTATATTACTCATCTATAATCCTGCTAATGATTGCAATTTAACCAAATTTTTTTTGGTTATCCAAAACAATTTTTAGAGGAAGAAATAAAGGAAAAGAAAAAAAGAAGAAAAAAACCATTGCTTGTGCATTAAAGTTTGCAAGATGATCTTTGATTTTGTACCGGTGGCTTTAGTGCTGTGTGTGCTTTCTGGTTTCGCATTTTGAGAATACTCCCTTATATGGTATATTAACAAGTCTAGATATTTCACTGTCCCAATATCTGTCTCCTTTTGAATTTAAATTTCTTCACACACTCACATATTAAAATATAAATTGGAAATCAATCATGTGCTATAGATAATCTATCTCTTCTGATATTTGGTGAATTTATATTGTAGGCACTTGCTCAAGTTCCAACATTGCTAACCCAACTATTTTGCTGTTTGCATATTATACAACAAAACTATTTCATAATATCACGCTTTGGGAATATCAGCATGTCATGAAAGATGAATCAAAATAGCCCTGACATTGCATAGCAATACACAGGTTTAAACGTTGTGCCATAATGAGAGACTAAACAGTTTACAGACAGGATCATACCTCATGCACTTTAGGAATTGTATTAGTCATGACAGTTGTATTACATGAACCTTGACTGGCAAAATGGCCATCCGTTCCTAACGCTTTGATCTAAGATTGTGCAAACAGTAATACATCACATAGGTAAATTGAATTTTCAACATTTATGTGAGTTTCTGATGATATTAAGTATATAGCAATGTAAATTTGACAAGTATTTTAAAGTAGTTACAATAAGAAGAGGTCTATTTTCAACACCTGGGACATTGATATGTGCCAGTGGCTTACACTATGATTTGAATTGAAACCACAAAGAAAATATGGGCTTAAGTAAAAAAAAAAGAAAAAGAAAAAGAAAGAAAAAAAAGAAAAATTGAGAGGTACATATAGCGAGGGCAGTTAGAGAAAACAAAATTATATTATTCTATATATCATTAGCTGAATTTCATAATAGAAAACATTAACAAGGTATCATTAAAAACCATGTTTTGAACAATATATTACTACACGTTGTGATTTATAGTACCTATATACACTATAATAGAATAGACTTGAGATATTTCTTTTCAAAATATTTTTATCTCAAAATGTTTGCTGCCCTTAATATATTGGTAGATGATACATTCTTTAGTTTCTTTTTTTTTTAATCTCAATTTGCCACTTTAACAGGAAATGAATCATCAATTTCTCTAAAATTTCAAGATTAGGGAAGCAATCTTCTTTCAGAATTACTTTTGTTTTTTTAAAGTTTTGACATTTCTCTCCGTTAACATACAAAGTTGTTAAACTATTTTGAAATATACTAAAAGGAAAGAAAGTTAGGTATATCCTGTCAACTACTTTTAAGAATCCAGAGAGCATGTGTGGACACACAAAGTAACATTTACTAACATTAATGTAAAATAAAATTTTAATTATTTTTAACTAATGAATTCAACATTAATCAATTCTGGGAAGTCATTCAATTTGTGTATGTATGTGTATATGTTTGTGTGCATACACATAGTGTTTTAGTATGCCAAAAAACCATACTATACAATGGCTACACTATGAATATTATCTTTAGTAGTATAGCATAGTACCTGATCATTTAACTTTATTAATGAGTATTTGTTGAATTAAGTTGAATGAAATAATTTTTGGTACTCAAGTAGTAAAAAATTTTTTTTCTTAAAGCTAAAAGTGAAAATACAAAAAAATTTAAACTATTATTTTGTGAGGTAATCATGTGGAAACTTATAAAACATTTTCTGTGAAACAACTTTTTTTTTTAAATTACCAAGTGTTATTTGGCTTCAAATTATACAATTCTTTCTTTACTGAAGGAAAATTAACAATATGTGGGATAAAATTGTCAAATGATGTATACAGTATGGTAAATAAAGGAGAGATATTTTGAAAATCCTGTTAAATTTTAAATGGGTTAAATATATTTCATAAAAAGTTATTCTTTTCCTGAAATATTTTGTATGAGGTTCATCAAGAATGCAGTTACCTGAAAGACGTTTTTTGTCCATATAACCTATTTTTTGTGTGCCATTTGGCAAATTTGTTAGAAGTTCTTCAGTGACCAGAACATCAATGTTAACTTATTAATTTATTAACTTATCTCAATCTTGAAATCTACATGTAATATTAAAACAATGGTGTAATGCCCGAGGTCGCGAACCCCCTGCAAGAGACCACCAGAGTCGTAAGTCAAAGCCAAGCGGCAAGGGTCATTTATTGCAGGTTCGAACCTGGACCTCTGCGCACTCGTAGCCAGTGACGCTGAGAGGCCCCGATCAGGGTTGGTACGGCGTTTTTATAGATAGAGACAAATAGCACAGGGGAGGTTTCAAATTATGAGGGGCCTGATTAGTTGATTTTAAAGTAAGGACATTTGTTGTTCTCTGATTGGGCATCCTTTGTCTGTCCTTTGGCGGGAAGGCTTTGTCCATTACTTGTGGCAGGAGGAAAAGGGGGAAGGGGGAAGGGGGTAGGGGAGGAATGTGTTAAGCAAGCAGGTTTACAGAAGCGAGAAATGCCGGTTAGTTTATGTACAATCACTTATTCTATTACATATCAGACTACATTCAGGAAAGGTTTCACAATGCTCGTAGCAAACAGCAAGCAAAACAGACTTCTCAGCAATTGTATTTCTTATCAAAGATCCATAATAAGCAGAAAAGAGAACTTAGCTTTAAACTAAGGCAGGGCTGTCATTTGGATTTAAAGCTGTTCTTTTCAATGGTGGTATTTCTCCCCCTGGCCAAGGGTCTTACTGGACTTTGGTGATTAGATTTCTAGAAGTGAAATAGCCACTTAATTCCCATAGCTTCCCCAAAATGCAACATTGACTGTTACCCGACTGAATAATCTGCCAGATCACTCCATTTCTTCATTTAAATTATTGATAAAGCTCATAATTTCTGTTGCTGAAGAAACTATTAGAAAAAGAACGTTAGCTACTTATAGAGGTATGAGTGGAGAGCTTTTTTAAGATAAAAATTCTGCCACTTCTTCCCTTGGTTACATTTATCATTTTTCTAGCTTCTTTCATTGAGAGATCAGGGAATTCTACAGCCTTGTCCAGGAGGCTCCTTCAGATTGCCTAGAGAATACTCATTATTCTATATGATGTGTCATAAATCCTTCTACTGTGTTATCTTTGTTTTGAGTTATTCTCCTTGAACCTTTCAAAGTTTAGCATTGTTTATATCTCCCTGGCCTTTCGGCAAAGAATTATATGCATTTCAACTGTCACAAATAAATCCCTTCATGTGGCTGAAACTACAATTGGTCTGCTAATTCCATTGTTCTTTCTCATGCTTCTTCCCCTTCCCCACCTTCCCCAGGCTCTGAACTGCAGAGACAAGTAGATTATAAACATCATTGAAACTTGGTATTGTCAACTAATAGATAACACAGAGGTCATGGATAAAATGACTTGATTTTTCTTTCAGAAACTTCTTTTAGATCTAATTCTTAGATCAATCTCACAGGAGAAAATTCCATTAGCAATTACAAACCATATTTGCATTCATTCTTCTTACTCATATTAATCATTGTTTTTAATTTCATAGTTGATCTTATGGTGTCATGTAACATTACCCAGAGATTTCAGTTTTTATAGCCAATTGTGAACTATACTTAGACTTATAGCAATATTATTCATTACATAATTTGTAAAACAAACTCTTGAATTAGTTCCTTTTTGCAAATGAGGACTAACCATAGTATTTCTGAAGTAAAATAAAGAAGTATTATTTGAATTTCTGCCTAAAAAATAATTAAAAACATGATTCAGTAAAAAAGAGGCAATGGATGGGGTTAGTGGTTCGAATACAGGTTACAGAGCCCTATTTTCTGAGTTTGAATTCCAGCTCTGCCACTTATTAGCTATGTGACCACAGGCAAGTTATCTAATCTCTTAAAAAGACTTATCTGTAAAATGAAAATCAGAATACTATAAGATGATCATAAAATTGCTGTGATATTTTTAAATATTTGCTGCACAGGAATATCTTAGGATATTCATAACAAAGAATGACTATTTCATAAAAGTTAACTATATTTATTTTTCTTATTATGAATGTTAATGCAAGGTAACTACAGTAGGACATCCAAAGATATTATAAAGCACAATATTTGATAGCAACAGCTCTGTGACATCAGCTATAATAATTTCAACTTAAAAAATGAGAGTATAAAAATCAAGGATTCTCATATGGAACAAAAAGTCATTTATGTCTTGATAATTTAGCAAATATTTAAAAAAAATTTTTTTTAACGTTTATTTCTTTTTGAGACAGAGAGACAGAGCATGAACAGGGGAGGGTCAGAGAGAGAGGGAGACACAGAATCTGAAACAGGCTCCAGGCTCTGAGCTGTCAGCACAGAGCCTGACACGGGGCTCGAACTCACGGACCGTGAGATCGTGACCTGAGCCGAAGTCGGACGCTCAACTGACCAAGCCACCCAGGCGCCCCTAGCGAATTTTTTAAAGATAGAAAGATTATTCCAAGTAATATAAAGAGATATGAGCAAGCATGGGGTAAAGAATAGGGATTCTCTGCCTAAGAGAAAATTTAAACTTAATGAACAATTTTTTTTAAAGGGATTCAAATGTCCAAAGAACAACGATAAATGGTGCTATAATCATTGACAGAAAATATGAAATTTAACAAAGTGACATTCATTTGAAGGAGAAATAGAGGTTTTAAGTATCAAGGGGCAGTTATAGAGGCTCTGTGCCAAAAACTGGAAGGAAAACCAAATATATATTTCTTATTATAAAACAAAATATCACACATCCTAATTTATTTTGATAATTTCAAAAGAAACCTGATCTAGAAACACTAAAAAAGTATTTACTACTTGAAATTTTTTTAAAAAATAGAAAAGTATTAAAACTTTAGTCTCACATAAGAATCCAAAATATTTATGATGAATTATCTAGAAAGAAACTATTCATCAAGTATTTGTACACATGCTCACATGAATCAAAATTTTACATGGTTACTCTTGTCAATTGTGTACAAACTTTGATATAAGCTTTGAAAATACAAGTTATGATGTAACGTTAAAAACATTTTGGGAAAGTTATGTGATTTGTTACTGCATAAAGATTGGATCTCATTCAATATTCTTCAAATATTCACTGAATTTTATATCTCATCCAACGTTAAAACTGGTGTCTGAAAGGGCGGACTTACACTGGCCAACTCCATCTTGTTCTGTGTCCTTCACCTTGACCACACCTCCTCCCCTTGAGTAACCGCCTACTCACCTGCCTAACGGGACTCAGACCCTTCCCCAGCCAATCGGCTGAAGCCACAGCCATACCTCACCAACTGCCCCTAGACCCCAATAAAACCTTTGTCCTTTTGAAACTTGCTCTCTCTCCCGGGTATCTCACCGCTATGTTGGTGCAGGTAGGGGATTGAGCTGGAGCTAGCTCGAATAAAGGCTCTTTTGCTTTTACATCAGACTCGGTTCCCTGGTGGTATTTGGGGATCATGAATTCTGGGCATAACAGTGTCAACACAAAATGAACGAACTTTTTATAGTCTCTAAACATAAGAAAGAGAGCTTTATTTGCCCTAAGTTAGAATAGTGGTCTGGGAAACGTGCTCTTCACAGGGAAGAAAGTGTTCTGGAAAAGGAAGAATTTTTATAAAGTTACATACTTTTTAGCAAAAGCTCAAAAGCTTTTAAATTAGCATATAGGCAGGAATCACAAGTGTTAACATCAAGGAATGCAGGGAGTAATTGCACTGATTGTTATCTTAAGGACAAGATGGTTTTCCTTTAGGCTACTTATTTACAAAGCAAGTAGACAATGGATGCTTGATGGGCCATAAATCAGGCTTTTTGTTTAAACAAAGTTTATATACAGTCATATTGACTTCAAAAGAAATCTAAAATGGCTTCCCTTGTATATCAGATTTTTAGAGAGAGCTTTTGCCTCATCCATCTTAATTGTAATTATGATATTTACCTCCACCAAACAATCATAGAAGTCATCATTCACAATAAGTGGTTGATGATTAGTTTCTTTTTAGAGATTATGGATGATGTTGTAATAGCTTTCAGAGCACCTTATCTTGTGGTTGCAAATCACCCTTAACTACAAAATCAGTAAAAGTTTTTAAAAATTTGAAAAAAAAGATTTTTTTTTCTTTAAAAAAAAAGCTGTTTAGATGAAATTCTACCTTTATACAACTTTGTACGGCAATGGTATTTTCTAATTTCTGGTTTAGATTCCTTGGCTTCCTTCCTAAGATAAGTAATGATACAGCTCCAAAAGAATGTATTCACTAGACCTTTACTTTGACAAATCTTTAAATTATTTTTATTAATATATCTCCTGCTTTGTCCATGCTAACTATTGCATACATCTCACTTCTATGGAGGTCTAGACTACAGGAACTTAAATAATTTTGAGTATTATAAAGCATAACAAAATAACTTATAACATTCAGGCAGAATTTTTCCACTGGAATTTACTTGCCATTCTGGCAAATACTTTGTCAATTGATTAGATCTACAATATGGATTACATCATTACAGATTTACGTTAGTATACACACAGTTGGCTGTGGCTTTTTGTAAGTTCTATTATTTTTTAGAACATAAAATATTAAAAATTATTCTAATAAAGTCATATTATACCCCAAGAGAATATTAAATTTAACTTAAAATAAAGAAATCATGGAATAGTTGTTGAATTGAGTAACATGAAATAAGGTAAAGCTACTCAGATTATGTAACAGAGTTTTGTTTTGTTTTTAACATGGATGGTTTTTTAATCCTTTGAAATCTTAGAAAATATTCACATAGTTTTAGTCAGAGTGTCACCTGGACCTTGAATGATTCTTAATTTTTCAGCTCAGCTTTAACAACGAGGTTTAATTCTTTCTACACAATCTTAGTGAGAATATGAGAGTAAGTGAAGCACAACATATAGCATGATGATATTTGAGACTATAGGAGAGGCTTCAAGATACAATCAAGAACAATAATTACAAATGTGAGTAAAGAAATGTACGGAGGTAAAGAAAGACTAGTGGAGTATTGCAGCTGAGGCATTTCATGAATTTTTGTGCATTAAGAAATAGATAACTGTGTGTGTGCATATATATAATTGAAAGTTTTATCAGAATCACTTTTTCATGAAACCATTCCTCTTTTCCTCTTACCTTGCTGCTAATATTTTCATTGTAATTTTCTCCCTATTCAATATTTCTTTCACTAGTCTGAGGGCCATACTGTCTCCAGGGTAATCTAAAACATGACTCTTATAATACAGCAGAACTAAGAAATTAGAAACCCTGGGAGAGGAAAAGATAGTCATATACAGGACAAAAAAATCACAGTAAAGAAATTTTAAAATAGAACTAAGAAAAATGTAAAGCTGACACAAAGTCAGAGAAATAATAGGGAGACTAGAAATCAAGATCAGTCAAAACACCGAAGAGAACACAGAATAGAGATAAAAGACATATAAGGAGAACTCTCCCCTCAGGAAACCCAGTTCCTCTGATGAGTTTGGTTTTTTCTTTACAAGATTAGCAATTCCTATTTAACTGCAGGGTGTAAAAATAAACACCATTAGAAGTGTCGTAATAAAATATTTATTCGGTGTCAGAAAGTAAAGAAGTAAGTTTGAAAAAAAATCTAACAATTGTAGTTATAAATATATATATGTATATATATATATATATATACATATATATATATACATATATATATATGATTGTATATGATTGTTATGATTGGAATATATTTATGAAAATAAGGTATTTAATGTTATTGGGTTTTAAATATGCTAAATAAGGGTGCCTGAGTGCTTCAGTTGGGTAAGCATCCATCTTCGGCTCAGGTCATGATTTCATGGTTTATGGATTCAAGCCCCACATCAGGCTCTGTGCTGACAGCTCAGAGCCTGGAGCCTGCTTCAGATTCTGTGTCTCCCTCTCTCTGCCCCACACCCCCCGCCCCGGCCCCCACTCACACTGTCTCTGTCTGTGAAAATAAATAAACGTTAAAAAAATTTAATATGTTAAACATAAAATATTAAGGCAATCAACACATAACTTTGTTTTGTTTCATTTTTAGCATTGTAAAATTGTTAGTGTTAGCAACACTTTTTTGCTTGCTTTTTATTATTTGGTAAATATATTAAACATAATGTTCAGGGGCGCCTGGGTGGCGCAGTCGGTTAAGCGTCCGACTTCAGCCAGGTCACGATCTCGCGGTCCGTGAGTTCGAGCCCCGCGTCAGGCTCTGGGCTGATGGCTCGGAGCCTGGAGCCTGTTTCCGATTCTGTGTCTCCCTCTCTCTCTGCCCCTCCCCCGTTCATGCTCTGTCTCTCTCTGTCCCAAAAATAAATAAAAAAAACAAAAAAACAAAAAAAACATAATGTTCAATTTAATTGACTAACAGATAATTCTCTGTAATGTAATTAGCAAAAATTGTGTTTTTGTGCTTTGTAAAACTTGAAGACCAATGCTTTTTTTGAAATAGAGTATAATGAATGCAAATTGCTTGAATATTATATTTCTTTTTTTATTGCAGTATGATTGACACATAATATTATATAAGCTTTAGGTATACAACATAGTGACTCAATACTTACATGTATTATGAAATAATCATCACAATATATAAAGTTACCACCTGTCACCATACAATGTTTTTACAATATTATTGACTATTACCTGTGCTGTATACCACATCCCCATGTCTTATTTATTTCATAAATACAAGATTGTACCTCTTAATCTCTTTCACCTGTTTTGTTCATCCCTCTGGCAACCATCAGTTTGTTTTCTGTATTTGAGTCTCCTGTTTTGGTGTGTTTGTTCATTTGTTTTGGTTTTTAGCTTTTAAAGTGAATCATATGCTGAAATCATATGGTATTTGTCTTTGTCTGACTTCTCTCACTTAGCTTAATACTCTTTTAGGTCTACCCAGAGATAAACAGACCATTGTTACAAATAGATATTCTTTTTTAATGGCTGAGGAATATTCCTGTGTGTGTGTGTGTGTGTGTGTGTGTGTGTGTGTGAGTCTGTATGTGAGTAGCATATCTTTTCTATCCATCATCTACTTGGATACTTAGGTGGACACTTATGCTCTCATATCTTGGCTATTATAAATAATGCTGTGTAAACATAGGGGTGCATTTATCTTTTTGAATTAGCACTTTTATTTAGATAATACAGATAAGTGGAATTATTGGATCATAGAGTATTTCTATTTTTTCTATTTTTAATTTTTCACAGAACCTCTGTATTATTTTTCACAGTTGTTACACCAGTTTACATTCCCACCGACAGGGCATGAGGGTTCCCTTTACCCTAAATCCTCACCAACACTTTTTATTTCTTGTCTTTTTGATAATAGCCATTCTCAGAGATATGAGGTGATGACATTGTGGTTGTAATTTACATTGCCTTCATAATTAGTGACATTGAGCATTTTTTTCATGTTGGCTACATATAATAAATGCAAAATTACTGAATATTATTTTTCTTTAAGTGATGGGCTACTTTTGATATTAACAGTAATTTTTAAAAAGTGAAAAAGTCACAGTTTACATAAAGTTGTTAAAGATTAGAACTATGCCTAGGAAAACGAGTAAAATAATAATCATCAAGAAATCCTCAAGTCTTGATATAGCTATTAAAACTAATCACATTATTGTCATATTTTTTAATTATCCAGTTCTGATACTGGACATTTCTAAGATTTTTCATAAACTACTTAACTTCACTTATTACTAGAAGTAGGCTCTGGACCACCTAAGTACAGAATTTCTGGTTCAAACATTTTAACATTTCTAGTAACTGTTATGTATGTCTATATATATTATAGACTATTATAAAAGGAATCAGAAAATAGTAATCAAGATAACTTCACATTCCTTCTACACGTGCATTAGCTTTTGATTCTTTTCTTCATTTCCAGACAATAATAGAAATCATATATTTATTATGTTGTTATTATTATTATTATTATTATTATTTTTAATGTTTATTTATTTTTGAGACAGAGAGAGACAGAGCATGAACGGGGGAGGGTCAGAGAGAGAGGGAGACACAGAATCCGAAGCAGGCTCCAGGCTCTGAGCTGTCAGCACAGAGCCGGATGCGGGGCTCGAACTCACAGACCGTGAGATCATGACCTGAGCCGAAGTCGGATGCTTAACCGACTGAGCCACCCAGGCGCCTCATGTTGTTATTATTAACTTAAATACAAGCATTTTTCTTGCAACTTTCTACATTATAGTAATAACATAATTTTCAAGTGTCTTTTCACTCACTGCTAGAATCTAAACTTTCTGAAACCACCTTATTAGAGAAGTTTAGTCTAAGTCTTTCCAAAGATGAAAGTTCAATTACTAGTTTGAGATCCATATTTTATGTGAAGACAGGAATAACCCAAAACAAATTCATTAATATATAAATAAAGAAATGCTTGTGTAAATAACGGGATAACATGGCTAACATAATGGTAGGTGATAAGGCACAAATTTGGAGTTTGAGAATTTTTTCAATAATTTAGAAGTAGCATAAATATACAGGGAATTTTATCATGCTACAAGTTAGAAAATTAATTCCATGACAAATCTTTGCACTTTGCACTGTTCTCTTTTCCTTACCATAATCCTTTTGTGGCTTATTTCTGCATACTCAAATCTTACATGTCTTTGTGGTGAATATTAAAACTTACCTTCTTGAAGAATTTTTAACGGGTTAAGCATATTTCAAATAATTCTATTCCATACTGTATATGCTTTCTATTCCTATTAAAAATTCTACCTATTTTACGCTGAGGTATTTTTAAATAGTTTAAAGCATTAAATTGTAAACTTTAAGAATATTTTCAGAAAAGAAATAGTGCCCAACTAAATACAAGACATTGAAAATGTTCACTAGCAAAAACCATACAGTGTAAAATACCAAGGATGAACTCTAATATAAACTACAGACTTTGGGAAATAATGAGGTGTCAGTGTAGGCTCACAGATTGTAACAAATACCCTATTCTGATGTGAAATGTTGATAGGGGAGGCTGTGCATGTGTGACACCTGAGGGTATATAAGAACTCTGTATTCTGCTTAGTTTTGCTATGTATCTAAAACTGCTTTAAAATTAGAGTATATAAAAAGTGCCTCCTAGTAATTATAGACACGTTCACTATGTTTAAGTTATGAGTAAACTTTACTGGAAAGGTTTAAAAATAAAACCTGAATTTGAACAAACCTCATATAAATATTTCCAGTAATAATGAAACCTTTAATTAGGTAAATTTAGCTATTAATAAAATTAAATAGTATAATTTTAATTTATTGTATAAAGAGTTCCTTTGTGGAATAGATTTGACCAGTATAAACACACCCAGTAAAACTTTTGTTCAGTATTTTGTTTACATATAAATACTTTTTATCAGTTAAGAATTCTCATATATAGGATGTTTTCTGTTTTAATAAATATGTTCAAATATAAAAGAGAAAATAATTTTGTGAAAAACTAAAACTATTGTGGATAAGAGAGTTAGATATGAAAACACAGTATTTATAGTCAAGAAGTATTTACCATATTATTTCTGAATTTCATGTAAAATTATGGTTTCCATACACCCTTTCTATCATAACATTGAACTTATTTTTACAGATAAATTTGAACCAAATTGAGAAAACTGTAACATAAATTCTAGATTATATATAAAACTTACATGCTTTGTGGAATTTTTGTTTAACATCATGAATAGTAGATGTTTGTATCACCTGAAAAGAAAAAGAAAACATATAGAAAGAATTGTAAGAAAAAAGTATCTATTTGTTTGCTATATATTTGAGAAGAAAACATAAAATAATAAAGTGTAAAATGATTATGAAATAACTAGTGTGTTTTGTTTGGCTTTTTAGTCACTACTGCTTTGACAACCTTGAAATATTGAGTCAATATGCCTTTTCGTAAATTTTTTTTTGTACATAGCAATAATGGTGGTATTGTATGAGTTTATCCAAGTGTTTGTCTCTAAAATATATTTTTTAATCATCTCTGCCCATAATATTCAATTTCTGGCTCCCAAACTGATGAGAATCTCAATTAAAATATGAATAAATATACAAGATAGAAGGTAAAAAGGTATATAGCAGAGGGCTTCAGCATATGAAATTGATGTATGTGGGCAAAGAGGGAAATGTTTATTTCAGCATATCATCAGAAAAAAAATCCTATCCAAGCCCCCTCGTTAGTTATGTTATTAAAACCCCCAACCAAAATTGCTATAGGTCCATCGAAATTCATGTTAGATATATTATTTGGATTCATCAGAATTGCAAAACTCATGAGGATGAGAGTTCTATTTAAACACCTCAAGCCATCACATTTTTTGACTGTCTGACTTGGTTCACATCAAACTTGCAAACAAATTTCCCTCTGCATCTGGTTCCTTATGAAAAAAAACCCAAAACACTTCAAAGTCTACAGCAAAGGACATATTCACGATCATATAAGAAGATATATTTCCTTTCTCAAAACACATATAGAAAACTGTTAATGATTTATTTTATTGCTGCATTAAAATCTTATAGCTGTTGTGAGAAGTGAAGTGAAAAATAAAAGTGCATGAAGGGTGGCCCATAATAATACCCCAGACAGTTCTTATTAACATTGTATTATATTTAATATTTAATTAAACATTAAATGTATAACAAGGAATGCATTTATTTTACCATAATCCACTCTGATTAATACACCTATAACCATGGTATCCTATACTATTCATAGAAATTTTTTTTCTGATTTCTTCTACATATATGATCCACTAAATAAAAAAGTTCTAAGATTTAATCACTGAATGATGATACTAATCCCCATTTTGGATATGCTATATGTAACAAAAGCCCTTACAGAAGCTGTGTGTAAAATAAAATTTCAAATATTTTATAATACTGCTCTTGCTTGGAAGATAATAGAAAATATTTGTAAACCAGTTTTTAGAGAGGGCAATGAATAGACACGTGAATATATCATATTTTAATTTTGATAATTTGACTTTTATATTTGAATTACATTTTATAAAACATGGAGCTTTGTTTTAACATTGTTCATTGTTTTATCTCACAGTTTCCTGGGTTCCTCTGATAAGGATGCCTAAAATCCGCATACTATTTTCTAGAGTAACTAATACTTGTCCACCACACATTTCAAGGGCCGTCTAATAAGGAAAAACAAATAATTTTCATGATCAATAGCTCCTCAATTAGAGTTTGCTGTTGCTCTGCTATCACTTTATGAAGGCATATGATCTTGTGTTTACAGGCTGATTGTTCCGACAATCACATCCTTGAAAAGAATGACCCGGTGTTATTTTAGTCCGTGTTTCAACATTTAGTGCACCAGAGAGCATACAGTAAAGTTTAAGCCACTTTTGTTGAAATAAAAAATAAAGCTGTGAGTATAAAGTTATATAGAAACAGATTTTTTTTAGTTTATTTATTTATTTTGAGAAAGACAGAGACAGGGTAAGCAGGGGAGGGACAGAGAGAGAGAGAGAGAGAGGGAGATAGAGAATCCCAAGCGGGCTGTGCTAGCACAAAGCCTGACTCTGGGCTCAAACACAGGAAACTGTGAGATCATGACCTGAGCTGAAACCAAGAGTCAGAGGCTCAACCAATTGAGCCAACCAGGTGTCCCCCAAACAGAAGGTTTTTAATTCGGTATGAAATCTTTCTCAAGTAGATTTCCGTGGAAACTTCTATGCTTTCCTTCAAGTATAATCACTTAAGTAAAAATCTAATTTGATATGTGCATTTTTTTCTCTGAATTTGCAAATTTTCAAGACTAAAATGATATTCTCCTGAAGGAAACCTACATGTGGAAATGGATTTTTTTGCAAGCTTTTAACCAAGTTTGTAATTTACTTTCCAATTTTAAAAATGACATTTGACTTTCACATGTTAGAAAAATGCTGATTTTGAATACATCTTTGAGAACTGCCCTATATGGAGCAATTTTAGTCAAATACAGAAGAAAAAAAATAATTAACTATTAAATGATCCAGACAGCAATGCTCAATTAGCCACAAGACTGTGTTTGAGCAACTCCTCCAGTCCTTCAGCTGCACTCGGAGCACAAAGAGAAGATAAGATGATAATTAACAGAGCATATAAGACGTTCTGATTACTAAAACTGATGTCTCTGTAGCTCCATCAGGAAGTTTATTCATAATAACTTCTACTTTTTAGCCAGTTTTAATACCTCTTAAAAAGGATGAACTATCATCACAATAATTTATTCCTTTTATAAATCACAATTGATTGTGCAGATGGGACACATAAGTATTCCGACATCTGAAATCCTGAAATTCCCTTCATTAATGTTTCTCTCTCATTAGAGAAAATTAATCTTAAAATGTTAAGTAGACAAGGTAAATGGTGTTTGTTAGTTGAATGAAATATTTATTTCTAAATTTCAAGTGATCATGATTGAGTTTTGGGTCATTATCCTTTATCCAACAATTTAAATTGATGGTTAGTTGGAAAAAGCTTTTCACGTTCAAGTGAAATCTAGGATTTGTTTGAATTTGCCCCCTACAAAGATACTGCATTATTTCACACACCAAAAAAAACCTATTTTTGTACTATTGCTACTTTTTAGAACTATATTTCAGCTACTTTCTCAGGAACTCCTTGAAATGAACCGATGTCTTCAGAATACTGTTTATCCTGCTTAAAGAATGAAAATTAAGGGAGAAGGAAAAACAACAACCTCTTTGAAATTCATTTGACTGTAATTGCAATGTGCAAACCAAAATTTGTCAGTAAACTTTGTTTAGAAAAGAAATGTGTCCAATGGTAAAGACACAGAAAAACAGAATAAAAGATAAAATGAATCGAAATGAATAGATGCTGAGGCATGAAAATACACACACACGCACACACACACACGCACACACACACACACACACACACACACACGATATCTAGTGCAGGGTAGCTAAATGGCACGAGCTTTCCATCCCTGGTTTTTGAGACATAAGAAAGAATACTAGCCTGAAGAATCAATTTTTAGATTGGTTAATTCAGGAAAGTGCAAAATATGCCTCTAAGCATTTCCATTAGAAGGTTTTACATTAGTAAATGGAATAGGTACTTGCATATATTGCATATATTTTACTCAGAGTGGACAGGGAGTTTTCAGAGTAAACAAATATTATTTTACTAAAAAGTAATCTTCAGATTGTAACTAAAATACAAATTTTTAATTTAAAACTTTTCAGCTGTATTGAGGTATAATTGACAGATTAAATGGTAAGATAAAATGTACCACGTAATGATTTGATATACTTGTACACTGTTAAAGAAGATAATTAACACATGTATCAGCTCACTTTTTTTTTGTCTTTACTGAGGACATTTAAGTTCTACTCTCTTAGCTTATTTCAATTACATGATACGGGGTCATCACCTATAGTCCTCAGGTTATATAAAAGATTCTCTGACTTTATTCATCGTATAACTGAAATTTTGTACCGTTTTACCAATCTGTCCTTATTTCCCCTACCTGTCGCCCCAGCTCCTGGCAAGAGCTTTTCTACTCTCTGTTCTATGAGTTCACTTTTTAAAATTCCATATATAAATAATACCGTACAGTATTTGTCTTTCTCTGTCTGACTTATTTAACTTAGCATAATGCCCTCCAGCTTTATCCATGTCATTGTAAATCACAAAATTTCTTTTTTTGGTTAGTAGAAAATATTTCATTATATCATATATACATACAGGGTTCAGGGTTCCCTTCACTCCACATCCTGGCCAACTCTTGTTATCTTTTGTGTTTGTGAAGATAGCCATTTTAACAGTTCCAAGGTGATATCTCATTGTGGTTTTAATTTGCATTTGCCTGATAATTAGTGATGATGGGCATCTTTTCATGTGTCTGTCGACAATGTATATGTTTTCTTTGGAAAAAAATACTTGTTTTTAACTGCTTTGCCCATTTTTATATCAGGTTATTTGTTCTTTTGCTTTGAGTGGTATGAACTCCTTGTATATTTTGTATATAAACCCCTTATTGGATATGTGGTTTGCAAATGTTTTCTCCCATTCCATACATTGCCTTTTTATTTTGTTGATGATTTCCCTAAGTTTGATATAGTCCCGCCTTACAGCTTTAAGTGGAAGAGGAAAAAAAATGACAATAACATAGAAAATCTTTATCTTTGTTGTAAGTTTTTCTAATGATAAAAGGACCTTTAATAAAGAACTGACAAAATCAAGAAATGATTTCTATTATTTAAATTATCTTTTTAAAAAGATTTACTCATTTTAATTCAAGTTTAATTGAACATACTTTCAAAATAGGTTGCACCACAAATAGTGGTTTAAAACAACACATGCTTATTTTTCACACACACCACAGTATATTACAGACTGGCTGATGGATCCACTGTGCACTTTCCTCTCTCTGGGATCTATACTGACAAAGCCGACATCGTACAGAACATTGCTTATTTCCAAGGCAGAAGTTAAAAAAAAAAAAAAAAGTGGTGAAATTAGATTATGTTCTGAAAGCTTCCCTCAGGAAATAAATGCATGCCTTTCACCTTCATTTCACAGCACAAATAAGTTACTTCGAAGAAGTAGGTAAATTTAATTTTACCTATTTCCTGTGTTGAGAATGAGCCAAAGTTCTTAATAAACAACACTAACATTTACCAGAGTTTACCTTTCTGGTCATCAAATATTTGGTCCTCTGTCCCTTACATTCAAAATACACACACTGTGTCCTCATGTATCTATCTACCCTCTTGATAGATAGGTATAGATATAGAAATGTAGGTATGTTATATATTACAGATTTCAAATAGTGTTGCATATATCTGTATATATAATAGTAGTTGGAAAATACAGGTCCCTTTAGTGTGTGGGGGAAAGGGGGTTAGGACTCGAAATATAATTTTAGTTTCCCTTCTTCACATAAGGTCTATACTTTCTATACTTGACCAAGACATTAGTTTTCTGGGCATATGAAAGAAATAAAAATAGTCATATCATGAGATGTTAAATCAATGTAAGATCAACTCTTTTGTTTCTTTTTCAATTTTTTTTTTCTTTTTTTCTTAATTCTAGTTAGTCAATATACAGTGTTATATTAGCTTCAGGTATACAATATAGTGATCTAACACTGTCATAGAATATTAGCTATTTTGTTATGTGAATTATAAAATTACCTCCATCACCAATGTGCCACACTGTGTCTAGTGTCCATAAAATCATGGCTGCAGAGAATAATCAAAATTTCTTTTCCACTGAATATGGCAGGCAGCTTAGCCGCTGTTCCTCACGGTATAAAGTGGCAACTATGACCGGCTGATGGGTCTACTGTGCATTTTCCTCACTCTGGGATATACACTGATGAAGCCAACATCATATGGAACATTGCTTATTTCCAAGGCAGATTCTAACAACATCATTCTCCCCATTACTGTAGAGCTAGTATTTTTTAAAAAATAACTTTTATCAATTTCTTTCAAAAGTAGTCGTGCAGGATATAGGCTTTTAGAGCGTACTTTTCTCACAGGCTTAAATGCAGAAAAGGCAACCATATAATTTATAATCACAATGGAGACAATTTTAAGTGTACACAAAATGTTATCATTAAATCCACCAGGAAACTGGGATAAAAAGTATGATATGGGTAGTAGTTGTACCACTTCTCTCCTGGACGTAAAGTGTCCTACTATGGACCTCAAAGAAACTGAATGTTATTGAAACCTAGAATTTAGGTCAACTTCAATTTCCCATTTGTTGTTCTATCCCCTATTACTTTGATATAAATTACCATTTTTCATCACTGAAGTGTGTTTGCCAGCTAGTGCTATATTGTAATTAAATCTTTTATCTCATTTTTGTTTTAAATTCATATGTAATGGAGAAACAACTTTGAAAGCCATTAGGAATAATGCTAGCCGTCATAAGTAACATCAATGAATGCGCAATTAGAGTCCAACACAATTCCAAGACCTTTACCTTTCTTCAATAATTTAAATCACACACCATCTTTATGGCTTTAGATATAATACTATTATTTTCATTTTACATATAAGAAAACTGTGACTCCAAGAGGTTAAGTAATTTGTCTGGGTGACACAGCTAACAAGTGTACAAGAATGGACTTTGAGTGCAAATAGCCCGGTTCAAACCTCATTCTTTACCATGGTACACCACGTAGTGGAGGCAGATAGAAAAGGTGAAGGTAGGGGCTGGAGGAAAATGTAATGAGTATTTGCCATTGTAGGCACTACTTTAAGGTCTATACAGGGAGGCACCGGAACATTGTAAACAATCTTATGAAGTAATGACACTGAGAATTTTTTTTTTTTAGAGAGAGTGTGTGCACATGCATGTAACCAGGGGCAGAGAGAGAGAGAGAATCTAAAGCAGGTCCCCATCCCCCCGTGCACTCTTAGTGCAGAGCCACCTGCATCCCAAGAATTGTGAAATCATGACCTGAGCTGAAATCAAGACTTGGATAGTCAAACCCCTGAGCCACCCAGGTACCCTGACACAGACTTTCTAAAAAATTAGGAAACTGTGGTCATGAAATATGAACGTCTTTCAAAAGTTATACAACTGATAAATTAACTAATATGGGTTAAAAAAAACTTGACAAAATGTTCACTATCATGTATTGCAGTTTATAATATTTATTCCAAGCATTATAGCTTAGATATTTATTATTGTTAATTAAAAACAAGTCAATTATTATCCATTATACAAATACAAATCATATTTGTATTTATTTTATTAACATGAAATACAAAATGCAATAAAGAAAGGATCCAAGCTAACAACAAATATGATATGGCAAATATGTGTGTTGCTTGCTGTTTCATTTAAAAAAATATTAATTGAGCACCAACTATGCACCAGTAACCTTTGTGTGTGTCAGAGTGAAAAAACTACCTCTCTCTCTTTCTCTTTCTCTAGTTCTGTTTTAAAATAATAGCTAGCATTTACATAGTGTCTTATATGTACTGGGTACTTTTCTAAACAGTTGCTCATTTAAATTCCTAACAACCCAGAGTAAGGTACCGTTATCCCCATTTGACAGAGAGGAGACTGATTCACTCCAATGTTAAGAGATCTGTGTTCTAGGAGCCCCTGGATGGCTCAGTTGGTTAAGCAACCTACTTCAGCTCAGGTCATGATATCATGGCTCATGAGTTCAAGCCCAGTGTTGGGCTTGGTCCTGACAGCTCAGAGCCTGGAGCCTGCTTCAAATTCTGTTTTTCCCTCTCTCTCTACCCCTACTCCGCTTGTGCTCTGTCTCTCTCTCTCTCTCAAAAATAAATAAGCCTTAAAAAAATTAAGAAAAAGAGATTTGTGTCCTGTCACACAGCCAATAAGAAGCAAACATTAAATGTATGCAGGGGTTAAATGTACACAGTCTTACACCTGAATATACTTTCTAAAATACTGTGGCATAATGGCACACACTGAACTAATATTTAATTGTAACCAATTTTCAAGAAATGAGACAGACAATTAAGAAATACATATGTAATATATTGAGGGTGATAAGTTCTAAGAAAAAAAACATAAAAGAGGTAAGAGATCAGAATGATGGAAAGAAGAAACATGATTCTGTTAGGGAGGTAAAGTTATGAGCAAAGGCTTAAGCTACAAAGCAAACTATGCAGATAGATTGAAGAAGATTCTTTCAGACAGAGGTAACATCAAAGACACAGACCCTGAGGGATCACTATATCAAGATTATTTGAGAAACAGCAAGTAGGCCAATGTGTTTGGAGCAGAGTGAGTTAGGGACAGCTTGGTTAAAGGCATGACCAGAGAGAGAAATGAGAGTGGGAAGATAATGAATAACCTTTTAGAATATGGAAGAGTAGCTTGGATTTTCTTCTGAGTGATATACGTAGCTGTTGGAGGGTTTTCATCAGAGGAGTGACATGATGTAACTCTTAGAAGAATCGATCTGGTTTCCGTAAATTTAACAGACTCTAGGTGACAAAATGATAATGCAAAAATAAAATGATTTCATCTATAATAACAAATTCCAAATTCAGTATCTGGTGATACTGTGGAACATGTATGGGCTATAATTACAGGTGATACAAATTATACTATATTTACTGTTTTGCTACATATATTGTGTATCATATATTGTGTATCTGTAGATCAGTCTGTATGTTAGAAGCGATGATGATTTGAAGTAGGATGGTAAAGTTCAGAGAGGGGATATATTATGTATAGAATAAAATGATTTTACTGATTACTTGAATGTAGTACAAATAGGGAGAAATTTTAGAGAATTGAAGCAGAATGATAAACTGTGTTAAGGCGAAACTTTCACTGTCAGCTCATTAAATAATTAGCTCCACACATGAATTCTCTACTGATAGAGACACTTCGATCATCTTGCAATCACTTGCTGAGTGTGGTGTCTTCAGTCTCCCAAATGAATAACCATGAGGCAACAGCAGGGGCGCATCTGAAAAAATAGCACATTCCGTCACCCATGCATTATGTATGATAGGACTCCACGTGTTGGTCCTTCCTCTTAGGATGAATGTGATGGTGGATGATGTGGGTAATTAGAAGAGATGTAATCTGGCAGAAGGGGTATCATGTCATTGTGTGCAGAAGCAAAGCTAAGTGGTTAGTCCAGGTTTCTGTCTATTACAGCACAATACAGACCCAAAAAGAAATAGCCTAAAAAATTAGGAATTTTAGTGAAATTGTACCTACATAGTTAAATTATGACATACGTGGGCCATTAAGTCATAGGAATTCTATTACCAACAGAGGCCTGCAAAGACAATATGTTGGGGTAATGCCAGAAATGCTGATTGAAAGTAAAAACAAATAAGTACATTTATGGATCTATTTTTTATAGTTGTAAAAAGAAAACCCACCTGATTTGTTCTTCCCATTTTGAAATGAAGCATATTTTATTTTTTATAGTCAAGAGCTCAATGTTTGTGGCTGTTCTTGCTGTTTGTGTTCTTCTTATAATGTCTAGTTAAAAGAATTCTGCATGAAATAGATCTTAAGGCAAAATCAGTTTCTCAGGAATTTTAGAGTGAAAGCTTTTTGGAATGTTCCTATCTGTTCCAAAGAAGTAGCATTCATCTGAATGTCTCAGGATTCTATGTTAAAGTCCTTATGAAATTAAGTTCAGGGTTATAAATGGATTTTATTAAATAAAGTTAATGAGAAGCAGATAATAAAAATATTATTCAAAGGTGCACAGACCAGTATCGACAAACTCAGTTGCATAGCCAATAATCCATTATATGTTTTCCTAAAAGAAATGAATAATTACATTACATTTTTATTTTTAAGAAATCAAATAACCTGTAATTGCAAAGTCAGAACCACCCAAACATGAAGTAATATTAAATGTTTATTTTGGAAGCAGTGAAAATGTGTGATAAGAAAAGTTAAACTGCAGTAAGAAAAAAGACAGATGATAATTAATTTACACTTCACACAAAATGATGTTAAAATGATGAGTTTATAAGAAGGCAGAGGTACAACATTCTTGACTTAAGAGTAAGATCAGTTCTCAAATAAAATATTCTATATGTAGATGTAGTAGGCAGTTTACAATAAATCTTTCTAAAAGGGAACTAACTTCTTATAGGAAAATAAATGAGTGTGACATTCATAGGCTTTATGTGGTGACCGGTGGGTTCAGGTTACTTAGTTGAATCCCAGTAGATCACTGGGGATTGGAAATTATTTGATGACTGTCAATTTAAAAATCCACTAATAAAATATAACGTACTAATGTTACGAAACCCGAAAAGTTTGCACATTTGAAAACTGTTAAGTGAGTAGAGAATTCATCTTTGCCTTCCTTCTTAAATTCTCTAGAGGTGTCTTTATAGCCATATGCCTTCTGTTAAAGCCTGAAAAGCTGAGGATATAAGGCATTTAGAAGAGATAATTTCTACTTTAGGAGATTGCCCTTTACTGTTAGAGATATCCTCAGGATGATCCGTCAGTGTGCCAGGTCTGTTTATAACTGGAGGAGGTTTCTAAAGCCTCTCTCAATTTCTGCAGTAAAAAAGAACATCATCCCCTTGGACTCAGTCAGCACCTTGTTCATTCCTCTGTTTTAGCTTGTATTATATTATCTTGTGTTGGACTATTTACATGTGATTATCCATCAAATTATAGCGAATGTCTGAAGAGGAAGGAACATATTTTGTTTGGTTTGATTTGTTTTTCATGCTGGTGTTCCTAGGGTTTATTACAGTGGAAGATCGATATTCTTCAACGTATATGAAAAACAACAAAAACAGGAAGGAAGGAAAGAAAGAAGGAGGGAGGGAAGAGAAAGGCAGATGATGTTCTAGGATAATGTCCTTGCAAGATATTCTTATAGGAATGTAATGATCAATTGAACACAGTTTAAGAGTACTATCACTTTCAAACAATGGTTGCCTCTCCAAACCTTTGAGCTCTGATCATGTAGCCAAGCAAACAGCATAGTTTTCACAGCAGAAGGTAAGACACAGTATAAGCATACATAAATCTAAGATTACTGACTTTTTATAATATAATTTGGGACTGCATGGAACTTACATTCTGTCATCGCACTGATTCTAGCAAAAATATAAATTTCATCACAGCTATATTCTGGGTTGTTAAGAAGCAAAAATGTGTGCCCACAAATTTGTGTTGTGAGGATATTAAAAGGCTTTATATGATATCAGTATCAGTTTTCACTATCTGTGATATTGCACCTTCAGACTTCTTTCCCTGAAGCCTTTAGATAATTAAAAAACAAAACAAAAAGTGGAATGTTTATTTCTCAATGTTGCCTTAAATTACCGCTCATTTGTTAAATACTAATGTTATGAGTAATAGCACAAGAAAGAGGGTTGTTACTAGATAATTCTGAGCGGGAAGGCCTATAAAAGGAGCGATGAAAAATATGTTACACTTAAGTAACGTTAAGATCACAGCAACGAGATATGTGATGATTTTAATAGCTCTTTATCAGGCTACCCAAAAGTAACAGTAAAATGTTAATCTGGACAAGGTACATGCCTAAAATATAATTTCTTTAAAAAAAATCAAAGAGAAGCATACCAAATACCAAACCAAAATTATTTCCCAGGAACACATTATGTAAGCATAATCTTTATTTTTTTTGTTTGTTTGAACTGTTAGATCATGAAAAGACTAAGAATTCCTTCATCATGAACTTCATAAGAACTAATACACTATGTTCATCTGCAGGTTTTATCAAGAATTTAGCTAAGCTACTTCATGATATTGCTGTTCTGCCATCTGTTTTGTTTGACCAAGCAGCCTGCGGTGACCTTAACCTGACATTAGCCCCTCAGACAAGGACCTGCCCAGGATAGCAGCCCTCATAGTCCTAAGTAAATATGCACTCTGATATGACTTTACGGCAGCCCTTTGGACCAACGGTTTCCCCTGTTTCCCAATGGCTTCTCTTTATGTGGCCCTAAGATAAGGCTTCCTTGGGGCTTACCAAAAATCCCCCTCTTTTGGTTTGAATTGGCTAATTTGGCCTTAGTCCAGGAACCCCCTAGCACTCTACTCACAGACCCTATTAAAGGCATATGCCTTAGGTCCCGTCTTTCTCTGTACCCTGTCTTCCCTCACCTCCCCATGTGGCTCCTTGAAGCCTGTAGATACTCCAGAACCTGTGGGTGATAGACTTCTCTATTTTCATACCTCTTGTGGTCTGTTGTTGAACCTTGGCTCACCATCTGGCACCCATGGGTTGCCATGGGTTAATTTGACAAATTCATAGGATGTTTATATACAGAAAATTGCCTTGATTCATTACAAGTTCAAACAGCAAAATTCTTGTTAAACCAAACTTAACTGAAATAAAATAGTAATGGAATATCATATTCCTTTTACCTTTAATACAACATTCAATTCTAATGTACCGGATATGTACATTTTTCTAACCTACATGGACTGTAACCACATTTGATAGGAGCTACAGTATATTTATTGCATAATTATTCTGCTTTGTTACAAAAAGGTGTTGTCCAGTAAAGTTTAAATTAGAAATAAATGTGTATATATATATATATATAATATTTCTTAAAGTTTCCATGGTGTCCTAAAGATGTGTCCTTTGATTTATATTTTATTTGAATTATTTTACTTACTCTCCAAATATGAGTTATATACACATACCAAAAGAAAAAAAATAACTTCAATACTTATATTACATTTTGAAAATTTTGTTAAACCTTCCTTTATTTTGTAGTTTTTAACATACTTAAATGATGTGAAACATTTTTAGATTATTATTTAAAAAAAAAATTAAGTTTATTTATTTGAGAGAGAGACAGAGAGTGAGCAGAGGAGGGGCAGAGAGAGAGGGAGAGAATCCCAGGTAGATTCTGCGCTGTTAGCTTGAAGCCCCATGTGGGGCTCAAACTCACGAACCGTGGTCATGACCTAAGCCAAAATCAAGAGTCCAACGCTTAACCGACTGAGTCACCCAGGTTCCCCCAAATTTTATGTTATTATTACATTTGTAGATTTCAATTTGTTTAGCAATGTTCTACTTATTCAAGGCTCTGTGCCATAGATATTTCCTTATGGAAAAACCTACTAGACAATGGTATTTGTTCAGATGACCCCAGTGAGATAACTCACAATAAAATTTAAGGGAAAAGAAAATAAGGACATCGCCCAAAGTCACAAGCTGGTTAAGTGTAAGGGGTGGCTGAGTACCCTCAAAACCTAAGCAGAGCCCTTGATACTACATTGCCTCCCAAATGTGGCAGTCCTGAGTAAGTTCCCCAAAAGATTAACTTCTTGGGGCACCTGGGTGGCTCAGTCAGTTAAGTGACCAGCTCCTGATTTCGGCTCAGGTCATAATCTCATGGTTCCTGGGATCCAGCATACGTGTTGGGCTCTGGGCTGACAGCACAGGACCTGCTTGGGATTTTTTTTCTCTCCCTCTCTGACCTTCCCCTCCTCGCTTGTTCATACTTGCTCTCTCTTTCCCTCTAAATAAATAAACTTAAAAAGAGATTTGCTTCTCAGTTTTACAGAGCTCTCTGTCTTCAGACTCTCTACTGCTCATTCTATCTTCCATATTGTTACCAGATTTAATTTGCTGAATGGCAAATACTACCCCCTGATCTGAAAGAAAAGAAAAAGTCCAGATGCTAGGCAGTCATCTGGGACTCTACCATCAGTGCTAACCACACTATCTATTCTCAGTTTGTTCCATTCTGCAACATCACATCACAAACTTAATACAGTAGGCCAGAAGGCTTATTGTTACTGTTCTGCTTCTTTGCCTTTAATATGCTAATTCTTCTTCCTGGGATGCTCTTTGTACACCATTCATGCTATTGTTTTGTAATGTATATATAAGTTGAAGGATAGTTGACATACAATATATATTAGTTTCTGGTGTACAACATACTATTTGGACAATTTATATATATAGTATGAAATGATTACCATAATAAGCATCAATACTATCTGTCACCATACAAAGTTATTATAATGTTATCAACTATATTCCTATGCTGTACTTTTAATTCCTATGAGTTATTTATTTTACAACTAGACGTTTGTACATCGTAATCTGCTTCACCTGTTTTGCCCATCCCCCTACCCTGTGACAACCACATTTGTTCCTCTGAATTTATGAGTCTGTTTCTGTTTCTTTTGTTTTGTTTTTAGATTCCTCTCATAAATGAAATCACATGGCATTTATCTTTGTCTCACTTATTTCACTCAGCATAATACCCTCTAGCTTAATCCTTGTTGCAGCAAATGCCAAGATTCATTCTTTTCATGGCTGAGTACTATTACAGTGTGTGTGTGTGTGTGTGTGTGTGTGTGTGTGTGTGTGTGTGTGTCTGTACGTGTGTACACAACATCCTTATCCATTCATCTATTCATGGACACTTCCTGATCTTGGCTATTGTAAATAATGCTGCAATAAACATAGGACAGCATATGTTTTTGTGAATTAGTGTTTTGTTTTCTTTGGATAAATACCCCATAGCAGAATTACTGGATCGTATGGTATTTCTACTTTCTACAGTGGGTGCAACAACTTAAATTCCCACATATATGCATGAGGGTTTCCCGTTTTCCATATCTTCACCAACATTTCTTATTTCTTGTCCTTTTGATACTAACCATTCTGACTGGTTTGAGGTGATACCTTATTGTGATTTTGATTTTCATTTCTCTGATGATTAGTGATGTTGAACATATTTTCATGTGTTTGTTGGCTATTTGTATGGCTCCTTTGGGAGAAAAAGATCTGACCAATTTTAATCAGATTATTTGCTTTATGTTATTGAATTGTAGGAGTTCTTTATGTATTTGAATATTAACCCTTTCTTTGATATATCATTTATATATATCTTCTTTCGTTCAGCAAGTTGCCTTTTTGTTTTATTGCCTGCTGGAAGCCGAGCTATCCCAGCCTGAGTGGCAGGGCTTGGGCTGTGGACGGATTGGTGACTGCAAGGCGGCCCACCGACATGGAAGCTTCTTGCACTCCCGCTTTTAGGTAATTCGGCCTTAAAACAACCTGGGGTATTGTCTATTGGGGAATTGCCCTCCACAGGCCCTCTGGGAAAAGAACCATTAGGAAAGAAAATAAGGTTCTGCAAGAAATTGTGTAGCCTTACGTTTAGCCCTTGCCATCCCCTATGGAGACTCCTCTACTTAGAGGAAGGATAGCTCATGCATTTGCCAGCAAAGGCGGCCAACAAAAGAGAGACATACGGATCTGAAAAGCCCCACTCCAGTAACTAAGGAGTGTATCTCTGGCACAGGTGACTTCAACCCATAGCCCCACCTGGCCCCCCGGAGGCATTCCTGATGATGACTGAACCTAGTCGGTTTAAGGTACAGAATGGTTCATTGGTTCCTAGGTGCATTGTCTCTCTGAGAATGTAGGAGGCATGGGTTTCTAAGGCCTTTTCAGCCCCTTCCTGGCACCTCGGACCGAGGCAAACACATTGTTCTGGCCTCATGTGGTTGGGAGGTCATGTCTCTGTAACTGTTCCACTTGAGGTGTTGAGAAATGGAGGTCCTTTCACGAGAACAGCAAAGCAAATGCTTTGTAGATTATAAACACAGGTGCATAATAGAATAATGTAAGAAATGAATCTATAATCAAAGGGTATGCGGGAAAGTTAGGGGAAAATCGCCATGTTATTTCTTAAAGGTTGTTTACACATAGGAACATTTTCAAAATTAGGTAATGTTAGAAAAACAGATGACATAGTTACAAGGAAATCACTAGCATATATAATGTCACGTTTACTACAATAAATCGGCCAGTTCAACACGCTGCTGTTGTCTGTGTCCATTTTTATTTTAGTTTTAGTTTTTTATTTTAGTTTTTTATTTTCTAGTTTTTTATTTTAGTTTTGTTTTATTTTCACCGACGTCGTTCTTCCTTCGGGAACCCCTGGACCTGCTGGAGCTGGACTCTGGCAGTTGCCAAAGCTTTTTATTTTGGTATAGTCCTAATTGTTTCCCTTGGCTGAGCAGACAGATCCAAAAAAACATTGGTAAGGCCAGTGTCCAAGAGTTTACTGTTTATGTTTTCTTCTAAGAGTTTTATGTTTTCAGGTCTTACATTTAGGTCTTCAATCCATTTTGAGTTTGTTCTTGTGTATGGTGTGAGAAAGTGGTCCAGTTTCATTAATCTGCATGCAGCTGTTCAGTTTTCCAAAACCATTTATTGAAGAGACTGTCTTTTCCTCATTGTACATTCTTGCCTCCTTTGTCATAGGCTTATTTCTGGGATCTCTGTTCTGTTCCATTGATCTGTGTTTATGTTTGTGCCATTGCCTTACTGTTTTGACTGCTGCAGCTATGTAGTATATCTTGAAATCTGAGATTGTAATACTTTTAGTATGTTAATTCTTCCTGGGATGTTCTTTCTAGCCCACCTTTGCTAATTGATTGTTATATACATATACATATACATATACATATACATATACATATACACATATATATATATAACAATTGTTATATAAATACAATTATATATATATAATATATATTTATACAATGTATAAATATATACATTAATATATATACATATAATATATGTATAAATGTATTTATAATATATATAAATGTTGTATTTATATAACAATTGTTTTATATATATATATATATAAAATCCTTTTGGGTGCCTCTTTCCAGTCACTTTAGCTTTATTTCTCATCCTCATGCTTAAACCTCTATCAGATGGTAAAGTATCGTTTCCCTAGCCACCTTAGTATATAATTTGTGTTAAACTCCCATATGCTATTCACCATGTTGTAATTTGTTTCAAAATGCATAATCTATCTTTCCAGTTTGACTCATGTATATCAGGATAAGGAAATATGTTTAATTTTCAACCCCAAGTAATCTAAAGTATGGTAGCTACTCATAAAGTAACTATTTGTCTAATTTGAATAACATGTCTCTTGGATATACATTTGACCTTTGAATAACACGGGTTTGAACTGTGTGGGTCTACTAATTCACAGATCTTTTACAGCACAGCACTGTAAATATAGTTTCTTTCTTTGTGATTTACTTAATAATATTTTCTTTTATCTAGCTTACTTTATTGTAAAAATGCTGTGTATAACACATATAATATACAAAATGTGTGTTAATAGACTGCTTATGTTATAGTAAGGCTTCCAGTCAACAGTAGGCTATCAGTACTTAAGTTTGGGGGAAGTTAAAAGTTAAATATGGATTTTCAGCTGCGTGGGGGTTAGTGACTCTGACCCCCAAAATGTTCAGAGCTCAATTGTTATTAGTTTCTTTACATAGACTGTTATCTAAATCTTAGGTACTATTTTAAACATGTGTTTCTAAACTTAGCTTTCTTTATTCAGCTTGACTTAATGGGAAATAGGATTTCTTTTAATAGTATAATACTCCTCTCATAATTTTTTTCCCTAGTAGTTAACATTTTTTTCATCTTTTCTTTACATTTCCAAGGAAAACATGCTTTATTCACTTTCACTGATCTAAAAGCATGTCATTTCAGCTATAATTTTTGTTCTATATTTACAATGCAAATATTTGAGCATTATTATTTTATCTTACCTGTAAAGAACCTACACTTTTAGAACAAAATCCAAGAGGAGTCTTGATATGACATGTACTAATTTTGCATCCAAGGCATATTTATTGTATAATAGCATTTAGGTCATTCCCATGTCCTCTAGTTCAATGCTTCCCAACTATGTAGGATAAAACATCACTTCTTAAAAAAAATTCTATGATACATTTGTAAAATACAATGAAAATAAATTGCTAGAAAAATTAAATAATGATGAACTATTTACAATTTTCAGTTGAAAAATTATTTGTTTGAACAAACACAAAATTACTCTTTCAAGTTGTCAAGATAGCTTACGAATGCTCATTTCCAATGACTAGACTATATAACTTCTATAGTGGAAATTTCAATCAACTGTTTCTGGGACAAATAACACATCTGCTTATAGATCATAAGTGGCACTCAAAGAAGTTGTCATTTCAGTTTGATCATGAGGAATGGTTGTGAATTAGACAGAAGATTGTAACAGAACACTCTAGGCAGAGGGATCAAATTTTACCCAAACTCAAGGAATGGAAATTACAATATTATTTTGGGATTGGTGAGTAGTAGAGATTGATGAAAAATGGAGCAATAAAGAAGGGGTAAACAGTAACCCAAAGTATGTGAATTGGACTACATAGGAGTTAATATAGAGTTGAAGAATGAAGAGTTTGAAACACTTAAGTTTTTCAAGACTTTTGCTGCCTATAAAAGAACACTTTTCTAGGAAAGTCAAATTTCTTGTTACCCATTGACTGTCATCCCCCATTCTAGACTGGGTTTCCCCCCAAATCACTGTACCTAAAGCAATCTAATTAAACTAAACATGAGCATTATACCACTTAATTCAAGGGATACTTATCATATTTCTTTGTGCTTTTTAGTCACATCTACTGATCTTTCCCTTCTCACTCAAATATTCTTTCTTAGGCTTCTGTGATGAAAGAGTTACCTTTCTGCTGTCCTTCTGGAAACTTCTCTTAGTTTCCTTTTCAAACCTCCCTTTATTTAACATCTTTACATATTGGAATTCCTCAGGCCTGTATAGTTGGTTCTTTCCTTTATTCATTATATTGTTCTTTTGAAATTTTCTCTTCTATACTGTAATGGCTGCAAAGATCACCTACACATTTCTAATTCCCAAGTCAACATATTGAATCATGACCACTCTCCTGAGTCCTACATCTTCATACCCAAATGCCTACTAGTTATTTCTTCTTGGGTATTTCACGGAGATCTCTAACTCAAAATGAGCAAAACTGAGTACTTGATTCCTACCTGCCTCTGTACTTGTCTGCACCAAAAATAAGAAAGCAAACAATGCTAAACCTGAAACTAATATCAGACTGTATGTTAACTAACTAGAATTCAAGTAAAAACTTGAAAAAGAAAGAAAAGCAAGCAAAAAAATAAACAAAAACACATAAAGGACTTAATAACTTATACTGTTCTTAGGATCCCAGTAGTTTAAACAGCAATTCAACATCATACTTGCATCCTCCCTAACCTTCATTCTTCACAACCAAACAAGTCTTGTTCTTTCTACCTCCTTTATCTGTCATATCCCCCTATTTCTCTTCCATCTTATCCACTGTCTGGGCCACATATTAACATAATTTCTCCAAGGAGATTCTGCTGTTTCACAGATTATCTCCCTTTGTTTACTATCCCAAACTACCATTCCCCCCCCCCCCGCCCCCCCCCCCCCCCCCCCACTGTGTAGGTATCTTTGCACTTAAAATTACTTGTACAGTGTTTGGCTTCCACCGGAGAGTATAGAATCTATGAGAACAGGAATTGCATCTGTTTGAGTTAATCATTATCTCAAACATATAATAGAAAACTAGACAAATATCTTAGCAGATATCTATTGAGTTAATAAATGGTCACTATAAGATGGCAAAACATAGAGCTGGAGAAACGCTGAATCTGGTAAATTTCAACTCTTTTCTTTCAAGATGCATCCTCTAAAACTTATTCATCTATGTTGACCTTCTAAAGAGAGTGTCATTGTATCTCGTATTTTACAGAAGATAAAATGACATCTTCTTTATAGCTTGCCCATAAACAAAAATGGTTTTCTTACATGGTGATATATTTAGAAAATGGAAAAATGTAGACATAATTTAAAGGAATACACATAATAGTTTATATTTGTTATATATAATGACTAAATTGTCATAGTCACAGCCAAAAAGTACTAATTCAATTATTTTCCTGTGCCAATGGAATAATAATATTATTTACATACTGCCATTATCTAAAATACAGCTTTAATTTACAGAAAACCAATAATATGGTACATGGTGGTATATTTTGCACATTTCACAAATATAAAAGTCCTAGATACTCCTGGAAGATAGATATTTACTGTATTTTGATTTGATATTTACCTTACATGGAAAAGCAAGAGTCAGAGTAGTTAGGTAACATGTTAAGATGATAAAATATTAATAATTTGCAAAGCTCAGCTGCAGACACAAGTATGTCTGACTTCTGAGCATAAACCTCTACACTACATTTCTTCTCATGACAGTATGCATTTGTTCAATATGGTAGGACTACTTTTTCTGAGAGAAATCTAAGGGCAGATGATTTAAAATATATTAATATCAAATACACTGATTCTATGAAATAAGACGTGCATGTTGTATTATGGAATTCTGAAGTGTATGCAAAGAGAGGAGTAGGCATTGAGGCTCTTCAGGACTCACAGAAAATGACTACATTAATTCCCTCTTTGTGGAGGAATAATCCATTTTAATTTCTTAATTTTTAATGATATAAACACTTTGTGCATATTTGTTGCTTCATTTATTATTATAGAGACTTCAAAGGTATTTTTAATTTCTAGGTTTGAATGTTAATTAATGTTATTTTATGTCTGTATATAAAAAAACTGAAGAATACTTTGGAACTTTCTTTTGTATCAAATGGAAGGGAAGTAGACATCCTTCAAAAATAGCACCTCTAAAAAACAGATGAACATAGGGGAAAGAAAAAAATAGAGAGAGAGAGAGAGAAAAGAGAGAGGGAGAGAGTGAGAAAGGAGAGAGAGAGAGAGAAGGAGAGAGAGAGAGAGAGACAGAGAGAGAGAGAGAGAGAAACCATAAATGAAAAAAGAAAAGAAAATAGCATTTCTGTCTTGAAACATATTGTCTGTATGGGAAGTCAGATGTCCTGTCCCAGTCATGAAATGAAAACAGAACGTGAGAATTTGGGCTAATGAAAGTCATTAGTATATGTCAGGTGGTAGTGTATGGCAGTTAAGAGCAAAGCCCAGAACAAATATTGGCCAGTTCAAAGCTTGATTCTAATACACACTAAGTTCTTCATTTCGAATCTCTGTACCACCGTTCTTACTTTATAAACGGATGGATAACAATACCTAAATCCTTTTACGGAAAAGTATAATAAAGGGCAGAGATATTGGATTATGTCCAAGGAAACGTAAAATCAATCAGATTCATATTAAAATTCTATTCTATGTGAATTCAAAGCTCATACCGTTTCAATTATAACATGTTCTAAGAAGAAATGGGAGGGGAGGAAGGGGACTGAGGTGGAAGGAAAGAAAACGGGGACAAGGATGGAAGGAAGAGGGGAAGGATAGAGGAGGAAAGAGGATGAAGAAAGAGAAGGGAGAGGAAGAAGGAGAAGAGTGGAAGAAAAAGATCTTGTCATTTCTATACACATGAAATTGTGAAAGCTGCCATGACGATATTTTAAGACAGATGCCATTCTCATTTTGCAAATGAATGAATTGAGACATATATTTGCTAAGTTGCATGCCATCCAAGGTAAATTATTAAAAATGACAATATTAGAAATTAAGTATTTTCAAAATTTCTAACTAGAATATCAAAAGTGAAGTTTTTAGTTAGTCTATCTACCCTATAATTCTCTCTACTATTTTCTGGTTAAAACTGATATTTTTATCATTAGAAGGATTGGAGAATTACTGAGTGCTTTCTTTTATTTATACAGTCTTTTTTTTTTTTTTTTTTTTTTTTTTTACATACATACAGTGTTCTATTAGTTTCAGGTGCACAATATAGTGATTCAACAATCCATACATCACCCAGTGCTCATCACAACAAGTGCACTCCTATAAGTAGGTTTTAAAATGCTTTTTAGAGTTTTGACATAAAGCAAATAAAATAATAGGAGAAAGAGGGCTCTTGAGGTCAAGTTCCTTGGAGAAAAGATTAAAGAGAAAAGTATGGGATGATATTGGGAACATTTATCAATCCTAGCTTTTAAAGTTCTTGCTGTGCTCTTGAACCATCAATATATCACTAGATAAGCTTTTGACATTTTACAAAATAGAAGTGAGACAGGGATAGTGAGCAACTGAAAATAACTCATTGTTAAAGTTTTAAAAATTATTTTTTATATATTTTTTATGTTCCAATAAAAACAAGCATGATATTTACATTTTAATTCAGCTACTAGCTCTCCATCTTTTCATCCTACATTAGTCATATTATTTTACTTACATATGGTATATAAATAAGTTAGTTAAATAAATAGCCCCATCTGTATTGTCTGCCTTATAAAAACCTTATTAGCTTTTTATAATCAGAATATGATGGTCAGTAAATTATACACTAATACAAAGTTAAATTCTATACATCTTTCTCGGGAGAAAACCCAGAAGAATTTGGGCATTTAGTGAAATGGTTTAATCAAATGTCTTTCTCTGTGAATATATTTATATTTATTTTAATGATATTTTGATTTAGAGAATAGTAAAAAGTATTTTCAAATATCCTACTCTTTCACCCCAAAACTATCACTGCTAAATATGAGTGCATTGTGAAATCCACAAAACTTTTGAACAGGTATAATTTATTCAATACATTTTGGTTAAACACTTATCTTTGTTCTAAATGTTGCAGACACAGGAATGATAACAAAACAAAACCAGATCCCTGATTTTGCAAAGGTGGAATAACAGGGTAGGCCAAATAATAAACAAAATGAAAAAAAGGGAAAATAAACAGTATATTAAATAGTAATAACTTGTAGTAAAGAAATAGAACAGGATAGGGTAATAGAGAATATTGGCAGATTTTACCACTTTAAATAAGTAGTCAGCAAATTCTCCCAAAGAAAAAGTGACAATTAAGTGGACCCAAATAAGACACTGACTAGTTTTATGAAGCAAATGTTATGATCTAACCTGATAGCTCTAGTTACTATGGAAGGAATATACTGAAAGTGCTAAGAACAGAAACAGAGGAAAGATTTAGGAGCGCTAGCAGTAGAGGTGGTGAAAATTTGTCAGTTTGGATATATTTGAAAATATCACTGAGACGATGGATTATATGTGGGGTATGAGATTAAGATATGAGTTATGATGCCTCTAAGTGTTTGACTTGAGGTATTCGAAGGATGCAGTTGCCACTTATTGACTTCGGAAACTCTGTGATAAAATTTTGAGGTAAGACCAAGTGTTCAATTTTAGATATACTAAGTTTGAGATTCCTAGTAAACATCCAGATAGATGGGTGGGTAGATACATAACTAGATACATAGATAGATGCATAGGTAAATATAGATAGATAGATAGATAGATAGATAGATAGATGATAGAGATACATACAGAGATGTATACATACATAGATAAATGGATTGACAGTTGAGGAGAAAAAGATAAGCTACAGTTACATATAATATATAAGTCATCAATAGATAATATTTGAAGCTATGGGATTCAAAAAGGTAAATGAGTAAATATTGGGAGAAGTTTCAATGACTGAGTTGGTGACAGTCCACACCTAGTAAGTCAGATGATGAAGAAGCAGCAAGAGAAAATGGAGAAGCAATGAAATAAGTTTTTTTTTTTTTAAATATGTCTATTATCCTGAACTCATAGAGCAAAAGAGGAAGAAGTGCCTATCAGTGGCAAATGTTGCTGATACGCTAAGATAAAGCATTAGAATTGACCTTTGGATTTTAGCAAGGAGTTTTTGCTGCGGCAAAATCAAACTGAAAAGGTATGGAGGCAAATGCCTAAATGGAGTAGTTTTAGGATCGAATGAAAAGAGAAATGTGGATAGACAATATGAAGAGGATGAAAGTAATCATAGAAATAAAGCAGAAGCTGGAGAAGATAGTGAAGGCAAGAGGTTTTTGCTTGTTTGGGGGTGTGTGTGTGCATGCAGGCATGTGTCTATGCATGCATGTGTGTGTGTGTATGTGTGTGTGCATGTACATGTGTATGTGATATTAAGTAAAAGAACATGACTCAGTATATTTTCTTTAATCCCAGGAATTATTTTGATGTTTTTGTTTCATGAATATCTTTAGTAGATACATTGTCTATATTGAAGTTTAAATTATAGTATCTAGATGAAAACTAACTTTCTACTAGAGGTCAGCATATATTACTAAAATACATATATTCTGCTCAAACTATTTGAATATTTATATCTAATCTATGCATTATAAGAAATCATGTCAATGGGCAATTATCAAGGAGTCAAATTTAAACTCTGCCAGTATCACAAGGTTCATCACTTATTTTTTCTTTTACATTTATACACATTAAATTTATCTCTCCAAATTATTATTAAAACTAATATATATATATATATATATATATTAGTTTATATATTGTGTTCAAGGCATCATGACAAATATGTTACATATATTATTTTTAGTTTTCATTCCAAGCTTACATACAGATTTTATTAACCTATTTTCTAAATAAGGGTCCTGGTGATCAGCATGTCAGCGAGTTTTCTGCACCTTGATAAATATGATTGATGCAGCAGGGATTTGGTCCAGATATATTTAATTCCAACGTCCATGACTTTCAACTTTTACTGCTTTGTAACACAGTGCTTACTGAAAGATAGGGACTGTCATAAGCAATACTTACTTAGTATGTTGAGTAGAGCCAAGTACAATGAAAGGCACTTAACATGACCTTACTGCTAAGATAGCTGTTACTTTGTCTAGGCAAAACAGTATCCTGAACAATAAACAAAATCAATCTTTCTCATATTTACAAATTTGAACTTTTAGGAATCATGAAGCAAAAAAATGTGAATTAATCCAGATTTTTTTCTTTTAAATGTCTTGCATTGTTGGGACAATTTATCAAGCTACCAAACTAAAACAAGACAAAACAAAATCCAGTTTTACTGACAAGTCAAAGACTTGGATGTTTTAACTTCCACATCATCTGGTGTTAATTGTGCAATAAAGGCTGGTGAGGAATCCAGAAATAATCCCCTATGTGGCCTACTGAGTTTCCCTAAAGGTTTGCTACTGGTAGTGCAATTACAAGAATTACTGAAATGTAAGCAAAACTTCTATATCAAAATTCCTTTTCTTTTTAAAGGAGATAGAAGTTTATTGAATATACCACAAAGGAGGGGTAACAAGACAGCAGAGAGACTGTCTGCCTTTAAACCAAAATTCCTAAACCAAATCTTTGTCTCTAAAGAATAGTGGCTTTCTGCATGCTTAATTTTTTTCACAATTTAATTAATAATTGAAAATGTAAACCCCCATGTCTAACCTTCAAATACAATCTCAATATCAAAATTTAAATATATGGGAAAAAATAATTAGCAGCCCATTAGCGGTTTCTCATTACTCTGAGATGGATTTTGCATCAAGGTTTAGACACAAGTCAGAAAGGACATAAAAGCCAGTCTCATTTTAGAATCTTGATCTTTGGAAATCCTTGACCAATTCAGTATCCATTCACTACCTTCTTTCCTTTAATTTAATTGTATTTTTCTGATGAGTTTTAAATTTTTAAGAGTGAAATAATACAAACATCAGTAACCTCTGGGTGATTTTTTTGTTTTGTTTTGTCTTAGTCTTGTATGATATAAAAAAACCCAAAAGCCTTATTGAGGTATTAAAATAGAAGTAAATTACAACATGCATGAAATTTATGTTAAAATTCTATTACCACAATATATATTCATTTATATATGACTCTAGTGGTAGTATTGAAAAATAATGTGATTTGGAATTCCTTACAAATAGTTTTGAATCTCTTGCATTCCACTTATGAACTTTATGAACTTGTAAAGTTCTTTACCTTTTATTTCCATATGTAAATAAAAGTTACTGTTACTAGCTAATAGGTTGGTCATAGATTTACAATTACTAAGTGAGAAAGTACGTATGATCTTCTGCAATTAAAAGCAGGAACAGTTTTGTCTCTCCCTCTTATCCAGAAACATAGCTAGAGTATAGTTAAATGAAATCAGTGACTGAATTTTATTTTCAGAACAATAGAAAAAAGCTTATTTGACATGTCTGTATAGCAAAATAAATGAAAATATATTGTTGTAAAAAATGTCAATCTTTCTCAATAAATTAAACTGCTAGTGACCTTTCAAGCCAATGAAAAACAGACAATGGATGAAATATTGTATACACATACGTATATCCATGATGTACACGTATATTTATGTGTTAATTTTCTAACCCAGGAAGTATGTATTTTATCTTTTCTGAATGAAACATCTTTGACGTGAATATAAAAATGTTTAACATATTAAGCGAGACTTTTTTAAGGAATTTAAACACTGTAACTTTGAAATAAGTAAACTTTCCATAAAAAGCGAGATGTTCATTTTTCAAGACAATGAATTCTAAATAATTTTTAAATGACTAGACTGTATCATATATGCTAAATATCATTTTTAGTAAGTTTGTCGCCTTTTGCTTGCTATTTTCTGTGAACACTGATAAACTCTATGATAATTTGAATACGTAATGAAGTATACAGAGAGAAAAACCTAGGGAAATTTTGTTGTGAAGGCTGAGAAGCTGAGCACTGGAAATTTTACCTCTTGACAATGGTCCACCTTAACAGAAAAAACAGACATAATAATTAGCTACTATTTAAACTGACTATGAATATCTTCCACTGAAATAGTATATGAAGTATCTATCCTACTCATCATAAAACTAACGTTAAAAGTCAGGACTATGTTTTGATACAACTTCGTCAGCATTTAATCAAGTGACCAATAATCTTTGGTGCAGATAAGAGAATTTTAAGTGAACAAATATAACTTACCTTATCCACAATACATATCTGCTTTCTTGTTTGAGCATCAAGTACTTCAATCTCAAAGTGCGTAGTTTTTGAATGTTTAACTACTGGAATTGATTTTAGAGGGCCCGCTGAGAGCACAAAATGTGACAAACAGTGGAAGTTTCTCAAGTCATTCTTCAGGATGGACCGTGTAGCTCCTCGGGAAAATATTTCTCTCTTGCGTTCTGAAGCAAGGGACTTGTGCCTTTTGAACATTGTGTGAACCAGGAGAATCTGTCATGTCAACAGAAGACACTTGCCAGTGTGTTCCCTTTGCACCAGTTTAAATACTGCGGGTGAAACCAGGAAAGGTCAAGTGCCATGCCATTCCAAGAGTTCAGTTTTATTTAGCAGGCTTGAAAACAATGACTGATCTATTTCTATATATAACACACTATTGTAAATTGCTGCAGTGTAGAGGATTACTTTACCAGCATTCCAATTATTTCTTGCTTTCTCCTTTTATCTCTGCTTCTTAATATGGCCACTAGTATCTGAAATTCCAGAGCAAGAAAAGAATAGACAGAGTTTTTATCTCTGAATTCTGCATGCACCTCAAACAAATATATTATTATTGACACATTCACATTTAGATGTATTTAAAATTAGCATAGGGATATCTTATAGATAAATTAAAAAACACCTAGTACATAATTACATAACAAAATTTTTTATAAGTGTTGCTTAAGAGAAAGATTTGTGGCATGTTTTAAATAGATATAAATAAATATAAATATATAAATATATATTTAATATATAAATATTAAATGTTATATAGCACAATATAATATAATATAAATTGTATATACAAATAAACATATATATGTTACAAAAAGGATGAATTCTTCACTGTACAGGGAATAGAAAGATGGAACATCATCCATGAGATTGGAATATGTAGAAAGCAATTTTATAACTTAAGGAAAAATAAGTAAATCTCATTTTAACATTTCGAAACATTATATGTTATTGGCAAATCTTTGAATTTATATAAAAAATTAATACTAAACATTACATTTACCACAGCACTAAGTTATGACAAATTCAAATACTATCATTATAAACAATGAAGAATGTTAAACAACCTGGAAAGAGGGGTTTGTTGGAAAGACTCAAAGCACTTGGATACCTATATATCTGGTGAAGAAACAACTGAAAAATATCCAAAATATATTGTCACTGATTCAAAGGGATATTACAGGAAAATATTCTGAGATGTTATCTGCAATGAAGACATGAAGAGTCAAGTGGCTAAAATTATAGAGAAGTGAATATATATATATATATATATATATATATATATATATGGCTAATATTTACTGTTATAATTAAACAAAATAACATAATGATTTTTAATTGTGACCAAACATTATGCAATGAATATCTACTTATACATTGTGCAGTTATCATTTTCATATTCTAGACAACCATTACACTCAATATGTAATCTTTTAAAAACAGAGAAGACAAAAATATACATATGTTTGTGTGCCTGTTACACATACACACGTGTTGTGCAATTTCACCACTCAAATTGCACAACACTCCATCCCTTTTCTCCCACAGCTCAGATCTAATCCATTAGAAACCCAGAACACAGTCTTCTCACCATCCCACAGCGACCTTCAAAACATCAACCTCACCTGTGTTCCTTTTCCAAACTAGTCTTTCTGTGTCAATACTGGCCGATCTATTATCATTTTAATATAGCAGCTAGATTGATCAGGCTCTACGCAAAAGCAGACCTTGCAATAATCTGCTCAACACACTGCAGAGTCTTTCTATTTTATGTAGCAAAAACTCCAAAGTTCTCCGTGAAGGTCTGTAGGATCTGCATCATCAGCACCTTGTTATATTTCTATCTCATCCCTTAATCTATCTATCTACAGTGCCTAACACAGTGTCTGGTACACATTAGGTGCCCAATAAATATATATTAAACAAACAATCAGTAAATGTATCTTAAAGGTGTAGCAGAATGGGGTGATGCTAATAGCATGCTCAGGTAAACTACTGTCTTATACTAAAATGACATAAACATATCCTGTAGGTCTCTCCAGATATAGTTTCTATTTAAAAAAAGGAGTAGTCTAAAGGACACGGGAGTTGAACTGAAAGAGCTCCTATTGCCAAAGTTGGAAAAATACAAGCAAGAAAATAAATGCTGATGATAATGGATTCTAACGCAAAGAGCAATATAAATATCCATTAGTCCATACTGTTATGAATAAATGATAAATAAATAAATAAATAAATAAATAAAGATAAAAGATGGGTTTTCCTTACACAAGAATTCCAGATAGTATATATAGATACTTTCTTGCTGCATGTGGATTTCACTTAGTGACACACTTACAAAAATAATGAATGGAAGGGAAAATAGAAATGTTATGGAGGAGAAAACTGGAAGGTAGCATTTTAACCAAGAGGCCAAGTTTAAGATCACCATGAAAAGTCATGGTGATATCATGTACCCAATGATATCATGAGGTGAAGACATTTCACCTCTGTGGTACTCTTCCAAAAGTTCACTTCCTCCGTCTAACCTTGGGAAAAATCAAGACAAACACAAATTGAGAGACAGTCTACAAAATACTTACTATTCTGAAAAACTCTCAAGAATTTGAAAAAGAAGGAAAAACTGAGAGACTGTAACGGATCAAAAGAGAATCTGTGGTAACATGACTAAAAAATTCAATGATGTCCTGTTTCCTGGAACAGAAAAAGAAATCAGTGGAAAAACCTGTGAAGTAAGAATAACATTTGTACTTTAATTAATAGTGTTGTGTCAATGCTAATTTCTGAATTTTGATGAATATACCATTGCTATCTAAGATGTTAAAATTAGGGGAAGCTGGGTAAAAGTACACACACAGAAAAACCTCTCTGTACCTCCTTTTCAATGTTTTTGTAAAATTACTCCAAAATGAAAAGTATAAAATAAATACACACCCATCCCAACACATAAAATAAGGAATAGATAAAGAGAAAAATGGAAGTGAAAGACATTTAAAATAAGAAACTTTCAGATTTTCATCTGTGTCAATCACTCAAGTTAAACATTTTGGAAGAGAATAAAAATCACTTTAGATATTATGCTACTTATTATTTCATTATGTATTTTGGAAGTAGTTTTAAAAATAAAATGATTTATATTTGCTATGGTGTTCTCACAAGATTATTGCTAAATAGATCATAATAAAAATAACACCCTTAATTAATATTTGTTTAATACTAGACCTAGAATATCACTTTGTAAACTAGATTTCAATTTAAAATATATTTAAAATAGAAAAAAAGGATTACAAAAAGATACAATCTCAAATCAGAACCTTTATTCTAATTGCATTTATTTATAATAAAGTGTGAAGGAGAAGAGTTAAGATACTATTGTTCTTTACCTCCATATTTTTCATTCATTTTTGACAGAAAGTTACCCATTTCAGTATATTTTCCATTTGAAGTACCATTTTAAAATATTAGATTATTTTAAGTAATTAACAGGCTAATTTTTTGGAGCAGTTCTAGTTTGCAGAAAAAAAATACATAATTGAATGTGCAGAATTCCTATATACTCTTCCTCTTCTGCAACACAATTTCTTCATTAGTGTGGAATTTTGCTACAACTGAACCAATATTGACAGATATTTATTAATTAAAGTGCATACTTAGCCTTTGTGCTTTACAGTTCTTTGAGTTTTGACAAATGTATAAAGTCATGTCTCCACCTTGATAAGATCATACAGAATAGCTTCACTGACTTGAACATGTCCTGAGCTCCAACCTCCACTGTTCCCCTGTTCCAAACCCGTTGGTCACAACTGATCTTGGTGCTATCTTCAAAGTTTCACTTTTTCCAGAATATCATTAATTAAAATTATATAATATGTAGTATTTTGAGAGTGGCTTTTTTTCATTTCGCAGTAGGCTTTTATGTTTCCTCCACACTTTTCCATAGTTTGATTTCTCTCTCTGTCTCTCTCTGTCTCGTGTGTGTGTGTGTGTGTGTGTGTGTGTGAATAATCCCTTCGTGTATGGGTATAAGACAGTTTATTTATTCATGCATTTATTGAAGGACATCTTGGCTACAGGTATAAACATGCATGTTCAGGTTTTTGTGTGAATATAATTTTTAATTTATTGAGGCAAGTAACTAGGCGTATTAATCCTGGATGGAATGATAGGCCTATGTTCAGCTTTATATGACCCTATCAGACTGCCTTCCAAAGTGGTTGTACCATTTTGCATTCCCACCAGCAATAAATGAGAGTTACTCTTGCTCCATCTCTTTATCAGAATTTGATAAAGATGTTGTCAGTGTTTTTGATTTTGGCCATTTTAATAGGTGTGACATAGTATGTCATTGTTTTAATATGCAATTTTCTAATGGCAAATGTGAAACATTTTTGGGGAGCACCTTTTTTTATGTTTATTTGCCATCTATATATCTTCTATGGTGAAATGTCTGTTCAGATTTTTTGTCCAATTTGTAATTTTTCTTCTTACTGTTGAGTTTTAAGAGCTCTTTGTGTATTTTAGATATAAGTCCCTTATCAGATACGTGTTTTCTTCCAGTCTGTGGCTCATATTCTCACTCTCTTAACATTATCTTTTGCAGGGTAAAAGCTTTCAATTTCAGTGAGGCCCAACTTATCTTTTTTTTTTTTTTTTTTTTTTTATTCATGGATCATGCTTTTGGTGTTGTATCTAAAAAGTTATCACTAAGCTACATATTACCTGGATTTTCCCTATGTAATCTTCTACCTTTCTAAACCTGAGTAGTTATAATACTAGTTCACAGGAAAATGAAATTTATTCATAATAACCACAGTAACAGGCAGTGTTCTAACCTAGTTCCATTAACACCAACAACTGTCTGCAAACACATTATACTCTTCCCCTGTGAAGTTTATATGGTCTTATTTTTTCTCCAACTTTCCCAATTTTAGTGATACCAATGAACTATGAAATGGGCTCTGAATCAGCAAGCCAAAAGCAGATAGGAAGAACCTTAGTAATACAAAAATAAATTATTTTCTGACTCCCCAGAGGATATGAACTTTCCCAAAATAATATTTTATATCCTGATCTATTATACAAGTTTTCTGAAAGTCCTGAAACTACTAAGTGGCTGAAACCACTGATATTAACATTTCAACTAATACATAATAAATGAAAAAATATACATAGTAACTGAAAAACTATTTTGGCCACATGAAATAAATCACTTGTAATAGAAGTAAAGGGACAGAAGAGCAAAGCAGGTGTTATTATAAAGTTTCCATTTTACATTTTTGGCCAACAGATTAGGATAGCTGATCTAAACCAATTATCATTAAAAAAATAATGATAAATGAATCAGTTCAAATTACAGATAAATCCTGGTTGCTGTATTCAAAAAGGCAGTGTGGGTGAAATGTAGGGGGAAGAGGTCTGGTATTAAAGAAAGAGATGTGGATTCTTATTCTAACTCTGCCAGAGTGAGCTGTGTGATATTGGATACACTAGGTAACCTCCCTCAAAAGTAGTTATAATGAACGTTCATGAAATGAGTACATTCTCATTATGATATCTAATGACCTTTATAACTATGATTTCTAAGTCATATTTATTTATTGATTGATTTTTCTTTTTTCAAGTTTTGTAATTGAAATTCCAGTATGTGAGTGATGAATCATTCAATTCCACACCTGAAAGTAACAGTACACTGTATCCAAGTAATAGTTAAAAGACTGTTTCCTGTTTAAAATCAGCCATAAGAAAAAAGAAGAAATAGAATCTGCATAATAGTTTTCCCTCACAGTACTACTGGACAGTGAAGTAATGCTTGTAAATCTGTGATGTTACACTTAAATCAGACTGGAGTGCAAATATCTCTACTTCACCAAGTGCTATGGTGAAGTTAATGGTTTTCTGAAAGGCACATCCGTTGGTCTGAGATTTAATTTTTTTAAAGAAATTTGAGTAAAACAAAGTCTCATCTTTTGAGTACAAGGTTCAAATTTTTTGTAAAATCAAAATATCCATCCATGGAAGAGGAAAAATGAAAAGGAGGGGATACAACTTAATTTCATGGTTTCAAGCAAACCATGCATTTCTGTTTACCTTGATTTTATTTATTTATTTATTTATTTATTTATTTATTTATTTATATTTTTAAAAAATTTATTTTAGTGAAAGAGAAAGAGTACACATGAGCAGGAAAGGGCAGAGGGGAGAGAGAGAGAGAGAGAAAAGCCCAAGCAGGTCCCACCCTCAGTGCAGAGCCCTATGTGGGGCTCTGAGCAGAAATCAAGGGTCAGTGGCTCAACTGACTGAGCCACCCAGGCACCCCGTGTTTATTTATTTATTTTTCTTAAATTTAGATATGACTATTTACTAAAATGTTTCCTTTGGATTATTAATACAAATTACAAACTTATCACAAACCATTCAATTTCAGTCATTACTTAGCTCTGCTTCACTCCCCTTCATTGCAGACTGTGCTTTTATTAGGGCAGTTGGCTAGGCCCTCTCTTGTGTTCTTTGAATCATTCCTGGAGAGTTTCCAGATCATTCAGGCCTGTCCTTCCCCAGAGCCTGTCTTAAGATTGCAGTTGTTCTGTGATGTGTGGTGACACAGGCCACCCTTTATTTTGGGAGCCAAGCTCATAAGTATGCCTCTTTCTTTCAGGAATTCTCTGTCAGGAATGGTGTGGACCATAGACCTTTTTTCCTCAAAGTTCAAAGAAGGACTGAATAATTCCCATACAATTATTGTTTCCTCTACTTTGGTAGGTTGTGGGGAAATCATGGTCACACAAAAATTTAAGATTCAGTGTGAGAATTGAGAACTCAGTTTGTTTATTTTTTATTACATGAAGCTGCTTTTTTCATTCTGGTGGGAGATTGAGGCAGGTGCCCTTCTTTGGTTTCATAGATCTTCACGAAAACCTAAAGTACATCACAGAGATGAGGCAGTACAGAGTGAGGGTATTAACTATCCTCATCATTTAAATGCACATGTAAAACAAATCCTTAAAAATGAGATGTTTGAAGTGCATTTTCAACTGGAAGCAGAATGATTGACTATCAATATTTGAAACACCATCTTATTTTATGATTCTGTGGGATTGTCATATTGTTTTCATTTTGATGCATTTTACACCACAATATTTACACAATTTAATCTACTTAGAAAAGGTTACATCAATGCTGAAGTAGGTGGTATTCACAGAATAAAAGCCAATGCCCATTCATGCCAGGCTTATTATGGTCCAGGCAGTGTACTCCATGCTTATCCACATAGCAACTGGATAGGGTGGTTTTTATCCTAATTGCAGAAACTGAGAGAGAGAGAGAGAGAGAGAGAGAGTTTAAGTAAATTGACCAAAGTGATAGTCAAAAAGTGGTCACTAACCAGTCTAAGTTCCTGATCGCTTCCCAGTATCACTTTTCATGACTACATACATACAGGTACGTAGCCAAGTATATATAGCTAGGGGACTCTTATTTACTTTTACATTCAATGCTTGTGACTGAAAAATGGTAGACACATACACATTTTTCAAAAGCACACTTTCAAACCTTAGGGATTCTTCACTCACAGTATCATCTGTGTGAATATGTTTTTGTGTACAAATGTGTGTGTGTGTGTGTGTGTGTGTGTGTGTCTGATGACAGGGCAATCAGTACTGTTCTTTGGAGGGTTTACTATTAATGAAACAGCAGATACAATGTCCCTTGGAAAACACATAGGCTCACACTTCCCTGGCTTTTATTCACTCTAAATTTGCCCGATGAGTCACTTTTCTGCCATTCTTAGATCACAACTATTCTGGGATTTATTTTGGGCCATAGTGATACCTGGAGTTACGCAATTTTCTTAAGGACTGAAGTAGCCACTGAAGGGTCATTATATTTGCTATATGAGAACATTAAACTTCACTGTGTTGAATAGTCATTTTATTCTGTCTTCTGACTTGATATACAATGCAGTTTTTATAAAAGAATTACATTTCCTTCACATTTCAGGATTGATCTCAGTTAATGTATTTGTGAAATAATACAGCATAGTAGCTAATGTATAGTAATGGCATTTAATAAAATTTAATGAATAAATTAATTAATAGCAATAAAATATGCTTAAGACAGTTTAAAGAGATTGATAAAATATAGTTTTATGTTTGTAAGTATAGTCAATATCACTACTGGGGTAGAATGGTGTGGGACCAAAACATTTCTTTGATTACATTTATGAAGAAAGATCCAGTCAAAAAAAGTCCTACTTAAACCCTGCCATGTCTGTCTCCACTGAAAGAATGGAGTGACACTGGGTGAATAAGGAGAATCACTTATCAGGACGATATAAAAATCAAGTTTAAGTATCTTTTATTCTAGGAGAATATATGATCACATGAATAGTGAAGAATGGCATTTCTTTGCAGTTGAAACCAACTGATAAGGAATAATAGAATTACAAAGATACCACTTTGCTACCATCACAATTTTTTTTCCAGGGAAAAATCTTCAATAGACAATAAAACAAGATATTCTCATAGTTTTAAAGTGTCTCCCCATAAAGTAGTCACTAATTACAGAATAAAAATGTGATATTTCATTGAAGAAGCTTGGCAGCCATCACAATAAGTGATATATTTTAACATAAACAAAAATGGGATAAACTGATGCCTTGTATCCCCTGATATGACTTGCAGAGAACATAATATTGACTCTGTAATATTCCTTCCAAAAAACAATTGTTCATTCTAATCATAAGAAAATGTCAGATAAAAATAAACAAGACCTCTGGACTAAATTCTTCAAAAGTTACAGTGTAAAAGAATGAGTCAATAACTCTTCCAAACAAAGAAAGACTAAAGAAACATGAACAACAACTAGTATTTAATTCTTGATTAAAAGCGGGATCAGGAAAAAAACTTTCAGTTATAAAATAAATAAATCATGGAGATATAATGTATGCATAGCAGCATAGGAATTAGTCCATAATATTGGAATAACTTTGTATGGTAACAGATGTTAACTAGAATTATCATGGTGATCATTTCATAATGTACAAAAATATGGAATCACTATGATGTATCCCTGAAACTAATGGGATATTGTGTCAATTATACATCAAAACAAACAGACAAACAAAAGGATGAATTTGAGATCATTGAAGAAACAACAAATTATATACTAAATAACATTATTGTATAAAAATTTAATGTGCGGGGCGCCTGGGTGGCGCAGTCGGTTAAGCGTCTGACTTCAGCCAGGTCACGATCTCGCGGTCTGTGAGTTCGAGCCCCGCGTCCGGCTCTGGGCTGATGGCTCGGAGCCTGGAGCCTGTTTCCGATTCTGTGTCTCCCTCTCTCTCTGCCCCTCCCCCATTCATGCTCTGTCTCTCTCTGTCCCAAAAATAAAAATAAAAAACGTTGAAAAAAAAAATTAAAAAAAAAAATTTAATGTGCTAAGTTTGATACGCCTATCATAGTTCTGAAAGAGAGTGTACTTAGGAAATAAATGCTGAATTATTTTGGGGGAAAGGGCCATGACATCTCAGACTAACTCTCAAATAGTTTAGGAAAATATAGTGTATTCATACAAGTCAAAAATGGTAAATTTGGTCTAAGGGCGTTCTTTGTATTATTATTGTTACTGTTTTTTAAGCTAGTTACTATTTAAAAATAAGAAGTACTTTTGTTATAAATGAAGAAGTTCTTATATAGAACACTCAGAAGAGATGAAAGATAAGTACACTAGGGTATAAGCCTTTAATTTAATGTATATTCCACATTTGCAATGAGATTAGACATAAACAATAGTAGCTATGTGCAGTTTTCCAAAAATCTGTGACACCTTGCAACTTTTATCCTCCTGGTAAGTTTATTGGTAGTTTTACATCTTGGCTAGTCTTCAGTGCCATGACTTTCACCATTATGATATCACATCATTTATATTTTAGTGCAGTCCACACACGAAAGGCACTCAATAAATTATAGAAATGAATAATTACCATAAAATTACTATTCAATTCACTTTTCACCAACTACCTTATACTGGTATCAGTATGAAACTATGAAAGAAATTATGAAAAAATGCCATAAAAGTAAGCATCATTTTTCTCCTAATATTAGAGTTATCTCAAGACTCTTCTTTTGTCTGCAAATATTAATGAATTGGCAGGATGGTTTTATAAACACTCTAACATTTAGCTCTAAATATCACATAAATCATCTACTCAGTGCTGAAAAATAATATGTTAATTATTTAACTCCTGAATGATAAATACATTTTAATATGTTTATAATTATGTATGTTTACATTAATATTATTTTAACTATGAAATAAGCCTGAATAAGTGTATCTACCAAACAAGTGTTATGTTTATTTACTCTGGTTAATCAGTCTTATTATTATGCCAATTAACCTTAAAAACACTAAAGCGAAAATAAATCAATGAAAATTAAAACTTTTGAAGGTTAAATGCTAATGAAAAAGAAAAGTGAATGTATGTATATAGATATATGTGAAATTATTCACATGTATCAAACTATAGAGAGAAAAATCATTTCTTAATAATAAAAGTTAACTGGAAATTATTATATGATATAAAATCATTTCTCTCCTCTTCACTTATAGGAAGAGACTTTGATTATTTGTTAGGAAAGGGGCTAATCTTTACTCTTCATCTACTCCCTGTACATCTGTATTTAGCTGAACATATCTGAGTGTCTGAGTCTTTTTCCCCCTTATTCTTTCAACATTTTTACCCCACTCTGTTGTCTCCCAAATGTTGAATATTCTGCACATGGCAATAGGAAAATATAAACAGTGGTAAGAGAAGTTCCACATCTGTCAGTAAACTGCCTCTGTGCCTATGTGTATTCCTACTTTTTTATACTCATAATTACAGGATTAACCATTCTCCCACCCAAGGTCAGAACCTCCAGTTGTATACTGACTCCCATTTCCTTTTGCCGGGTGAAGAACATTGTTCCAGAAATTACCTCTCGGTTTTCCATTTCATCAATTTTTAATTGTTTTTACTGTATCACTAATATCACCTTAATACACATGTCATCATATTCCTTATATCTAAAAAAAATAAAAACTTTGTTTTTACCCATATCTTCTCCAGCTAGATACCCCTTAATCATATGTTCCTCTTTCAATAGAAACGTTCAAATTTTATTTAAAATCTTTGTCCCATTCTTTTTCCTTCTATTCCTTTATGCACTCATTTTAATATGTCACTTGCTCATACCCAGCTGTTCTTAACAAGATCACCAGTGTTGTTCATTCTTGCAAACCATTTTCAGTTATGGTCTTCAGTGTTCTAAGCAGTCTGCAGCATTTAATGCAGTAAGTCTCATTCTCTACAACATCTTCATCAGGTGCCTGGGTGGCTCATTCGGTTCAGTGTCTGACTCTGATCACGGATCATGATCCCAGGATCTTGGGATCAAGCCTCATGTTGGGCTCTGTGCTGAGCGTGGAGCCTGCTTAAGATTCTCTCTCCCTTCTTCTCTTCCTTCTTCTCCTTCTCCTTCTCCTTCTCTTCTTCTTCTTCTCCTCTCCCCTGCCTGCTCACTAAAATAAAAAAAAAGTAAAGTAAAATATTTTTGCCAACTGGCCTTCTGAACTTCATCTCCTCTGCTTCTTTCTTTTATCACTTTCCTTGACTCCCAAGGATTGCTTTCTAGAATTCTTCCTGAACCTTTAAATGCTGCTCCTCTTCCCTTGGGTTCATCCAAAAACTATTGTTTTCTCCATGTACTATCACCGTCTACCTACTCTTATATTGTTTTATGGCTTTTCCTTTATTTAATAAATATTTATTTAGTATATGTTATGTGTCAAGCACTGTGTTGAATGGTAGAGGTGTATCAATGAACAAAAGAATCAAAATCCTGCCCTCTGAAGTGCACATCCTATTGGGTAGAGAGACTTGTAATACATAACAAACTATATAGTATAGTATAAGGTAGCAGATATTAGGGAGAAAAATAAATCAGTCCTAAGAAAAGTTTGCAGTTTAAGATAGACTTGACATGGAAGACCTTGGGGGGGTGGGAGGTATTTGAGCAAAGGCAGGAAGAAAGTAGAATAGTAAGCACAGGAAGGTGTATAATTTTAAATATGGATTATGCATGGGAAAAAATAATCTTGGACTTAGAGCTCCAGTTCTGGCCTGTACCCTGAACTCTACATTCCCACATCCAACTACCTACTTATCTCTCACTTAGAGAAATGACCTAAAAGGCATCTCAAATATAACATGCCTAAAAGCAGAACAACTTCTAAGAATCCTTATTTTCTCCAACAAACATTCTCCCTGTAGTCATTTACATTTCAGTACATGGTAATTCTGCTAGTTTTTCTGGCCAAAATCCATATTTCAACTTTACCTCTCTCCTTTCCTACATCCTATAGCCAGTCCATATGCAAATCCTGTTGACTTTACTTTTTAAAAAATATCTGGAGTGTGAGTATTTTCATGCTTTTCACAGAAAACTGTGAAAACGTCCTATCTCTCAAGACATCATCATCATCTCTCATTTTGAATGTGGCAGTAGCCTCCAAACTGCTGTTTCTTGTTCTAATCTTATTTCTCAAAAGCCAGTCTTCACACAAACCAAAGTGCTCTTATCATCTCCCTAAAAAATAGGCACCAATAGAACATCATGTGCTGCAGAGGCTTGTATGGCTGGAGCCCTAGTGTCCTGTTTGTTTGTTTGTTTGTTTGTTTGTTTTTCCATCAGTCTCTCTGCTCATTCTTTCCATCACTCTGGCCTAGCTATTTCTACAAAACATAAGCATCTCTCCCCTTAGGTTTGCAACTTGTCTTCTCCCTTCTTGGAATGCAGCTACTCAGATATTTGCAAGAGTACTTACAAAACGTTTTGTTAGGTCTCTCTTTAAGTATCACCATTTCAGAGAGGACATTGCTAACCACTCCATCTCTATTGCCACAAGTCTGAGTCCTTTCCCACCTTTATTTCTTCTGAGCACATATCACCATTTGACTACATGAAGTATCCATTTCTATTTTTGTTTTTGTCTTTCTTCAATCTACACTAGAATGTAAACTCCATAGAGCAGGAATTAGTGTCTTTTGTTTAATATTGTACCTTCCAAGCCAAGAGTAATTGCCAGCCACATAGTAGGTATGTGAGAAATATTTATTGAATGTATCTTGAACAAATTAAATGTGAAACAAGCAATTTAAATGTGCTATAGGTTATTGTAATTGAAAGTAGTCTTACGATCTAGTTATTTTATAACTATCAAAATCAAATATATATAAAGTTATATATATTTAAAGTTCATATATTTTTTTCTTGATGTAGAAAAGAAAATATGTAAGAAAACTTTGAGACCAGCAGAAATGACGCTTTTCACACCTCTGACTCTTCTTAAAAGAGTTTCTGAGATTTTTTTTCTTGTTTTCTCAGACTATATTATGTAAGAAAATAATACAGAAGAACTAATATTCCTTGGCTATCAATCTAAATAGATATCTTGAATTTCCATAAAAATAAGTGGAAAAAGTATGGATGCAGACTATCTCAGTTTTGAGAACAGAGACAAATACTGACTACCTAATTTATTCAGCCACAATTTAATTTTAAAAACATGCTTATGTGTCACAATTCTTTCAAAAAGATTTTTGGTAATTATGAAATAATTCTTCCTCTTTCTTTCTCTCTCTCTCTCTCTCTCTCTCTGCCCCTTCCCCATTCATTCTCTCTCTCCCTCTCTCTCTCAAAATAAATAAATGAACTTAAAAAATATTTTTAAAAAAGGGGGACTCCTGGGTGGCTCAGTCGGTTAATCATCTGACTTTGGCTGACAACATGATTTCATGGTTTATGAGTTTGAGCCTCACATTGGGCTCTCTGCACTGACCGCACAGAGCCTGCTTGGGATTCTCTCTCTCCCCCTTTCCTTCTCTCAAAATAAATAAATAAACTTAAAACATTAAAAAATGAAATATTGGGGCGCCTGGGTGGCGCAGTCGGTTAAGCGTCCGACTTCAGCCAGGTCACGATCTCACGATCTCGCGGTCTGTGATTTCGAGCCCCGCGTCAGGCTCTGGGCTGATGGCTCGGAGCCTGGAGCCTGTTTCCGATTCTGTGTCTCCCTCTCTCTCTGCCCCTCCCCCGTTCATGCTCTGTCTCTCTCTGTCCCAAAAATAAAAATAAAAAAAAAAAAAAAATGAAATATTTCTTTCAACTAAATGATGCATATTTTATTTAATCCACTATACTGGCAGCTTCTCATTTTCTCCTAATCCACAACATAATTACATAGCAGTATTTTCATCAAATTTCTAAATATTCATTTTTCTCTTGTGAAAATCAGCCTCCGTCATTCTTTAGTATTTCATATTCTCTGTGTTGATGCTTGTTGAATTCACAAAACTAAATGATCTACTGATCCAGTTACTCTCATAAAGAATAATATTAAACAGAATACTGACATGAAAAATATAGATTTGATATAGACTGGAAAATAAATATTTTATCAATACAGTAAGAAACATATGGATCATGAAACTATTCATGAAACTAAAAATAAGATTGTTTACATTTTGCAGAGTGACAATATATTTTGGGGGGTTAAAACCTGGTACTTACGGCTGCTTCAGAAGACAGATTTGAAATTTCCTCTTTATAATTACTTTGCCTTATCTGCTCATACTAGTATTATGCTACATAAAGTGTCAAAGTTTTACATCAGTAAAACAGCATATTCATCACATATGCATGTTGCTCAGAATCACATCTTCATGCTACACTGCTTGTCTTTCCAACTTTATAAAGTTTGGCTAATTTTTAAAGATATTCTATTTAGATTACTCAAGCAGAAGATACCATTCATATGGCTTTTCCTAGATTCATAAATTCTCTGTTGGAAAGGAATTTAGGAACGACCTTTCAAAGCCATAGGATCTTTGTTCTGCTGGTTACAATTTGATTAAGAAAAAAAAACAACTAATTTCACTTGAAAAATATTGTTTAATCCTTATATTCAATCGCACATTCAAATTTACGTTGCATATTCTGCATCTCTTTTTAAAAAAATGAAATACATGTTTTTTTCCTAAGTTTCTTAATAATCACATGCTTTAAAACAATTAAATACTTAATAATTATATTTTACTTGAAGAACTAATACCGGCATGCAACAAATAAATTGGCGTTTTTAATAAATGCTCCAGCACTATCATTAGTCACAATCTTAAACTGTCTGTGGTAGGTCATATTGCACTTTGAAAGCTCCATTGTGTGGAAAAGCTTCCAGCGCATTGTGCTATTTTGATTGTGCCATCATTAACTTAGCAAATGACTAAGTCATATGCTATGAGACAATGCTTGCTTTTAATATAGAAGGAAGGAAATAGCTACGTTCTTGCTTCAAATTATGTTAATACAAGTTCGAAATGCACTTCAGAGAAGCATGCAGATATGTGTATTATGTTTTGAGGTGCCCCGATGTTGGAAAACAAGCAGCAAATAAAGTTGCCACATTTTTTGTAATACCATTTCATATTCTTACCAATAATCTTGTTACTCAAAAGCAATCATGTATAATAACTTTTATCTTCATTAAATAGAATTTGATACTACAAAACAGGGTAGTTAGGAAGTTTGACAGTTATAAAGAAAGTACACCTGGGCTTGACCTCAAGTCTTTTGAAGAAAGTTTAATGACCACCTGTATTTCAACCAAAACATTTTGTTTGGTGGAAGATAAGACAAGAAGTGAAAATATTTATAAGCAAAATTGTGGAGTGTGTGCAGGATGGAAGATGTATGTTGAAGATTTAACCCCAGCAGAGCTCCAAACCGTGTTTGTGCCTGTTTATGTAGGTGTAGGGGGTATTGTGTAGATATGACAGGAAATGTACATATTCCAATGTGATTATATATGTAGGTTTTAATCATTTTTGAAGTTTATTAAGAATTATATATACGTTAACATATATTACAAATATATTAATAATATATATATACATAACATATATTACTAATATATATTACATAATAATATATACATAATAACATACATTACAATTATATATAATTATATATATTAATTATATACACATAATATATATTATAATTATATATTAATTCTATATATTACGTATATATTACATATATAATATATATGCATTATATATATTATATATGTTTATATATATAAACATATTATATATGTTTATATATATTATATATAAACATATAAACATATTATAATATGTTTATATATATTATATATATGTTTATATATTATATATAATGTATATATAATATATATTACATATACATATACATATATATTACATATATAATTATATATATTAATTATATACACATAATATATATTATAATTATATATTAATTATATATATATTAATATATATTAATATATTTGATATATTTAATATACATTGTATATTTAATATATATTTAATTTATATTAATTTATATTTATATTATATATTATATATTATATATTATATATTATATATTATATATTATATATTATATATATTATCTATTAATTAATTTATATTTGATATATATTAAATATATTAAGAATAATATGCCGCACACCTTTAAAGTTTAAAGTGTATTAACCTTTCCCTGAATTTCAAATTATTTATCTCTAAACACTATATTGTGTTGGGTTTGGACACCACTTTTCAATATTTAAAAGCAGCATATGTTCTCCCCAAACATTCTATTCTTGAGATTTAGGGTATATGCGCGCATGTTGTCAGTAATGATTCCAATAGAAGAAAATGGTCATCAATTATTAGATCCGACATTCTATTTTTTTTATGTAGTAAAATTTATTTGTATTACATATTTTTTTCAGAGTTTTGGGGGTTTTTTTTTCAATTTTTTTTTTTCTTTTACAAACAATTTTACAACAAAAAAATACACGCACATCACTTTTGGTACACACATCAAACTATTTTACTATGCTAAAATACCCAGAAGTACAATGATTATGCCTTAAGTGCCGGCATGTTAAATTGTGATGGAAAATATTGTTTCCCAGAATTGTAGCTTAAATTTCAACATTCAGTAGAAGTGTCTAAAATCTTCATTGCTCTACATTTTTTCTGCTTTTGATAGTGTCATATGCTTCATTTTCCCCAATATATTGTGTGCAGAATGGGTTTTCACTATATTCTGAATTTTCATCTCTGAGATTATTCATGAGATTGGAGATGTGTTCAAATACTTTTGATGATATACTTTTCCTTTTTTGTTAAAATCATCTCAAGATTTTTGTTTATGTTTTATTTTGAATAGTTTGCTCCTTTAAATTATTTGCAGAGGGTCTTTACATTTTCTGTATTTAAATCTTTTTATTGATTACGTATATTGTTAAGATATTCACCAAACTTCTTACTTGACATATCTCAACCTTACTTTCTTAATTTCAAGGTTGCCTAATTTATAAATTTTTTTCCCATGCCTAATTACTTTTGGATCTTTAAAACTTTTATTTTGCTGAACTAATACACCTTGTCTCCCATATATATTATTCTATGGTTTTAAAATTTTGCTTTCTAAATATATCTTCATAATTCATTAAGAATTGATTTTATATATAATGAGTGGCTCATTTCTTCCCATGTGTAATAAATGGATCCAATACCATTCACTTAATAATTCATTATTGCTCTGATAATCTGCAGTATCAGCCTTACAGGTATGAATTTCTCATATAAATAAATAGTGATCTGATTCTGTGGATACATAAGTTGCCCATTCCTGCAACTTTGCTATAGCATTGGTTTTAAAAAAGCCTCATAAGTTGCTATGATATAAACTAAGACAAATCCTCTCATTTGATTGTTTTGCTGGAGTATCTTGTATATGTTTGATTCCTTTCTATTTTATGTTAATTTTTGAATTATGCCTTAAGTTCCATGAGAAACTTGAATGTGATTAAAATTTGGAGAAAATAACATTTTTTATTCATTGTAATAATTTTTTCTTTGAATTCTCTGCAAATGGTAATACTTCAAGTCCTGTGCTTTTTTTTTTTTTTTTTTTTTTCGTTTTGCTGGTTAGGATTTGTAACTCATTTTTAAAAAGAAATCGTGAGAGAGGCAACAGCAAGAAGGTGGAGTAGGAAGCTCCTGACTTTCCCCCCCTCTCACGGACACCATTGAGTAAACAGCTACACATGAAACAATCCATTGGAGGGAAATCTGAAGACTAGCTGAGTGACTCCTTCACGTGGCGTGACTGAAAAAAATGCTCACATTAAAATGAGTAGGAAAAGGGGCTCCTGGGTGGCTCGGCGGATTAGGCACGGGACGTCAGTTCAGATCTGGTGGGTTCCAGCCCCTAGTGGGGTTCTGTGCTGACAGCTCAGAGCTTGGAGCCTGCTTTGGATGGTGCCTCCCTCCTTCTCTGCCCCTCCCCCACTCATACCTGTCTCTCTCTCTCTCTCTCTCTCTCTCTCTCTCTCTCTCTCTCTCTCAAAAATAAATATTTAAAAAAATGTTTTTAATAAAAATAAAAAATAAAAATAAAATGGGTGGGTAAAACTGAGATTCACTAATACTTTAAACCCCACCCCTAGTGCAGAACCTTACAATCAGGACAAAAACCTCAACTCCCAGCTTCTTCTTGAGGAGGAAAGTGTTTGGAGTGCACATTTAACACCCCAACTTTTATGGCTGCCAGACAAGGGACTATTAAATCACCTAGTTCTGAGAGCTGATGAGGTTTTGTGTTGGCAAGACCCTTGGGGACCAGGTTAAACAAAGAGACAATGTTAAACAGAAACCTCCAGTAGCACCAGTGCAGAAGGACCCGGGCAAAAAGGCAAGGTTCCCAGTTGCTCCCTGGGTGCAGTTTGACTGCATACTTTCCCAGCCTCTGCCTAAGGGTCAGGTTTCTAATTAGCCTGCATCGAGGAGCTGATTGGGAACCCCCAGAAGCCTGAAGGACTCTCAGATACTTCTTCGCCTCCCATCTTCCCCTCCCAGCTCACTCCAACAATAAAACAGAGTCGCCAGATTCTCCCTAAAAGGAGCATGTGCAAAATCTGAAAGGCTGCCACTCAAGGGATGGGCTCCTAAGTCACATATCTCTGGGAGCTGATGGAGCTCAGCATTTTTGGATACCACAGCACACAGTGCATGAAGAGGCAGTTTTATATGGATGTACGATTGGCTGTTCCTCCTGCCTGTTCCCTGCCTTTGGGGCACTGACTGCACTTGGCATACCCTAGTCTCCTGGGGAAAACTAAGAACAAAGGCTAGGAATTGGAAAAGCACAGAGGCTCTAAAAGCAAAAGAATCTCATGCCAGGCTGAGGATTTTTGCATCTATATTCATCAGGGATTCTGGCCTGTACTTTTCTTTTCTTGTAGTATCCTTACCTGGCTTTAGTATCAGAATAATGCTGGCCTTGTAAAATCAGGTTGGAAATGTTCCTTCCTATTAAATTCTTCAGAAAGATTAGAGAAGGATTAGAATTAGTTATTTTTTTTTTAAATTAGTAGAATTCACCATCTGATCCTGGACTTTTCTTTTTTTTGGGAAACTTTGTAGTACTGCTTCATTCTCTTTGTTATTGATCTTTTCATATTTTCTATTTCTTCACGGTTCAGTCTTGGTAGGTTGTATGTTTCTAAAATTTACCCCATTCTTCTAGGTTATCTGATTTGTTGGTGTATGATTGTTCACAACAGTCTCTTCTTATCCTTTGTGTTTCTGTGGTAAACAAATTAGTGTCTCCTCTTTCATTTCTGATTTTATTTATTTGAGTTTTCTCCTTCTTTTCCCTTAGTCTAACTAAAGACTTGTCAATTTTATCTTTTCAAGAAACCAATTCTTAGTTTGTTGAGCTATTATCTTCCTAGTCTCCATTTAGTTTTTTTCTGTTCTAGCTTTGTTCTTCATTTTTTAGCTCCTTGAGGTATAAAGTTCTTTTATTTATTGGAGATTTTTTTAAATATATGAAATTTATTGTCAAATTGGTTTCCATACAACATCCAGTGCTCATCCCAAAAGATGCCCTCTTCAATACCCATCACCCCCCCCCCCCCCATCAGCCCTCAGTTTGTTCTCATTTTTTAAGAGTCTCTTATGCTTTGGCTCTCTCCCACTCTAACCTCTCTTTTTTTTTCTTCCCCTCCCTCATGGGTTCCTGTTAAGTTTCTCAGGATCCACATAAGAGTGAAAACATATGGTATTTATTGGAGATCTTTCTTTTTTCTTAGTGTATACATTTACTGCTATAGACCACTCAGAACTGCTTTTGGTGTATCCCATTAGTTTTGGCATGTTTAACTATATTTCCATTTTTGTTTGTCTCAATATATTTTTTTTAATTTCTTTTTTGATATCTTTTTTGATCCATTAGTTATTCAGGATTTGGGGTCCAAATACTCTCAAAATCCACATTTTGCACTGCAGTCCCATGAGGCCACCAAAAGTTCTGTTTGTTTCTTTTTCTTATCAGCAGTAGTCCTCCAACTGGACTTAAATCCACTTTTTGCATTGCTTGCCAAGGCAAGAATCAGACAAATCTCCAAGAAATAAAGAAACTAAAGGTCATCAGTTCAACTGCAAGAGTTTTTACAATCATTGAAAATGTATGCCTTCTTTCCTGCTTTACCTTTTGCAAAAATGTCATGCCTAAAAAATGAATGAATGATTTTCTATTTTAAATTATTTTCCTGACTGTTCTGTGTAAGAGTTAGCCTGTCACAAAGTATACTATCCTATTTTGAAGAAGAAATCTCAAATCTAAAATTTTACAAACTGAACTGATAATAGTTTTCTTGATCTGGAGAAATTAGACCATTTGCATTCATCACATATTTCTCATATATTAATATGGTGAATATGGATTAATTTCTATTGTTTTTATAATTTTCTCTCCTATTCTGTCTTTAACCACTTTCTTGAATTGCTTTGTTTGGCATCCTTTGTGTGTTTTTTTTGTTATATTATTTTCTTTCTCTTTATTCCTTTTCCTTTGGAAATTTCATGCTTATTTATATGCATTAGTAGATTAAAAAATTATCACTGACTGTTAACCTTCTGACTCTTGATTTTGGTTCCGGTCATGATCTCATGGCTCAGGAGTTCAAGCCCTGAGTTCGGCTCTGGGCTGATAGCACAAAGCCTGCTTGGAATTCTCTCTCTCTTTCTCCCTCTGTCTCTGCCCCTCTCTGCTCCCTCTTTCTCTCTCTCAAAATAAATAAACATTTAAAAAAATTAGCACTCATATTAAACTTAAAAATGTGAATGCTATTTTATAATTTTTTTCAGTTCTGAAGCAATATAATGAACTTCAGATTTTTTTTGTCTGGTTAATTTCTTAACATCTATATTATTGTTATCCAGTATGCTTATTTTGTATTGATTTATTTATCCCACAATTTGGTATTGTTTTCAGTATTGCTATAAATAGTTAATTGATTACATTTTCCAAACATTTTCTGTTTCCTTTGATCATGAGTTTTTCTCAAATTTCTTGGATGAATTTTTTCTTTTCTTTAAATTCATTCTTCTATTTTATACAGAGATATTCTGCTGAAAAAAATCTTGTATGCCTTGGTGTATCTGGAAATATTTCCCTTTTCTTCATTAGCTATGCAATCAATATTCAGTTATTTGAAGATATTACTTTGTTATTTATGCTTCCATTATTACTGTTAAGTTATTAACAGACAGTTTATTTTCATTTTTCTCTAAGTTTCTCTGTCAGCCCTCATTTTTTTAGGATGATCTGAAGATTCTCTTTTTTAATATTAAAAAAACATTTTATTAGAAAAGGTTTAAAATGTGTAGAAAAGTAACATCCACATGCACTTATCACTTGGATTCAATATTTACTAATTTAGCCATTTTGTGTCCTCTTTATCCACTTCCCATTCATTATTCACCATCCACATCCCTTTCATCTTCTGATTATTTTCAAGCTAATCCCAAATATCATGTCATTTTGTACCTAAATATATTATATCCAGGCCCAAAAGTTAAATATTCTTCAGAAATATTAAAAAATACCTTTGCCATCTATGGAGCGTGTGGGTGGCTCAGTCAGTTGGGCTTCCTACTTCAGCTCAGGTCATGATCTCACAGCCCATGACTTCGAGTTCCCTGTCGGGCTCTATGCTGACAACTCAGACTCTGGGAGCCTACTTTGGATTCTAGTGTCTCCCTCTATTTCTGACCCTTCCCTTCTCATATTCTATTTCTCACTCCAAAAATAAATAAACATTAAAAAAAATTTTAAATACCTTTGCCATCTAAAAATTTCATAATGTTTCCTTAATAACATTCATTAATAATTCCACAATTATTTCTTAATAACTTCGGAAAAGCTAGTCAGCGTATAAAATTTCCCAAATTGTCCCATGAACATCCTTTTTGCTAATAGATTGTTAATTTGGTTCAAAATCCAGAGTAGATTCAGACATTGTAATCTACATATTTAATGCAATTCTTATTAAAATACAACTACAATTTTCAAAGAACTAGAACAAATAATTCTAACATTTGTATGGAACTACAAAAGACCTCAAATAGCCAAAGCAATTTTGAGAAAGAAAAACAATGCTGGAGGTATCGTAATCCCAGATTTCAAGATATACTAAAAAGCGGTAGTAATTAAAATAGCATGGTACTGGCACAAAAAAAAAAAAAAAAAATGGACATATAAATCAATGGAATAGAATAGAGATCCCGGAAGGAAACCCATGCTCATATGGTCAATTAAGCTATGACAAAGGAGGCAAGGATATATAATGGGGAAACAGTTCCTTCAATAAATTATGCTGGGAAAACTAGATAGCTAAATGGAAAAGAATGAAACTGCACCACTTCCTAACACCATACACAAAAATAAACTCAAAATGGATTAAAGACCTAACTGTAAGATTTGAAACCAAAAAAATCCTAGAAGAAAACAATAGTAATTTATCTGACATCAATAATAGCAACATTTTCTTAGACATGTCTTTTCGGGAAAGAAAAAAAATAAACTATTGGAACTACATCTAAATAAAAAGTTTTTGCACAGCAAAGAAAATCATCAACAACAACAAAAAGGCAACCAGAGAGAAGATACTTGCAAATGATATAGCCAATAAGAGGTTAATATCTAAAATATATAAATAACTTATACAACTTAAAACTAAAAACAAACAACCTGATTAAAAAGTGGGAAAAAGACTTGAATAGACATCATTTTTTTTTCCAAAAAAGAAATACAATGGCCAACAGACACATGAAAAGATGCTTAACATCACTAATCATCAGGGAATTGTAAAATTAAAGATCCTCTCTTTATTTTTGTTCTGGAGTTCCCTGAGATATATCTGGATGTGGATGTCTTTTTATTTACCATTCTTGGAAGTCAAGTGGGCTACCATACTTTGGGAACTGTTTTCATTCAATTATGTATGTAAGTCTTGGTCACTTTCTTTTCAGATATTCACTTTAGGACTAACTTTCTTTGAAAATAATGTGTATTTTTTATATACAATTAGCATTCAGATTCATTTTAATAAATTCATGGTACATAAAAAGATAAAAAAACACTATTAAACACAATTCCAAAAAATGATCACTGTTAACATTCCAATATATGCAAGTGTTTATATTTTAATGCGATTTTAAAAAGTATATCATAAGTTAATACAAAATTATTTAATAGACCATTTTCCGAGTTAATAAGTATTCTTCTACAACAAAATTTTAGTGACTCCATGGTATTATATATCAAAACCAATTTTACCAAATATCCATCTTTTAGATATTTGTCTCCAACTTTCTATTCTCATGCTTTGTTATTAGGATATAATAGTGATAAAAACAGGCAAAAATCTTTACCTTCATAAAATTTGCAATCTACTTGGTGAAAATCAACACTAAATAATATAGAATAGTAAATATATAGTATTTTGTATTGTGCTAAACACTGAGAAAGGCAGATGCATATTATCAGGGTTTGCTGTGTGAAAGATTAGAGTGATCAGGACAGGTTTCTCTGAGAAAATATTTTGATGAAGACATGAATCAGAAACCAGTCACATGGATATCTGGCAGAACATTCCAGAAAGAGAAAACAAGTACATAGTCCTAAAGTGCCAGCATACCATGGGAATGAAGCCAAGTGCTGGGCTGAAGTGGACATGATAGAACACTTGGGGATGACATCAGAAGGTGGCAGAGCGTCAGGTCATGTTGAATTTTAGGGGTCATAGTTAGACAGAATTTACCTTTTACTGGGAAAGAAACGATAAGTCTTTGTGGGATTCTTTTAAAAAAAGGAGTAGCATAATCTGAATTAGTGGCATTTTGGCTCTCTAGATAAGGATAGGGTAATAGGTGGACAGAGAAGCAGGAGATCAGTTAGGAGATAGCTTCAATGCTCAAGGCCAAAAATGATGGACATCTACAGGGAGGCAGCAGTGGGAATTATGCATTGTGTTCAAATTCTGAAACAAGAGGAAATAGGAATTAATGACACGTTGGTTATGAACAATAAGATTGCAGAAGGAGAGTGTTAGGAGTGGGGCAAAGACTTTCAGGAGATCATATTTTTCACTAAGCATAGTGCATATCTCTACTCATTAATTATAAGGCCTTGAACATGAAATGCTCCATAAAAGATACGTATATTTTACATATTTTTCTATTTATTATCCAGTATCTTTCCAGGATGGTTTTTACTAGTTTATGCATTCCTGAGCAGTGTAATGTAACTATTTTCTTTCACACTCCTGAATACTAATTTTGCTATTTTTAATTGCTGTACATTTTATGAATAAAAGTGCATCTCAAATTGACTTAATGTGCTCTTTAATTAGAACAAATCAGATGGATTTTAAACAAACTTTAAAAACTTGCGGTAAAAAACTGTAAGATTCTTTCTGTTTCTTATTTTATTCTTTATTATAAATTAGTGTCCATGTCTTTAATTTGTCTAATAAATAAGGGTTTAACATTTGTCATTTCTTGCCCACAGGACATTTTAATCCTCTAACAAGTTTGAGGAATTTTCTATTATTTCCATTGTGCATAATTCCCCAATTTCTTTTCTTTTTTTTTTTTTTTTGCCAGACAGGACATTCATAGATAGCCCAGTCTTTCCTGCCAACAAATTAGGCTCTTGACTGAGTGACTCAGTTAGAAAAAGAGAGTAAATTGTAATACTCAGAGTTTTACATTATTTATCTAATACTAGATAGCAAAGACAACTACATCCTTTGGCAGTGGTGATATACAAGTGCCTGACTGTTCTTAATTATTAACTTCCACAGACATGCTAGATGTGGCCCTATCTTACTTCTCTAGCCTTTTTTAGTGACCATTTGACATTCTCATACCTTTTTTTTAACATTGCAAATGCATTGTATTTATTTATTTATTTACTATAATTTATTGTCAAGTTTGCTAACATGCAGTGTATACAGTATACTCTTGGCTTCAGGAGTAGATTCCCATGGTTCATTGCTTGCATACAATGCCCAGTGCTCACTCCAAGTGCTCTCCTACAGTATATTATATTTAAAGTTTACAGTATATTATATTTTTAAAAAACCTACAGTATATTATATTTAAAGACTGATTCTCAATATTTTTCTCTTTGTCACTTATGCTCTTTTCTATCACAAAAATCACTGAAGCCTATGAGAATCAAGTCTTGTCTTTTAGGAGGCTATTCGGTTTAGATTATTTGAATGCATTCCACTGTCTTTTCATTTATAATTTACTCATTTCTTATTTTGAGAAAAATAGCACATGTATGTAAAAAGTGAGCAGAAATTGGAATTGAATGATATGATTGCTCTGGATCAGAGTAGTGCATCATTCTTTTTTCGTGAAATATTTCTTCTCAGTATAAAAAATGATATGTCCTGTATTGATAAGTACTACTTTTTTTTAGACATTTTTTAATGTTTATTTTTGATAAACAGAGAGAGAGAGAGAGAGAGAGAGAGAGAGCATGAGTGAGGGAGGGGCAGAGAGAGAGGGAGACACAGAATCCTAAGCAGACTCCAGGCTCTGAGCTGCCAGCACAGAGTCCGACACGGGGTTCGAACTCATCAACAGTGAGATCATGACCTGAGCTGAAGTTAGACGCTTAACGGACTAAGCCACCCAGGCGCCCCAATAAGTACTGCTTTAATTGCAAGTGACTAACATCAGATACTTTACGTGAAACAAAAAAAGGGGGTGAGAGAGATTTGTGGTTGGGACAGAGGTCTACTTCATGAAATGTAAAGGGGAGTTGAGCAAACAGTATCCAGTTGAGCAAACTTGAAGCGGAAAATATTAAAACCATGATTAGGGCTAGAGACTTCATTTGGGCTTGGGGGTTTTTCTATCTACTGTGATCTCTATATTTTTCTGTATAACTGTTTCATTTTCCTTCCTTACTGCACATTCGCTTTCTATATATGTTAGAAAAATCAGGGGACCGGTGTCTGCACGTGAGCTTTAGCTACTATGAGGAACGCATAAAACCAACTGTCCCTTGGTTCCCAAATTCAAAATTCCTGAAGAAGAGACATTTTCTACCGATGGTTAAAAAAGACCACATAGATATAATATATACTCAGGAATTATTTATAACTTAGTAGATCCAGTAATTATTACAGTGCAATCGCTATTAATTTATAGTGTCTTTAGACCATAGTGTATCATGCATCTTCTGTGTAGTAGGCAGTACCCCAGTGTGGATTCTCCAGTAGATTAGTCACTAACAAAATTTCATGAAACAATGTCCACTTTAGTTTTTGAATTCTACAAATGCTTAATGCAGGGTATAGCACAAAGAAAACTCTCAATCAAAATGTTTAAAATACTAAGTGTTTCAGTAAAAATAAATAATCTGGCTAAGATTTAATTTTAGTAATATTGAATATAAACTGCTTAGAGTTTTGCTTCTCCTTATGTTTGTCTAGAACTCAGCTCCCCTGTTCTCACACTCTATAAGGCTACCGTAAAGACGAAACATCCCATAGAAAGCAGGATGTTCCTTAAAGCTGTTGGGTTAAAAAAAACAGAACAGAAAATGGAAATCAAGATGGGTACCAAGAAAAATAACGGTGTCAGAAGAAATTATCCAGGCAAAATATCATGTATTTAGCAATTTGACTAAGAATATGCCATTGTCTTTTTCTTCAAAATTGAATCATTTTATCTCCTTTGCAGCTTTAATATAATGTGTAATATAATTTATAACTACTAAATGTGCATACTAAATCATTACCACAAATAAGTACTTGTGTAAAGAGCCCTTTAAATAGCTTGAAATTAGTCATAAGTTTAACTAAAGCTTTTAACTATCAAAACATATCTCAAATTTTAACATTTCTTATATCAAAACTCCTTTGTATCTAAGTATTATTAATGGAACAAAATGCCATTATTTCTTTTATTTCTAAATGTCTAGTTCTGCAATATAAAATTAAAAATTCAAAGAAGTTAAAGCAAATATGACATTAAAATAAAATTCTGCATCTTCTTAAAATTTTACATTTGCTTTAAATTTAAGCAAAATAAATCAATACACATGTATTTTGTATATGCTTTTCATATAAGCTCATGCAGTAGCACTAATAAAAATTTAATTCCTTGCCCTCCCTCTACTTCTTGACAAACAGGCTAGCTTCTAGGGAAATTCACAAGATAAGTCATCTGGCTACATTCTCATAAAAACAAGGCTCTGAGAGGAACTACCTGCATTTAAAAAAAAGAGATCATGTTTATAATGCATATTTCAGTGATTTTTTTTTCCAACTGAGAATTATTGTCTATAAAATCTCAGCACAGAAATAAGAAAAATATGTTTCCATGTAGGTACCAAAATCCCTTCTTACAAAGTCTTTTCAAAATTCTTATGAAAGATTCTGAAAAAGGAAAAATATACTCTAACACTCAAAAAGAGAAACACCTTTCAGATTCTAACACAAATTCAATCTATATTTCTTGTCAATGGATAAAATATCATTTTGTATGCAAATTTTCTCACACCCTAACCCAATTTTATCCTCCCAGGTAGGGTGGCTATGAAGTCACTTATCTGAGCTCATCCCTGCTTCAGGTCATCAGCATAAGCTTTCAGAAGTTTATTCATTGTATATTTATGTACTTTTGTCCCAAGTGGTTAATAAAAATATGTAATTAAACCCTAAAGGAATAAAGGAGAATAACCTTATTCCAGAAATGAGCAAATTAAAAAGTAGAGATGCACACAAACAAAATAACAAAACCTTATGATTAGTATTCTTATTTGCAATAAAAAGGATCAGATACACATTTATATCTATATTTAGAATTACATATATATCATTGGAGTTAGAATTTATAATTCTGAGGTACACAGAGAAAAACCTAGATTATGGAAAGAAAACATTTGCTTCACTTAGGATTAACAATTCTGTTTTGTAACACTGGTGGCCTAGTCAGACGGTGGATATGAAAGATTATTTAAATTTAAACCTCAATAAATTGGATATTAGAAATTTTCTTGGTGAATATCACAACTCTGTGTTATATTCTCTTTTCTCACAAGTGGAAAGGGAGAGAATTATTTTTTAGTCTCACATCAAGTTTTAGGCAAAGAGACTTTATGAGAAGACCAAACAGAATTTTGTATTTGTCTGCTGAAGCCTGCTTACAGAGCGAGGCTAGTTAATTTCATGAAGACTTAATGAAGGATGGACAGAACCAGGAGAGGGATCTTCTTGAGGAAAGCTCCTAGAGTTTGGTGGGGCAAGGAATGCTTAGAGCTGTCTGTCAGGAGTAAGAAAAAAGGTTGGAGTGCAGTTATTTTTATATTTTTCTCGACTGCCTGAGGTGGCATGGACCCTATCAAGAGAGTTACGGGAGGAATTTTAAGTGGTCATCTGGTAGAAATATATCTTCTCTTGGAAACACAGGTGAGGGGCCCCCAGTGGAGGACAGTCTGAAAAGTCTACACAGCTTTCCACAAAACATAGTCTGATTATCTACTGAACTTACAGAACGTCAATGACAGATAATTACAATACAAGTCAACTAGGATTTAGCCTGGGCACTGTTCCAACTTTGAAAGGATCACTAACCATGTTAAGCAAGTTGAAGAGATTGTGAGGAAAAGAAACATTAGACTGGGGAAAACTAGAGAAAGAATCAGTTACGTCCACTTCAGGTGTGTAAAATGGAGCAGGTTAAGGCAGAGGGAGAATATAAGTTTAACTCCATGGAATTCAGAGTATATTTATTATATATAGTATATTAGTCAGATTTCTCTGGAGAAACAGACCAATATGATGTGTGTATGTATGTATATAGGTCTATCTATCTACCTATCATCTATCTATATACTTCTATATAAATCTATCATCTATATATCTATGTATCCAAGTGATTATCATCTATCTATCATCTATCTATCTATATATTTATCTATCTATCATTCTATCTACCTATCTATCTATCTAGAAAGAGGGAGAGAGATTTTAGGAAATTGTCTCATGTGATTGTGGAGGCTGGCAAGTCTAAATTCTGCAGGCTAAGCCAGTGGGGTGGAGACTCAAGTAAAAGCTGCAGTTTGAGTCCAAAGGCAGTCTTTTGGTAAAGGTTCCTTTTCCTCCAGTGAATTTTCTTTTTTATATTAAAGCCTTCAACTGAGTGGATGAGGCCCACCCCCGTAATGGGAGATAGTCACTTTATTCGGGCTATTGATTTAGTTTTTTTAAGTTTGTATTTATATTCAAGTTAGTTAACATACAGTGTAATATTAGTTTCAGGTATACAATATAGGGATTCAACACTTGCACACTACATCCAGTGTTCATCACAGCAAGTGCACTCCTTAATCCCCATCACCTATTTCACCCATCCCCCACCCATCTTCCCTCTGGTAACAATCCGTTTGTTCTTTATAGTTAAGAGTCTATTTCTTGGTTTGCCTCTCTCTCTTTTTATTCCTCCTTTGCTTATTTGTTTTGTTTCTTAAATTCCACATTTGAGTGAAATCGTATGGTATTTGTCTTTCTCTGACTAATTTCACTGACCATAATACTCTCTAGCTCCATCAATTTCATTGCAAATGGCAAGATTTCTTTCTTTTTTTATGGTTAATATTCCATTGTATATTTATATCACATCTTCTTTATACATTCATCAGTTGATGGGCATGTGGGCTGCTTCCATATCTTGGCTATTGTAGATAATGCTGCTATAAGCACTGGATACATATATCTCTTTGAATTAGTATTTTTGTATTCTTTGGGTAAATATCTAGTAAGGGAACTGCTGAATCATTGGATACTTCTATTTTTTTACCTTTTTTAAATGTTTATTTTTGAGAGAGAGAGAGAGTGCAAGTGGGGGGTGCATAGAGAGAGGAGAGGGAGACAAAATATGAAACAGGCTGCAGTCTCTGAGCTGTCAGCACAGAGCCTGATTGGGGCTCAAATTCACAGACCCCAAGATCATGACCTGAGACGAAGTTGGACACTTAACCAACTGAGCCACCCAGACACCCCAAGGGTACTTCTATTTTTAATCAAAATCTATTGAAAAGAGAAGTCATAGGATTGACCTTATAAATGGCATCAATGAGATTGGGAAAAGTAGTCCTAAGTGCGGTTAGTCAGGGGAGAAAATGATTTTGCTTCATTCAGACCTTAAAATAATACAACATAAAGAGCACCTGGGTGGCTCAATCTGTTGAGTGTTGAACTTCAACTCATGTCATGATCTCGCAGTTTGTGAGTTTGAGCCCCACTGTGGGCTCACTGCTGTCAAGCCTGTCAGCGTGGAGCCTGCTTCAGATTTTCTGGCCCCATCTATCTCTGCCCCTCCCAGCTTGCACTCCCTCTCTCTTTCTCAAAAATAAATAAACATTTAAATAATAATAATAATAATAATACAACACAAAAATGGTAGCAAAGAGAAGGGGAATTCCCTGACTCTCTTTCTCTCTCTCTTTTTTCTCTCTTTCTCAGCTATTATGGATCGAAAAGTAGGGAAAAAGAAATTCTATTTTCTCCAAGAAAAATAAACTTATATTAATTTCTATTTTTTAAGTGTTTATTTATCTTGAGAGAGGTGCAAATGGGGAGGGGCAGAAAGAGAGGGAGAGAAAGAATCCCAACCAGGCTCCATTCTGTTAGCACAGAGCCTGAAACAGGGCTCAATCTCACCAATCATGATATCATGGTCTTAGCCAAACTCAAGAACTGGACGCTCAACTGACTGAGTCACCCAGGTGCCCCTCTTATATTAATTTTTAATAGAAAAGTGTATTAAAGTCTATTGGGAAATTATAAGTCATAAATCCTGATGTAATCATTCTTTTTGCCTATCTTAATCCCTACTCTTGTTAACTCCAAAATATTATCTACTTTGTATCTAATTCTAGGTGGGTGTATGTTTGAAAAACTCAGAAAACTTGCACTGATTTTACTCACTTTATATTTAGGACCAATAATATTGAATAAGTTCTAAGTGTTTCCCCATTTTCTATCAAAGTTTTCTGCTCCACTCTTCCACTTTCCTGGATGCCTTTTCCACAAATTTTCTCCACTCTTCAAGCCACCAGAAAATCTTTTTTCTACTCCAAAACTCTACTGATAAGCATACTACCCATTTCTCAGTGAAAATAGAGGCAATTAAAAAAGACATTCCGCACGCTCCTTCTACACATAAATAAATTTGCTTGCACATCAGTTGCTTTAAGTATTGTTAGGATAGGTAAATTCTTATAATCTTCTGTAAGGTCAATGACCTCCTTTGTAAATTAGATTTCATCCCTTCTTACACAGCAAAGACATTGCTCTAGGAATTATATTCTTCCTCTTAACCATCATTGTGTTTTTGAATGTATCATTCTGATCGAACAAATGCATGTTATAGGTATAATAGCAAAGGATACTGTACGTCTTACATACCAAAACTTTTTTTTTCTTGATCTTGTTTTACCCCTAAGCAACTACCTCATTTTTCATCTCCCCTTGAAATCAAACACCTAAATAAACGTTGTCACACTCACTAACTCCATTTCTTCACCTCCAGTTATTACCTGTATTTACTCTAATCAGATCTTCATGCCTGCTAGTTCAAACAAACTTCTTGTCAAGGTCCAAAGTGGCTGCTATATTGCCAAATCCAATGCAAAACTCTTAGATTTCATCTTACTGGAACTGTCAGGAGTATTTGACAGAGTTTAAATGCCTCCTTCTTGAAAAACTTTCTTCATGTGAATTCTGGAACAGCATTCTTTTTGGTTCTCTTTCTATATTACGCATAATTTCTACTCAATTTCTTCTGCAGATTCTTTTTTTTTTTTTTTGAGAGAGAGAGTGAGAGAGAGCACAACTGCAGAAGGAACAGGGGAAGAGGGAGAGAGGGAATTTTAGGCAGACTTTACACCAATGCGGGACTCAACCTCACAACTGTGAGATCATGACCTGAGCCAATATCAAGATACGACTGAGCCACAAAGGCAACTCTTTTCTGTAGATTCTTAACCAACTTCTAGAATGTAGGCCTTTACATGTTATATATGTGCAAGACTAAAGAAGGGGCCATTCTCTTTTTTTTTTTATTTGTATTCAACACTGATTTTTTTTTTTTAAGTCTCGTGTCTGTAAATTCCATTAATGTGCTAAGGATTTCAAACTTTGCATCTTGAAAATAGACTCTACTTTCAAACCCAGATTTGTGTGTCAAACTGCAAACATAGCTCCATTTAGAAGTTACTTCAAAGTTAATGAATCCAGGTCAGGAGATATTTTTTTCTGTAAAAATATTCTCTCACAATCTGACACTTTAGTTGATGAACACTGAATTAACTAGTCACTGTAGCAAACACATTCACACACATAAAGACCTACACAAATTGGAACTTTGACTCCCTTCCCTTTTACCTCACATTCAAATCATCTTAATATCTAATAATTTTCTCCTTCACAAACACTCACACACACACACACACACACACACACGCACACACACACAGTCCAATCATTCTTTTTATTCTGGTGCAGACTAAAGTAATCCGTTACCTGCATTATTTCAATAATTCTCTTAATTGTTCTCACACTTTCCAATATGGAGTCTCCACATAGTAGTCAAAGATCTTTTTAAAACAAAACTGAATCAGATTAACAGTCTTTGCAAAGTATTACAATAGCTTCCCATTTTATTCAGAGTATAATTAAGAGTCTTTAAAAATTTTTTTATGTTTTTATTTTTGAGAGGGAGACACAGTGAGAGCAGGGGAGGGGCAGAGAGAGAGGGAGACACAGAATCTGAAGCAGGCTCCAGGCTCTGAACCAACAGCACAGAGCCCGACATGAGCTTGAACTCACAGATTGCAAGATCATGACCTGAGCTGAAGTCGGAAGCCCACTGACTGAGCCACCCAGACGCCCCTAAATCAGAGTCTTTACAATGACCCACAAAACCCTATGTAGTCTTTTCCCCACCACATATGTGGTTCTCTGACTTCATGTGCAAACTTTTTTTTCCCCATTGCTTTTTCTCTTCCAGTAATATTTGCTTCTTTTCTGGTCATGAAAACAAAAAGCTGGTTCCTATTTCAAGACCTCTGCACTGGTTCTTCTGTTTTCCTGATACCTTCCTGATGCCACCACAGATGCTCAGGCCTATACTTCTTTTTGTTAACCTGCTCCAGTGTGACTTTGTCAGAGACGCTGGCTGATTATCCTCTGTGAGATAGAAACACACAGGATTCCTTATCCCTATTAGCGGGCATCACATAACTACATAGCACACATACTTTGTTTTTTATTCTTTTTGTAAATTCTATTTTAATTCCAGTATCGTTAACATACAGTGTTATATTAGTTTCACGTGTACAATATTGTAGTGCTCCAACACTGACATACATCACCTGATGTTCATCACAACAAGCGCACTCCTTAATCCCCATCACCTATTTCACCCATCCCCCTACTCACCTCCCCTCTGGTAACCATTGGGTTTTTTTTTTTAGAAAGTTAATGTTTATTTCTTTTTGAGAGACAGAGTGCAATCAAGGGAGGGGCAGAGAGAGAGAGGGAGACACAGAATCAGAAGCAAGCTCCAGGCTCCGATCTGTCAGCACAGGGCCCGATGTGGGGCTTAGACTCACGAACTGTGAGATCATGACCCAAGCCAAAGTCGGATGCTTAACTGACTGAGCCATCCAGGCGCCCCCAGTAACCATCAGTTTGTTCTCTACAGTTTAGAGTCTGTTTTTGGTTTCCCTCTCTCTATTTCTTTTTTTTTTTTCCTATGCTCGTTTGTTGTTGTTGTTGTTGTTGTTGTTTCTTAAGTTCCACATATGAGTGAAATCATATGATATTTGTCTTTCTTTGACTGACTTATTTCACTTAGTATTATATTCTCTGACTCCATCCATGTCATTGCAAGTGGCTAGACTTCATTATTTTATGACTGAAAATATTCCATTATATATGTAATTTATATATTATATGTATGATAGATAGATAGATAGATAGATAGATACCACATCTTCCTTATCCATTCATCTATTGACAGACACTTGGGCTTCTTCCATACTTTGGTTATTGTAAATAATGCTGCTATAAAGAGAGGGGTGCATGTGTCCCTTTAAATTAGTGTTTTTGTATTTTTGTGGTAAATACCCAGGGTAAATTCCTGGATCCTAGGATAGTTATATGTTTAAAGTTTTAAGGAACCTCCATACTGCTTTTCCACAGTGGCTGCACCACTCTGCATTCCCACCAACCATGAAAGAGGGTTCCTTTTTCTCCAAATCCTGCGACACTTGTTGCTTCTTGCATAATTTATTTGTTTATTGTTTATCCCACGTGAATGTGAGAACTATGATGGCAAGAACTTTATCTGCTTTGTGTAATTATGCAGTCCTTACACCAGGAACATTACCTAACACTCAGTGGATGTTCAATAAATATTGTTAAAATAATAGGTAGATGTGTGAATGAAGAGACGGATGTGTACATGGATGATGGGGGTGTCAATGAGAGTTATTTTGTGATACCAGAAATAGAAACATTTATGCTGCTCCACAGACCAAATACCAAGGAGTAACTAAAACTTTTAGAAACAGCTGTGCAATTTGAAACGGAAGCTATCATCCCAATTATAGGAAAAAGCTCCAAAGTGAAAGCAATATTCCAGGTAGAAGGGGGCTTACTCTGCGTTTATGAGGACAGATCCTAGCCTTACAGGTTTACCAATACTGGAACAGAAGAAAAATTATTTTAAGCATAAGGGTAACGTGGAAATAGTGAACAGAGCTGATGGACCTGAAGTGATCAGAGGAATAATGATAAAGGGGATCACACTGAGTTCTGCATGGGTCCATGGGGGAGGTGAAGTAGTGGGGACATGAGAGGTTATGGGTTTGTCACAGACTCCTCACGTGTTGATAGTATTAAGTAGAGCTCAGCACCTTGCCCTAAGGGTTTGGCACAATAAAAACAATTTTTTCCAAGATATAAAGTGAAATTACTGGCAACTGGCTTTACATATTTTTACTTTCTTACTGTTAACTTTCAAAACTTTGTTAAGTGGCCTGACTGAAGGGAAAGTTTCTAATTGACTTGATGGAAAACTCTAGAAGATGGATAGATAGATAGATGATAGATGGATGATGGATTGATTTACTCAATGTTAACAGATTTTAGAAAAATCACAAAGATAGCAATTTAATACTACTAGTTAATTTTTATATCATGACAACTAATATTTAACTATTATCTCCTCTACTTGGCTTTTGATGCAGTTTGCTTAAATCAATAATATTACCTTTAATACTATAGTAGGGTCTGGTATTTTTATGTTTTTCTCCTTTCTAAATCACAATGATTTCTTTTCATTTAATGTTTATTTTGAAAGAGAGAGAGAGCATGTGCACACAAGTGGGGGCAGGGTCAGAAAGAGAGGGGAGAGAGAATCCCAAGCAGTCTCTGCACTGTCAGTGCAGAGCCGCATAGGGGGCTCAATCTCACGGATCATGAGATCATGACCTGAGCAGAAATCAAGGAAGCTCAACCAACTGAGCCACACAGGAGCCCCAAAATCACTGATCTCTGTAATGAATTTAGAAATTTTATATATATATACATACATATATTTATATATATATATACATATATATATATACACATATACATATACATACACACATATATACACATACACACACTACACATATAGTTATTTTGATAGAATATTGTAATTACAGTTAATAGTCAGGCATAGAATTCTCAATAAATTTGAATAAGAGACATTTGATCAAGCTATCCTAAAGATAAAGAAAAAAAAGTATGCCATTTAGAAGACAATCAACTTGAAATAAGTGTGTCTTTACAAATATTATATGTTCTCACAGAAAGGAAGTTGATAGTTAGTCTTACTTAGCAAAACAGCTAGATTATTTTACCCCCCTACACAAAGTTTATTAGATAAGAAACATTTCTATGGTTTCCCCAGAAATTTTAAAACAAGATTAAGTATATGCTGTAGTACTGCTCCCTCTACTTTATAAATAGTATTTTCTCAATTATGTTGAAAGCAAGGGAGTTATAAACATATCACATATTACTTTTCAACATTCTAGCCATCCTATAGGGATAATAAACCTGTTGTTTTAAAAACAGAATAAGATTTTATCTAGAGTAGTTTGATATCATAATAGCAGAGACACATGAAACCATTTAATGAATGAAATCTGACTAAATAAATGAGCTTATTCATTTCAAATCTATACAAACATCCCAGCCCATATCACACAAAAATTAAAATTGTGTGTAGGGGGCAGGGGAGCTTATGATTCATTTCATTTTCATTGATTAATAGATTTCTCATTTTTACCAGGAGATAGCTGCAAGATTTCAATCTATGCAAGTAATTAATTGGATAGTCTTGTTATTTTCCTATCTAACAGAAATGAGCAAGTGACACCTAAGTGTAGGTGAAATAAATAGGCTCCTTTTTATCATCCTGCTAACATTTTTCCACTATTGTTTTTCAATTAACGTGTAAATGAAAGCAGCCTGTCCAGCGCTACTATAAAACAGATTTTATAACAAAAGAGAACAAGATTTAGTGTTTCTGGCGTGCATGAGAAACACTGTAGTTTTTACAATTTAGAGAAAATAAAGGTGATATTATATATTCCTCATTTTAATGTAAAGACATAAGAGCAAATCAATAAAATTTGCTTACGTTAATTTAGAAATGTTATAACATAGAAATAGTCTGTCATCTTTTATTTAATAGACTAATGGAGCACTTTAAAATATTTTCCTGAAAACTTTGTCAATGAGATGTTTTCAGAAAATTGTTGTTAGAGTATACAATAAAAATCTGCTGATTTAATTAAAGAGGACACTTTCTTTCTAAAAATACTTGTTGAGGTTTAATAGGAAATTAATTAGTTATGATCTAGTCATTTCTAATAGTTAATCCTTTTCCATCAGAACATGTTTTGAGCTTATTTATGTATGTTTCATTGTAAATACTGTTGTCACTTTCTCATATTAATATGAGAAATATATCATATATTAACATGATAATATATATAAATGCTAGATATATATATTCCATGTTATACTGTAATGAACAGTATTCTAGGGTTACTTGGTTATATGGAGTTTTTTTTTAATATGAAATTTGTTGTCAAATTGGTTTCCATACAACACCCAGTGCTCATCCCAACAGGTGCCCTCCTCGATGCCTATCACCCACTTTCCCCTCCTTCCCACCCCCCATCAACCCTTAGTTTTTTCTCAGTTTTTAACAGTCTCTCACGATTTGCCTCCTTCTCTCTCTGTAACTTTTTTAAAAAAATCACCTGTCAAAACTAAGGTAGTCTTTAAATGGAAACTGTAAGTGGTGTCTGGGTGGCTCAGTTGGTTGGGCATCTGACTGTTGATTTCCGCTCAGGTCATGATCTCATGGTTTGTGAGACTGAGTCCCTGTTGGGCTCTGCACTGACAGCATGGAGTCTGCTTAGGATTCTCTCTCTCTCCTTCTCTCTCTGCCCCTCTCCTGCTCTCTCTGTCTCTGAAAAAAAAAAAAAAACTAAGAAAAAAATAAAATAAAGAAATAAAAGTAAAGAAGCATATCTTGTGGTTTTTCTTAATTGCCACACAATTACACACTATTTATGTCTTATTTTATCATAACTATTTTCCAATGTATAAGAACACAAATGAGACATATTTCAACAACCTTAATTTACACAACTTAAAGTCAGTAAAAACAAAATGTAAATTTGATTTCATGGAAGCCGTCTCACTTTTTTACTTTCATTGCCTACTAATTAGTAGAGAGAAGGGAGGACTAGTTCTTTAAACTCTGTGTGATAGTGCTGGGAATAGAATGCTAGCTCTCAGAGACAAAGGTAGTAACAGACAGTTGCCGCAGCAAAAAAGACCTGGGTAACACCAATACATAAGCAGACACTGCCAAAAGGAAGCAGTTGGCACCTGGCACGCTGGAATAGCATGTATGTCGAGCAGGACCACTGCCCTGAGATTCTAAATATGATGCCCTGCAATTAGACCTTAGATCAATTTCATCAAATTACAGAGGACAACACCAACACTTAACGCTAAGCAGGAAGATGAAGAAGAATTAGTGGCATTCATTTCTTCCCATTATCGAAAAATCTGGTCGAGATACCAGTTTGAACACAGGCACATTTTCTCCTTTCTTCTCTGAAATTTCTTGAGAAAATATCAACAGTCATTTTAAGATATTATAATTAAACGTCATACAAAGAATTGAAAAGATTATACCATTTAGTAATAAAGTGAGACAAGGATGAATTATTTAAAAATATCATTCAAGAAGACAGAAATAAAAGCTAAAACATATTAATGAGTAGGAATATTCCATAGAATAAATCTGTGGACTCTCCAAAAATTAATCTATAAACACCATGCAACTCCAATCAAGAAATCCTAACAAAAATTTCATATGTAAGCTAAAAAGATGATTTTAAAATTTGCATAGAAAAGCAAAGGTCTAAATGAAACAAAGACTCTCCTAATAAACAAAAAGAAACCTGGGAAATTTCCCTGCCATATACTAGAATATGTTGTCAGTAGTAATGAACTCTATGCCATTAACACCAGATTATATAAACAGATTAGTTGAAGGGTATAAAGAGTAAAGAAGCAGACCCACACATACAGGTATATGACACAAACGCATTGTGTAGCAGTGAGCAGAACATAACTGTGTAATAAATGGTGTTCAGATGATTGGTTACCTCTGTGGGTAAAAGAATTTGATAGCTACTGAACAATATACACAAAACTTATTTTATTGTCAATTAAACACCTAAACGTTGAAAGCATTCTTTCTAAAGCTTATACATTACATGATAAATTAACTTTATCATTTCAGATAGAAACAATTCTCAAATAACTATTGAAAACAGATACTATCCATGTGTTATCTTGAAAAAATGAATGTAACATTCAATCACAGACCATGCTGAGACCAAAAAACAAAACAAAAACAAAGCGTAAATAGAAGATATCAAAGGGCACCATAAAATGTAAAAGTAAATAAATAAATAACAGTGTATTTGCCACTCATGTGAAAAACTACATCAAATCAATAAATAATAATGAATATCCATACAGAAAGGAAATTCAAAGAAAAGAGACTTAGGGCACCTGGGTGGCTCAGTCAGTTAAGTGGACGACTTTGGCTCAGGTCATGATCTCGCGGTCCATGAGTTTGAGCCCTGCGTCGGGCTCTGTGCTGACAGCTCAGAGCTTGGAGCCTGTTTCAGATTCTGTGTCTCCCTCTCTCTCTGACCCTCCCCCGTTCATGCTCTGTCTCTCTCTGTCTCAAAAATAAATAAATGTTAAAAAAAATTTAAAAAAAAGCAAAGAAAAGAGACTTGTGTAATCTATAGTACAAGAAAAGATGTTCCATATTATGTACTTATCAAGGTTGTACAAATTATTGACACAATTATATACCATTTATGGCCAAGCTGATTGCCAAAGATGAAAGTTTTTAAGTGCTGGTAGAAATGTTGAGAAATAGAAAATAGAATTACTTTTTTGAGAATTCAAATATCCATAAGGTAATTGATAACTAATTTGGCATCATCTAATAGAGTAAAAGAAACCCCCAAGTTATGACCTAGTTTCACCCTCAGTTACATCCTCCAGAGGAAGCTGTCACATATTGGGATGAGCCATGCTAGAAACAAATGATCAGAGACTTACTGCATGTTATGGTAAAAAAGGGTTTCTTAGTAAGGGTAAGGACAATTAAATTATTGTTTGTTCATGTCATTGGGTTCTACCAAACCATGAAAATAAATGAACTGGATTTACACAAATTGACAAAAATGAATGTTGCTAGCATATCAAGCCAAACAACAACACAACAAGTAACAAAGGAAATATAAAATATGCAGGATAAAAACAGCCTTATGAGATTTGTTGTTTTAGTACTCAAAGCAAAACTGTATATAAATTTTTAGGAGTATGAACATGTAAGTAGTTAGTTCTCCAATAATGCCAGGAGAAAAGGGGTGATGGTATCATGGGTGGCATATGCAGGGAGTTATATTTTTACTGTAAGGATTTAGTCTTTATCTGATAGGTATACGAGTGTTCATTTTATTACATGTATACATTTCTATACTTAAAATACCTTATCAAATTTAAAAATTAAAGTCATACACTTGTATGGAATCACAGAGAATAAATAAAGCATGCCACTTTAAAAACTTGGATATTAGAATCAGATGGTTAGCATTGGAAGCAATAATAGAATCTATGCCATAAGAGTGTGGGAATTAAAGTACAAATGCATGCAAACTGTTGAGCACAGTGCCCAGAGCGTAATAGTTGCTCAACATGTATAAACTATCATTGTCACTATGATAATATGGATTGTAAATACAAATATACTTGTAAATCTTGGTGCTTAGTAATATTAATGTAAATCGAACAAATCAAGGAAAAAGTAAGAATAAAAATGCTGTTTGGAAAAATTTAATATGATGTAAAACTAAGCTTAACCATGGAGAGTAGACAGCGGATATCATTCCCACATTTTATAAATGCCCCTTTACAGTTAAAAAGATAAGGGGTGCCTGGGTGTCTCAGTGGTTAAGCGTCTGACTCTTGATTTTGGCTCAGGTCATGATCTCATTGTTTGTGCGTTTGAGCTCCACACTGGCAGTGTGGAGCCTGCTTGGAATTCCCTCCCTCTCTGCCTCTCTCCTGCTCTCTTGATCTTAAAATAAATAAATAGACTTAAAAAAATTAAAGTTAAGTTAAATTAAACGTTAGGGATGCTTCTTTTGCAGTCATTTCCCAGTGTTGTCTGTTTGAAAACTTAATTAATTTTACTTTTATTTTAATCTCAATATTTTAATTCAGTGGAACAAGTTTTTGAACATAAGAAAAGATTTAACTTTTTTATACCAATAAATCTAAAATAGTATGGGGTGCTAGTAAATATATGTTTACTTATCCTTTCTGAGATGATTTATTTGAAATGTGTCACTCTGGGTTTTATCTGTGCATGATGTTTCACAATTCTTTGACACCATGGAATATTTTTGTTACAGTTTATCATTAACTGTTAGATTTCTAGAAAGTAATTTGGGTATATGACACCTGGTACATGCAAAGACCTTAGAAATTTGATAGGGCTTCAACAGACATTATTAGTGAAATTTAAAAACAATTTCCAAGCCAAGGTTTGGGGAATTCTCTCAGAGTATCTAAAGAGTATTTTATCCATATTAAACTTTACAAATATACTTCTTTAGAAATTCTTGTTTTGCATTATTTTATTTGAATTGATTTAAAAGAATTGGTTGCATCCCTAAAAGAAAAAAGTGTCTTTGGAATTCAGCTGGAAATAATTACCAAAATGACATGAAAGTAATTATATTAATTACAATTAATAAGTCATTATGGTTTATATATTTATTTCACTAAACTGAGAGAGTCTCATTTGAAGTATATTTCTTTTCAAGAAACCAAATAGTTTGGTAAATAATTTCATATTTTAAAAATATAGGTATGTGGGTAAAATATTTGCAGATTCTGAAATTGCTATTTAATATATTTATGTGTATATTTAACACATTATTTTATTTTTATTTTTTAGAAAAGAAATTTAATTTTTGAGGATATAGATTAAAAATTAAACTTACTGAATAGAACTATAAAGGTATAAATATATATTATTTGAAATGATGTGATATATGATATGACGTGAAAGGTAAAAATTTCTGTAAAAAGCTTTAACGTCATTATATAGCTTTTTGTTAGAAATAAGCCTTTCCCAATAGATTATTAATGAATTTGTAATGTTTGAATTTTTTTTAAGTAAATATAGATTTAAATAAGATCTCTTCGCAATAATGTAAGTCTGCATGGCTCTTACAGTGCTATGAACATTTTTATTAAAGAAAATACTTTTATTTAAAATGTTATGTCTTCTGGAACAGTAGTTATTTGAAATGATAAAAATATTCTTTGCAGTTGTGCATACACATCACACTTCCTCCTCTTTTACTCCCACACTCCCTTTTTATTACATTTCCCAGCCCTACACTGGATACTGATTGTGCTCATAAGAATATCATGGGTTTAAAAAAAATTCCATTTGCTGACAATAAACTTCTAAGAAATTAATTTTCTTAGAAAAGCCCACATGGCAAAAGTCGCTAATGAAATAACTGTCATACTAATAGATCTTTATGGTAAACTTTATGAAATTAACGTGCATTAATGCTGTTGGAAGACTTTTACTTAAAATTTTTTTTTTAATTTATTCATTTTTGACAGAGATAGAGAGAGACAGAGCATGAGTGGGGGTGGGGCAGAGAGAGAGGGAGAAACAGAATCCAAAGCAGGCTCCAGGCTCCAAGCTGTCAGCCCAGAGCCTGATGCAGGGCATGAACTCATGAACCTGGAGATCATGACCTGAGCCAAAGTCAGATGCTTAACAGACTGAGCCACCCAGGCACCCTAAGAAGCCTTTTATTATAAATATAAATAGATGAATCCACTTGACATTATAGTGACTGTAATTTTCGCCAGACATTGCAAATATGATTTTTAAAATATTGGCTCTTTATGCCTAAAAAAGAATGTCATGTAATTAGAGCTGCAATTCATCTTAGTTGCAATAAAAAGGTCATAACTTGAAAATAAGTCTCCTATTTTAATTGGAAAAGAGAAAAACAATTTGTGTAATTTTGAGGACGGTGACACATAATTAAATTTCACTCTAATGCTGGTATCATCTTCCATAAAAGAATTACACATTTATCAATAATTCTTTAAAAATAATTTGAGTTTATTGTATTTAAATTAACCATCTTATAATTTTGTTTAAATGATGTGAGCAAGCCCATGTCTTGGAATGATTATAAGAGGAAGCAATTTGAGTTAAAAATAGGTACTTATTTCTTTGATGAAACATTTAAAAGCCTGGTGGAGAGATCTGGACATATAAGTACTTGTAGAAAGTGATTTATACTTATTAAGGGCCTGTTATTTGTCAGCCACCATTTAAAAGATATGATGTATTTTATGTAATGCGACCTTCGCAGCCATACAACTTTCTAATGAGACACTTTAGACTTTCAGAGGAATGGACACAAAATTCGTAAACAACAAAGCCTTGAAAGTCCCAATTCTAAGACCTTTCTATAACATACCATGATAACTTTTAAATTATCGCATTTATTAAGATTTGCTATTAGACTCCACATAATTCTATGTAAAGAACTGTGTTGCAATATGAGAACTGCTTTAAAGAGAAAATCATCAGGAAACTTGGCGGGAGAGTACATCATTGCTTATGCAATGAATAAAAATAAAATCTTACCGATGTTTGTGAAAATAAGATTTAACAAATATTTGTGTTTGTGTTCTCTAATTATAAAAAAAATCCTACCAAGATTGGCATTTCTAAAATATCCAAAGGTGGTACTGATTTGTATAATTTAATAATAGAAAATATGTTCTTTCCAGGGGGAAGAAAAAAAAATTTTTATTTTTATCCACCTATGTAAGACTTGACTCTAGAATGATAGTATCAAAGGGTCCGATGTAGAATTTTAGCACATTAAGCTTTAACTTGGGAACAGAATATCTGTAGCAGCATGTGCTATATAATGTCTCTTTAATAGTCAATAAAACTGGCAAGAGTCATTGCTTACTACCTGATAGCCAGGAGGTTTTCAAATTATAGAATTCATTTGTCACACTCCACTTAGCATATCTACAACTTTCCGACAAGAAATGCCATTTCAAGCAGTTATTTTAATGAGTGAAGGATTAAATGCTAAAATAAGAGGTGATAGAAGGGAAACGAACAAGGCAATTATGTCCTGTCTCTTAAGACAGAAATGAGGATCACCTGGAGGTTCCTATCTTTTCTCAAAGAGTTTATTTAGGAAGATAAATAAAACATAGAGAAATGAACAGCACTACATAAATGAGGACATGCTTTCAGATGCATCTGTGGGTGAGATCTTTGTGGTATTTATTGTAATTCATCTTAAAACAGCATACAGGGACTACAGAGCTGGTTGTTATGATTCACTGAAGCAATTCTACATCAGTATGGAAATGTCACTCTTGCTGTTACATGTAAGTACTAAAACAAATCTGCAAAACCGCTGGTTGCATCAAATCCTACTAACATTTGTCCTTTTTTTCAATAATATTTGATTAAATGTTGAAATAGTTCTTGAGATAATATATGTTTCTCAGAGTAATTTTGTCACTCACTGGACACAGAGTGCGATAGAAATAAATTATACTCCAGAACAAAACAAGGTTGAGAAAATAACAAAAATAGTTAAGCACTAATAATGCAGTTGGTTCTAAGTGCCAGGAGATAGCTTTCTGTGTCACTCTACCATGGCAAAGTTGTCATCTCATGATAAAAAAATAGTACAGAACGGAACAATTTGATGTTAAAGTAGGCATTAGCCTTGTGTTGGGCCTTCTTATCATTTTTAGGCAGTAAAAATCGCCCAAAACTAAATATGGATGAGTTAAAATAGATTGCTTTTCTATGATACCCAAACATTTAGTGGGCTTTTCTTGTTGTGTATTGTATTCAAAAAAGTATTTAAGTTTATAGTTTATGTCCAAATATTCTCCTTGCAATTATTCCATTTCTTCCCTTTATGTCTTTTTATTTAATTTATTTTTCAAAGCTATTACTCATATATATATTCATTCCACAAAATTCCGCTATGCAGTGATGGCTTTGTGCTTAGAGTTCTTCTATGTATTAGGGCTTCAGAGGTTCCGAGCAGGACACCTTCAGTGTCTGAAAATCCTTTGACAAACTGAAAAGTCTTTTACTCACAGACAATTTGCTAAAAACAAGAATTTATTAACAAAAGGATGGTTATTAATGTATGTTTTTTAGAGAATGTTGATCTTTTTAAATTCATCACAGACACCTGTCTCTGGGTCCTCAGTCTTACTTAGCAAGAGAAAGAAGGGAGTTGAAATAATGAATAAATGAAAGAATGTGACTAATGGGATATTCTTTATATTCTTTCATAAGGGATGAATAATATAACAAGTTGTCTGAGGGCCAGGTAAATGGGTCCAGTTCAAAGTTGACTACATTGAAGGAAAATTGAAGCTAGGTCTGCCCATACATACCAAAAAGAGACATCCAGGAAACAGACACTGTGTTTATAGTATTATTACTGAATTTAGTCCTAATTTTTCCTAATTTTATTGTACAATTGCATTGCTAGTCTATGATTTTAATACAAATTCTGAATACAGGTGAAATTATTATGCTTCTCTGAAATTCCCACTACCACAACCTAACAAGAAAATTTTCCACCCACATTTTGTAATTATCATTTGAAACCTGAAGTTTTCAACCAGAATAAAAAGACAAATGAGTGTTTTTCATTTATGAAAGTTGTTTCTGTAATTATTTTGTTGTCTATAGTTTGCCTACAAGGTTGATGGATTTTAAGATCTACTTACTGATTATAGATAGGCTACAGTCTTCACAATGGGTGAAAGGGTGCTTGGGTGGCTCATTCAGTTGAGCTTCTGGCTCTTGGTTTCAGCTCGGATCATTATCTCACGGTTTGTGTGTTTGAGCACTGCATGGAGCTCAGCGCTGACATTGTGGAACCTGCTTGGAACTCCCTTTCTCTCTGTCCCTCCTCTGCTCGTGTTCTCTTTCTCAAAATAAAATAAATAATAAAATAAAATAAAGTAAAATAAAATAGGTGAAAAAGAACTATTTGATTTAGGTTTCCTTTGACAACTGCCTGAAATTTCTGTAGATTTAGTACTTTATAAGGAAATCAAACTTTACCAAAGTTATTTATATGAGTGGCTATACCTTTTGGGCTAAATTGTCTGATATATTTTCCTTTAAAACAAATTTATGCCACTTCTGTGCTTCACTAATCATGTTCTCAAAGCTCTCAATGAAGAAAATGTACTTATAATTCAAAGGACTTTAAAGTAAAGAAAATATAATTCTAGAGCTTATCTCCACATAATGCAAAAGCAAATTACACATTTCATGTTAAATTGGATTCCTAGATAAACATATTGTGAAGAGACCTAGAGCAAGGTAACCTAAAGGGGAAGTTATTTCCATGATGTTTGACAAACATAAGACTTATAGTGGGTTTTAACATTAATTCAACAATGCATTCTAATGCATTGTCAAGTAAATGTATCTTAATATGTTTAATTGAAATTAAACCATTTCAAATAATTTAAATTAAAATTATTCACAGATAAGAAATGTTTTATCACTGAGTCTTTAAAGCATGTAAACATTTTGGGACTCATCTTAAGAACCAGTGTTTCAGGGTTCAATAAAAGGAGCGAAACCAATAGAAGGTGCTTATGGACAAAATATGGAATTTGTCAAGGGCTTTGGTCTTACACAATTGTGGGAGCTGCCCAGGCATTCTCTGTAAGGTTATTGTGTCCACGCCTGATGCTGGGGCCTAGAGTCCACAAGGCAAGTTAGTTAGGACAGAAGATATATGTAAAATGTAGGAGAACAAAGTCAAGCAGGACCCCATCGGGATGGGCTGAACCCATACGAGTTTTTGCCACCTCTGATACTATTGGTATGAGTGTCCTGCAGGAGAAGCTGGTACCTTCCCCATGGAGCTCAATGCCAGGTCCAAAAGTCGAAAAAGCTGAAGGAGGACCCAAGGATGGTAGACCAACTGCGTCCCTCCCTGCAGCCTTCTGCTTGGAAGATAAGCCAGTAGATTGGTGAGGGTATGGGTAGTAGTCCGTGCTGCTGGAGTCAGATGCTTCTCCATCTCAGCCCTCCAAATCTCGCACAAGAACTTCCTGTGTGGCCCACCTTGTTGTTGTTGTTGTTTTTAGTTTATTTATTTATCTCAGAGAGAGAGAGAGAGAGAGAGAGAGAGCAAGTGGGGGAGGGGCAGAGAGAGATTCCCAAGCAGGCTCTGCACTGTCAGTGCAGGGATCCGTGTGGGCCTCAGACTCACGAACCACAAGATCATGACCCGCGCTGAAGTCAGACCCAGGTGCCCCCCAGATGGCCCATCTTAAAGGGAATCATTCAGAGAGAGGAAATTTGGGAAATACAGATCAGCATAGTGAAAGTAAAACATTACAAAACCACCACAGCCTATAAAATCTCCAATTCTACTTTTCAGTTCCTGAATTTTATTCCCAAATCATCTACTTCATTAGTGATAATAAATTTCTATTTTGTTTCCAATAAGAAATGCATACAGTAACACATTTTGTTGTAGTCACTCTATGCAGGGTGTAAAGATGATCACTTTTTTAAGCTGAAATTATCATTGAATAAAAACTTTACTAATACTTCCTAGGTAAAGATGACTTACGTAATGTTAAGATAAGGATGAGAAAAAAGGTAATCATAGTTTTCATTGATTAAAGGGAGAGGCAAAGAAAAATACCTCTTTTTTTTCTGATGCAAAGACTGAATTTAAATTAAAAAGAGACTGAGAAATTAAGGATAAGGTAGCAGTGGGGCGCCTGGGTGGCTCAGTCAGTTGAGCTTGAGCGGCCGATTTCGGCTCAGGTCGTGATCTCGCAGTCCGTGAGTTCGAGCCCCGCATCGGGCTCTGTGCTGACAGCTCAGAGCCTGGAGCCTGTTTCAGATTCTGTGTCTCCCTCTCTCTGACCCTCCCCCGTTCATGCTCTGTCTCTCTCTGTCTCAAAAATAAATAAACGTTAAAAAAAAAAAAGGATAAGGTAGCAGAAGCTTTATTATGCATATTTGAATTGATGTGCAAAAGAAATTGTAAAATTGTACTACTTCTTAAATTTATAATTTCCTCTGAATCATATATGTCATAGTTACTTACCTATTGTTTTTTCAAAAGCAGAACATAACATTCACTGTATATTTTGTAGTAATTTTAATTTTCAGGTGTTAAAGTGAATATCATAGGTTATTCGGGTTAAAAGTGAGAGGAGTGTTTCTATTCCATGAAGGAAATATTTATTATGAACTGAGTACTTACTTTATGTAAAATATTTACACAATATATACACATTATAGAAAGTTACTACTGAAACAGGATCCCATTTCTCTTGTTGTTGTTACTGTGGTTTGTTTGTTTTTAAATTGGTAACCCATTATTTGTGTTTCTACCAAGTTCCGCCAAGATTGATGTTCAAAGGGGCACTTGGGTGGCTCAAAGCGTCCGACTTCAGCCACACTTCATGAGTTCAAGTCCTGTGCTGGGCTCTCTGCTGTCAGCAGGAAGCCTGCTTTGGATCCTCTGTTCCCCTCTTTTTCTGCTGCTCCCCACCTCAAAATAAATAAATAAGCTTTAAAAAAAAGATTGATGTTCATAAGTTTTCTCTTCAGTACTTGAAGAAAATTTTTGACTTTATCAAAAAAGATACAAAAATCCATGTTGTAATTTTGTATTTTAGGCAATGAGATAATAATTATATTTAATTGAATATATCAATATTGAAAATATCCAAATTTCTCATTCTTGTGTAGATAAACTTAAGATAAAATAATACCTGAGCTTTCAATATTAACCCCCACTGAGAATTTTCCAATGACTAACTGGGAATCCCCAAAGACAGTCTAAGATGATCTCAGAATGCAAACTTCATTTCTGAGGTAATCACTCACCTCAATTGCTTCTATTTTTGCCATTTCACCTCTTCTCTGGCCTCTGCTAGCCCAAGATATCTGTCAACACTCACCCTCAGCTCACTGTTCTGATCTCTGGCTCCATCAAGGTAAAGATGTCCTCTGCTGACCTCCACTAGAGACAAACTCAAATTGTTGCCTCTAATCTTTATGAAACTGAAAGGTCAGGCGATCCTTCATAATCAATCGTAATGAACTATAGAGGTTCCCATGAGGCTTTCATAGAATTCATAAATTTGTATAGATAAATAACTTACCAAACACTAATAAGAAATTTAAGCACACACACACACACACACACACACACACACATAAATGTAATATTTGAAGAAAAATGTTAGTAAGCAATCGTTCATGTTAGAAATGTCATAACTCCAGGTTTGTTATTTTCGCTAAGCAGAAGTTTGCACAGCATGGAATTTGTAGTTCGGTATACATCAGATGTGAAATCTGATAAAATTTTCCTAGTTACTTTATATTTCAAAAAAGACTTTTATGCTTAAATGAAATTATTAAAAAAAATTTAATATTTGTTTACTTTTGAGAGAGAGACAGAGCCTGAGAGGGGGAGGAGCAGGGAAAGAGGGAGACACAGAATCTGAAGAAGGCTCCAGGCACTGAGCTATCAGCACAGAGCCTAATGAGATCATGACCTGAGCTGAAGTCAGATGCTTAACAGACCGAGCCACCCAGGTGCCCCTCAATGAAATTCTTTTTTTTTTTTTTTTAATTTTTTAATGTTTATTTATTTTTGAGAAAGAGAGAGACAGAGAGACAGAGAATGAGCGAGGGAGGGACAAAGACAGGGAGAAACAGACCTTGAAGCAGGCTCCAGGCTCTGAGCTGTCAGCACAGAGTCCCATGAGGGACTCGAACTCACGAGCTGGGAGTTCATGACCTGAGCCAAAGCTGAACGCTTAACCGAATGAGCCACCCAGACACCCGAATGAAATTCTTGATGAGATATACATTATAATTAAATGAATACCTATTTCTCATAGAGACCCAATTAAAACATAATTGATTAGTTGTATGAATACAGTTTCTTTACAAAAATAATTTGGCATTATTTTACAATAAATGTTATGAATGTGACATTATTTCGCTATTGAAATATGTTTTTTCTAATATGAAAACTAGCCCCCAATTCATCAAACTAGATGGTAGAGATACTATTCCAGTTGCACAATAATAAACAGCAATAGTGATAATAATATATTATCATCATAATAATATAATAAATATCGACATAGTAAATTCAGGGTGCTAAGAATTATTCTCAAAGGAGCTTAAGTTATATTTTAGAAAAGATGAAGTTAAAGGACATAAAATAACGGGACATTTAGGCACAGTAGATAAGTAAGCTGAACTGTGTTTATTAATGGAGGCTTCAATTGGAAATACCCTTCCATTGTTTCTGTTTCCACTTTTATCCATCAAGTCCTGTTTCCTTCAAATCCAGCTATAGAAAGCAATGTTACCCATTTTATGAAATGATTTTCTCTTCCACACTGTTCTGGTTATTTTTTGTTTGCTCTCTACCCAACCCGTGATCAAATTTCCATTGTTTTTCTATCTCTATTCTCTGGAAGACTCCTCAAGTGCTCATTCTTCTTTGCCAGCTTCTTCTATTTGGGTTTGGCAATGAAATACAATGAGAAAAGATTGGAGGACAGAATAAAAGAGAGCTTGCCTCATTGTCCTTTGAGGTTTGGAAGTGGTAACAACAACTTAGGGATGCTCTTCTCTGGGCGCCTCAGTAGTACTTGGTATGTTACCCTAACCCAGGCTATATCAGTATCAACAGTATTAGCCTTTAGTGGCAGGTGATTTTGTGTGTGAGGAGGGTGGAGCTCTTCCATGCATTGTAGAAAGCGTAACCACATGCCCAGTCCCTCACTAGATGTCACTACAGTCCTGTACCCTGTCATGACAACCAAAAATGCATTTAGTATTGATGAATGTCCCATGGGAGGAAAAATCACATACCCCATCAAGTGGTCCCTGTAGTAAATGTTTTCTGACTTGTATTTTGTTTTCTGCTGGGAGCCTGACTAATATATCATCCTACTCTCCTCTACATTTGACATTCTTGATGATATTCTCAACTCTTTTAAAAATTATCCATATTTGATTTTCCAAAAAGTACATTTTACCTATTCGCCTGTTGCAATAATTGTCTAGAAGTTTTATATTCATTCATGTTTTTAAACTTTTCCAGCATTTAAAATATTGTTATTTAGGGGCGCCTGGGTGGCTCAGTTGGTTAAGCGCCGACTTCAGCTCAGGTCGTGATCTCACCGTCCGTGAGTTAGAGCCCCGCGTCGGGCTCTGTGCTGACAGCTCAGAGCCTGGAGCCTGTTTCAGATTCTGTGCCTCCCTCTCTCTGACCCTCCCCCGTTCATGCTGTGTCTCTCTCTCAAAAAATAAATAAACGTTAAAAAAGTTTTAAAATATTGTTAAACAGAAAATATGATAAAGAAATAAACATTCTTGGGTTTCTATTTATTACAAATGAGGTACTACATGATTTCTAATCAGTAAATATCTAATATAGTGAGTATCTTTCACTGAGTTGGATTTTAAGACCTCCCCATAATGAACTAAGCTGGAAAACAATATTGAATCAACTAAGAATGTGAGAATCTGCAAGTGGTTTTCTTTGGTATAGTTTTAATTTTAAATGCTGTAATAAATTATTTATTTTTAGCATCAGGTGTCTTTGTTTTCCACCATGAATCAACATAGTAACTTTTCTCTTGAATCTTTACCTAACAATAATGTTATAAAATTTTTTCTAAAAGAATGATGAAAAAGTCATTAGTCACTCTATTATCACCTTAGTAGTGTGGAGATCCGATTTTACAATTTTTTTAGATTTGAATAATCAAACCAGATTAGAATTCATATGGATCATGATAACTAGTCAACTCTGTTCATATCCAGAATATTGAAGCTACTATGACTCAAGATTACACAGTCAAATAAAAAAACAAGTTAAAGGTTAGTGTAAAGTCTATTATTTTTTAGCTTTGAGTGGTGAATACTTGATTATTATTTTTGGAAATAGATCTGTTGTGGTATAAGGTTTTCTAACTTAAATGAAACTTAAAAAATAGTTTTGGAAGCACCTGGGTGGCTCAGTTGGTTGAGCATCTGACTCTTGATTTCAGTTCAGGTCCTCCCCTGCTTATGCTCTCTCTCTCTAAAATTAAATAAATAAATAAATAAATAAATACATACATACATACATACATAGAAAAAAAAGAAGAAAAAATAGTTTCCTTAGAGACAAACTTCAGTTTGAGAGAATCAAAGACTATAAACATGTACTAGAGAGCTAAATACCCATAATGTATCTTTTTAATTTTATTCTTATATTAAAAAGATATTACACAGGGACACCTGGGTGGCTTAGTGGGTTAAGTGTCTTTCTCGGCTCAGGTCATGACCTAGTGCTTGTGGGTTCCAGCCCTGCATCAAGCTCTGTGTTGAAAGCTCAGAGCCTGGAGCCTGCTTGGGATTCTGTGTCTCCCTCTCGCTCTGCCCTTCCCCTGCTCATGCTCTGTCTCTATCTCTGAAAAATAAATAAACATCTAAAAAAAATTTTAAAAAAAGATATTACACTAAATGTAATAAGAGAGAATATATCTATTAATATACATTTATTGAGTGTTATGTGTGTCACTGTAGTTTCAAAGAATGAAAGAAAAAACCAGTATTAACCTAATCAGGATATTTGAAGTGCTACAGTACAACCTGAAAATGTCAACAATTATTCCTATATGAATAAACAAGGGATGGCTTGATCTGAACCAGAATTCACCCCAGCTGATTCAAACAAAAGAATCACAAGACAGTGATCCCTTTCATGGGTAGAGGCAGAGTTAAGGAAGTAAGCAAGGGATTGTGGCTAATCAATAATCATCAGCAGCAGAAACCCAAACTTTCCTAGGGCTGAATGGACACCATCTGTTGGACAGAAGATTTACCGTGTCTTTTTTTTTTTCTCTTTCTTAGAACAGGGCTAACTTTACTATCCAATAATTGATCAACATGGTTTTTATATGTCCCATAGTCCACATGTTTTAAGTATATAGAGTTAATATTAATAAAGCTTATTGGGGCACCTGGGTGGCTCAGTTGGTTAAGCATTCAACTTCGGCTCAGGTCATGATCTCATGGCTCATGGGTTGGAGCCCCACATTGGGCTGTGTGCTGACAGCTCAGATCCTGGAACCTGCTTTGGATTCTGTGTCTACCTCTCTTTCTGCCCCCCACCTCACCCTGCTTGCACTCTGTCTCTCTCTCAAAAATAAATAACAAAAACATTAAAAACGTTAAAGGCTTATATTTCTCTTTCCTTTTTGTTTTATTAAAAATAGATAATATATCTTGAGGGCTTACTATGAGCCAAATATCATATAAAAGTTTTATATACATTATTCAGTTTACTCATCTACATGAAATATTGATGTTTTTGGTTTTGACCCCAGTTTATGGAAGAGGTAACTGAGGCTAACAAATTGTCAAGGACCCATTATCATCAAGGGGCCAGGTATTTCTTTAAAAAAAATGCAAAAGTCCATTTTCTTAACAACTACGCTTTTCTTTTTTTTTCCTCTGTAAAAGTATCCACTAAGTTTTACTTAATTCTGTAATCCTAACCACAAAACTCTAAGATAGATTTTACTACTTTAAAGGCAAAACAAGGTATAGTTCCAGAGAGAGGACAGTACATGCTAGCAAATGAAACTTCACAGCATTTACCTATTATTGTCACTTCATTTTGCTATATTCTGTAGCCAAATATAAAACAATGGCTGACAACACAAAAAAATCGCTATGATTGATACACATCACTCTCAAAAGTCAATGATATTCTGTGGTCTATGACAACACAGTTTATATATTTTGAGTGGGGGGAAGGGCAGAGAGAGAAGGAAAGAGAGAGAATCCCAAGCAAGCTAAATATTCATGGTGGAGCCCACCCAGGGCTCAATCTCAGGATGGTTGGATCATAATATCATAGGTCACATTCTGAGGGAAGCCAAACGTGAGTCAGAGTTTAACGTCAGGATGTTTCTTAGAAACAAAACTCTTGCTGTCAGCAGCTATGGAAAAAAAGGAGGCTGCACCTCTCCATATCCACAGATGTATTTCTCTTCTGAGATGTACAAACTAATTTTGGCAATAATAATGAGCTTGAGCTTTATTCTTCTAAACTGGAGTTGATTTTGCCCTAGAAGGTCACACAGGTGACGCAATGTGGCACACATTTGGATTTGCCCACTCAAACCTATGTCTTTCTTCTCAACTTTACCTAATTAATTATATATATGACATTTGGTCTGGCCATTTCAAATGAGATTTTGAATTCTTAAATCATTCAAATGTGGCAATTGCCAGTTGTACAAGTCCCTCTTTCCTTTCTGCTTTCATAAACACTAGCATTGATATAACTTTTGAATATTCTCTTAACCTTTTTCAAAACTCATGGCGGTTTGTGGTAAATTGCAGTTTTCAGGCAAAGTTTCATTTATTAACTATAGCAGTTGAGAATGCAGCAGAAAGCTATTCTGATCATTGGAGCCTGAAAATCCTATGCCCCACCATTAAAACAACATGGTTTCTCTGCAAAAAAAAAAAAAAAAAAAAAAAGGCTTTCCCTTCCTCTCTTTAACCAGCTAAAACAGAATGCAATTAGAAGAGAGAAAAGAAATCTGAAGCTCAAACAAAAGCTGTATTGTTATGAAGTTTAAAGGTGAGTTTGTACAAATATCAAAAACTAATTAAGCAGAACAGGTGGTATTTAACTACTTTGAAACTTTGAAAAAGGAAAATTGATTTTTGTCTCATTGGATTAAATTACATTTTCATATTGATTGACACAAAGCGCTTCTGTTACTTCTCTTCCAGACAAGGTAAATACACTAGCTGCTATTTATTCATGAAACCGTGTCTCTCAAAATTTCAGAGAATGTTATTCTAGCATTTTATTATTAAACAAATATTTTGACAGGTGATGATATTTTAGAAGATAAACAGAAATATACATCCATTCACTTCCACTATGTAATTTAGACCTAGAAAATACTCATAGAAGTGGTGTAATGCATTCACAGGTCAATTCTATCTGTGTCTCATGTAGATTAAGATCAATGGAATCAATAAAGCTTAATTAAAACTTTGACCATTTAATATTTTTTGTCAGTCACAAAACTAAAACGTTGATCTAAGAACTTCCAGCTAGTAATCATTTCATTTACTTCCCCCAAAGTTATTAAATGGCTACGAATAAAAACACATAAGCCCCATAGAGACATTAAACTACCAGAAAGTTAGGAAGTTTTCTAAGGAAGTGGGGCAGAGAGGAGCATAAGAATATAGACAGAATCTTCTTTTGTGAATCACGAAAAGCTCCCCCCACCCCCGCCGTCACAGAAACACACCAGCTTTAATGACTTGTTTGTTTTATTTTGCATTTCATTTTTGGAAAGTAAATAATGTGATACAATAGTTGGAACTAGGAAGGAGGTTTAGGGAAACAATCAAAAATTTTATCTTGAAGAACCCAATAATTTTTGTGACCTTAGTTCTAATCTTTCATTGTGCTGGTGGGAAATATTAGCTAAAAACAGCATGGATGTAGAGAGGATTTGTAGAGCTATCTTTTAGGGAATTTTATTATTGTTTTATTTTGCATTCTCACTTCACTTGTCAAACTAAAATTTCAAATAGTTGAAATTTCACTCTTCTCAGACTGAATGAAATTTCCTTCTCTACTTAATAGGTCCTGAAAGGTAATATAATAGTTATCCACAGTAAGAGATTCTTCTAGGGTTCCTGTACCTATTTCCAATATGGTGGAGGGTCTCCCATAAATACCAAGTGATTCTTGAACACCAGCACAGTGTCTGAGAATTCAGCTCCATTGTGGAGATAGCATGAGATTACACAGGTAAAGGGTTCAGTCCTACAACACTGTCCCTCTATTTCTACTTCAGATGCCAGCTGAAAGTCCCAGGATATTACCCTGGGTAATAGTCACAGATTGTAGGTTTCAAAGGCCTCCTCTTTAGATTATTTTAATTTGCCAGAGTGGCTTATAGAACTCAGGAAAACACTTAATATTTGTTTACCAGTTTCTTTCTTTCCTTTTTTAATGTTTATTTTTTTGAGAGAGATAGAGCATGAGCGGGGGAGGGAAGAGAGAGAGATATATACAGAATCTGAAGCAGGTTCCAGGCTCTGAGCTGTCATCATAGAGCCCCATGTGGGGCTTGAACTCACAAGCCATGAGATCATGATCTGAGTTGAAGTTGGACTCCTAACCAACCGAGAAGGGCCTGGACTTTCCATGCCCTCTTCATGCATGCCACTCTCGCCAGTCTCCCCAAAGTTGACGTGCTCACCAGCCTAGAAACTCTGAACCTTCTCCTGACAGGTTTTTATGGAGTCTTCATTATATAGTCATGCTTGACTAAGTCTTTGGCCATTGGCTGATTTAAGTTCCAGCGCCTCCCAGAGGTCAGGAGTCCAGAAATATGTCATTAACATAACAAAAACACCTTTACTGCCCTTAACACTTAGGAAATTCTACAGGTTTTCAGAGCTGTGAGCCAGAAAACTTGGACAAAGACCAAATACACATGACAGATACATTTTGGTCTACTGAATGACCATATATACATTTCTTATAAATCACAGTATCACAGATTAACAATAATAACTAATAATAAAATAAAACAATTATAATAGTATATTGTAATGAAAGTTACATGAATGTGGTCTCTCTCTCTCTCAAAGTATCTTATTTTACTCTACCCACTCTTCTGCTTGTGATGAAGTGAGATGATAAAATGCTAGGCAATGAGATGAAGTGAGATGAATGAGGTATGCATTGTGACATAGTGGAGCATAGCTTTAGGCTACTATTGACCTTCTGGCAATTGTAAGGAGGATCATCTGCTTCTGGGCAGAGGATGACAGCGGGTCACTGAAACTTTAAAAAGTGAAGCCACAGGGGCACCTGCATGGCTCAGTTGGTTAAGCATCTGACTTTGGCTCAGGTCATGATCTCAAGGTCCATGAGTTCGAGCCCCACGTTGGGCTCTGTGCTGATAGCTCAGAGCCTGGAGCCTGCTTCAGATTCTGTGTCTCCCTTTCTCTCTGTCCCTCCCCTGCTCATGCTATCTCTCTGTCTCTCAAAAATAAATAAACGTTTTAAAAAATTAAAAAAAAGAAAAAAGTGAAACCACAGAGATAGGTAGGAGGACTACTGTGAATGACTTTTTACCAGCTTGGATCCTTGGGTCCTCCAAGCAATAGAAATAGACTGGGGCTGGGGCACCTGAGTGGCTCAATCAGTTAAGCGTCGGGCTCCTGATTTTGACTCAGGTCATGATCTCATGGTTCATGAGATAGGGCTCTCCACTGACAGTGCAAATCCTATTTGGGATTCCCTCTCTCCCTCTCTTTCTGCCCCTCCCCCACTCTCTCTTTTTGTCTCTTTCTCTCTCTCTTTCAAAATAAATAAAATAAACCTTAAAAAAAATAGACTGAGGCCAAGGAAGTATTCCAAGGCAACAGTTTTATTTCAATTTATGCTCAAGCACAGGGAGTCAGCACAAAGGAAATGATCCTTTAGGCTGACTCTGTGAACACAAGCCAGGGAAAAGTTTTAGAGACCAGGCAGGAAAGGAGTGACATCTAAGCATGTAGAGATGGGGAGAGACACAGAAAGTCGGGCACACAGGCATAGTGGACAGAACATGCTTCGTCACACATAGCATGTGTCATTAGCATGTTAAATCTCCACACTTGGGTGTGATTTTTAGTAATATAATGAGGGGAAAATCAATGAAAAGTCAGCGCTGGGGTCCACTTTGGTGCCTGGGGGAAACTGGTTTAATTGGCTCCTCAGTAGTCCCTCTTTTAGTAAGCAACCTGCTTCCACATTCCTGCAAGGAATGCTACTCAGGAGGCATAGAGTTTCAACTATCAAGGAATGCTGGGTTTCACAGTCAAGACTGAGGGGACCTGAGTCCAGTCCCTGCTCTGTCTCACCTTTATCCCTAACTACATTTCTCATGTCACCTCTTAAACCATCCTCCACAATGGTTTACACTGCTCTTAGCCACACTGTAATTATTGCAGTTCTGTAAATATTCCAAGTACACTCACAATTCAAGCCCATTGTACATCTGTTTCCTATATATCCTAGATATCCACATGACTTGCTTGGCATTTCCTCAAGCTCTCTGCTTAAATATCAAGGGGTACTTCCTTGATAGCCTTTTATCAAATTTCACCAACTGCTGCTCAGTCTCACTTTGCTTTATTTTCTCACAGTTATTATCACTTTTTGCAACATAATATTAGTTTGTTTATTGTTTATTATTTATTGTTTGTGTCTTTCTTCCCCATAAAAATGTCTATTTTCTCAATGAGAACATAGAGCCTGTTTTGTTTCCTCCTACAGTCTAACAACTGGAGGAGACTCCGTAAACATTTACTGAATGAATGAACATATCTCCTTAATTCCCTACAGAATTTTGAGCATAAAATAAACTTTCATTTTGGTGTTACAAAATTACAAGGCCCTTGGGGAATAAAATGAAACTTTTACTAGAACCTTAAGAAAAATTTAGGGCAGCATCAGCTCAAATGCCTCAATGGTAATCATTGAAGTAGTCAGTTACCCCGAGAAAGAAAAAAAGCGTCCCATAGGGTTTTTGTACTAGTGATGTACAGAAAAAAGAAACTGAGAAATTGCATGTACTCATTACTTATTAAGATGATGGCCATATACTATAAAAGAGTTTGGCTAAGTCTTATACTTTGGAAACTATATAGTACAGTTCAAGCACATGGTTTTCTCGTGCTTTATTGTGACCAAAAGATAGAGGCTAAGGGAACCAGAAAGACTGATGTAGAAAAACCGTTTATCCAATGTATCCTTTTTCCCTGGTAAATTTTTGTCACGCGTTGAAAAGCAAATGATCTGAGGCTGAAAATGTTATTTAGCATATAGAATTCCATTTTTTTCAGAGAGCAATCATATCTGGCTCAGCCCAGTCTGTTTCAAAAACTCTACAGATTAACCAAGACCAATATTTAATTCCAGACTGCCTTTGCTACTTTTCTTTAAGGCTTTTAAAAATGTTATTTTTTTCCAGAATAATAGTAATAAATCTGGTCTTAATATTTTCCAAATATTTTCTCTTCTCTGCAGAAGAGCAAATTTGCTGGTGGAAATACAGAAGACTCAGGGAATTGGATTTTCTCCTTCAAGCCACTAACATGTCATTCAATAAGAATGAAATGAGAACAACTAAAAGAAAAAAAGACGCTTTCAGGCCATGCTACTAAATCCTTCATTCCGTGCATTAAATAAAGCGCTAATGGTCTAAAACCATTAGGTCTCAACTGGGAAAATATTTGAAAATAAATTTGAGAGAGGCCTTTAATTCACTTCTAAATCTAAAACCTAAACCAAGCAAACCCTGATATGTGAATTTTTCTATTCCTTATTTTTTCCACACAAATAATAACAGGACTTATCACACAGTTAGTACTTTAAAAAGCATGCTGAGTACTGACTGAATGAGCAAAGTCAATGCATGAATTAATGACTGCATGCACTAAGAAAGGGATATATTTTTAATTTTTATTCCACTTAGATTGATAGGAACATTAAAATGTTAAGAGACTGGTGATACCTTTTTAGATACAACACTAAAGACGCAATCCATGAAAGAAATAATTGATAAGCTGGCCTATATTAAAATTAAAAACTTCTGCTCTGCCAAAGGCAATACAGAGAGAATGAAAAGACAAACCACACACTGGGAGAAAATGTTTGCAAAAGACACATATGACAAAAGACTGTTTACAAAATATACAGAGAACTCCTAAAAATCAATTCAACCCAATTAAGAAATGGGCCAAAGACCTTAACAGACACCTCACCAAAGAATAAATATAGAAGGCAAATAAACATGAAAAGATACTCCACATCATATTTTATCAGGGAAATGCAAAATAATACAATGAGGTACCACTACACGTTATTAGATTGGCCAGAATCTAGAACACTGACAACATCGAATTCTGGCCAGGCTGTGGAGCAACAAGAATTCATTGCTGGTGAAAATGCAAAATATTACAGCTATAGTTTGGCCGTTTCTTACAAACCTAAATATACTCTTACCGTATGATCTGGTAATTACCACTCCTTGGTGTTTACCCAAAGTTGTTGAGAAGTATGTCCACACGAAACCCTGTACAGAGATGTTTACAGTAGTTTTATTTATGATTGCTGAAAGTTGGGAGGAACCAACCATTTGTGAACGGACAAATAAGCTGTGACACATACAGACAGTAGAATATTAATATTACTCAATACTGAAAAGAGATGAGCTATCAAGTCATGACAGCACATAAAGTAATGTTTAATGCATATAGGTTTGACTGAGTGAAAGAAGCCAATTTAAAAGGACTACATACTATAGGATTTCAACAATATGATATCTGGAAAAGGCAAACTGTGGAGACAACAAAAAGATCACTGATTCCCAGGGGTGAAGGGGCAGGGAGAGATGAATAGTCAGAGCACATAGGATTTTTGAGGCAGTGAAAATATTCTGTATAATATTATAATGATGGATACATGTAGATTTGCATTTGTCCAAATTCATAGAATATACAACATCAAAAGTGAACCCTAAGGTAAACTATGGACTTTGGGTAATTATAATGTGTCAATATAGGTTCATTTGTTGAAAAAGCAAACAAACAAACAGCATTCTGGCTGATAATGAGGGAGGTCATGCATATGTGGGGCTGGGGATATTTGGGAAATCTCTGTACCTTCCTCTTAATTTTGTTGTAAACCTAAAACTGCTCTAAAACAATAGTCTTTACAAAGATAAAATAAAATATGGTCTTAAAAAAATTAAAGGAACATTATTCATGTGAAAAACTGAAACTAAAACAAAACGAACATCTTAAATTTTCTTGAATTAAATGAATACAAAACTGAGCATCTTAAATTTTCTTGAATTAAATGAGTAAAGAGATCTGACCCATACTTCAACTGAGATTTCTCTAGTATTTTTACGGCAGAACCTGACTAAATGCAGTGGCTATCAAATGTCAAGTTGTCAAATTTCCAATACGATCATGTGTCATAGTGGAAAAAATTTAAAAATTTCAAAAGCATAGTCTCAGTCAGTAATATTTTTAAACTGTGATCCATAGACCACACGCATAATTTATAACTGAAAACTCTTTTGAAAATGCTGACTTTTAGTCCAATCCTACTTCTCACCTGCCGGTAGCATGGACAAAGTTATTCTGTAGTAACATACAATGCCCAAATCACAGTCCTATGAAAAAGATTATGTTACTCATCTTACATGTTTAATATGGTCATCATGAGAAGAGAACCTCCATATACCTGGAATAGAGGAAATAAAACATTAGTGAATACCGCACCTAAAGAATCAAAATCTCTAGGTAAGGGGGCCAAAAAATCATGCTTTTCCATTTTTTAGTGAGTTCCAGAAGCACGCGGAAATTTGATAACCACTGCTCTGAGTCTGCTTCTTATGTAAAGACGTTAGAAAAATTAGATTTGAACTGGACACCTTTATTCATTTATGTCAATAATTTAATTCAAGATGTTGGGTTCTAGGGGTGCCTGGGTGGCTCAGCCGGTTAAGTATCCAACTTCAGCTCAGGTCATGATCTCACAGTTTGTGGGTTCAAGCCCTGTACTGGTCTCTGTGCTGACAGCTCAGAGTCTGAGGCTTGCTTCAGATTCTGTGTTTCCCACTCTCTCTCTGCTCCTCCCCTGCTCACGCTCTCTTTCTCAAGAATAAATAAACATTAAAAAAAAAAAAAAGATGTGTGGTTCTATTTGAGTTTGTTATGTGAATATGATAGTCTCCTAACTCTCAATATCCCTATCAATGTAAGTGGAACAGAAGTAAAAATATACCCTTTCATAGTTCATTAAGTTTAGCATGGCAATAAAGCATGGCACTCATTAATTTTTCATGGTGCTGATAGACTGCTTGAAGAAGATGAAGTAAAAAAGTAAGTGGCTGAGGAAATACATTCTTGCTTATGCAGTTACTGGAAAGGTAAGTTATTTGTACAGTATAGTATATATGGGGTGGTCATCTTAACTATACAGTAAGTTGAGGATCTCATTCCCCCATTTTGAGACTTTGATGTTTATATTTACGGTGTTGTCTCAGGTTGGAATTAATTAGAAAACAAAGTGCTTTGATTTGTTTTGCATATCTCTTAGACCTGAATACTAAAACTAAACAGATCTACCAACCAATTTAGGCTCAATAGTCACTAGGGCGCTTTGATAATTTAGTGCCATCTGTAAGATAATATAATGAGTCTATTAATAAAAAGGTGAAAGAAAAATGTGAAAAATGTCTAATGATGGTCAAAATGAGTGTTACCTAAATCTGCCATTATCTGACATCAATAAGAGAAGAGGTGTATATAGTAGGAAAACAGCTTTCTGTAAATCACCAGAGGGTATTGTGAAACTTTGTGACTTGAGGCATTTCTTTCAGTAAAAGGAATAGCATATCATACTGATTTTTTGATTGAGCTATTTGACAGGCTAGATGACAGGTCACAGCTGAAAAGACAGCTGGCGTTAGGCGTTACCCATCATTCATATGACAAAAATTATTGTGAGCTTAACTTTGCAATGCTCAAGCACATGCTGATCAGGTCCTGCATCGAACAGTGTATCAGAAAATAGAACAGGGTGTTTTCCAGCAGTGCAATAGGGTATGTCCACATAGCAGATGGGATATTTTGAGTTAGGTTGTCAGAATCAAGTTTTCCTCAATGACTTGGCAAATGCTGACAACCAACTGAATAATTCAGATACTATTTAATATGAAAGAGGAGACAATATTGACGTACCCAATTTAATTGATTTAATTAGCATGACTATTATCAATTTTTCACCATAGTTCATTACTTTATGTGGGCAGTTATAGCTCAGTGAGCACTAATTCCTGAATCATGAGAATGAAAACATATATATAAAAAGAGAGAGAGAGAGATGTTGGCATGTAACACCATTTTTTACTAAAATTGATAACATTTTTTTTTACATTTTGCTTTAGTTTTGGTATTATACCCATTGATTAATTTATTTTCTTATATTCTTTATTGTAAATGTAAGCCAGAATGTAGAGAATATTTTAGGAAAAAAAATATTTTAAGGGCTGTTTGGCACTTTTACCTGAGATAGAATACAATAAAAGTCTATAATGCAGTTTTCAAGCATAAACAAAGGGAGAACAATGTACAGTTTTGTAACTTGAGTTTTCTGTAGAGAGATGTATTATCATGCATTGTCAAAACTTAGAATTAGAACTTATTTCATGCCAGATACGGTGATACAATTTTCATTACATGTGGAAAAAACTAATATATAACACTATGGTGAAGGATAAAATGTTCACTTTGTAGTTGAACTTTATTCACATTTTAATCAAGTTTTAATACACAACTCCTTCACTTTAATTACGTCTTATTCATTATTTAAAAACACGCACAATCAATATACCTATATTTTACTTAGTAGATGCATACTGTTTACAAGTCTGAAGAGAATATCCACTTAAGTGTGTCGATTAGATGATTAATTGACAAACATATTTAACTATAATAGAGAAATTAATATATTTATAATTAAGAAGAATATGAGAATGCTAATTTTTAATTCTTAGGGATTGCTAGTGCATACTAAAAACCTGAGTATTAGTGTTGATTTATACTTAGAGACTGTAAAATAAATTAATCAAGTCTATTTTTGCACTCTGAATGTGTGATATTTTGAAATAATATTAGAAATTGTTATTTTATTGTAATAATCTTTATTTTTTTTTCCTATAGTCTTAATATTTGCAGTTAGCTTGTTTCATTTTCATGTGCTTGGACACAGCGCTCCCTTCTGAAGATAGTAGCAGAGAACAGTTTGGGTGTGTTCTAGATTAATGTCAAAGTTAATTTGGGTTGAAATGTGCACAGACCTCATTAATGAGATCCTAACAAATTTTAGTGTGATGTAATTTCCTCTAGACAAACTGCACACTGGAAAAGAGCTTTAGAAATCCTGAGAGACCCATCCTTCTAATTTACTGAATTTCACTCCTGCTACTGCATGAAACCTTATTATTATTTTTAAACTCTTTTTCACTAACTTGAAGTGTCTTGCTATACACCAAAAAATGAGTAAAACATTTCAATAATAAATGTGACTTAACAACCAATAGTATTTATCTTGTATTACCAATTGTTTACTTAAAGTGTTATTCCTCTTTTGTAGTTGCTGTTTTTATTGTTGTTATTGAATAAAATAAATTCCCTGGTTTTTTTTTTCTGTCATCCTCAAACTGCATTAATTGAGTCTCAAAATTATAACACCTCAGTACTGAAGAGGGAATCATTCATTGAAGTTTTTAACATTTTAAAACTTTTTGAAACAAATTTAAATTTGGAGAAAGGTAGCAAGGGTAGCACAAAGAACTCCCAAATATTCTTCAAGATTCACTCCTTGTAAATACTTTGCTGCATGTGAGTTATTAACCATCTCTCTCTTTCTCTTTCTCTCATTACCTATACATGTATATATACGTAAGTATAGATACACATATGTATATTTTTCCCATTATTTTCAGAACCTCTTGATAATAACTTGCACACATCATGATACTATTTGCTTAAGTATGTCGATGTATATCTTATGAGAAAAACAGGAAATTTACATTGTTGCCAATACTATCATCCAACCTACAACTTTGCTCAAATTTTGCCAAATTCCTGCCAAATTTTACTGTTTGAATTTTTCTGGTTTAAGATCACACATTGCATTTACTTTCCTTGTATCTTTTGTCTGCTTTAATCTGGACTGATTCATCAGTAATGTTTTGTTTTTTAAAAATTGGATATTTTGAAGACCATAGGTCCTTTATTTGTTTAGTGTCTTTCAGTTTGGTTATGTCTGATGGTTATTTATCGTTTAGTTTGGAATGTGCATTTTGGACAGTGATACCATATAAGTGTAGCTTTTTTTGTGCAACATATCAAGAAGCAGATGATATCAACTTGTCCCATGTTGGTGATGTAAATTTTGATCATTTGTTTAAGGAGTATTCTCCAGATTATTTTCTGTAAATAACTATTGTTAATTGTGTAATAACTAAGAAATGGGAATGTGGTTATACTTTAAGACAAGGTGAATATCTTATTCATCATCAAAATTTCATCCATTAGTTTTAACATCCATTCTTAGATAATTTGTTGTTAACGATTGTTGCATAATGATGATTATTATTCCTTTTACTTTCATTAAAACATTTACAGTAAGGAAGATATTTTCCTTATCTCCTTTTTAAAAACATTTTTGATATGGAAGCCCCAAGAAATCTTACTTTATTTGATGGATTATAATCCACTATTATCATTATTTATGTTCATGTCCAAATGATTCTTAGTGTAAACACACTCAAGCTAGCTTCCTTGAATTTTTGATGCATTCCCATAATTTCTGAGCACATCTTTACTTTTTGCCATAAAAAGATACTCTAAATTTATATACAGACTCTTTTCTGCCTTATCCCTGGAATCATCACTTTTTCTAAGAAAAATGATTCTATATATTGTAAAATGGTATTTAGATACTAAAATTAGTTCAAATTGTCTAATTTAAAACCTAATTGAAAAACTTCAGTTTTACACACTGCAAAAAGTTTTTGCAACATGCTACTGTATATGTTTTCCAACATACAAAAAAATCACCTAACCTTTAGAAATAAAACATCCAATATCTATTTTTTAAAAGGCGGAAGAGGAATTGATTCCTTTCCAAGAACAATGAAGTTGAGTACATGGTTAAAAAATAATACTTAAGCTGCCAATGCATTGACTAGTAATGACATAATGGAACATGAATTCCAATTTCCCAGGGAAATTCCTAACTATTTAGAGTTAGGAATAATTTAAAAAATATATTTAAATGGGCCTTGTCCAATTCCCAAAAACAGAATTCCAGAAACTTTAGTCTCAGGTAGACCATAGCTGCTTCTTATCTGGGAGTATGCCATTTATATTCAAACTCAAATCTATATCATCTAGCTTAAGTGTCTGAAGTATTCTGTACAGTCATTTGGGTTTTTTTTAATTTTATTTAAAATTTTTTTTAAATTTACATCCAAATTGGTTAGCATATAGTGAAACAATGATTTCAGGAGTAGGTTCCTTAATGCCCCTTACCCATTTAGCTCATCTCCCCTCCCACAATCCCTCCAGCAACCCTCAGTTTGTTCTCCATACTTATGAGTCTCTTCTGTTTTGTCCCCCTCCCTGTTTTTACGTTATTTTTGTTTCCCTTTCCTTATGTTCATCTGTTTTGTCTCTTATCAGTTTATTAGTCCTCATATGAGTGAAATCATATGATTTTTGTCTTTCTCTGACTGACTGATTTCACTTAGCATAATACCCTCGAGTTCCATCCACATAGTTGCAAATGGCAAGATTTCATTCTTTTTGTTTTTAATGAAAGAACAGAGAACAAAAGTAAGAAAGGTTAAAAAAAACAGAATGACAGAAAAGGATGAAGGAAAATGATAGAATATTTGACTAATGTTCAATTCCTGTCAGCAAGATTTCCACCTTTGTTGAGGAGATGCCCAATTTGGAGTAGAGGCTGAGTCACAGTTGACTAGTCTGGTATGTAAGCTTCAAGGAGGAAATCAATCTACAAAATACAATGTCTGGTACAGTCCTTGGTCAGAAAAGAAAGTTGGACCTAATGGAGAATAAGAAATATGTGACCCCTAACACAAAGTACTTGCTAATCACACACAGAATAACAGGCATTTTATATTTGGGATGACTTAAATTTGCTTTTGAAGGTTAACTAAACATTTCTCTGATTAGAAAAAGAAGAGAAAATTCTTGTAGACTAAAGGAGTTTTACAATTAAAAAAGGTGCATGAAGGCATGAAATTATAAGGTACGTTGTGGAAAAGCAAATGTTTCATTGTAGTTTTAGGTGACAAGGTATACTAAAAAGCCAAATTGAATTCAAATTTTACCTCAAGTCAATTGTTCAACTGTTAGCTTTTACTGGGTCTTTGATATTCAAAAACTCTCTTCAATTTTATTTCCCTCAGTACAGAACACAAACTTTTCTAGTCCTGAAAGTATTAAACTTCTGAACTTTTTCTAGCCAGTCAGTACACTCCTGAGCCTATCCATCTCTTGTAACATCTTTCCAAAACAGTCATTAGTAGCCAGCACACATTACTTAAAAGTTCTATTTTCTAACTCTTCTCTTAGAGCTGTCAGGCAAGCCAGCACATTTTTCTGTCTCCAAAATTATTGTAGATGACAGTTTTAACAAATGTTTTGCCACTGTATAACATGGGTCATAAAGTTTCTAGCCTCTGGTAGTTGTTTCCTAGGCACACACTTCCTAAATGTTAAACTAATGCTAAGTATTTTAGGTTTGGGTCAAAACAACATCCTTATTCTGATAGCTATTTCTGTATGAGTCAGGATACTTTTAGTTATGTTGACATAATAGATAAACCCACAGTTCTTTTTTTTTAACGTTTATTTATTATCGAGAGACAGAGAGAGACAGAGCATGAGCATGGGAGGGGCAGAGAGAGGAGGCAGGCTCCAGGCTCTGAACTGTCAGCACAGAGCCCGACGCGAGGCTCCAACTCACAAGCCGTGAGATCATGACCTGAGTCGAAGTTGGATGGTTAACTGACTGAGCCACCCAGATGCCCCAAACCCACAGTTCTTAATGGCTTAGTTCAATACAGTTCAATACTCACACCTGACATTGTCCAAATGACAGTCCGTTGCTCCCCACTCCCACTCCAGACATCCCTTCTGAAATTGATGACATGGAGATTTGAATACCTCTCTATGATCTTGCATTTCTTCACTTCCAGTATTATGGATAAGATAGAGGAGAAATAGGTTATGTGCATCCTTTCAGAGTCTAGATCAAGGATCGGGTGCACCATTTCCTGTCATATTCTGTTGAACAGAACTACTCACATAGAACTGTTCATTCAGCAAGAGTGTGGGAAAATATAGTGGTTAGTTATGCCCAAGAGAAAAGGAAAATCCATTTGGTGAATAGGTGTCGTTGTCTCTGTTACATTAAGTAAAAGAAAATATACTTTAAAATCTGATATTACAAAAGCAGCAAGGGCAGTATTGCAGAGAAGAGATTTAAAATGTGAGAAAATAAAAATTAAGAAATTTGTGCCATAAAAAATATCTGGACAAAGAAGAAATAAATTTGAAACAAAGACTATAAATACCACGCAGCAGAAATATCATTGAAGAATAATTATTATCTTAGAAGAATGAATGGAAAGTGATGGAATCAGAGATACATTTTCAGGTTTCTCACTTAGAAGATAAGATAAATAGTTTGTCATGAAAACATATAAAATATTCTCTGTATTTTAAACAAACTTGGACATGGATTTGCTAAATTTGAATTCTCTGAAAACTGTCTTTATAATGAGCTGACAGTGAGAATATGATTTTGAAATTATGGTGATAAAATTAAACTAAAAAGCATTCAATATGCGAGTCATAAGCATACAAATATCAGTTAAAGCTTGATGAATGGGTGAAATCTACCAATTTTTTTTATTTTTTCACCAAATATATACTTAGCACTGTGTTCCAGATATGGTAATAGATACAAGAGATTCAAAAGTACCAGAAAAAGAACCTCCAGCATGGAGAATCTCATTGCAACAATAACAATTGTTACACAATAACAATTGCTTAAAATTAAAATACAGTATGATAAATATACCTAGAAAGCCATTATTATTGAATTAACACTGAATGATTATACACAAAACTATTATTAAAATTGGTTTTTACTGAGGAATGAAATTATACTTGGGTTTGATTTTTTTGTTAGTGTCTTCTAAATTAACAACAATGAACAAAATAAAGCCATTTAATAAAGTCTAATGGAATTATTTCATTTTCTAGTGCTTTGGAGTAACTCTATTTTTTTTTTGTTTTTGACTTTTTTTCATGCAAAATTAAGGAGATTTTTTTTCAAAGACAATACGAGGATTAAAGGATTAACAGATATAAAACAAGGACACTGGGAAATTCCAGGATTTATGAGTAAGGAAAAGAGATAAAGAAGGTAGAAACTGCAAAAATGATCAACAACTCACAGCCGTTGATCGACTTTTGAAAGAACTACACTCTAGTGCAACTTAGACTAAATAATGGTTTTAGGATTAAACTGAAAATACAAAGAGGTGCAGTCCATGTAGATTACCCAATTTGCTGAGAATGAAAAGAATGGAAGCAAAAAGGAATAAGAAGTTGAAGGAAGGATATGAATAAATTAAAAGTACATGTAATTATTTTTTTTCCAATTAATACTTGAAACAGGTAATGGTATAGGTGATGCATTGCTTCTTATAACTTTTGTGATATAATATTCTGTTATTAAAAATTACATACATTTTGTGAAAGTGTTAGTCATTGTGAAATAATACATTTTCATTAAGGCAGTTCTAAATTTTTATTCTTCTTGTTGATATAGCTGCTACCTTTTCATATTATAAAGTAAGTTTGTACATTCCTTTGTTAATTCTATTTCAGCTTCTGTTAAAATAAGGCATTCATTACAGACCTTCTTGTTAGACAATTGTAGATAATGTTCAGTGTTTTTTTTTTAAAGAAGAAATCCAAACGAACTGAACACATCTGGTAAAATAAAATTGGTAATTGAGAAATCTATTCAAGTTAAATTTTTACTGGTTTTAATTTAATACCCTAAGTATTAATTTCATTATTAAAGCCTTAAAAATGTCCAAGTTTAAAGACAAGACAAATAATTTATAAATTTTAAGGATATGCAAACACTTTTGGCCATCTGTCAGAGAAAATATAAATTTCTAATCTGTAGTTTTCCTTGTTTTGGTCTCTCTAATGGAAAACTATGATGTATGTCACTGACACTCTGAAACTTATCAGAGTAAAATAGGCAAGACACCTTCCCTATCAAATTAATGGTGTGCACTACACTGACATTGAGACAAGGTGTCTCTCAACAGTTTCCTTATGTTTTCTTTCCACATCCGGGAGTTGATTTAGCAGATAAAAACCTGTCACAAAGTGTTAGTAAAAGAGCAATACACAAGAAACTCTGAAGAGGAGAAAATTCTTAGATCATAGTGTTAGTATTCCATAAAAAACGTTTCCTTTTATTACTGAGAAGGAAATAAATGCTTGAAAATCATTGAGGACAGACTACAAGACTGTAAGCACAGACTGCAAGAGTCTTTCTTGTAGGTAGTAAGAAAGTGAATTGCGGCCGTGTCAGCCTGTTTCGGTTGGTAGAGCATGTGACTCTTGATCTTGAGGTCATTAGTTCAAGCCACGTTGGGTGTAGAGCTTACTTAAAAAAAAATAAGAAGAAAGTGAGTCTGGATTTGTCTTTGGAATGCATTTTTCTGACAAAGAAGAACAAAATTTTTGTTAAATAATTTATTATACCAAGTGGAATTTTATATCAATCATATCCACATTATATCATTTATTTTTTATTTTTAATTATAATTTCTATCATAAACCACCCAGAATTATAGTTATTTTTCAGGAATGTTTATAAGGGTATCTAATTTACTGTTTAAAATCATTAGGTTAAATTTTTCCATACTTTAATCCATTGAAACAAATTAAGTTTTATATAAAATATAATCAATTAGGAAATTTAACTATAAGACTGTGAAATATCTCAGAATTGAGATATTCACCTTTAAAAAAAAATACTAGCTTTGGTTATATTCTGTATGTTCATAGGTACATCTTATATGCATTCTTCCTACTTTATAGAAATCTTTCTTCCTATGATAGTTAATTTCAGCCCATTTTAATTTTATCATAAGTAATAAATTGAGGTTTTTATTTGATATATAAGAAAACTACCTATTTTATGACTTAATATAATAAATACAACTTGTTATGAAATACTGTAAAGTAGTTTACATATTATATTTGTGCTTTAAGTTATCAGATTATATTGACAGTATGATTAGTGTATGATTTATAAGTTAATTTACATACATTCTTAATGCCAGGCATTAATCCATTCCAGGAAATAAACTAACACTTAATCCTCTGGTCTCTACAAGGGCTATTGCATTTCCCATTATAAAATCTTATAATTTGCTTATTTATATACATAACTTAACTACCAAATATTTTCATATTTTGAACTGGAAAGGTACATTTTTATACAAGAGGCAAAAGAGATTTTTATTCTTTACCAGATATCATAAAGGAAATGTTGTCAGAATGAAGAAGCTACAGTTATTGGAGTTGATACAACAAAAATACTGTAAACAGCCAACTGGATTCCCAATTAGTGTAAAAATTAGTGTCCCTCAAGAAATAGAAGTTGAAAAAAATATTTTAAAAAATTAACCAAGCAAAATGATCTACTTTACCCAATTACAAACCCTCCCTCAAGAATTTATAAGCAATGTACTCAGGTTTCTCATTTATCACTAGTATCATTTACAGTAGTTATACAAAGAGTTAAACATGGGGAAACACATTTTTGTCTTTACCTTTAAACATGGACTACCCCATATCCTTTCATATTCACGCTGATCTATTTTTGGTAACCTTGCAGCAAGAGTCCTGATTATTCTATGTGGAGAATGACTTACAAAAAATTATGCTATTTAAAAATAATTTCTCTAAACCTAATGCCTGATTTTAGCTTCTCTAGTCTTGTAGAGACATTGGAATCAGTAAAGCAAATGATATATTTTGGCTAACAAAAGTGAAACATCCAAGCCTATCAGGACAACGAAGGCTGTATCCCACATCGAATCAATGTATATCTGTGTGTAATTCTCACTGAATAGATGTTAACATTTGTCACATGGAAAATCATTGCTTACATGCACATGGGAAGTATTATAGCATCAGGCAATCAGTTAGATGCCCAAGTTCACACGCTTGTTCTGTCATTACTAACTGTATCACCTTGATAATTTTTTTACCCTCTTTGTGCTTGCTACTCAATTTTTACAATAGAGATTACAACAATGCCCAATTCATTGAATTCTTGTAAAGATTAAGTGAAACAATACAAGCAGATTGTTAAACTATTCCAAAGTTGAAAATAAGCATGCAGCAAATACTATTATATAACGTAAACTGTTTATCATTATAATTACAAAGTAGAATTTGTATTTATAGTGAGATCTTCATTTACTTACACACTACTGCTTTATAAATCACTAAATTGCCTTAATTCTCTTTATGGAGAGAGCCCAAATGTCCACTGACTGATGAATGGATAAAAATGTGGTACACATATACAGTGGAGTATTACTTGGCCACCAAAAAAGACTGAAATATTGCCATTTGTAATAACATGGATGGAGCTAGAATGTATGATGCTAAGTGAAATAATTCAATCAGTGAAAGACAAATACCATATGATTTTACTCACATGTGGAATTTAAAATACAAAACAGATGAACTTATGGAAAGTTGGGGGGTGGAGAAAAGAGAGGGAAACAAACCGCAAGAGACTTTTAATGATAAAGAACAGACTGGGGGTTGATGTAGGGAGGTGGGTGGGAGATGGGCTAGATGGGTGATGGGCATTAAAAAGGGCACTTGTGATGAGCACTGGGTGTTATATGTAAGTGACAAATCACTGAATTATACTCCTAAAACCAATATTGCCCTGTATGTTAACTAAAATTTAAATTAAAAAAAACAGAAGAAAATGAAAGAAAAGAAAGAAAGAAAGAAAGAAAGAAAGAAAGAAAGAAAGAAAGAAAGAAAACAATTTGTAGGAGGATCCTTGGAAAGATTAGAATCGTTTGGTTTTGTTTTGTTTTTGATTGTCCCAAAAAGGACAAAGTGTCAAGAAGGAAAGTGTTTCTGGGGAGTGAGGAAAAATTCATCTAGATCCAATGAACCAAGGAATCCAAATGAATCTGCAGCAGACCTTTGGAGTTACCATATAGTGAATTCATGAGATAATGAAGAGAATGGTGTAGACCTTGGAATCAGATTAGCTACAATAGTATGGCAATTTTCACTTTGTACATGGATCGTTTGCAGAATTTTCACATCTTCCTTATTTGAACCTTTTTCTCACTATCTGATTTAGTCAATATCTTAGCTTACTTTATCTGATGGTGTAATTTTTGGTTTTGTTTGAATTATGAGATTGTTTTAGCTATGCTAAAAAGAAACAACAAATAGATTTTATACCCTTTTACTTTAAATTTTTTTTGTATTATTTGTGGCATTATTGATATATAATTCACCCTCTTAAAGTACAATTCAGTGTTTTTAGTATATTCACAGACTTGTGTAAACATCACTGTTATCTAATTTTAGAAGATTTCTATCATCACAAAAAGAAACTTCACGGCCATTAACAGTCACTGCCCATTTTCCTCTCCCTTAGTCCATGGAAACCACTAGTCTACTTTCTGTCTTTATGGGTTGGCATATGCTGGACTCGTCAGATAAGTGGATTCATAAAATATGTGGTCCTTTGTGACTGGCTTCTTTCGCTCAACATAAAGGTTGCAAACCTCATCCATATTATGACATTCATCAGTACCTCATTCTTTTTTATTGCTCAAGAATATTCTATTGTATGATTTTTTTTTGTTTATCCATTCATCATTTCATTGTCATTTGTTTTGTTTCATTTTTGCTACTATGAATAATGCTTCTCTGAATATTCATGTACAAGTGTGGACATATGTTTTCATTTCTCTTTGAAATATACCTAAGAGTGGACTTGCTGAGTCACATGTTAATCATGTTTAATGTTGTGAGGAAAAATAGTTTTCCATACTGGCTACAGCATTTAACTTTGCCAACAGCAATTCACAAGGGTTACAACATCTCAACATCCTTGCCAACATTTGTTATTATATGTCTTCTTGGTTATAACCTTCCAAGTGTGTATGAAATGGTGGTTTTGATTTGCATTCCTCTAATGAGGAATGAAGCTGAACATCTTTTCATGTATATCTTTGTATATCTTCTTTGGAGAAAATGTCTGTTTAAAAACATTGCTCATTTTAAATTGGGTTATCTGTGTTTTAATTGTTCATTTGTAGTATATTTTTCAATAACAATTTTAATTGGTGATAGGAGAAGCAAGTTGAGTAGTAACAATGGAAGTGAAGTAAGAAATCACCTGTGAGGAAAAAGTAAAATAATATACATACTTGGTAAATAAATGTGGATATGAATTAAGTTATTCAACAACATGTACAAAGTATCTTCTATTTCCAAGACATTGATGTGGGCACTGAGCTGACAGTGGCAATTTGCCTCACAGGGTTTACATGGTAGACAAATAAGGAAATAAATGTATGGTATCTCATGTGTCACAGATAAGTGCCTAGAAACAAACAAACAAAAAATGTGTCATGAGAAGGGATATCTGAGTGAGCAGAGAAAACCTTTTGGATGAGATGGCACAGGTCTAAGTCCTGAAGATATCAGCCTTATAAGGAGCCAGTAGAGATGATTTTAGACAGGCAACGGCAAGAAAAGGCATCAGGACAACAAAATGATTACAAGTTTGGGAAGAAAAATAAGAAGGCCAGTGTGGCTGGAGTTTAGTGAGAAATAGAGAAAGGGAGGAAAAAAAAAGGCAGTGGAAAATCACATAGTACCTTGTGTGCTATGGTTAGGAATTTAGATTTTCTTCTAACTGGCATGAGAAACTATTAAAAGATTTTAAACAGGGGGATAAAAGATATAATTTTCTTTGTGAAAAAAAATCACCTATTTGGCAAATGTTTAGGGGAAGACAAAAGTAGAAACATAGAGATCATGTAGGAGATTATACAATAATCAAAAGAAAAGATGCTGCCTTGAACTCTGGTGGTGATCACGGTGATGTAACAGCGTGGGCAGATCTGGAAGCTATTTTGGAAATAGAGCTAACGGCGTTGTTGCACCTGACAGGGAGATGATGTGGCTGGTGAAGAAAATAAAAGAATTCTATATAAAAATATATCTTGTGTCTGTATGAAAGACTACTGGTGTCATTTATGTAATCAAGGAAAGAAAGATAATTAGTGTTGATTATTAGTAAGAAAAGTGATTTTCTTTTATGAAACAATTTTTCTTTCTTTTTTTTTTTTTAATGAAACAATCTTTCAATAAAAAGCCCAGTAGTAATTCCAATTGGAAGCCTACTGATATATAGTTTAAAAAACTATTCTAGGCTGGAATCTTCCAGAAATTTTGAGTTTATAGTTCTTTTATGCCTCCAACTAACTATAATTATCCCAAGAAAGTAAAGATGATTTTACCTCACAGCATGTGATAATCAGCAAGACCAGTGTAAATGCTTGCATAAATAATAATTAAGATTTAGGCAGCAGCCAAGTTGATGTGTAGACTCTATTTCTGTAATTTCCAGATGTTTAAGTATGTTAGACTGGTTTTCTATCAAGAGCACTATTGGAGAAATTGCATGGTGAAAGATTAAGGACAAAGATGTACTGATGTCCCTAAATCCTTCTTTTCTTCCGCAATCTTAAACCCTTATCCTCAATTTCCATCTATGACAACAGCTAATATAATAAATATTAGCGACCAGGTTCAGATTTTCCCAGATGTCCTGGAGCAGCTAACATCAGGAGTACTTACATTTACTTTATTTCCATCATTCTCCTTACTTGCTAGTGACTAGAAGAGAAATTTTATCATGTCAAAGTGTCAGAAATATTCAACAATGATTGCTGCAATCACTGGAAAAAGAACTCTGGAACCTTGATTACGTTATCATCATGCCAGCCACTGAACTCTTTTACTTGGATATATTCCTGGTGACAAATACTTAAAACATCATTTAATGATAGGAAGAAGGCAGTGCAACATTTGTACTGAGTCTGCTAAAGCTGCCATAAATTGGAGCACGCATTCGCTGATGTGTCGAAAGTGTGCCCATTTTAAATAAGTATGCTTTTATTAAAATTATTTAGCTTTCTCAGGATTATTACTTTCCTGCCACCTACGAGAAGTAGAGCACATCCACATAGTTCGAAAGGGAGGGAGTTGATTAAATACAAGGCTTACACCTAATCCTAAAAGAGGTGAGTCATAAAGAAAGTAGAGAATATTCAGAATAATAGGATCAAAATATGAAGTTTAGTTCAAAGTATTCTGCCATGGTATTCTCATCCTATCTTACTCATGTGGATTGATTAAATGACTGAAATTACCTAAATTGCTGTTATACAATTTGCTTAATATTTCATGGCAGTTCTTTATTCTTCTTCAGATACTTTTATCCATTATGAATACTACACACAGCCCAGGCGTTATTTCTGGGTTGACCTGAGTTGAACTGAGTGGCTATCAGACCACATGTTCAGATACAGATATTCAAGTATTTGAAAATGAGAAAATGAGTATTTGAAGATGAGAAAATAGAAAAACAGAGAGAGTAGTTAGTTCTCTTTTCCTTTATAACTGATTTTATGTACAGTCTATTTTACTCATTTGTTCTGCAGAAGTATAGTGTATTTGCCAGTACGTTTTTTATCATAAGCCATGGAAGCTAAACACTAAACACCTTAAGCCAAATAATATATGATCTGTGTGGTTTAGACTAGTCTGTGTGGTTGGGACTTACTGGTTTATGTAAGTAAATTGTAAGAAAGGCAATCAATCATGCCTGGTATTCAGAAACTTGAATACCACCAGGATTCTATCTCTTGATCTTGTTTCTTTCTATATATTGGCTCTATTCTCTTCTATTGCAGTTTAATCCATACTGATAGGGAAATATGCAGTGGAAATGTAGCAATGGTGAGAGGGGTACACATGGCTGGTGGAAACTTAACTATTACCATCCCACTTGGACAAATCTGGGTGGCAAATGAATTGAATATCAAGATTAGCTTTGCTTGGATAGGTAACTACAAATACTCCATCATAGGATGAAGAGAAAATGAGTCACTTGGAAGATCTCAGCCCCCATCTGACAAGCATAATAAAATAATATGGTAAACAGAGTTTCTTCAAAGAAGAGAAACTGGAGTTTCTGGAACACAAGTTGTTGTTACTGTTACTAGAGCACAGGTTTTTGAGCAATTAGAAAAGTAAATGTGCAGTTCACAAACAACTGGCTACTGGCAATAGTGAAGAAAATATTAATAAACTCATAGATGAGTGCTTCAGGAGCATGGAGTACACAACAAGAAATAGAAAAAGGAAAGAAAGTGAGAGAGAGAAAAGGAAGGAAGGAAGGAAGGAAGGAACGGAGGAAAATGGCACAAATTAGAACCCTTCCTCACAAGTATTAGTCATTTATGTTAATAGATAGTAAATATCGTCAACATTTCATATACTTATTAAAATGAGAGGTGACTTGGGGCGCCTGGGTGGCTCAGTCGGTTAAGTGGCCGACTTCGGCCCAGGTCATGATCTCGCGGTCCGTGAGTTCAAGCCCCGCGTCGGGCTCTGTGCTGACAGCTCAGAGCCTGGAGCCTGTTTCAGATTCTGTGTCTCCCTCTCTCTGACCCTCCCCTGTTCATGCTTTGTCTCTCTCTGTCTCAAAAATAAATAAACGTTAAAAAAAAAATTTAAAAAAAAAATTAAAAAATAAAAATAAAAAAAAAATGAGAGGTGACTTAATTTGCTTGGAAACATATTTTGCCTCTGGTGTGTTTGAGATACCTAAAGAAATTATGCAAAAGCCAAATATTTTTCATACCCTCACTTCATTTGGAAGTTTCTAAACCTGGTTGACTATACTAATTAACTACACTCACCATAGCTTTTTTTGGAAAGTAGAAGATAACTGTAGTTCACTTTTACAGATGGGTGACCCAGAGGCAGAAAGCTTAAGTGACTTTGTAAAAAAACATATATAGTCACTCGTGTAGAAGCAAGCATTGACAGTAAGGATGGCCACTCAGCCTGTTTGTTTAACCACCCAGCTAACTGCTACTCCTTAAGTAGAAAAGCTAGTGATCCATACCCTCTCTTTTATGCTATTACCCAGAATCAGATTTGGACCTAAGAACAATTGCCTTCTGAATTAATTTTTAAAAGCCCATATTTGAGATTTTTTTTTATCATAATCTGAATCAAATATAAACACAAACAAACAACAACAACAACAAAACCACTGTATGGTATTTGGGATAAACCTATGTTATTAAGAGAAATAAAGTTCAGGTAATAAATGAAAGACAATTTGCACTTGGAAAATGTATGAACGTCCTGAAATTGATTTCACAAACAAAGTAAAACATGTTTCTCAGAAACCTCCTTGGAAGAAAAATGTTAGGTATATAAAAAGTGCATTAGAGGTATTTATACAAAAGTAAACTTTAAATGAACTCTCTATAAAACTACCACTACTAGAGTGGACTTGTAAATCTGACCGACATTAAACACCTCCAACAGATGTATGTGTCAATACTGCAGTGGTAGGAATTGGTTTACAGACCTTGAAACTGTAGGATCTAGTAGAATGGCCACTGAGGGAACTGGAAACTCTAGAGGAAGCAGTAACAGACGGTTGCATTGAAAATATATACAACATTTTCAAATCTTTGATTCAGAATTAATTCCTTACTCCAAAATTTAAATAAATTATCTTCATTTAAAAAGAAAGGAAAGAAGCTTACTCTACATTCCATTATTATTTCCTATTTCCTAATCATGAAGAATATTTTTGTTCATTTGCAACAGAGGTATTGCTAACAATTCATAAAATTTATGTTTATGAAAATGCCCCTAAACATACAGTGGTTATGTGTGCGAAATATGGCTTCACACTTTAATGTCTTTGACTATATATATCATGGTAACAATTATATATGAAAGTACAATTAGAGAGCTAAAATACAATTTTACTTCAATTTTACTTAAGCACTATTTTTATATCATTGAGCTGCGAAAGTATTGATTTTGAAATTACAACAAAAACTCCTGTGTTCAAATTTACAATCTGCTGATGGCTGGCTATGCCATCTTGAGCAAGTTAGTGAACTTCTCTGAGCCAAAGTTTTCTCATATGTAATATAAAAAAAAATGTTGAGGGGCGCCTGGGTGGCTCAGTTGGTATAGCGGCCGACTTCGGCTCAGGTCATGATCTCGCGGTCCGTGAGTTCGAGCCCCGCGTCGGGCTCTGTGCTGACAGCTCAGACCCGGAGCCTGCTTCGGATTCTGTGTCTCCCTCTCTCTCTGACCCTCCCCCATTCATGCTATGTCTCTCTCTGTCTCAAAAATAAATAAATATTAAAAAAAATTTTTTTTTAAAATGTTGTAAGGGATCTTCATAAAAATTAAGTAAATATATGTAAATAGTTACCATAATGCATTGCATATAGTAAGTATTTATCACTGTAAGTATTAGTCATAACAATTGCTTTTAATTGGATTTTCTCAGACCTGGAAAAAATATACAGTCGTACCTCAATAAACCCCTAAAATATTATGTAGTTACTCAGATGGTCTGTTATAAAAAAGAAATTGAATAATATCTAATTTCTCCTTTTTATTGACAATATAGACTCATGGATATCTTTTTCTCATCTCAATCTTGCAAGAACTAAAAATATGGAAGTCCAGAAGATATATTTTCTCACCCTTCATCTAGGACAGACTTGTTTTGGTTTGAACTTCAATTGCCTGCTTTTGAATTCTGTAATTGGCACTTCCCTGATGAAACTGCTTCTATTTAATGTTTTTCAATGTGTCTGCATATCGTCTTTATAATAAAGATAATAATAGTGTCCACTAAGAGATTAGAACAGTTCCTGGCATTTGGAAAGTTCCTAAAATAGTTTAGGCATATGTACAACATGGGATGATAATGCTAGTAACATTCCATGATTCTTGTTAGAATGTGGTAGCTGTTGTTTTCCTAAATGCTTAATTAAAAAAAACATAAATCTTAGAGTGGTGTAACCCTAAGGAAAATGCATTAATTCTGGAGGAAAAAAATATCTGGGTTTAGTTCTGAGCCTTGCTGTTTACCAGCTCTATGGTTTTAAAAATATTTAATTATTTTGTGACACAAATATCCAGAGGGATGATGATATTCATCATACCAGGCTTATATGTTTCTTGCATAGAATAAGTGAAATAATAACTGGACTGCACTAATATAGTATGATCCAGTATAAATATGAGCCAGTAATTCCACTACTGGGTATTTCCCCAAAGAATATGAAAACACTAATTCAAAAAGATATATGCCCCCTATGACAATTATTATTTACAATATTATTATTTACAATATTATTATTTAATGTACACGTTTTTCAACACGTTTCATGCTGATCCGAGCACGCTTTTGTAGCCTACATTTTAAAAGCCCACTAACAGTCTCTCTGTTTTCGCCCCATGCTTCTCTTCAATATGTTCTAAAGGCCAAAGTCTAAGTATTATAAATACTTATATATAATATAATAATATAATATAATAATATTATATATAATAATATTATTATAGTATTAATTAATATAATATATATCATAATATATATAATATATTAATATATAATATATAATATATTAATATATATTAATATTAATAATATTAATATTAATTAATATTATTAATATTAATAATATTATATATATTAATATATATAATATATAATATATATAATATAATATTATTAATTATATTATTAATATTATATATTATTATATATTAATATATAATAATATTATATAATATATTATATTATAATATAATAATATATTATATTATATATAATAATAATATAATAAACAATTATTATTTAATTTAAAGTACAATATTATTATTTACAATATTATTATTTATTTACAATATTATAATTTACAATATTATTATTTACAATATTATTATTTACAATAATATTATTACAATATTTGGCTATTATTTACAATAGCCAAACTATGGAAGCAACCCAAGTGTCCATCAAATAGATGAATGGATAAAGAAGATATGAGATACACACACACACACACACACACACACACACACCAACACACACACACACTGGGATATTAACTCAACCATAAGAATGCATAAAATCTTGCTATTTGCAATAACATGGATGGATCTAGAAAGTATAATGCTAAGCAAAGTAAGGCAATCAGAGAAAGACAAATACCACATGATTTCTTTCGTATGTAGATTTAGGAAACAAGTGAACAAAATAAAAGAAACAAAACCCAAAAACAGAATGGTAACCAAAGGGAATAAATAGAGGGTTACCAGAGAGGAGGTGGGTGGGAGATGGGTGAAATAAGTGAAGGGGAGTAACAGGATAAGTAAGCAACTTATCCTGTTGAGCGTTGAGTAGTGTATAGAATTGCTGAATTATACTATATTGTACACCTGAAACTAATACAACACTGTATGTTAACAACACTGAAACTTAAAATATTTTTTTTTAAAAAGAGAGTATCTTGGCTTCCCGTTGCTTCTTGAATCAAAATTAAACATTAGCCTCTGTATTTAAAGGTTCACCATAATCTTTCAGTGTGACAGTCCACACTAATAGCTCTTCTTGTGGGCCTTTTCTTCTGTATGTTACTGTCTACTACAGGTAGACCATATCATCTTGCCACCTGTTAACTGCAATCCACTTGTTGCTACTTTAAACTCCGTAGTATATATTCAAGGCCAACTTCACATTCTAGCTTATTAAAAAGTCCATGGGGAATATATGATCCTTAAGGAATTTGCTCCCTTTCTAACTTACTCCTCTTCCCACATATTCTATATATTTGCCATCATTTTTTATGACTGCCTTTTATAAGTAAGTCATTCAAAAAAATACTTTTTCAAATTTTAATTAACTTTGTTGACTAATTTATGTGAGTATAACCTTTTTCCAAGGAGATTTTAAGCCTTGGAGGATGAAGACATGGATTTTTAATCATGGTGAAGTTCACATAACTGAGGAGAAAGCTAGATGCAGAGTTATTACATTAGTGAGAGTAATGGGTTGGGCTCCACCACAACTGCAATATCTCACCCAGAAGTTTCTTCAAAGAAACATTCTCTAATATTCTGTTTAGGTAAGGAGAAGTCATATTAAAATCCAACACTCTACCTACTAGTTGTAGCATTTTTAGTTATAAGAATTCTGGAAGGTTTTTTCTCAGAAAATGATGTTAACTTTTGTCAAATGCTTTTTCTGTATCTATTGATTTGATCAAATAATTTTTACCCTATTGATAAAGGGTAGAAGTAGAAAAATGTTCACCTTTAGCCCAGAAGGCTGACCTATAGCTTGCATGGTTTCAATGAGGATCAACCACATGCTGGTTGCTGCCTCCTTAAAGGGTTTCATGACTAGTTGTACATCTCACTGAAAGTTAATATTGAGCTGAATGATAAGCACAAGAGAAATCTTGTGAAAGTAGTTTTACAAATAAAAATTCAAAGAAGACTTACGATCTAATTAATAATCCCTTCATGTCCGGTACTCCTTGTGCACTAAGCATTAACTACTGATTTCACACAGCAAATGTGCAGTTCTTTCTGCCCATGGGACCTGTCTCTATGCTATAAAAAAAGCAACTTTTGCACCAAAAATGTCTCAAGAAGTGTTTCCTGACCGTTACCTTCTGCACCCACATCACTATGATAGGATTTTTAATGGATTTTTAAACTTTGTGTGGTATATCACACTTATTGATCTGCGTATATTAAACCAACCATCTTTGCATCCCAGGGATAAATCCTACTTGATCATTGAGGGTGATTCCTCCATTGTACTGTTGAATTCAGTTTTCTAAAATTTTGTTGAGAATTTTTGCATGTACAAATGCCTGAGTGGCTCAATCGGTTAAGTGTCCAACTTCAGCTCAGGTCATGATCTCACAGTTTGTGAGTTCAAGTCCCCATTGGACTCTCTGTTCTCAACGCAGAGTCTGCTTTGGATCCTCTGTCCCCAGCCCTTTCTGCCCCTCCCCAGCTCATTCTCTCTTTCTCAAAATAAACTTTAAAAAAAATTATTTTTTTTGCATGTGTAGTCATCAGGGATATTGACCTATAGTTTTCTTGTAGTCTCCCTATCTGGCTTTGGTATCAGGGTAACGTTGGACTTGTAAAATGAGTTTGGGAGTGTTCTCTTCTCTTCAATTTTTTTGAGAAAGGTATTTTTCCCCAGTAGCCACTAATACATGGGAATGAAGCTTATTGTCAGGAGTTTCTTAGACAGAGTCAAAGGTTTCTATAAATTCTAATACATTAATCCAAATAGTATTAAATACTATCTTTATCTTTAATAAAATACAAATTAATGAGGAATTAATAATGCATTTATTTTTAAATAATATTTAAATGTATTGTTGGATTTAGTTTGCTAATATTTGGTTGAGAATTTTTGTATTTGTGTTCATCAGAAATATTGGCCTGAAGTTGACTTCTTGGAATGAATAATTTAAACTGTCCCATTAGCTAGTCAAACAATATAAATGAGATACAATTCACAAGACCTATAGTTTGAAATAAGATTTAATATGTGAAACTAAGTTTTCACTCAGAAAATATTTTGTTTCATTTTTTCACTCTTTTTGATTACAAGCTATGCTTCTAATTGTTTTTAAAGCTATAGACATAGAGCAATATGGCATACCCATGCCCACATTGAATAGGGACAAAGACATTCCAAATATATATGATAGTCTTTTAAAAAATAAAACTATAATTTGTGACACAAGACTACATAACATTACTTCATTCACTCATCATGTATTTATTGGGCTATTATAATTTGCCATATACCCTCTGAAAGCAGATGATTAAAACAGAGAAAGAAGGGATATATGGGAAATTTTCATTTATTCAGTCAATTCACTTACTCCTTCATTCATTAAAAAAATTACATGACTATTACTATCATAACATGCTAGGCCCTGGGGGGGTGGATGTAGACAAAGTCATTTCAGTCTTAAAACTTATATTCTAGAGGCAAGGGAAGGGGCAGACAACAAATACAATAAGTAAAATATATTTTAGACGGCAATAATTTTCACAGAGTTAAATACATAGATAAAGGAAAATAGAAATGGGGAAGGTGGCACTTGTCAACATATAAAAGTGGCAAAGGAAGACCTTACTGAGAAATGTACATATAAGAAATATCAAAGGTGAGCAAGCAAGTCACATAGATATAGAATCATAATATTCCAGAAAAGAGAAAGTACAAACATCCTGAGAAAGAGATACAGCTGTGCGTTCAGAGAAGTTTAAGGTGGCTTGTACGGAGTAAGGCAGGAGGAAAGTAATAGAAGATGTCAAAGGAGTAAATAGATAACCAACATATGTACTGGCCTTCTGCCTGTATCCCAAGTGAGATGAAAAACTATCAGAGACTTGACAGCAGAGCAATGAAATGAACTAACTTTCTACTTAACAAGGTTACTTAGACTTTGGCCTTTAGAACATATTGAAGAGAAGCATGGGGCGAAAACAGAGAGACTGTTAGTGGGCTTTTAAAATGTAGGCTACAAAAGCGTGCTCGGATCAGCATGAAACGTGTTGAAAAAATATGTGGTCAGATTTGGAATATACTTTCAATGTGAAATTGCCCAGATTTGTTGATAAATTAGTTGTGAAATATGAAAGAGATGATGAAAAACGACTGAGATTTTTGGCCAAGCAACTAAAAAGACAAGAATCACCATAACTGCAATGAATATGGCTGTGGGATGAGGTTCTGGAGGCTGGAATGGGTGTGTGGAGAGAGATTCAGATTCAATTTTATACACGTTTGTTTTGAGATATCTATTAGACATTCAAGACAGATACTGAGGAAGCAGTTTGAAATAGCAATCCATTGTTCAGTTGAGAAATCTAAAAGAGTTATACATTTGGGAATCATCATCACGTGGTCTACCTAAAGTCATGGAACTACTGAGATCACATAGGAGAGGATCAATAAAAGAAAAAGACAAAAAAAAAAAAAAAAAAAGAAGTCTAAGAACAGAGTACTGTATTACCCAACATCAATAGGCTCTGTTCATGAAGACAAGCCTGCAAAGGAAACTCAAAAATAAATGAGCAGTGAGGTAGGAGGAAAACAGGAGAATGTGGCCCTGGAAAAGAAGGCAGTGCTTCAAAGATAAGATAGCAAAGTGTTACAAATACTTTCTCAAGTAAGAAGACTCAGATTTGATTATTGGATTTAGCAAATGCATGTTATCAGTGATTCTGACAAAGCTATTTTGTAGAGGTGGTTTGGGCAAAAGCCTGACTGGAAAGGTTTGAAGGGGTAAGAAAGAAAGCAATTTAAAAAGTGAACATAAACAAAATATTCAAAGAGTACTACCCCAAAAAAAGAATTCTTATTCTTTTTTAAAAAAAATTTTTTTAACATTTTATTCATTTTTGAGACAGAGAGAGACAGAGCATGAACGGGGGAAGGTCAGAGAAAGAGGGAGACAGAGAATCCGAAGCAGTCTCCAGGCTTGGAGTTGTGAGCACAGAGCCCGACGCGGGGCTGGAACTCACGGACCCTGAGATCACGACCTGAGCCGAAGTTGGACGCTCAACAGACAGAGCCACCCAGGCGCCCCAAGAATTCTTATTCTTTAAGTAGTAATATATAGGAAGAAGCTAGCGTTCTCATTTCAAAGTGATGATTAGTATAAAAGATATTCTGTGATATTACGATAATCCAGCATGTTAAAAAAAAGTATTTGATTAGAGCTAATATGGTGTGGTGGATTGGCAACATGCATAATTGGAGGACATTATGCTTCAGCCAGTTCAGATAAAGATCAAATATATATTTTTATTTTTTTATCCATGTAGATTGACCTCCTGAACTTTATCCATAGTCCTCTAACATGAACTCTAGATTAAGAATCTTTGCTATAAAGGGAGATTGAACGGTATCTGGAGGGTGAACCCTCTCGGCAAGATGTGTTTTTCTTTTTCTGAAGAGAAGATCAGCAGCAGAGTGGGTAAGATCACATTTAGAGGAAAATCAAATTTAGAAAAAAAAAATCTCTGATTTAGGAGAAGAAGGGGAGAACTGTTGGAACTTTATCCTTGAATAGGAAAGTGGACTTAGGTGATCAAGTAGAAAGGTCAGTTTAGTGGAGCACAGACAGTACTAATAGAAAAAATTGGGGCAAGTGCAGTTTACACAAGTTCTCTTCAGATGTAGTCAATTTTCTCTGTGAAGCAGGAAGCAAGGCAGATGGTGAACAATGGAGACTAGGGAGGAAGTGTTGGGGATTTGAAGATGGAGGACAGTAAGGAACATTTCAAAACAATGAAAGAGTTAAAGGACTAAAGGAATATCATGGGTCAGTATTAATGAATTGAAGTTGAGAAAAATCTTCAGGTTTCCATATTTTTCTTCAGCTAACTTAGGTTGCATGGAACTCAATGTGGCGTAGTTGAAGAAATGGATTTCACCAGTGTCATTTATTGGCAACCATCATTCAGTAATTTAGCCACGAAATACGCATTAAATATTTACCACCTGTTGGTAAGTCTTCTAAAAACTGGGCACACTATTATATACAAGATGATAAAGCCTCTGCTCTTACAGAGCTTATAAACTGGAGAAGAAAAATACAAAGAGACAACTTAGAAGTGTGATGATAGAGATGCTGGCAAAACAGGTCTTTACCTACTTTAGTAATGTAAATCTCACCTCGGGTTAGGGAAGACATCCCTGAGGAGATTACGCCTTTTCTAAAACCAAAAGATTGTGTAGTCATGTTTTATAAAAGATAAGATTAGGTTATATCAAATAAGTAAAGGAAAAATAAATTTTGTTATTTATTTATTTTATTTATTTTTAGAGAGAGAGAAAGAGAGCATGAGCACAGGAGAGGGGCAGAGGGAGAGAGAGAGAATCTTAAGAGCTTCCATGCTCAGCACAAAGCTTGATATAAGGCTCAATCCCAGGATGCTGGAATCAGGGCCTAAGCTGAAATCATGAGTCAAATGACTGAGCCACCCAGGTGCCCCTGTTTGTTTAATTTTAATTTCCTTCTAGAAGTTGCCATACTAGATCTTTTCGTCTAGCCAAACATTACATTTGATTTAATTATTCTTACAACTTATATAGAAATATAATAAATCTGGTGTGCCTGGGTGTCTCGGTGGGTTGAGTGTCCAACTCTGGCTCAGGTCATGATCTCTCAGTTAATGGGTTCAAGCCCCAAGTCGGGCTCTGTGCTGACAGCTCAGAACCTGGAGCTTGCTTCAGATTCTGGGTCTTCCTCTCTCTCTGCCCCTCCCCTTCTCACCTTGTGTGTGTGTCTCTCTCCCTCAAAATAAATAAATAAATAAATAAATAAACACTAAAAAAAAGAAATATAATAAATCCTCCATTTAATACTTATTTCTATGCAATCACTCAGATGAACCACCAGCTATTCGCAATTACTTACCTCTTGCTTTTGATATATTCACCTCCGTCTTCATTAGGCTCTGAGGATGAGTGGATCAAAGTTTCTGCTTATGTGGAGTGTATGGTATCATAGTTACTCATGATTGGGTCCCTATAGAAAGTTTATCAGTTAAAAATTTCTGTCTTATATATATGATGTTTTCCATGCTTCTCATTTATTAGCCTACATATTGTCTGCCTCCTCCCACTAAATATAAAGAACAAAAAACCAAGTCTCTCTGTTTCTGTCTGTACTCTGAGTGCCTGGAACTCTTCTTGACACGGTATCCTTAATATCTATTGAATGTAGAGTACAATGAGAGAATGAATGAGTAAATATCACTGAACATTGATGTTTGTGAATTCAGAATCAGCTATTGGTAGAATTGCCATTCATATCCCAGTTAAGATAAAAAAATTTCTTTTGTAGAAGGAAAACAGAGTCCATTAAGAAGGACAAAGGCAAGTTTATACTCAATGTCTGCAGGAGTGTTTGTTTAGTTTATAGACTTGCTATAGAAGAGAAGGCTCTCTGATAGAGCTTAGTGAGTTTATGATACAAGCAAGCAGGTGTACAAGCATGAATAAGGCACTTTCTTCAAGGATCTACAGATTACTCATTCCTAGATGGCATCACTGATAATGTATCAATAATCTTCATTTATATAAGTAAATTGTAGAATTTCACAGAATCAGGACCATTAGCTTTTGCATAGCATGGCATTGCTAATATTATCTTTGTTTCCCTAACTATACTTGATATTGGTCAACCTAATTTTGTTAATATTATTTTCTTGGATTTGTTGTCTGCATGCATCTTTTTTTCCTCAAAATGATGTACTTATTCTGACTACTGAACATGTCCACATTTGTTTGCCTTTCTGGAAATATAAAGTAAGACTCTTGGTTGCAGTTTATTATGTCTCATTGTCCTATAAACAACTACTCCACTGTTCCACCTCTTAACATTCTCAAACCCATAACAAGAATATTTTTTTAATCTCCTGTGCATATGTGCCTACAGAGAGAAAGCAGTATGTCAGATTTCAAAGGGAATTAGTAAGCCAAGGTACTATCCTTGTCATTCTGTCTTGTTAAGAGTGCTTCATAACAAATGTTGTTTAAACTGCTTAAAAAAAATCTAAACATGACATCTCTAACAAGTCCAAATCTTGTAGCCATGGGGAAATTTGGACACTTCAGAAATACTTTCAAGTCTAGAGAAATGAAATATCCTTTTAGCAAATCGATGAGGAGTGCTATAAAATTATGGGAAACCAATAGATTACAAATGATTGACATATGATAGGGGAAGTAAATCTACCTGTCTCTCTATCTATCTATTTATATTTATATTTATGAATTTATGCCATATATATATGGCACTTAATTGCTATAGAATATGATATCATTAGTTACTACATATAACATCATTAAAATAATTAAGATGCATTTGTCTATATGTTCTGAAATTTATGCCATTTCAATCTATTATTGTAAAACATGCATTAAATTTTGCATCAGTATACAAACATCCCTGCTATAGGAATCCTGAACAAGCAGGATATAATTAAAAGAATAACATCAGAGCAGAAATGTAGGTGTTGTTGGATAACAATTATTTTGTCAGCTTAACACTTTGATGCTTTGAATTTGAAGGCCAAATTTAAGTTTTATCTATAACAATGACATTTTTGTGTATTTTGAGCTAAATCATTGCTTAGGACACTGAATTTGCCAGCATGGGCTGAAAGTTATGGTAGCCCCTCAAGGGCAGTTTCTCTCAGGAAATCATTTCTTCATTAAAAAAACATAATAAAACAAACAAATGAGCTAATGAATGCTCAACCTTTGGTCTCATATTATTTCTTCCTTAAATGGTTCTTTATTTTAAAACCAAATACAAATGATAAAATTAGTAAAAATACTTGTCTAAATAACCTAGAGGAAAATAATTTCTTATGTGTGGAGAAATCATGATGTAAAAATAAAGCAGGTGGGGGCGCCTGGGTGGCTCAGTCGGTTAAGTGTCCGACTTCCGCTCAGGTCATGATCTCGAGGTCCATGAGTTCGAGCCCCATGTCGGGCTCTGTGCTGACAGCGCCGAGCCTGGAGCCTGTTTCAGATTCTGTGTCTCCCTCTCTCTCTGACCCTCCCCCGTTCATGCTCTGTCTCTCTCTGTTTCAAAAATAAATAAACGTTAAAAAAATTAAAAAAAAAATAAAGCAGGTGGATTAGAGAAGAAAAGGAAGCATAAACTAAAAATACAGGAAAGAAAAGTATGTTATAAAAAGAGTAAAATTGATCAAGATAGAAATGAAGGAAACAAAAACAAGGCAATATATAAAATATGACCCCGTAAGCATTTTTAGTATTGCTAAAGAAATGCTTTTTTCTCCATAACGTGTTTGACTCTGCAGCTACACAAGTTTTCTTCACATCTGCTCTACTTGGACCAAACTCTTTTAGAAGAAGGGAAAACCTAAGTAGGAAAACTCCTCTTTTGGCCCAAATTAGTCTAAAGCCCATTCCAAATCCCTGTCATACTGCCCTACCTCTCTTTTCCTCTTATCCCTTTGGTGTATTTCCTTTTCAATTGCAAAATAAACCTGAAGATCGTGCAGCGTTTTCTGAAATATTTCCGACTTATTTTGGCTACCCATCATGCTCCTTTCCAAGCTGGCAGAGAAATCACCATTATGGAAATATCACTTCAGGAATATGAGTTCTTTCACAAAGCCAGTAAGTAACTAAAGACAGTTAAACCCTTTGCAATCTGTTTCCACAAGTTCAGTAACCCTTGTTAGAAATATGCTTATAATCATTCTGAATGCTTTCAAACTAATAAAGAGCAGACTGCAATGGGACAATGTCTTGGATTGTAGTGATAGGCTTCCCTTAGTATTGTGGTGATCATGGACATGAAGGACACTTTAAATGTACCCTCACCTTCTTATGGAAAGATGGAGTTTCATTGTTCACTATCAAAGTACTGCTATTTTCCAAGCCCTGGGTCATCAAATGCAGAAACTATGTGAGATTTTATACAATACATTGACAGTGACAAAAGAGAAAGAACTGAATTTTAGAATATTATTTGAAGACACTGCACTTGTAAATCAATTTGGAAAGTTTTATTTTGAATACCCTCTCACTCTGGTTTATAATTTTTCTATTGTCATTAGATAACCATACTTTTTTATTATTCTCTATCAATTTACCAGCTAAATTTCTATTGGAAAACACATTAAAGTAGAACAGATGTGAATGGCATTTTGCTGTTTGGCCATCTGAAAGTGCTAGAGCAATGCTGACACCTAGTGGAAGAATAGCAGCACTGACAAAAAATGATGTGCCTATTCCATTTTCATAGACCCTCAGCGACTGGAACCTATGAAAAATAATTATAGTAATAACTAAAAAGCATTATCACTGAGATACTTTGACATATTAGACTATCTGTATTCTTTTAGATATGTGTGTGTGTTCATGAGCGGGTGTGTGTGTGTGCATTTGCAAACAAAACAAGTGGGGATGTGAGAATTATGATTATTCATTGAGACCATAGAGATTTAACTTAATTTGTCAGATAAGTAAGTTTTCAAATAATAGTATATAAAAATATAATATCCTTAACTTTACTCTTGGTATTTTCTATCTTTGTCAGGGAGTGAGATCAATTTAAGACCCTCAAAATCAGCTAAGTTCAACATAGAAGAATATTGAAGAACCCCTTCTTATCTGAATCATTAAACTTCCCTGTATGCCTTTTAGAGGTAGTTTTGTTAAACGAAAAAGCTGTGTCTTCCAGAGTCTGAAAATAAGTATACAAATGTGATGCCAACTCCTCAGGCGTAGGAAGAAAGGTTTTATTTTTCTATCTTCCCAATACATAGAACTTGGAAACCAGTAAGGTGTTCGGCAAATTATTGATACATATGTTGGTATGTGTGTGGTTCAGATCACTGCTCTAAGAGGCTTTGTAAAATATTTGTATTGTAAAATATCACAACATCTGTACATTTTAAGTAAATATAAATTATATGAAGTTCTCTGTATTAGTGTGATATGTATAAAGGATAGTCAAAGACTGTATTTTCATTCCTTCACAAACATCAGATTTCTTGAAATTTGTCTGATTTTAACTACAGAATCTCATAATGTTATTCAGTTGTGACATGTTTTAATGACAGAATAATGAAAGATCAGAGTTCATATAGATGTGGTAAATTTTATTTATTTTAATGGTATTTTGAATTTTATTTGTTTTGTTATAAATAATCATATCTAAATATTAAAGAAACCACATTCTGAGGAATTTTCAGGGTAAATTCCTAGGAAATTTCTAATGTTATTTGGTATCAGGAATTAATTGTGAATTTTTGGCTATTCATATCCATCTTCTGTATTACAGAATACAGTTATGTTATTTAAATAACTAAAAAAAAATGTAGGTAACTATATCTCCACAGTAGTGACATACTAGATATCTATGAAACCCCAGCTGGATGGTTCCACCCTCCCCCCATCTTAGAGTCTTGAATGGTCTCTTCATTTTATATAAGACTAAGGTTGAACTCTTTGACAAACCATGTGAGGGCTTTTATCACATGGCCCCTACCTTCTCTCCAACCTCCTAAAACTCCCCAGCCCTACACACACCACGGTTCAGCTCACAGAGAGCTCCATTCTTCAAACTGCTCCGTCTCCTGCGCTACATTTGTCCTATTGCTTTATCTGTGCTCGACGTTTCTCTATATGTTGGGCCAAGTCCAGGGTTCATGTGGTAGAGAGGGAAGGAACATTGATGTCAACTCAAAACAAAACCAAGTTCCAACCCTGGTTCTTACCATTGATGGCTTTTGATAAGTAATGTGTTATTATTATATCTCAATATCCTCAATGTTTAGATTGCTGAACCAGAAATAGTATATGTAAAGGGATTGGCAGAAAATAAATGCTAAATAAATATGCTAAATAATTTTATCCTTTGAAAAACTTGTTTCAAAGTAACTTTCTTTGTAAAACCATTCTTGAGTGGGCCAGGCGTGTTAAATATATTTGCCACACATCTATTATGGCAATTTTCACATTATATCACGACCCATGATTCTCAATTTTTTTTTTCCCCCAGCCTGGATCTGAGCTCTAGGATTGTATCTCTAACCACTAAGCAACACTCCCGATATAGTTAAATAAGTACATCAATCTTAAAATTTCCAAACCCAATTATTCAATCTCCCCTTCAAGACATTCTCATCTCACAATTTATCTGTTTAATAAATGGGTTCATCATTCATTCCATTGCTTAGTCCAAAATTCTATTTTCCCTTAAGCTCCACAAGCATTCCAACACAAAATCCTTTCTGTTTTATCATTTTTATCTCTAAACTTACCTTCATAAGCTCTCTCCAAGTCATCATCAGCTCTTGACTAGACTTTTGTACCAAACTCTTAACTCTTCTCTTTACCTGCACATTGTCTACCTTTAGTCGAAACAACCCACCCAAATGCTCATGGCTATGCTTCTGCATAAATTATAGGACTCATACCAATATTTAGCCATTCACTAGAATAATATCCATATTTCTGATTCTAGGAGGTAAGGTGAACATGATCTATTTTCCCTCCTTTTCTGCACTTGTATCTGGTCAGACTCTCCCTTATTCACCACAATTGAGCTGAAACAGTCTTTTCAATGTTCCTTAGATATGAGTCTTATTCTGTTCGGACTGGTAAAGCAGAACAACAGATTGAATGGCTCAAAGCGCAATTTATTTCTCACAGTTTCGAAGGCCGGGAAGTCCTAGGGTAAAGCATCAGCAGATTCTGTGCTTGGTAAGAGCCTGCCTGTTTCCTGGTGCATAGTCTCAACTGTGTCATCACATGGCAGTAGGGGTGTGGGAGCTCTTGGGAGTCTCTTTTATGAGGGCACTAATCTCATTCCTGAGTGCTCTAGCATCATGAATTAATCACCTCTCAAAGGCCCCATCTCCTAATATCACGTTGGGGATTAGGATTTAACATAAGAACCTGGGGCAAAGGGGCACAATATTCAGTCTATAGCAGTAGTCAATTTCATACCCAATTTGGCCTTTGAATATGGTATTCCTTTTGGCTAAACCATTTTCCCACAAATATTCACCAAGTTTTTTCCCCCTCATTTCTCTGCTCAAATGGAAATGAGAAATCATTGTCTGTCACATCATCTTAAAAACACCTGAATCTATTTCACTCATTTACTTATGACTTCAGTGTTTTTAAGCATTCCTACCCTTAAAATATAATGTCCTTAAGGAAAGTGCCTTGAAAATTCATCCAATACCATATTCCTACTGGTTAACAGATATTAGGTATTTAAAAAGATAAACTGTCTTCTCCTTTACTCTCTTCACTAGCACAGTGAATGGAGTTAATACTCCACATTTTGGAGTATTAACACTGGTAATGAACTGCACTTATAACAGAATGAATTATAACAATAATACAAGAAAATGTTAATAGTGGATTACAATTATTAAAGGGACCACAGCTTTACTTTGCCTCTCACTGAGCTTAAAACAGATGAATCACAACATAAGTCTACATGAACTTTGAAACAAGCCTCGCACACTCATTCTCCACAGAGCTTCCAATTTTTAATGTTGAATAACAAACACTCATTTATAGATTGCAATCATCCCACACCCTATTCACTTATTTTTTCTATTGTTCCCATTTTGAGTCCTGCACCTTTCACTTCCCAAGTCTTGGACCAGTATTTCCTTACATGATGTGTTCCATTACCTTTCTTTTAAATTATTTTTTTAAGTTTATTTATTTGTTTTGAGAGAGAGAGGCAGAGAGAGTATCTCAAGCAGGCTCTGTGCTGTCAGCACAGACCCCAGCATAGGGCTGATCCCATGAACCATGAGATCATGACCTGAGCCAAAATCAAGAGTCAGATGCTTAACCAGCTGAGGCACCCAGGTACCCCATTCCTATGGCTTTCAATCAGGTATTTTTATCTGTTTTCTGACTCCTGTCATTTAACTCCCAATTAAGAAATCCAAGACGTATATTTACCAGACTATTTTCCTTCATTTCAATACACTTTTGATATGTTTGTTCATCTTGAGGCTAAAGATTCTCATCTTGACCTGTGGTCAAGTAGTCTTTGCAGTGGCTCTTGTCATTTCAGCAGATGATGTGGAAAACAATACACTTTTTGTTATGGTTTTTATTTATATTTCTCTAGTTTAATGAAGAACCCAGCAGGAAAGGTATAGCTAGAGTGGAGAAAGAGCACATCATAGTGGTAAGAGTTTAAGCCCTGACATTAAACACAACTAAATTGGAATTCCAGATTTTTATCAATTACTAGCTTTGTGACTTTGAACAAATTACTTAAATCTTCTAGTCCTCAGTTTCTTCATTGGTAAAAGATAAATAATATATTCATAATGTTATACACTAAATGAGAACAACTCTGTATTGTCAGTGTTATAACATCAATATTATAGCCTGTTGTTACAGGTTAAATGAGAAAAATATATCATAAATGTATAGTATAGTATAATGTCTGGAATATACTATACACACAATTAAAGTTGGATAGGGTTATTTAAATTTCCTTGAGTTTGACCTTACTTTTTATATTAGAAAATATATCAAAATATGTTTTTAAAATATATGTGTCATCAAAGATATTCCCATTATTTCACTTGTTTAATATCACAGAAGTTAGTAACATTTTCAAAATGTTAACAGATTTCATGTTTATTATATTACTCTATCTTAACCAACTCATGAGATAAGCAAGGTACATATTAACATGTTTTTAAAGTCAACAAGTATACATATTATTAAATTCCACTTATGAGTGAAATCATATGGTATTTGTCTTTCTCAGTATGAGTTTTCACTCAACACAATATCTTCTAATTGTCTCAACTGGCACAATGTCATCTATTTTATGGCTGTACAATATTCCATTCTATATTTACACTGCATCTTCCTTATCCATCTGTCTGTTGATGGGCACTTAGGTTGTCTTTTTGTTTTGTTGATGGTTTCTTTCACTGTGCAAAAGCTTTTCATTTTGATGTGGTCCCAATAGTTTATTTTCACTTTTGTTTCCCTTGCCTTAGGAGACCTACCTAGAAAAATGTTACTACAGCCAATGTCAAAGAAATTACTGCCTGTGTTCTCTTCTAGGATTTTTATGGTTTCAGATCTCACATTTAGGTCTTTAATCCATTCTGAGTTTATTTCTGTGTACGGTGTTAGAAAATGGTCCAGTTTTATTTTGTGAATGTAGCTGTCTAATTTCCCCAGCTTCATTTATAAAGTGACTATATTTTTCCCATTGCATATTCTTGCCTCCTTTATTAATTGACCATATAATGGTGGGTTTATTTCTGGGTTCTCTATTCTGTTGTACACCTGAAACAATGTAGCATTCTGTGTCAGCTATACTCAGATTTAAAAATAATAAAAATAATAAAAAGGTTAGAAGATTAGAAGTATTTAGAATTATTAGATGTATTTAGAATACACTCAAAACAGGAAACAAATGAGGTTAATGAGTATAGACAGGCTTAAGAAACCTTCATTTCTCATACAAAATCAAGACTAGAACCAAAATTTTCTGTAGTCTAGCAGCGTATCTTGTTAGAGTCTTACAGTATATCTCCTTAAAACAAAACAAAACAAAACAACAAAAACAAAACAAAAACAAAACAAAAAAAACATCTGTGACCTCTTTTGACAAACAAGATAATATTTATTAAGCACTTATTCTTTCAGGCACTACTCTGTATAATTTCAATATTTTAACTCATTTATTCTCACAAAACCTAACTTGTGAAGAAACTTGTTTTATTATTCTCATTTTACAGGTTGAGACTCTCTAGAAGTGCAGTAGTTTGCCCAAGGTCATAGAGCCAATACGAAGATAATAAGAGATTTGAGCCAAATACTCCAACTGTGAATTCAAACTTTTAGGTATTGTGCTCTGTGGCTTATCATAAACCCATGGAAATTTTATTTCCCACGCTAGCATTATTTGAAATTAAAAATTAAATAATAGGACTAAAACCCAAGCATCGACTCATTTGGCAGGCTACCACAAAAACAAAACAGTGATAATTTAAAATAAGCTCTCTCACATTGCTTGTGCAAACTATGAGTTTATGATTATGGCCCCCATTTGAGAACTGCTCATTTACAGAGCTGTGGTACGCTTACATACAAGGCTATCTTTAAGAGCAGCTAAGTGTTATCTGCATTTACATAGTGGCAATTACTAACTACAATCGCCTGCAGTAATTCAAATGCAGCTGCAGGATTAGCTCACGACTACAAAACCACTAAACCCAGGTCTTCCTTCACACAGGGGCTTAGAAAACAAAGAATTCAGTGAATACTCTGGAGGTGTCTGGCATGTGTTGTTGTCTAGAAAAGAAAGGATAGAAATGTTGCTGTATGAAGTAGGGCCATTCTATAAATCAAATGAGTTACCCTTTGGGGTTTGAATTGCATAATTCATAAAAGCGTTCTCTGAGAACTAACCTGGCAGGAATGAAAATATGCTGTAGTCTGACAACCAGTAGCCCCAACTCATACAATGCATGGTACTGACAGGAATTAGAAAAAGGTGATTACTAAGTGTGTATAAAATGACTATTAATCATATTAATTTTAGCTCAGTTTTGAGAGTTCTTAAGTGCCTTATAGGCAATTTTACTTAATGCTCTCAACTACCCATACAAGATGACATCCACAAGATGACCAAAGATGACCGAAATGAGTAAACGGTACGTCAGCCTTGAGACCTTAAGAGTTTATATTGTACTTGAATACATTCAGTAAGAGCTTGAAGTAACTGTTTTTAATTTAATTGTTAGTTATTTTGCATTCCTGGGTGTTTATGGTCTTTTATGCAGTCAATCAATAAGAACATTCTAAGTATACAACATTAAGAAATCCAAACAATCCAAAGTACGGAAAGATCAGAATTCCTAGAGTAACAAATTGGGAACAAATATTAGTTTCTGTGGGAATATGTATACATTATATATATGCTATTGGGAATCCCAATATTTAGTAGGATAACCAGGAAGGCTGTGAATGTATCCATGTAATCTATAGGTAGTTTTTGGATTTTTAAGTTATGCATGGTCAAAATCAGTAAACAGAGAAAGAATATATTCTGCATGCAGATAAAATAGATCATACATGTTGTAGTTAGTACCTATCTGGTGAGATGTGAAATGCTCAACTGACGGAGAAAAAAAAAAAAGATAGTATATCCAAGGAGAAAAAAAAAAAATTCCTGTCTGGATGCAAGAAAATTTTCATACTAATACATGTAATGTATGATTCCCTAATTTTCAAACACAGAAATTTGAGCCAAAGAAATAAAAAAAAAGCCTTTGAGTATGTTTCTGCTTTCTTAACGTTTGTAAAATATCAATGAAAGAAAAAAGCTTTGGAGACTGGCAAATAATTAAAATTCCACTTCTTTAATAAGTGTAGTTCATGATATTGGAAAAATAATTAAAACTTCTTGAGCCTCAGTATCTTCACCCCTAAAATGGAGATGATATTAACTCCCTTAGAAAGCTGCATATGGATGAAATAAAAATAAAATGTTATGTTATAAAAAGGGCCTACAGTAAATCATCAGTATTTTTTTTCCTGCTTCCTGTTCTAAGAGTTGAGTTGACAGGATAGAAAAAGGATTACAAAATGTTCCCTAAGAAATTAATGAAACTTGACAGCTTCTTCATGGTTGAAGCTATATGAGATTTCTAAATGGATAAAATTAAACATAGTTCCTCAGTTCCTTTTTTCTCTGAAAGAAGATCAACCCTTTTCTCTCCAACAAAGTCTAGATAGAGCACTTGGAACATTTATACTGAGATCTGAGAGACTTTAAGAGTAGTTATATCTTACTTTAAAAACATACTTCTGGCATGATGCATCTGGGCAACAATTACATTCTTATACACCAACGTACAAAAGCATGTTTAAAGAAAATAAAACAATGAAAAAATATAGTTTAGTTCAATTGTTCAAGGTCTGATGACTGATGAATGTTGAAGCCAAGTAAAACCTAGTGTTTCCTGTTTCAGACCCTTAACTCTTACCTATCATACTTTATTTTTTTATTTATTTTATTTTATTTTATTTTATTTTATTTTATTTTATTTTATTTTATTTTATTTTATTTTATTATTTTATACAGAGCGCGAGCAGGGGAGGAACAGAGAGAGGGAGACACAGAACCCGAGACAGGCTCCAGGCTCCGAGCTGTCAGCACAGGGCCAGAAGCCAGGCTCAGACTCACAAACCATGAGATCATGACCTGAGCCAAAGTCATGCCGTTACCTGACTGAGTCACCCAGGCACCCCTTACCTATCATACTTATTGTATAGGCTAGGTGGAATTAATCACCTGTATGTTTTATTTTCCTCTATCCCTAACATGCAACTTTATCCCTTACATGAGGCTGTGCTACGTCATATCATCAGCAGCAATGAGTTGAGAAAGAAAGGCTAGTGTTTCCAAGCTGCATTCGGTAGGACCATACAGATACCAATTTTCCTGTGATTTTTGGTGAAAAACTTGTCCCAATCCAAAATTACAGGTATTAAAATCTGACCTGAGTTGACATAAAGCTATCTAGAGATTTTACTTATCTCACTGGTATGAAATGTCTATTTTGTTTTTCTGTGTAGCATGGATGTTTGATAAGAGTACTGCTTATAACAACACTGAACCTATTATTTCCAAAAAGAAATGTTTTTAAAAATTCTGAATTCAAGAACACATTTAGTACCGAGATTTTAGGTAAAGATCCATACTATAGTTTGGATGTTCTGAAAAGGAGGAGAGAATTTCCCTGTGAACTGTTCCACTTTCTAATAATTCACATTCTTTGAATGTGAAGGAGGTTTTTACTTGACAGCTCTTTCTTAAACATTAACCCCCACTCCCTTGGCCATGCTTTTGCTTCCTCTCTCTATCGCACGCGCGCACACACACACACACACACCTGGCTTGCCATCTATCTATCTATCTACCTATATATCATCATCTATCATCTATCTATCTTCATCATCATTTATTTTCTTTCTATTCTTTGTCTCATTTATTGGAATATAATCTTATAAAAATAGACTTTTTTTGATGTTCTCCACTGCTGTAATGACAAAAGCAAGAGACATATAATTGACAAGTGATAATAATTGGAGTGCATAAAAGGAATTAAAGTAGCTTGTATGTCTAATTCATTTGTATTTTTTTATTAAAAAAATTTTTTTTAATCTTTATTTATTTTTGAGAGAGAGACAGAGACAGAGCATGAGCAGGGGAGGAACAGAGAAAGAAGCAGACACAGAATCTGAAGCAGGATCCAGGCTCCAAGCTGTCAGCACAAAGCCCAACGTGTGGCTCAAACCTATGAACTGCGAGATCATGACCTGAGCCAAAGTCGGACGCTTAACCAACTGAGCCACCTAGGTGCCCCTAATCCATTTGTATTTTTAAAAATCTTTCAATACTAAGATTTAAAATTGTTGCTATTAGCTGAAAAAGAATAATTACTTCAAGTTATACGGGAAACTTTTTCAAATATCAGAACCTTAAATTAATAGCCATTTCATCTGAGCTTTACCATTTTTTTCCTATAGACTAGTCAGAAAGTAATATGTCCTTTCTTAAATATGATTATTGATATATAACTGATGTATCATATACTGGAAATATTTAAAGTGTAAAGTCTGTAAAGTGTTGATAATGTGAATACACTTCTGAACCATATGAACCATGAGCACAATTAAGATAATGAACATGTCATTATGCCAAAAGTTTCCTTTTGCCTCTCTGTAATATTTCCTTCCTCTCCTTCCTGCATCATACCTCCCTGCCACCCACATACATCCCCAGGAAAAATTCAACCTTCTTTCTGTCACTAAAGATTTCTTTGCAATTTTTAGAATGTCCTGTGAGTGGAATGTATATGCAAAATTTGTCTGATTTTAATTTAGCATAATGATTTTGACATTCACCTACCCATGTTATTGCATGTATAAATAGCTCATTCTGTTTTGCTGCTGAGTTGTATTTCAGTGTTGGATATAACACAATTTGTGTATCAAGTCATCTGATGATGAACATGCTCTATTTACTGAAATGATTGTATTTTTGTGTGTGCATGTGTTTTGTCTATCAGTATGGTATATTACATTGATTTGCAATCATTAAACTGACCTAGCATTCCTCAGCTATGTTCCACTTAGTGTTGATGTATTATTCTTTTCATAAGTTGCTGCATTCATTTTTTATTTTTAAAGAATTATTGAATTTATGTTCATAACAGATATTGGCCAGTGCTTTGATTTTTCTGCAAAGTCTTTGCTTCTGTATTGTGTCAAGGTAATTGGTCTTATTTTTCCTTTAAATTTTTGGTAAAACTTGTGAATAAAGCCAGCTGACTTGAAGTTTCCTTTCTGAGAATATTTTAAACTACAAACTCATTTTATTTTAAATAGAAGTAAAAATATCTTATAATCCATTTCTCCTTAAGTGGGTTTTACTAGTATGTGTCTCTTTTGGAATTTTCCTACTTAATATATCGTTGAAGTTTCAGGTATGAATTTTTTAATAATATCCCTTTACTATACTTTTATTTTTTTAATCTTTATTTATTTTTGAGAGAGAGAGAGATAGAGCATGAGCCAGGAAGAGGCAGAGAGAGAGGGAGACACAGTATCTGAAGTAGGCTCCAGGCTCTGAGCTGTCAGCACAGAGCCCGATGCAGGCCTTAAACCCACAACTGTGAGATCATGACCTGAATAGAAGTCTAACACTTAACCGACTGAGCCACCCAAGCATCCCTCCTTTACTATACTTTTAATATCTGTTGTGATTACTCCTGTCTCATTCCTGATTTTGTAATTTGTTTCCTCTCTGTTTTAGCCTGTTCAAGAGTTTATCAATATTATTTTTTTGAGGCTAATCAATATTATTGAACTTCAAAAAGAAACCTATTTGGTTTCTTTGTTTTTTCTAGTCTTTTTTTCTGTTGATTTTGTTGGTTTCCATTCTGACATTATTTCCTTTCTTGTGCTTTGGGTTTCACTTGCTCTTCTTTTTATGGTTTATTAAATGGAATCTGGGGCGCCTGGGTGGCTCAGTCGGTTGAGCGTCCGACTTCAGCCCAGGTCATGATCTCGCGGTCCATGGGTTCGAGCCCCGCATCGGGCTCTGTGCTGACAGCTCGGAGCCCGGAGCCTGTTTCAGATTCTGTGTCTCCTTCTCTCTGACCCTCCCCTGTTCATGCTCTGTCTCTCTCTGTCTCAAAAAATAAACAAACATTAAAAAAAAATAAAAAAATAAAAAATATATACATTGATGATAAATTAAAAAAAAAATGGAATCTGAGGTTGTTAATTTGAGACTTTTCTCCTGAAATGAGTATTTAGTGCTCTAATATTGTCTCTACTATTTAACTGTATATCACTAGTATTGATGCCATGTTTTCATTTTCTAATTTGCCTTTTAATTACATCTTGAACCCATAAAATATTTTGTACTGTATTATCTTGTTCCCAAATATTTGGAGGTTTACCAAGTATCATTCTATTAATTTCTAATTTGATTCAGTTTTATCAGAGGACAGACTTTGTATGATTCGATGACCTTTATACTGACTTGACACTTGTGTTGTGATTCAAAAAATGTTCTCACTTGGTAAATCTTTCACAAGCTCTGAAAAATAATGTTATTGTTCTGTCATTTGGTGGAATGTTCTATAAATGTTAATTAGGTCAAGTGGATTGATGGAATTGCTCTTTTATAGCCATACATATAGCCATACAAAATCTTTTATAACCATACTTATTTTTTGCTACATATTCTGACAATTATTTTAAGATGGATGCTGAATACACGAAACACATTTGTGAATTAGATTATTTCATTTTACAGTTTTGCCAGTTTCTGCTTCATAGATTTTGAAACTTTGTTACTGGGTGCATAATATTTTGCTATAGTTTCTTAATAAATTGGTTCCTTTATCATTATGAAATACTCTTTAGTGCTCATAACATTCTTTGCTCTGAAAAACATTTTTCTATATTAAGATTGTCCATCTAACTTTTTCTTTCAATTGTTTATGGCATATTTTTTCATCCTCATAATTAATCATTTTGTATTTTATATTTAAAGCTGGTTTCTTGGAGGCAGCATATAATTGGTTCTTGCAAATTTTATGCATTGAACAATCTCTTTTAATTGGGTGGTCTCTGCCTTCAATGTTATCATTGGTATTTTTGGATATGAATACACCATCTTGTTATATAATAATTTCTATTTGTACTAACTTCCCTTTTTCTCTGTTTCTACCCTCTTTGGGTTCAGTATTTTATGAGTCCTTTTTAATTCACTTGGTTGGCTTTTTAGTTATAATTATTTTTGTTAATAGTGGTTGCTTTATAGTTTATTGTATATATTATTTATATACCGCAGTCTACTGTCAGGTTATGTTATAGTTCTTCACATATGGTGTAAGAACCTAACGATAACATACTTTCATTTTTCCTGTCCTAGCCCTGGAACTGTTGTTGACATTTATTTTTCTTCTTGGATCTGATGTTTTATCATTTATTTAAATTTGGAAAATATTCTGTATTTTCTAAGTATTTCTTCTATTGACTCTTTTCTCTTTCTCTTTTTAATTCTCCATTTACAATATATTAGGTTACTTGAAATTTTCCCAGAGCTCACTAATGCTTTACTAATTTTTCCCATCATTTTACTCTGTTTTATTTTGCAATGTTTCTCTTGCTAAAGAATGTCTGAGACTCACAAATCCACAAATTTATTAATCTATTCTTTAGCAATTTCTAATCTGCTGTTAATTCCATTCTGTGCATTCTCAGACATTGCAGTTTCCATTTGTAGTAGATCTATTTAGGCTTTTGTTTTGTTTTGTTTTTTTGTTTTTTACATCTTTCATGTCTCTACTTAATATGTATTTAACTTCTTAACTATATGGAATATAGTTGTAATAATTATTTTAATGCCTCTATCACTATTTCTATAACCCCTATTACTTTTGGGTTGGTTTCAATTGATTAATAGTGGGACAAATATTTTCTGTTTTTTGTATAACTTGTAATTTTTAATAGTATACCAGCTATTTTCAACTACACACTAATGGGCTCCAGACATTCTAAAAATAATATTAGTAAGCTTTATTTTCAGACTTAGTTAAAATTCTTTTAGATCTTTTCTTCGAATTTTGTTATTAGAGTACAGTGAAGCTGTTAATTTGGGACTAAAATTTCCCCCAATACAGAGGCACAATATTTCTGGGAATTCTACTAACTGTCTTATGAATCATAAATTATGAGGTTTTTTCACTCTAGCTGATTGTAAAAGAACTTGCTCTTGGCCTGTAGAGCTGTAAATATTGTTCTTTCTACTCCTTTGGAAATGTCAAATATCCTGCTTTAAAAATAATGCATATTTATGCTAAACAACAATCAAGTATTGTGCAGATTTTAGAATTTTACATGTGCATACTACTTTTCATCTTTATTTTACAGTGAAAGCAATTCTTGGGTTAGGTATAGAAAATTCATATATTTAAAGCTTGATGAGAAGAGCAAATAATTATAATTCATTTGCCATAAAATTAATTCATACTCAAGAGAAATTTTCTAGCAGGAGAAGGAATTTGAAATCTTTGATATTTAAATCTCAAATTAATGGAGTATTCAGGGTCAAAAGTAAATAAAATAGAGTTTCATTATTTTGTCTAAAAATTAATTTTACTGCTTGAATGATGTATCTTAAGTAGTTCTCCCTATAAATAAATCATAACGAATCCTCTATGCTGTATAACGGTCTGCTCTACAGTGTGTGTGTTCTGTATGTGTTTAATTCTAAGTAAAATGAAGAGTGAAGGCTCTGAAACTTTTAAAGATTGGCAATTAGAGCTTGTTTTGTAAACACCTGAATCTTGAAAGTTGAGAGCAAAGAAAAAATTCCACAAGCTAAATTCCTTATCTCTTTTATCTTTGTTTCTATTCAATTTTCTTTTTTTCCCCCTTGTTCACATTTACTTTTGTTTGTTCGTTCCATTTTGTATGGTGCTTTAAATTTGTTTCATTCTTTTTAAAATCATTCGTCTTTCTCTGTGTCCTTTTCTTAAGTTGCCTTCTTTTTATCCAGTATTTGCAGATCCTCATCCTATATCTGTCTAATTGCTGTGATTTCATCATAAAAATCAATAAACTTTTATCAGAAATAATGTACTGCATTAAGCAATTCCTCCAAAAATTAAGAATCAGATTGAACTATTTTAGTGATAAAAATGAACTACAGGAAGTGCATTTGCCTTTATCTATTCTTGTTTGAGTTAATGAACCCTTTGCTGAAGTACAACTTCAATTATTAGCTCTTTTAAACATCCAAGAAATTATTAATTTAAAATAAAGTAGTAAAGAAATTCCTGCTTAAAACAACAAACAATTTTCCACAGTTCTCGAGTTTGGCAGGTCCATGATCAAGTTGTCAGTTCATTTAGTGTCTGGTAAGAGCACTCTTCTGGTTTGCAGGCAGATGATTGCCTTCTTACTGTAACCTCACATGGCCAAGAATAAGAGATCATCTTTCTTGTCTCTGTCTTTATAAAGGCACCAATCCCATTCATGAGGGCTTCACCCTCATGATCTAATTACATTTAAAGGCTCCACCACCAAAAACTATGATATTGGACATTAGAACGTCAACACAAGAATTTTGAATGGACACGCTTAATCTATAACAAGATGCAATTGAGTAGCAATTTCCCACAAAATACTTTACAATTAAAATATTCGATGACTATTTCTTTATAAAATAAATAAAAAGTTTGAACAAATGAACATAAAACAATATAGAAAAGAATCAAAACATATTATCTTATAACTCACATTTGCCATCTTGACCTTAGATGCAAAACTGAGAAAAAAGTTGTTAGTGTCCCAGGTAAGACTTATTGGTGTATATTTAAGTTATCCCTTTGATTCTTAAGTTATCCTTATTTTGAATATTTCTTAAAGGGCTCAAATGGAGAAATAGAATAAGTAACTATTTTTTTTTTTTTAATTTTTTTTTAACGTTTATTTTTGAGACAGAGAGAGACAGAGCATGAACAGAGGAGGGGCAGAGAGAGAGGGAGACACAGAATCGGAAGCAGGCTCCAGGCTCTGAGCCATCAACCCAGAGCCCCACGTGGGGCTCGAACTCACGGACCGCAAGATCGTGACCTGAGCTGAAGTCGGACGCTTAACCGACTGAGCCACCCAGGCGCCCCAATAAGTAACTATTTCTTGAAGAGTGAAAATGTTTCAATCAATACAAGTAAAATCCTCATCTCATTTATACTTATTAAAAGGCAAGACAATCACTATTTCTTAGTTCCCAGATTACCCATGGCAAATCCCATTGGTATCACATGACATATAGTAGATGATACTCAAAACCTAACAGTGGGTATTCCTTGTGTATAAGTTGAACATCCCTTGTATTGGTTCATTTTCTTCTGGAAACACTCACTAGTTTGAATTTTCTTCAGTTGAATTTGAAAAACTGAATGATTATATTCTTTCCTCTGGCTAATCTACAATCCTATAGATTGCAATTGCCTGGTGCCTCCATAAAGCACATCATGAGTACAAAGTACCATAATCCTGTACTATTCCTGATGAATGACTAGATGGACATTATCCATTTATTCCCTACATCCATCCTTGTGGTTGTACAGCAAGGAAGTTGAGAGTAGAGGATTGGCTCTCAGTCGGTTTATACTAACATCATGATTCAACCAGTTCCTTGCTGTATGACCTTGGAGAAATTACTTAACCTTTCCATGACTCAGTTTTCTGATCTCAAAAATGTTGATAAAATTATTTACTCCAGAAGATTATTGTAAAAATTAAATCAGTTAATACATAAACAACAATTTAGAATAGTGCCTACTATATAGTAAAGGCCATCTGAGATTTTACCGTTATTATTATTGTTACTCCCATGGTATGATTTCCACTTTAATTTAATGTATGAGCCTGATTTTACATCATATATATTATACAATTCTATAATCCAGCCATGTGAAAAGAAAGAGACCCCCTATTCTATCTCTAGAGTCTCATCACAGATTGCACCAGGACCAACTACTTAGACAAGGTAGCATGAATATATTTGAACAACATAAAATCATCTCCAAAAAAACTTATCTCCAGGTGAACCTTGGATTTCACTTTATCTTTTAGAAGCACCATCCAATAAGTTGCCCACACATCCACAAATATTTACCCTGGTCATATCAATTTGAAGAAAGGATATAGTCATCAGACATATAGCATATTTCTTAACACACACTATGTGCTTAAACAAATAAAACGTCTATCTTTTTATTTCCTCTCTTATACCCTGAGAATATATGAATGAAGATAACAGGCACACATTTTTCATTTAACCTTGCCTCTTTATTGCCGTAGGACCACTAGGCATGGTCTACTCATTTCTCAACATAAAAACTCCAGAATAAATGATGATAAGAAAGATTCAAATATAAAAGTCAGTGCACTAGGAAGTTGGGTATAATATTGTACAATATTTGAGAAAAAAGAGAGGACCTGGGATCATGTCAGCTTTCCAGAAGGCAATTACTGTAATATTTCACATTGAATGATGGTGTTCAGGGCAAGAATGGTGGCAATGACTACACTGAGTGAGAATTTAGAAGGAATAATTCCTCTCTTGGAGATTGCTGTGGAATGTGACTTGGTAACATGAGAGATCCACGAGTCAAGTCTTGATCCACATGGGATAGGACAGGATGTGACCAGGCTGTATTCATATTCAAGGTGGTTCTGAACTTTTAGAGTAGGGACATATTGACAATTTAAAAATAAACTTAGTGATTTGGCATATGTTGAGTTTTATATAATGCTTTAATAATGAACCAGAATTATCCTCAAGGAAGTTGGCCTGAAACTGGATTTAAAGTATGAGAGTGGAGATAATAACATAAGGTTCATCATCCTTCACAGCAATATGGCAAGAAAAATAAGAGAATCTAGGAGAAGTAGGTTTAGAATGAGTGTGCTGTATAATTATAAATTCCATCAAAGATTGTTCTAAGAATGAAAGCACATTTAAGAGTTTTTTCAGAGATGAAAAAGAAAAAATGTGAAACAGTTTTGTACCTAAGAGACATTGGTAAATTTATTTTGTTGAGTTATGTGAAATAGATCCACCTTATTTTGAAAAGGGTTTCTTAAAATAAGGATATGTAGCATACAAGACTAACACATGTTATTGACATTCACCCTTCTTAAGGAGAGCAGAGGATGTGTATTTACTAATATAAGGACTAAAAGTAAATTCACATCAAAAATACACAATACTTTATAGACAAATTACTGCTTCCTTGAAACAACATGATATTCACTAATTTCTAGCTCTGCTTAAAGTGTTGAGCGCTCCAAGTAACTATTCAGTTGGTTCTCTGACTTTGCTCATTTATTACCTAATGAGCTCTGACAGGGTCAACAAGTTCCTTAGTCCTGAGTGCCACCATATCTAGAGGTGTCACCTACAAGACTAAAGCATCCACAGAATGAAAGGAAGAAAGAAAAAGAAGGAGCAGGAGTCAAATAGACAGAGAAAAGAAAAAATGCATATGCCAGCTTTGTGGCCCAAGTCAGCCACAGCATGTGGCCCAACTTCAGCCACAGTGGCCTGTTGGCCTGAGATAGCAACTCAGCAGTCTAGCCCTGCTCTATGGCAAAACATATTCTTCCTTTAACACTGGCTAGCAAAAACAGGTCACGGAAATTGTGTTTTATCTTTCACCACGTTGTTTTATTGGTTTCTAGTTCTCATGGACATAAGCTGTGCATATCATCACCAATATTCTTATCAGCAATAAAAGGACTGATAACTGTCCCACATTATATGTATTAAAATTGAGTCAACTCTCAAAAAGTAACTGCAATTAAAACAGCGGGTCAAGGATGAATAACTCAATCTATACTATTTCACTTAGCAACTGAATTAAACTTCACAAGATTGTATCACACCACTTATTGTATTCGATAATTCTCAGAAAAGCACATTAGCATTACGGTTCATGTGAGTGCATAATTTTCAAAGCAGTTTAAAATCCTGATTTGATTTCTGTAACCAATGAGTTGGATTAACATTAGTCTGGAAACAATTATCCTAGGTCTTCAATGTGAAAAGGAGGAAATAAAATCAAGAATTTCAAGAATACTTTTTCAAAACAGTAGGCTTGGCAAATTTCTTTACTAGAAATAGAGAAGTGGCTTATTCCCACCTCTAATTAAGTAAAAAATAAATTGACTCACTGTGTAAGACACTATTAATAAAGTGTAGAGGACAACAAAATTATATCTGTGGTGGACTTTGGCAACTCAAGTACTTATGCTTATTTAACACTCAGCTCGCCAATATAGAGAATGGCAGACTGAAGTTCATCTTGGTAACGCTGGAGGGAAAATGTTGTCCCTTAATGGTTTTATATGTGAGGGATTATATTAGACAATTCTCAAAATTTATAATAAGGTTGCTTTTAAAACTCCACTTACCATCAGCTATTTTGTTATCAAAACAACTAAGGATTATATCATCATTTTATTTTCCCAGCCATTCTTACTTACATTAAGGTAACTGGACTAGGGGTGCCTGGTTTGCTCAGTTGGTAGAACATATGACTCTCCTGAGTTCAAGCTCCACGTTGAGACTGAGGTCTACTTAAAAAAAAATTATCTTTTTAAAAATTTTCCCTTTTCAGTCGGTTTAGCTTCCGACTTTGGCTCAGGTCATGATCTCGCGGTCTGTGAGTTCAAGCCCCGCGTGGGGCTCTGTGCTGACAGCTCAGAGCCTGGACCCCGTTTCAGATTCTGTGTCTCCCTCTCTCTGACCCTCCCCCGTTCATGCTCTGTCTCTCTCTGTCTCAAAAATAAATAAACGTTAAAAAAAAAAATTTAAAAAAAAATTTCCCTTTACCACAGGTGGTGTTAGATGTGACCATGTGTTGTTAGAAGATGTTAAATGGTACTTTCATATTTTATCTTTAATATAGTAAAAATATTCCATGTTTAAAAAAAAAGAAAAAGAAAAGGTACCTGCACTACATCTTGGTTTTGCTGGGGCTTTTAAAACTTTAGTGTAGATCACAATAGACTGATTTAATTTTCTTTTGTTGTGAAAATGACATAGCAGCAAACTGACAATCCAAAATTTAAGGTTTGCGGGTTTGTATACTGGTATGTGAACCTCTGTAAATTGCTGAAGTTCCACAACTACACTAAAATGAAGAGTGAAGAAAAAATTTGCTTATATTAATTACATGGTAGGGGAGAATTACATGAGATTAGAATTGTACTTTGGATATATACGTCCAAAAATATGTATGTCATACCAGCTACTTTGAAGGTCCAGCCCACAAAAATATAATTTAATTCCAAAAAAAGTACAACAAACATAATTTTAATACATTGCTACTCTCACTGGAAATTAAAAAAATGACAGTTTTTTATTTAAGCAGCTCAACTCTTTCATCCCAATTCTTTTCTTGAATAATTACTCTTGAAGTATCAATAAGAAATATTAAAGCGGGGGGGGGGGGTTCCTTGGGAGGTTCAGTTGGTTAAGAATCTAGCTCTTAATTTCAGCTCAGATCATGGTCTCATGGTCATGAGATCAAGCCCCAAGTCAGGCTCTGTGCTGGGCATGGAAACTGCCCAAGATTTTCTCTCCTTCTCTGTCTGCTCCTCACCCCCACTTGTGCCCTCTCTCTTTCTCTGTCTCTCTCTCTCTCTCTCTCTCTCTCTCAAAAAAAAAAAAAAAGAAATATTAAAGGTAATCATGCCCTCTTTCATCCAACCAATGTAGGTGATATCTATTTATCAATCTAGCTATGATCTATCTATCTATCTGTTTATCCATCTTAGAATCATAAAGTTTTAGATAAATGACAATATGCTGAAAAATGACAATTTTCTATAAGAATACTTTTTAATCCCCACGGTTTTCAAACTATGAAAACACAATAAGTTATCTCATACACCTGTGTCCTGGTCTTCCTGCTTGATTTAAAGAAGACAGAGAGTTCCCTATTAAGTTAAAGCAGCATTACATCTTTAGTTTAACATAACCTGGGGCACCTGGGTGGCTCAGTCAGTTAAGTGTCTTGACTCTTGATTTTGGCTGCGATTATGATCTCACGGTGCATGGGATTGAGCCCACGTTGGGTTCCTGCAGAGCCTACTTGGGATTCTCTCTTTTCTCTCTCTGCCCCTCCCTCACTCGCCCTCTCAAAATAAGTAAACATCTAAAAAATAATAACCTCATAGGTCCTAACAGTGCTTTATATTTCTTTTATTCAGGCTCATAAATAAGATTTTTGAATGTTTCCTTATTGACTATTATTGACTATTCCAAATACATTATTTTTAACTTTGAAATAAGCATCTTATTCTCTGTCTTTCATCAATTACTTCTAGGACTATTTATTCATTCTTACCATGTGCTTATTAGGTTTAGCTTAACTTAAATGGAATGGTTTAGTGATTCCTATACACTTTAAAATACTGTTAATTCAAAATTTTCAATTCTATTTACCAGTAGCCCTACATTTCTCTTTAATCTTGTTGGTAATTTTCATAATGCCATTTAAATTACACTTTCAAGAATAGAATATATTTTTATGTATATGGATAGTGCAAGTATTACCAAACTCACTTCAAGACATAATAGCTAGGAAAGCAACATAATTGTTAGGAAAGCAACTTCATTTAATTAGCATTAATTTATCCCCTCCAGATATTGCTTTATTATTAAATTTTGTCAAATATGTGACCCAGGACTTAATTTTCAAGCATGAAATAAAATCATTGGTTTATATATAACAATCCCCAAGTGTCCACATCTCTATCTAGTGTGCCTTTGTTACACAATTTTTCATAAGACCTAGTTTATTTTATTTTATTTTATTTTATTATTTTATTATTTTATTTTATTTTATGTCATTTTAAGTTGGACAAAAATATATAGTTTATCACAGTCAACAATAAAATGCTAAAATTTTGCTTTTCAATTTTATACAGTTACTTGTCCAATTTTATTTTCCTAAAATTCTATTTTTAGCCATCTAGAACTGGTAACTGTAAGAGAAATTTAAAAAGTTATAATTTAGTTGTTATTTTAGGTTTAATACAATTTTTCATGACTTATATAATATTGTGTTTATCAGCTGTGTATCAATAATATCTTGTAAGATAACAATCTAAAGGTTGTTAAGACATAAAACAATCTGGTCATTAGAATTTTAAAAACTACTTATGCTAAGTGACATAATTCAGTCAGAGAAAGACAAATAATGTGATTTCTCTCATGTGTGGGATTTAAGAAACAAAACAAATGAGTCAAAGGGGGGAAAAAGGAGAAAGAGAGAGAGATGCAAACAAAGGAACAGACCCTTATCTATAGAGAAAAAACTGATGGTTACCGGAGTAGAGGTGGCAGGGGAGGGGAAATGGGTTAAATAGGTAATGGGCATTAAGGAGGGCACTTGTAGTGAGGAACACTGTGTGATACATGGAAGTGTTGAATCAATATATTGTACATCTGAAACTATTATCACACTGTATGTTAACTAACTGAAATTGAAACAAAAAATTAAAAAGAACTAATTGAAATATTTAAAGTTCAACTAACATATTTTTTTGCATTAGTATTTGGGGAAAGTAGAATAGACACGAATTCCATGAAGAAAAGAAGGAAAATGGAAAATGTACAACTGTTATAGAGGATATCGATTATTCAAGAATTTTAAAAATAGATAATTACGGAAATAATTGTGACCTTTAGATTTCATTAACATATTTAAAATAATGATGTGCAGAATTTTTGTGTCATAATTACCAATAAGGTCATCATAAATATTTACTGTTTAAACTTGATGATGAAACTTTTAGCTATAGACTTAAAAATATACTATCTCATGTTAAAATAGTTATAGTTAAACTTTGGAACTTAGATACCCTAGGGAAAAGGAATCAAATATCTAGTTAATTATCTACCATTCCCCACAGAATGTGGACTCAGGAAAAAAAGAAAAAAGTTGGCTAATAGGAATACTGGCTTCACAAAGAACCAATAAGACTTAACATGTGCTAATCTAAAACGTGAATAAATTGACCTATTAGATTTCTTTAACACAGGATATGAGATCAATAAATATGTGTTGAAAAGAATGAAATGAAAATGACAGGGCTATAGGGGCTCCCATGAGGTTCTAGCTCCCTCCTTCAATGCTAGGGCATGTAAAATTGTCTTACTTGGTAAGATCAGCTGATGACCTTTGTATGTCCTAAACTGAGAAGGCTATGTAAAGAATAGAATTTTTCTGGTAATATAAATAACACTTGTATTAGTTTATTGTGTAATCTCAATTACTGCATATTTTTTTAAATACTAACCTCAGTCTCCCAAATCAAGCTCATGCATTATTTCTTTTTGATCAGCTTGAGCTTTAAATTGATCTCTTCTACAAGACTGACCTAAATCAACACGTAGATTATATCACTGTTTTAGAAATCTACATGAATTATAAAGGCATAATTATGTGACTATGCATACTTGGGGATATTCCATGTTAGGTCAATATATTCAGGAAAATTCATCAAATCTAACAAGATATTAGAAAAACAAAAGATAATGAGGCAGAAGCTATAGCATGTTTACATTCTTCCAACGAAAGTACATGAGGTTGAACAAGAATATAGCTGGTATTTGACAAGGTAGAGCAGTCTGGCTAAATAAAATCTACATAGCCAATGCTCTCAGTTGTTCTGGTTTATAATTGTCTCCACACATGTGAGAACACATTGAAAATAGTCCCACTTAAATCAAGAAAACAGTCACTGAGAACAGAATTCTAGGGACTTTACAGCTTTAATCTGAGGAAGAATTCTGTTGGAATCTTGGAGTAGTTTGAGTAGAGGACAAAGAATGAGATTACATGATGGTGGATACAACTTTCTACCTTATTTACAAGCTTCTAGCCCCTCTTGTCTCCTCATACCCATCTCAGACTTCTATACTTTTTGGTCTATCTATCTCCATGCTTTTCCTCAAAGATTTCTAAGACTTTCTTGACAGTTGTTAGTGCAATGTGTGAAGGTCCTTTGAAAAGCGTTTCCTGATGTCATCATCTAAATAAGTACATGGTCACTTTCCAAGACTTGCCCTGCTTAATTTTTCTTCAGAGATCTCATCACTATCTTTAACTAGTCTATCTATCTATCTATCATCTATCTATCTATTTATCATCTATAATCTATCTATTTATTTATGCTACTAGAATATATCTCCATGAAGACAGAAGTTTCCTCTAGTTTCTTCACTGTTATACTGATAAAACCAGTCCCTAGAATAGTTCCTACACATAGAGAATTCTTGAAAATTATTTGTTGAATGAAATAATGAATATGGTGGTAAAGATAACTTCTTAAATGACAACTACTGAGGCCAGTTCATAGTAGGTATCCAATAATTATTTGCTAAATGCTCTGATAAGTGACCTTACAACATTGATCTGACAGATGCTATCCCACCTCCAGTTTCCCAAATCAGGAAGAAATTTTAATAATATAATGAAAAGGATTTTCTGTTGATTCAAAGCCTACATAAAATACAGAAACAAGGAATTATAAACATATAACTAAGGGAATTTTAACTTAAGTGGACTAAGAGAGAACACAATGATCTAAAGATATCTTAACTATTTTAAAAGCAAGGTATCATTTTTTTTTTTTTTTTTGGAAAGAGAGAGACAGAGAGAGAGAGAGCAGGGGAGGGGCAGAGACAGAGAGTGGGGACAGAGAATCTGAAGTGGGCTCTGTGCTGACAGCAGAGTGTTGGACGTGGGGCTCAAACTCACAAACTGTGAGATAATGACCTGAGCCCAAGGCAGACGCTTACTGGACTGAATCACCCAGGCACGCCAAGATATCATACTTTTAAACTTAAAATTATAGATTCAAGATAGAGTATATTTAGGGATAATAATAAATAAATAGTAATGGTACATCATACCATAGAAATCTGTTACCATTAATGTTAATTATAGATATTAATAATCTAGTTAAAGTTTTTAAACCCATTTCTTAAATGAGAAGATCTTGAATAAATAAACAAGATAAGGGAGGTACCAAATGCAATTTTGATTTTAAGAATAATGCACATTGTTTTTACATGATCTATTTACTGTCTATTTTTAATTGGCACACAGAACTGAAACAATAATAGTTATCATTAATCATATTTTAGAATACTTGTGTTGAAATCTTATTTCATCATGACTGTGAAATCCACATGAATATTTAAACAAAACAACTTCCACTCTTGGGAAGAAATAAATTTTCTAAAATTAGGCCTAAATAAGATGGTAGGAGTAAGGTAAGATAAAGCTTATGTTCATTTGTTATTTTCTTTGTGGGATCTTTTAAGCAATGCATAAAAATAGTTTTACACTCTGAATTTGACATCAAATTGCCTGGTGAAATTGACACAAAAATCTTTCACATTTGCTTCCTCCAATACTCATTCACTATAAAAAAATAATTTCAGTAATTTGTTGGCATTAAATTCAGGTCAGTAAAATTTCTATTTAAGAATTTTAAATGTAACGGCTAAGTCTATTGAAAACGCAATTGTGCAGGTGGAAATACGAAAACCAAGCTCTTAAATCAGATTAAATATGGAGTTCTGTTGTATTACTGTGCTATACTCTAACCTAGGTATTGTGTTAATTCCTATGTGAATCAGTCATGCCTCCACCTTCAAGATATTTACTCTTACTTCTCTGTTTTCATCAACATAATTCTGTAACGCAAAAGCATTCCTATACTCCCTCTTATAGAAATTGTCACTATATGTTTTTTAAACAAGAAAAAGTAAACTTCAATGCATTCTTGATTTCTCCTTTTACTCCACCCACTTCTGGCCTCATACATACACACATACTCCCATAGTGATCAAATTATGCTATTAGCTCCTAAGATTCCTAGACTGTTCCATTTCTTTTCAGATTTTACCTTAGTTGGCATAAAGCTGGTAAAAAAATAAAAATAAAAATAAAAGAAACATGAGAAGAGATATATATTTTATAGTAGGGAACAATAAAACCAACATCAGTTGATTTCCCCTAAGAAAATAAATAAAACCAGAAGACAATAAAACATACCTTTAAGGTGCTGAAATATATTTAAAAATGGCAAACTAGAATTCTATACCAAGTGAAAGTATTTTTTAAAAATATGGAATAAAGTCATGTTTATATAAACAAAATCTGAAAGACATTAGTGCCAGAAAAATCAAACTACAAGAAACAATAAAGGAAGCATTCAGATTAATGGAAATTGATACCAAAAACAGAAACTTGAATCTACAGAAATGAATGAAGAACACCAGAAAGAGTAAAGTAGGTAAATATAAAAAAATTTTTTTAAATCATATTTAACTTTTTAAAATAATGATGCTTCTTTTCAGATAAAATTATAGTAATATATATTGCAAGGTTTAATATATATGAGCCAACAAGAACACACATGCCAAGAGAGAGTGAATGTAATTAATGACAGAATACTCAGTTGTGGTTTAATTTGTGTAACATAGTATTATTTGAGCATAAATACTTTATAAATTTGAGCAATACTTTAAAGATGGAACTGCAGTATCTGGAGAAACCACGAAAATGGGCATAGAGTTATATAGCAACAAAACTCAAAATATTAACCCAAAAGAAATCAGAAAGAAAGAATAGTGTGAAAAAAAGAAAGGATAGGACAAGTGGAAAAGAGATGAGACAAATCTCATTAATCTTGATTTTTTAAAAAATAACAATTGCACACTGCATATAAAAATGCCACCCTTTAAACATAAAGACACATATAGATTGAAAGCAAAAGGATGTAAAACAAATATACCATGTAGACAATGAATATAAGATAGTTGTTATGGCTTTATTAAATATTCAAGTTTTCAAGACCAGGATAGTGCCAGAGTTAAAGAGCTGTATTTCTTAGTGACAAGGGTCAATTGACAAAAACATATATAGCAATGATGAAAAATGTATCCAAATAATAATAAGCCTTCAAAAAATGTAGCAAAAATTAAAAGAATAAGAAACAGACAATTCCAAGATCAAACTTGAAATTTCAACAACTTTCTCCCAGGAACTGATAGAAAAAGTAGAGCAAAACATTTATATATATTTGAATGACAATATCAACGAGCTTTACCTAAATGATGTTTATTTTTAAGTCCATATAGTATGTTCACCTAGATAAGTTACCTGATCTTGACCAAGACACAATGGCAACTTTAATGGAGAAAGGATATTCTTTTCAACAAATGATTTTTGAACAACCGAACATCAACATACAAAGAAAAAGAATATAAGCTCACAGATCTCACAGACTTTACACTTTTCACAATGACTAACTCAAAATGGATCATAGACTTAAAACCCTATGTATTCTGAATAATATGTTAGAAAAATATGAAATCTCATAGTTTTAAAGTAAACTTCAGGTGCTTTAAAGAAGTTCAAAAGAGAATTATTAAGAATTTATTGAAAAGCAGGCTCACAAAATCATATATTTCACCCAACACCAAACTTTAATAATTATTAGCAGAAAATATAAACAAAAGACAAGTACAAATATAGAAACATCAATCTCTGGGAAACAAGCAATAAAATGTAATTCAAAAAAAAGGAAAAAGAAATGTATCTTTTTCTGCACTGGAACATGTTTTGTTTTTTGAGAAACAGAAGAGTATTAAGTGTGCATCAAGTTAGCTACGAGGAAATCATTTAGTTTGGAACTTCTTAGTTTTCATACTTCATTAGTCATGTGGGAAGGGAGTCCATGTGTATAACTCCATTCTCCAGCTAGCTGCATCCAATAAATTCTAGTTAATTTACCATAGGCAATTTAAAGAGAACCATCTAAAGAGATCTGTTAAAACATTCTTAGGTAAGGACTTCCTAGGTCATCTACGTATTAACCATTATCAGAAGGAATTTTGTTAAAACCATCTTCAAGTATTTTCCTCTCTGTGGGTATTGAGTACAGTTCCTTGCACATTAGTGGCTTCGCCTGGTGAAAAGATAATGAATTACTATTCTCTCTCTCTGCACATGGATTGAGCAAGCCCATGTTTGTCATTTCATGAAAAAATTGCATTAATTTTGGAGATTTGAAGGAAGCACTTTCATTAGCATTCCAATCCTCTTCTAAGCCAGCAACTAAGTCTCTATTGTGGGCATATAATTGACACCCACCTTGACTTTTTCTCTAAATTTCCTTAGAGACTTCCTTAACTTACTACTCTGTATGAGGATATTTTTTTAAGTCTTCCCACCATCTAGGACCCATTTGCCTGAACATACAGTAAGGTCATTAGATTCAGCCTAATGGTATATCAATATCCAAATATGTTTCTTGGGCAGGAAACTAATTCCTAAGTACACTCATGACTTTAAGTTCTGCCTATTGTATGTATTTAGTCTAATTTTTTTCTGCCAGAGTTTATCATCTACAAGCTCATCAGAATTCACAACTTTAGGGGCACCTGAATGGTTTAGTCAGTTAAGCATCAGCTCAGGTCCTGATCTTATGGTTCATGTGATTGAGCCCCACGTCAAGTTCCGTGCTCACAGTGTGGAGCTTTCTTCGGATTCTCTCACTCCTTTTCTCTCTGCCCTCCCCTGCTCACACACGCACAGGCTGTCTCTCTCTCCCTCTGACTGTCTGTCTCTCTCAAAATAAATAAATAAATAAATAAATAAATAAATAAATAAATAAACATAAAAAAAAGAATTAACAACGTTCGTTTTATGAACACTATCAGTGAGACAAGTAACATGTTTTCACTTGGCTGGGAGAAATTCATAGGGTTCAGACCTTACAGCAAAGGGAGTAGACTAACCATCAAAGTGCTCTTTCATTGACCATGGAGGCAGTGAGGCAGTGTATATATACAGAAGTCCTCCCTTATCCCTTTTTTTTATTATTTATTTTTCAGAGAGAGAGAGTACAAGTGGGGAAAGGGCAGAGAGAGGGGACCAGAGGATAGGAAGCAGGCTCTGCACTGACAGCAGCAAGCCCAATGCAGAGCTTGAACTCACAAACTGTGAGATCATGACCTGAGCCAAATCAACCGAGCTCAATCATTGAGCCACCCAGCTGCCCTCCCGCCATGTTTTTTTTTTGGGGGGGGGTTGGGTTGGGGTTCAGTTGCCTGTATTCACATGAGGTCTGGAAGCAGATGGTCCTCCTTCTGTCACATTGTCAGAAGGTCGATAGTAACCTAACACTATGCTATAATATCTATGTCATTCACCTCATTTCATCTCATCACATTAGCATTCTATCATTGCACATCGTCACAAGAAGGGTGAACTCAGTACAATAAGAGAGAAACCACATTCACATAACTTTTCTTATGCTACATTGTTATTACTCTATTTTATCATTAGTTATAATTATCTTACTGTGGCTAATTTATAAGCTAAACTTTATCATAGGTATAGGGAAAAACATAGTACATACAGGGTTTGGTATTCTCTGTGGTTTCAGGAATGCACTGGAGGTCTTGGAACATATTCCCTGTGGGTAAGGAGGACTACTGTATATGCAGTGAACTCCTCCTGAAATTCCTCCTGTGAAACACTCTTGAATATGCCATTTCCAATTTATCAACAAACTCTGCTGAGCTACTCTGTCTCTACTCAACTTTTTATTTACGTTACCCAGAATTGTATGCCTTTCCTTGATAGTAATCTCTTTCCACACTCAATTACAAGCTAGTAATTTTTCTTTTCAGTAGGTATATATCAAGCAGCTGCATCAAGCAGCTTTGAGTCCAAAACCCAAGAAGTCCCCATTAAATAACTGTATTTGATGGCGTTAGATCAAAGGCTTGTGTTCTAGATTCAGACACTTTTAAAATCATTTAAGCAAACAGGTTTAGGTCTGAGTGACTTTGGCCTAAGACACAATCTTCTGGAAATTGATAGTTTTTGCTCAGAACTCTATTAAATTCATATTTCTTTTTGGGGGGACTTTAGAATAGAACTAAATAGTATTCCTATTTGGGAATAAAGTTCACCCAAAGCTGTACAAATTTACCAACCTCTGAGCTTTCTATTTAGTTGAGGTCAGAAGAAGAGACTTTCTCACAGTTTTAGGAGTGATTAGGAAGAATACACTAAAAATACTACTGTAGGGAGAAAATGATAACAAATACAGGTTTGAGAAACACTGGTCTAAGGGATTTGTTTTTGTTTTTCCATATGGATATCCATCATTTTCCTGTACCATTTAGAGAAGAGACCATCATTTCATCATTGAATAAACTCAGTACCTTTCTCAAAAGATAACTGAATGCATAGATTTATGCACCTATTTTTGGTCTCTCTTTTGTTCCATTGATCTATATTTTTATAGATGTGTTAATACAGAACAATAATGTGAAAACATGGAGTTTAAATCTTCCAACTTTGTTCTTTTTCAGAATCATTTAGGGTACTCTTAGGAGTAGGCCAAGAAAAGATAACATTCAGAAGGCAATAACTGATTGGCTAATTTTGTTGTTTCTATGCTTGAGATTTACTGATGAGAAAAAGATTTGTAAAAACCAACATATTAAAAAAATTAATGTTTATTTATTTTTGAAGGTGAGAGAGACAGAGCCTGAGAAGGAGAAGAGCAGAGAGACAGGGAGACACAGAATCTGACGCAGGCTCTGGGCTCTGAGCTGTCAGCACAGAGCCCGACTAGGGGCTGGAACTCACAAACTGTGAGATCATGACCCGAGCAGAAGTGGGACGCTTAACCGACTGACGCTTAACCGACTGGGTGCCCCTGTACAACCCAAAATATTGATGGCTTTAACAGGAAATGGAATGTACTGGTTCTCTTGCTTCCTTACATGTCTCATTCCCTTGAAGAATTAGGGCAGGAGAGAGTCAGGCCTACCTTCTCAATGCACAAATAACTCTCTTCTTCAGAAGCATAACAAATAAAGTCGGGGTGGGTGGGGAGGAAGAGTGAAAGAATGTGAAATAAGGGCAAAATCTTCCCTTGTGGAAGGAGATAGGAAAGAAAGAATTGTCCATCTCTCAATAATTCAAAATTATTGCCTCATGGCAATTTCATTGTTGTTTTTGATTTAGATAATTTACCTTTTCCTAGTTAACTTAAAAGTTATTATGCAATAATCAAACACTGCAAGTGACAGGTATACAATGATGATGAAGTAAATATGACTGGATCTTAAAATGGGAGACCAATGTACTGAAGTCAGTTTTTCTTGTGGGCTCAATTGGGGAATCAGAAGATTAAAAAGAGCTATATACAGAATCTTGATATGTGAAGGAATTGCCTTAATGATTTAATTAATTATCAGAATATATAGAAGCCTATACAAGATCTTATATTATCCAGCAGCTCTGTCCAATAGAATTTTTTTACTGATGAAAGTGTTACATAATCTATGCTCTCCAATATGATACCTCTTAGCTATATTAAACTTGAAATATAGCACTTGAAATATAGTCAATGTGACTGAAAACTGAGTTTTCAAATTTATTTAATTTCAATTCGTTTAAAATTAACTTTAAATAGAAATGGGTGGCTTGAGCTATTATATGTATCCATTTTTTTGTGATAACATATAATATTTTGTTATTTTCCAAAAATGGTCATGACCACAATTATTTCAGAAAATATATTGCTGTTTTTATGTTATTTCATGTTATTTTAATTCCATTTTGCTTTTTATTGACATTCCACAGATCAGGGCTCATCAGAGATCTTCTTTTATATTAAAATCTACTGAATTAATATATAGATAGGATTTTGTGCAACAAACACATAAAATATAATTTCGAACTATTATTTTTCTTCAAAATAAACATAGTTTAATCATTATATAAAATTTAGCTATGGATATAGAAAAAGACTAGAAAAAAACAGACTCTAAATTAAAACAATTTTTCTTGTTGGAGTGATAGGAATATAGCTAGTTTTTCTTATCTTATAAATGTTTTTCATATTGTTTCAAGGTTGCTTGTTCAAATATTTTCACAAAAGCAGCTTCTCAAACTTCTAGGCTTCATTTAAGATGAAGATGATAGGCAAAAAATGGTTTATTATATATGGGTTTAAAAATATTTTATCATCACTATGTAGAGAAGGCCATGACTCATGTTTCATAGGATAGAAAGTGCACAGAGCAACAGTTAAAACAATCTGATAGGGTAAGCATAAAATACTCTCTGGGAGAATAATGATAAATTTTTGGCACAAGCAAAACTTGCAAAGGTTATGAGACATTTTATATGTCATGAAAAGTAATTTGTGGCATAAAAGCCAAATAGGAGAGCAAAAATTGGAGGTTCTGCTCTATCTGTCATATGTTAAACAATAAAGTGAAATAGATAGCAAGGAAATAAATGATTCAGAACACACAACTTAGGCAAGCATAAGTTAGTTTATCAAATATATTTAGAAAAAGGTTGCAGATATATGAAATTCATCATATATTATTAGCTAAGTAAATAAAAAACAAAGATATTTAAAGCATATTACTGATGCCAACAAGCCTTGTTTACTACTGTGCGTAACATTTATGCTACAGTGATAAAATGAGTCCTTATGAGTTTATGTAGGTGAAACTTTCAATTTAACTTGGGGATCAAGCTAATGGCTTGTCTTTTTAGTTATACTCTGAGGAGAATGTACATATTCAGTCTTATAGAATAAAGAAACACCATATTCATAAGAAAATTTATATGACTTGCTAATTTTTCAATGACTAGTGATATTAAAGGTGTTGGGGAAAGAAAATAGTACTGTAATTCTAGAATTTCCTAAATAAGTGAGATGTGTAATTATATTGCATTATGAAGTTTTGATGAATTTTCTTGATTTGAGTTTTGAAACAAATTAAGCACAACCATACCCAATGCATGGGAACATAAGAGATATTGTTTTATGATTTAGAGACCAGATTCTGATTTCAGACACCTGCTTTGTTTTGCCATTAATTATCTTTGTGATCTAAAGCAAATTACAGAACTTCTCTAGGTTATTGTTTCCTCATTAACAAAATATGAGTGTTGAAATAAAATTTTACAAAATCAGTATATTGGCCTAGAGTAAGGAGAAATCGTTGTAGGAAACCACGTGGTCCTGGGTAAGTTATTATTATCTCTCTATAATTAGAAAACAACTTGATGATGACTAACACCATTTAGAATTTATTTATAAATTCCAAGGGTCTAATATTAAATTAGGATGAGGGCATAAAATTGGCCCAAAGCAACACAATAAAGCAGAGGTAAATATAAAAAATACATAAGCAAAACAAAGAAAAAGATATTTTTATTATCTCAACATTCAGACATTTTAATATATTCAAAGTCAGACACCTGTTTAGTCTTTCATAGTTTTAATCCTTTCTGCCTTCATTTATGCACTCTTAGGTTTATTCATTTGACATGCATTCTCATAATTCCCCATGTGTCCTGCACCACGATAGGCACTAGAATGGCAAAACCATGTGAGTCATCATAGTAGAGTAAGAGAGCTAGGCATATAAATGAATATTATGATACAGATGTGAATATAATGTTTTAATATACAAAAAGCAATGGCTTACTGGGGTCTGGAGGACTTGGCAAAAATATTTAAAGGAGAGGAAATATTTGAGTTGGATATTGCAGAGTGATTTCTGTAGTCTGAATATTTGCATCCTACCACGATTAGTTTTGTTGAAAACCTAATGCCCTATGTGATGATAGTAAAAAGTGAGGCCTTTGGAGTGTGATTAAGTCATGAGGACAGATGTTGCATGAATGGGATTAGTACCCTTATAAAGGAGGTCCCAGTAAGATCACTGGTCCTTTCACCATGCGAGGACACAGCAAGAATCTGGAAGTCACGAACTCAGAAGAGGGCTTTTACTAGCATCAGACCTTATTGGAACTCCAACCGCAGAGCCATGAGAAATAAATTTCTATGTATATGTCATTTCAGTCTGTAGTATTTTGTTACAGCAGCCTCAACAGACTAAAACTGTGATGTCCCATGTAATATTGATGCATAGCAAGTGACCTCAAAACAATGTCTTAAAGCAACAGTTAACAGTTATCAGCAAAAAACAATAATACCAATTAAGACGTTCAACTTACAATTTGGGAAGTATGGAGCAGGGAAGGCTCATTTTGGCTGCTTGTGGCCTGACTGCAGTGGCTTGACTGGGACTTGGAAGAATCACCTTGGAGATGAGTCTCTTGCATGGTTTGCAAGCTATTCTTGCCTAACCTTTCAGCACGGTGGCTGGAATGCAAAAGTGAGCATCTGAAGACAGCCAAGCAGATGGTATTGCATTTTATGATACGACTTTGGGAAGTTATAAAATATACTTTAGGTGTAGGAACAGTGTTGTCCAGATGCTAGTGGAATGCAAGAGATCCATTTCTTCATAGGAAGAGCGTGGCATCTCATTGTAATAGCCCATGGAATGTGAGACTTGATTTGGGGCAATCCTAGAAAATAAGATCTATCACAGAGGATTAGTTGATTTGTTCAGATAGAGAAGATAAGAAATTTCAAACAAATAGATCAGCATGGGCAGAAGCATAGAATAGAGGAGTATTTGGGAATCTGAATTTATCAACAAATATATTCAATGTTTTCAGCAATGCTTTATACATAGTGTTTTTTTCTAATAATACTTCAGATAACAAATGTAAGGAAAAATGGGAAAATATTATAAAACAAATATTTATTTTGTGACAGCCTCACCTCCTTTAGCAGTAAATATATGCTTAATCAAATTAATCTTATTTTACAATGTAATTTTATTAAGAGAGGGAATAATATTTTTATGAAAACCCCAAAGGAAAAATGAGAGAAGACAAAAACACTCCATTTAGTAAAGAACTGCGAAGTAATTTGATTCCACCAAGGATTTACTATAGAATAGAACACAAAATGATTAATAAAGTAGAACATTTGAAAGTTCGAGGAAGTATAATTAGACTTAGAAAGGAATCAGAAGTAATATTGCCTTCTTAAGTTTATGTATAAAGAGCATTTGTTTTTAGAATACACCGTGTTATTTGGAGCTGCACGCATTCGCCAGATAATCAGTATGTGTAGGACATATTTTGACCTTACTGTTGACCATTTTTATCCAGTTTACAGTTTTGAAAACATGTAGATAACAACATCAGGAGTCAGCCACTAAATGGCAATTTTATGACACTTTCTTTATTTAGAATGCAATAAAATGACGAAAATAAATAAAATGTTATTAGTGTTTTTGGCTTTATTTTCTTTTGGAATATATTTTTATCTCCCCGATTAAGTTCTCTGTTTTCTTGTTTTTAATTTTAAAATACTTGAAATGTTCTAAGTGATCAAACTATTTGGCTTAAGCTTTATTTTTATTTGGCGGCCATTCTATATGGCAGACATGTCAAAAGAAGAGTGTTTTTTCCACGAGTGCTGTGAATTTTAATAGCACTACCGCAGACACACACACACACACGCACGCACACAAACACACAGAGGTAACATAGACAATTTTCTTCAGTGGCACAGCTTTGGTTTGGGTCCTCTGAGAAACAGACACCAAGAGGGGATTGGACTGCAAGAGATTTATTGCAGGAAACCCTGTGAAAAATAGAGTAGAGAAGGGGTAGGTAAGGATAGCCTTCAGACTCAAAAGCAGTCTGACATCTGTTGACAGGAAAGGATGAAAGTATGAGAGTTGGGTAGAGAGTGTGAGATTTGAGCATAATTCTGAAAATTTCAGCTCGGCTAATGCAGAGACCAGAGCCAAAGTTACCCATTATTCAAGTCTCATGACCCATCAGAATGAATCGATGCTCGTACTGCAGCTGTGCTAAATTACTAGCTGGGAATAGCCCAGGGAACGTGCAAGCTCAGGGCAAGTGCCATGTAGATCCAGAAGGGCAGCAGCTGGCTCTGCCAGTCATCTACACAGCACAGCAGTGCATGGTCATAGTTGCCACGGAAGACATAATAAGCAGGCAAATAGTAAAAGTAACACTAGAAAGACATTTCACTCAAAACAGCATTATGACTCTGTTGGTTTCCCACCTCAAATACAGAGTCAGCTGGTTTTTTGAACACTGCTCTAGTATAGGCAGCAAAATATCTGAAAAGAAAGAATCAATTTACGAAAAAGGAAGAAGAAACGGAAAGTATTCTAACATAGCTATTCACAATAATTAAGTTACAGAAGCATTAGCAAACTCCAATAAGATGTATGGCAGCTAATACCCACAAGGAAGATGGTCAGTGTTAGGAGTGAGACGTGGGTTAAGTGTCATGAGTTGGAGGAAAGATGGTTAGAGTCATCAGGTGCAGTGCTACATCAACACTTTAGAAATCTGCACCTTTCAAGACTGGTTAATAAATTATGTCTGCTCATAGTTCCTTTCAGTCTTTTCCAGCTCTAAGCTGGCCTGAGAAGGAAAAACAAAATTGAAAGAAAAAAAAAAAAAAAGGATTTCCCTGAGTTCAATGGACTCTGCGACACAGAAGAGGCTTAAATTTCAGAATGGCAACCACTTTTCCAATGAGAGTAGCTTAAAGAGGCTGCATCTTGACTCTACTTGCTGGAATGTTGGAGTTTTGTTAACTTTGATGCATAACAGGGCTTATGTTTGGGACAATTTTTAAATCTCTCTCTCTCTCTCTCTCTCACTCTTTTATAATGCATATAGAATTCTTCTATTTCATAATAGTACAGTGGGCTTTTTAAAAATTTGGTTGCTATGTCTTTTTACAAAGTTACTAACGTATAATTGACATACACTGTTATATTAGTTTCAGGTGTACAGCATAGTGATTCAACATTTGTACACATTGTGGAATGGTCACCACAATTGGCCTAGTGACAATGTGTCACCTTAGGAAGTTAATAAAATATTATTGACTGTGTTCTCCATGTTCTACATTATATTCTCATAATTATTTTATAACTTAAAAGTTTATAATTCTTAATCCCCTTCACTCATTTTTGACCCACCTCTCAATCCCTCCTTCCTCTAGCAATCATTATCTGTTCTCTGTATCTTTGATTCTTGGTTTTTGTTTTTTTTGTTTTTTAGATTCCATGTATGGTAGTGGCATAAAAACAGACATATAGATAAATGAAATAGAATAGAGAGCTCATAAATGAACCCACACATATATAACCAATTGATTTATGATGAAGGAGACAAGAATATACAATTGGAAAAGGACAGTCTCTTCAATTAATGGTATTGGGAGAACCTGACAGCTCCTTGAAAAAGAATGGAATTAGACAAATTTCATATATATGCACCCTTGTTCATTGAAGGAATATTTACAATAGTCAAGATATGGAAATAACCTATGGGTCCATCAATAGATGAATGGATAAAGAAAATGTGGTAAGTATATGCAATGGAATATTGCATTTTTATTCAGCCATAAAAAATGAGATCTTGCAGTTTGCAACAACATGAAGAAAACTAGAAGTTATAATGCTAGGTGAAATTAGTCAGAAAGAGAAAGACACATACCACATAAAATGTGTCTCTTTATGCAAAGGGTTTTAAAATATTGGTAAGTACACATTCATGTGGTTCTGCATCCTTAGTTACATCGCCTTCTTCTACTTTGATCTTCCTCTTTCCTTTTTATAAAGAGTGATCATTATATTGGGCCACCAAGATAAGCTAGGACAACCTCACCATCTCAAGATCATTAAGTCAATCACACTTGCAAAGTCTCTTCTGCCATATACGATAATATATTCACAGATTAGTGAAACAAGGACATGAATATTTGTGGTGAGAGTCAATATTATCTCTTCAGAATTTCTAAGTAACTTAAGTAAATACTAGTACAGAGTTCAAGAATATTTATAAGGATACAAAAATACTATCAATCGACAAAGAAAAATCCACAATGGCTTGGATCCAATGAGAAATCATTAGGCATAATAAAGCAGGAAAATATGACCCATAATGTGCAGACAAATCAATCGAATGAAATAGATTCAGAAACAAGTGGCATATTACGATTATTAAAAAGGAAATCTAAGTTATTATATGAACAAAATGTTCAATAAGCTGGATGAAACCAAGCATGTGTAGTAAAGAGAAGTTATAAAAAGACCCAAACTGAAATTCTAGAGATAAAATCTCTAATGTCTGAGAAGAAGAATACACTGAATGAGATTAGTTGTTGAGTAGACCTTTTAGGAAAAGATTAGTGGTGGTGACGTCATAGTATTGTAAATTATAAAACATTAAAAAAAAGAAAAAAACTGAAAAAAATAGCATCACTGACTCACTGAAACAGGAGAAAAACATTGTTTGGGGAAAGGAAGGATGAGGGTAGGAATGATAAACTTTTGATAACTTAATGGCTGCCCAGTCACCATTGTTACGCATGAGATGACAGCTCCACTGATGTCAGTTAATAAAGATGAAAGTAACCAATGGAATTTAGAAATGACAGACCCAATTCCTGAAGAGTTGGCTCATTGGATACATAAGAAAATGTTAGGTAGGGTGCCTGAGTGGCTCAGTCAGTTAAGTGTCTGACTCTTCATTCTGACTCAGATCATGATCTCATAATGGTAGAGATCGAACCCTGTCAGGCTCTGAGCTGACAGTGGAGCCTGCTTGGGATTCTCTCTCTCTCTCTCTCTCTCCCTCTCAAAATAAATAAACATTTTAAAAATGTTAAATAATAAGACACAAGCTAAACATATAATCTCTTGGTTATTGTTATCTCTAATCTATCAGAGGTCTTGGGAAGAGGTTCTTCAGATGCCCCTTCTGAGACCACCTTATGGAAGATAGGTAGGGGAGACCTTAAAGACACTTTTCCCCACTCTGACTCAGTACCCACTACTTTTCCACTCCTTCCCCTCCTCCAGTCCAGAGTCCATAAACCTAACAGAGCCTTTTGTTCAGGGTTTTCTCAACAGTGAGATGACCTGCACACCTGTGCCGATCCGCTTAGCCCTCAAATGATGCACCATTCCATGGGAGAAAGAGAACCAGAGGGAGTCGGTACCTTCTTGAGTTTTAGGCACTTATATCATCACAGTAAATGATTAACTCTTTCACTTTTGGCTGTTTTTCTAATTGGTTACTGTGACAGACCCCTAAAGCTTAACTCTCTCTCCCAGCCCAACTGAGCTCTCAAGTACCACATACACCTACATAGTACCAGCTAGTCCTTGATATGGCTTCAAAAGTGCACAGAATAAAACAAACTAAAAGAGATTGGTGATCAGGGGTCTTGTAAATGCTTTTTTCTCAATACTAATCTGAAAAAGAGTCAATCAGTTTGCTTTCACATGGAGAAGATCCGGTTTACATTCACTTGTATACTGTGGCAGTATTTGATTTTATCAGTTTACTGTTAAAATTTGGTGAGAAGGGATTTGGATTTGATGCAAATCCTGAGTGTAGTAATACACTACAATGATGATATTATAATAATATCAGAAATGCAAGACAAGATAGGATTGACTTATAGTGGTGACACACATGACTAACAGAAGCTGCTTAATAAATCCAACAAACGTCCAAAAGCTTGCCCCAAATGGCGTGATTTTTAAAATAACATAGACAGAAGCCATTTATGATTTTCACAGGTAACTAAAAGTAAATTGTTATCTTTGACAATCCCTGGAACTAAAGAAGAAGTGTAGAGACTGGTCATGTTGTTTGTATTTTGGAGAATTTGTATTCCATATCTGAACTAGCTCCTATGTCCCCCCAAAAAACACATATTTGAATGAGGTCTGTACAACAGCAAACTATGTCTGCATTGGACAACAGTGTGACTCAGTCAGTGCTTTTCAGTCTGTATGATCCTCACTCAAATATAATTTTGGAAATATCTTCAACTTATACTTATCCAGTCTGGAACTTATGGCAAAAGTTCAGTATGACCCTGGAATATTGGATCAGAAAATTTCCAGATGTGGCATTAGAGTACACACTGTTTGAAAAATTATTATTGACTTGCTATTGGGTGTTATTTGAAATTTTACCTATAATGAAGTAAATAAAATAATCAAAACTTGAAATATCCATAAGGTCTTGGGTAATGATGAAGAAACACTCTAGTAAGAAAGGCAGTACCTGGAAGATTTCCATAATAAAATTAAAATGGTTCCTACAGAAGCATGTTATTGAGGAACACAAGGAGGTACTCAAGAGCAGGTAGCCTATTTTTCTTTAAAATTGACTTTGGAACCACCTGAGGAGCTCACAGATGTATTGCCAAATGGGCAGTACCCTATGAACTACTCTCTACTGATGAACAAAATTTTCTTGATTTACAGAAGGAAGTTCCAAGGTGGACAGATAGCATACTATCTGATAGGCCACCGTACTATGACCAACTGTGGAAAAACTGTTTGAAGAAGGTAAGAAAAGCAGCCAAGTGGGATGTCAGGAATATTGTTTTACTTGCAGTGAAGGAAGAATTGAGCAACAATGAGTCTCCAAATCAGGGCGTCTTCCAATTAATTTATGGGTTTTCAATACATGTTTTTTCAACAGATGATGCTGAGAAACTTGATACACATATTTTAAAAAAAAATTTGCCCTTAATTTAGAACAATTACAAATGAATCAGATATAAATGTGAAAACTAAACTGTAAAACTCATAAAAGATAGCATAGTACACAATCTCTTGACATCACCATAGACAAAACTGTCTTATATGAGGAGTAAAAATCATTAAAAAATGAAAGCAAAACTTGATATATGTAAAAACATTTTCTCTTCCAACGACAATATAAGCCACAGTATGGAGAAAAATTATTTGGAAACCATATATCAGATAAAAAAATTGTATACAATACAAAGGGACTCTTAAAGCTCAAAAATAATAGAAATAAATTTTAATAATTGGCAAAAATTTTAACAGGTCTTTTACAATATATATAAATGGCCAATAAGCACATCAAAAAATGCTCAACAATTAGCTATCAAATAAATGAAAATTAAAATGATAAATACCAGCAAATGAGCATTAAAATTATAAAGAGTTTTATAATATTAAGCACTGGCAAGGGTGTAGAAAGACAAACTCTCATATATTTCTGTTGAGTATTTTAATTTTTTTAAATGTTTTTTTTAAATTTATTTTTCAGAGAGAGAGAGAGAGAGAGACAAAGAGAGACAGAGTGCAAGCTGGGGAGGGGCACAGAGAGGGAGACACAGAATCCGAAGCAGGCTCCAGGCTCTGAGCTGTCAGCACAGAGCCTGACGCGGGGCTCAAACTCACAAACCACAAGATCATGACCTGAGCCGAAGTCGGACGCTTAACCGACTGAGCCACCCAGGTGCCCCATAAATAAAATACATTTTAAACTATCTGCTCTGATAATGCCTAGTGACCAGGCTAAAAATGTGCTAATTCAACTTGAATTCAGATGTTATATGCACACTGTTCACTGACCACATAGGTCAAGCAAATATCCAGCAGAGTACAACAAAGACAGGGAAATTACATTTAAAAAATTAACAAAAAGCCTACTAGTCTTTCTTTACCACTTTCAAGACACTTATTTTTCTATATACCTAACATGTTATAGCTATTGGGCAGCATGAAGGAACAGTCAAGGTTTTGATATTAAATTGCAATTTGTATTTAATATTCCTCAGATCATCTTAACTTTTATCAGTTCTTTTGTCACTAGCACCAAACTTTTCTCAAATTTTTTAGGCTCCAAGTTTTGAGCCATCTTTCAAATTCTATTTCTCGTGCATTCTACATTCCATCTCATGTAATATTGCTATTATCTCCAAAAATATTTCTCTACATTCCATTTTAAAGCATTTATCATACAGATAGGTATAGAAGCTATTTAAACAGGATCCTTCCATCTTGTTCTCTGCATTTAGGATAGTGCATACCGTCCTAGAAGACCACTTTAACCTTGCTGTCACCATCACCAGTAATGACAACCTAGTAGGGGCAAGATCAAGTCTCAATCACTCTGCCTACCCACATACACTCTATATTTCCATGCACTTGGTTAATCCAAGGCTTAAATTTACTTCAACAAGCATAGCACTGAGGGAAGTTTTGGCATGGGCTATGAAATGTAACATACTAGTGAATGAGAAAACAAGCATATATATATATGGATATATATATATATATCCGGATATATATATATCCGGATATATATATATATATATATATATATCCGGATATATATATATATATATATATATATATATATATATATATATATAGTAATAAATGTCACACAAGTGGGAAATTAGAAAAATCAACTCAAATCTTCATGCATTGTCACTTCAAATCCACTCCGAGGCCTAATTATTTCCCTACCACTTAGAGAACCTACAATTTCTTGATGTCTCTGATAATAAAAGTCTTATGATCATGTTGGCTGCTAAGAACAGTGCCATTTCAATAATTAAAGTGTTCAGGGGGGCCAGGTGGCTCAGTCGGTTGAGGATCCAACTTCGGCTCAGGTCATGATCTCATGGTTTGTGGGTTCAAGCCCCACGTCAAGCTCTGCACTGAAAGCATGGAGCCTGCTTGGGATTCTCTCTCTCCTCTCTGCCCCACCTCCACTCTCTCTCTTTCTTAAAAATAAACATTAAAAAATTTTAAAAATAAAAATAATTAAACGTTCAGTCAGCATCTTTGTAATGTAATTCCATTCACTGATCCAGCTTAAAACTTTCTTTGTTCCCTGGCCGTGGCCTGCTTTCAGCAGGAAAACTGGTAATGTAAATGTGGATGCAGACAGAGTTTTTATTTTCCCAGCAGCTACATGCGTCTCCTTTACTGTAATAACAGGGTCTGCTTCCTGCACCTATAGGCTAGGGAGAAAGGAAGGTAAAAGATAGGAAAGAACTTAACTGCTATGCATCTTGGTGATCTGTATGTAGCCTAACATGGTTGCCTCCTGGGGAAGGCAAATTCTCAACGTTACTTCCTTTTCCTTCAGAGTGACTTCATGGGCTCTTCTGAGTACCCACTCTGGGGCCTTCAGAGGTAGCTTTTTGATATGGGTAATTCTGCCCTTGATCTGGCTTCTTTAATCGCCCCTCAACTTTTGCATTTGATAGTTGTTGCCAGTCTCCTCTGGGTGAGAAGCTTTCTGGACAGATTGCTCATTTTAGGCCCTTTCTTAATACCAGCCTTTAAGTCCCCTTAAACTTTTGAACCACATAAAAAGCTTCCAAGAGTTACCTTAGATTAATATTTTCTCACTTGATTTGAGTTGAAGGAGCTATATCCCCATTGTGGAAACAAGAGGTGCTAAAGAAGGCACAGAATCCGGGCACCTGACTGGCTCAGTCAGTAGAGGAGATGACTCTTGATCTCGAGGTGTGGGGTCAAGCCTCACATGGGGTGTAGAGATTACTTAAACATAAAATCTTAAAAAGAAAAAAAAAGGCACAAAATCTCATAAACCATCTCCAAAGAAATTTTCTTTCTTCTCTTTTTTAAGCTGCACAATTTTAATGCTTAAACATGAACTTCAGCCACTACTGACAGACTCTTTAGTAATGCATACTGTTGAATATGGTGGTATTTGACTGCATTGTTTTATACAGGCCATTGGAAAATTGGGTATAATTAATATATAAAGAGTTCCATTTCAATATTGTGTTATACAATGATTACCTTGGAGTTGTATTTTAGGATATTAGGTTCCTAAGTCCTCACAAAGAATGAAAATTCATTGCAGTAAAAATTACACTTAAAATACTGTTATATCATCCACAAAGTATCTTCCATATCAGTTACTCTAATTTTTCTATAATCATAGTTTCTTTATAGACCTCAATTAATTTTTAAATTTTTTTCTTTAAGAAAGTCAATGAAGCTCTCTTAATCTGGCAATCTTCACTACCTACTCAAATCTTTTAACTTCTTTTTTTCAGTAATTTAAAAGCTCTTAAAAACATTCTTTCCATGTATTTTAATCAGTGAGCATTGATAGTTTCAAGCTTGATTACATCTAATGTGGGTTTCTATGGCCAAGGATTATTAACAGTCTGCAGAGTCACCATCCCATGACTTGCTTCTTTCTGTTTATTTATTTTGAGAGAGAGAAAGAAAGAGAAAGAGAGAGAGAGAACTCAAACATGAGTGAACGAGGGAGCAGCAGAGAGAGGGAGAGACAGAAATCCAAGCAGGCTCCATGCTGTCAGCCCAGAGCCCCAAGCGGGTCTTGAACCCATGAACCGTGACATCATGACCTGAGCTGAGACCAAGAGCTGGATGTTCAATGAACTGAGCCACCCAGGAGCCCCTGCTTCTCTCTCTTTAATGGGGATAGTCAAATATAAAAATATATATGATTCCTGCTTCAAAGCAGTCTTATGATAACTTTCTGTTTAAATATTTCCCATTGTCAACATAAAATCCCAACGTTTTTCTTTGATTATAATGTGCACTATCATAATTGGGTCCCTCCCCACCTCACTGACTAAACATGTTCCACTCTTCACCATACGCATAATAGGCTAGTCAAGATAGATCTCTCTCTCTCATTTCAAACACAGCCCCATAAAGGCTTTGTAATACACGGTGTCCTCTCTTTAGGACAAAATAACTACTCACCACCAACCTCCAGATTTTTACCTGTAGCTCTATCTGGTCATTCAAGTCTTACATTGTCCTTGAATTTACTTGACAGTTCATTATAATGAAACTCTTATCACTTTATTACATTAACTTTCTCTCAAATTACCTTCCTTTTTTGTGTGTACATCTTCATTTTCTCTCACAGCCATACCCACTTGTAGGTCAGATTATCTGGGGTAGAAAACTTGTCTACTTACTTTTCCTCACCAAATCCCTAATACCAAAGAGTATCTATTTGAACTGAAATTTAGAATATTTTTCATAAATAATTTTTTTGGTATATGCTTACACTTAAGTTTTCTTCTAAGTAAATGTTTTTATTCTGACTGAATCCCCATAGAATGCAAAAGTTGTAATAGCTGTTTTTATGTTTCAATGTAGAAAAGAAAAAGTAAGATAAAAATGGGCCTAAAACAACAAAAATTAACTTAGATTTAAGTATATCTTGATTTTGGGGTTAATATTATAATAAAAAATAGAAAAATAATGCTATGAAAACCTTATTATTCCTCCATTTTACACATTAGATATGTTTACCGATTTAAAACATTAAATTCTTAGTGTGTATGCTTTAGGTACTTAGAATGCAGTCCTAGTATTTCACATTTATTTGGACATTCATTTTACCTGTTCTTGTAATGGAAAGTTTAAGTAAGTCCCTGAACTCTGACTTCAGGAAAAGAAAAAAATATATATGGCTCTGCTCTGAGCCTATTGGTTTTGATATCTCCCCTGACCTTACAAATCGGTAAAATAATAGTCACCTGACCCAGTAAGAGCCTTGCAATACATTTTGCAACACATTTTTTTTCCGTAAAAGCTGGGAAAAATACCATTGAACTCTTTCCTCTAACTCTAAATGGGAGTGAATGTGGTTATTGGACTCAGTGTTGTCATGTCCATTTTCGGATCAAGAACTGATCAAGCACTGAAGAGGCGGAGGAAAGAAGTGAGGGGAGATCATTTAAGTCCTCGTGATATGATTTGACACCTAGATTGTACTCGAAGCTAAACGCATCCCTGTATGGTTGAAGTGTATGAGACAATAGATTCTCTTTTCTTTGCTTAAATTAATTTGAGTTCCATTTTTCATTCCAGCAACAGAAAGCAGCCTAATCAATATTGTAATGATAATAATGAAATAAAGAAGATAAGATTGCTGTATCAATGATCTTCACATTTGCAAATGTCTTGCTAAAAAAGCAACTAGTATTAGTTCTGAAAACTTACAAGGAAATAAACATTATAATAACTATTTTAAGTGTGCACATCACTGAAGTCTGGCAAAAAAAGTACCATGATGAAGGCATTAATAATATCTACACATTACATATGAAGACATTAATGCTTAGAAACTTTAACCTGACAAGTCCATAGCGAGTACACGGCTGCACCTGTGCTAGTATTTAGACAATTAGGCACAAGCATGTTGTTCTTCACCATTATTACATAGTTATTTGAATATCAAGAATATCTGATAGTCTTAATTCTGCTTTTCTTTAAATTTTAAATTCCTCCATCACTTAATAGTTGAATACTGAGTAGAAAATAAATAGTATAATTTCTTTACTATGGAGTGGAAATTAAGTGATGTTATAAACATGCTTGTCTCATAAAATAAAATATTTTAAAAAATTTTAATGTTTATTTATTTATTTATTTTAATATGAAATTTATTGTCAAATAATGTTTATTTATTTTTTGAGAGAGAGAGAGAGACAGACAGAATCTGAAGAAGCTCCAGGCTCCAAGCTGTCAGCACGTTGATTCAAGGCTCAAACCCATGAACCATGAGATCGTGACCTGAGCTGAGGTTGGACACTTAACCAACTGAGCCACCCAGACGCCCTTATATTTCTTATTATAACATTTATTATATTTGTAATGCAAGAAAGTACAAGTGAAAAGCAAATAAATAAATGGCACTCACTTTGAGAGCTTAAAAGTGTTGAGTCTTTTAAGAGATGTATAAAGATTGTATAAAGCAAACTTTTTATGAGTCTCACAGAGAGCATTTACATGTGTTTGCTCTACTGATGGATGTCTCTAAGCCTGAACAATCTAAAGGTGAGAGGCTCTAATATTGATCCAACTCAGTGGATCAAAGTGGTGAAAATTTTAAGGTCAGAGGTAGACCTGGGTTGGAAAAGTCAACCTGAATTCATCTTAAAAGTTTCTGTCCAAGAAAGCTCTCATCAGAGGGTGTAGGAACCCCAATACACAAAGATTGTACACAGTGAAGTGCTGGAAAAGCAAAAGTTTAGTTGAAAGTTTGACTAGCCACCTGAAGGAGAGGTACTCTCCTTGTGACAAGATTCACCATCAAATGTGCTCAACAAGGCAGAGCAGAATGCCCTCATCCACAAGAGAGCGTGGTAGCTTGTAATAAAACTGCCAACCTGAGAGAGAATGGTGAAATCACCTTGGATTAATGCATGTCAGATAAGAAATTTCTGTACCCATGTTCCCTTGATCCCTTGATCTTTCTTTTTGATCTAGGCTTGAGGGGCCATTCATTACAATCTGAGCCAAGTGTCAAATAGCCCCAACGAAGCCAGTCTTAATCTGGGAAAAGAGAAGAAATTTTGCCTTTGTTGTTTTTCACAGTTTCTATGCCATCCATATTGGCAATCTCATTCTTCTGTTTTAATGACATAACAATAGCAAAACTTACGTTTCCTTTACCATGTGGCAGGTATTGTGTTAGGTGTGTTACATTAATAAATTTATTTAGTCCTCACAGCACACTCACAAGATAAGGTCATGACTGATTTATCCGTGACAAGGCTGAGGTTCTGAGAAGCAAAGGGAAAAAATAGAGAGAGAAAGGTAAACCAAGAAACAGGCTCTTAACTATGGAGATCAAACTGATGGTTTACCAGAGAGGAGCTGGGTGGTGGGATGGGTTAAATAGGTGATGGGGAGTAAGAAGTACACTTGTAATGGGCACCAGGTGTTGTTTAAAGTGTTGAATGAGTATATTGAACACCTGAAACTAATACTACATTGTAAAGTAGCTGGAACGTAAATGAAAACTTAAAGAATAATAAAGACTAAAATTTTTTTCAGTGAAAATAAAGAAAAAGAAACACATTCTTTTCTGATGCAGGCCTCATTTGAAATGCTACAATGTTACAATACCACCCTCTGGTGGACAGAAGTGGGATTTTCCTTCTTTGTACTTCATTGAAAAAGTAAGTTTTTAATTCACATCCAGAGGAGGTGTTTTTTTAAATTGAATCTATTTGAATTATATCAAAAACAAAAATTTTCTTCTCTTTGTTTAACTTTATATCTACAATAATACATATATGTACACACATATATAATTCTTACTTTACTGAATAAGTTAATTTATATAAATGTAATAAATAATCATGTAAGTTTTAATCTGTTTCTATACGTTTCTGTTGTACCTGCTCCCTCCATCTTATTTGGATATTTGCCACATATTTGCCACTTATTCCACATATTTGCCATTCTAACTGCCCAAACCTCGTTCTATGAACCATGTCTGCTTTCTGTATTAGGAACATACTAGTAACAGTATATGAATACTTTATAGTACTCAGTCCCTGAAACAACACTGATTTTTCTGCATTTAATTTTCTCAGAATTCTTCTATTTGATACAAATGTCATTATTAAACCCTTAATCATTTTTATGTGTGCTTCTTCACAAAGAAGACATTTCCATTTTAATAATTATGCCTTAAGTGAGTTAAAAAAAAAAAAAAAAACAAGCCTCAGAGTTTCACAATTTAAATAGAATGCAACATGTCTAGAATGCATAATTAAATACATGTGTATCAAGTAGAATGTCTTTAAAGAAAATAATTTATAAAACCTACACACGGGAGGCTTAGAGCCATAAAGACACATTTTGTTACTTTCTAACTCATTGACCTTGGTCAAGTTACTTGACCACTGAACACCTGTTGTGATTTCCACTTATGATAATGTTGGTAATATGAACCTACCAGAGTTGCCATGAGGATTAAATAATATAATACATACAAATCACCTAGTTTAGTACATGGTACAATTCCCTTTTGTTTGGACAAAATTGAGATGGTTCCCAAAATAAAGGATATTTGGTCACTCTACGTGGCCACACAAAAACCTTCAATTATAGTTCATAAGTTTGAGAAATGTGGGCAACTCTTAATATCTTATGAAGAGGATAGCCACCATAATCACTCTTGTAGTTTCAAATTTCATGTGATGTTCAGTAATGTCTTGGTGCATTTGGGCTGCTATAACAAAATACCACAGACTGGGTAGCTTTCTAAACCACAGAAATTTATTTCTCACTGTTCTGGAGAATAGGGAGTCTGAGATCAGTGTTTGGGGATGTTTTCCTGGTTCACAGACGGCCAATGTTTTGTGGTGTCCTCACAGGGTGCAAGTGGCTAGATATCTCTGCATGGTCTCTATGGCATCAATCCCATTCTTGAGGGTCCTCCCTTCATGACTTAAACACCTCCCCAAACCCCACATCCTAATTCCAGCAGTTTTAAGGGTTAGGATTTCAACATATGTATTTGGGGGCGGGGGACACTCAGACCATAATAAGTAATATAGTAGAATTTGAAAGGAAAAAAAAGGTCAATCCAATGAATAAGGTATGTTGAAGCTCTTAGTGTATTTTTATTTTATTTTATTTTTTTAATGTTTATTTATTTTGAAGAGAAAAAGAGTGTGAGCAGGGTAGGGACAGAGAGAAAGGAAGACACAGAATCTGATGCAGACTCTAGGCTCTGAACTGTCAGCACAGAACCCAATGCAGGGCTCGAACTCACAAACCCCGAGATCATGACCTGAAGTCTGACGCTTAACTGACTGAGCCACCCAGGTGCCCCAAAGCTCTTAGTATATTTTTAAGTTGTAGAGATTAGAGTTATTATTGTTTCTTTTGCAATTATGTTTGATAAAATCTGAGAAATAATTTTAATAACTTCCCTAAATAGAATGGATATGGCCTAATTGCTGAAATACCAGATATTTAAAAAATCATTATTATTTTCAAAATCAACCTAGTGATTTTTCTCACTTTTCTTCATAGAGATACAGAGACAATATAGTTGTGTTTTCCAAATGCTGAACACTTTTCAAGGAAAAAGTTTCTCTAAAATAAAAATAATAATAACAATAACACTGGTTTAAAAGGTAGTTAATTACAAATAATTCAAAGTTTTTCTTTTTTTATTTAAAATTTTTAATTTATTTATTGTTTAATTTATATCCAAGTTAGTTAGCATATGGTACAACAATGATTGCAGGAGTAGATTCCTTAATGCCCCTTACCCATTTAGACCATCTCCCCTCCACAATCCCTCCAGCAACGCTCTGTTCTCCATATTTAAGTCTTTTATGTTTTGTCCTCCTCCCTGTGTTTATATTATTTTTGCTTCTTCCCTTCCCTTATGTTCATCTGTGTTGTATCTTAAAGTCCTCATATGAGTGAAGTCACATGGTATTTGTCTTTCTCTGACTAATTTCGCTTAGCTTAATACCCTCTAGTTCCATCCACGTAGTTGCAAATGGCAAGATTTCATTCTTTTTGATTGCCAAGTAATACTGCATTGTGTACACACATACACACACACACACCACATCTTCTTTATCCATTCACCCATCGATGGACATTTGGGCTCCTTCCATACTTTGGCTATTGTCGATAGCACTGCTATAAACAATGGGGTCCATGTGCCCCTTCGAAACAGCACACCTGTATCCCTTGGATAAATACGTAGTAGTGCAATTGCTGGGTTGTGGGTAGCTCTATTTTTAATTTTTTAGGAACCTCCATACTGTTTTCCAGAGTGGCTGCACAAGCTTGCATTCCCACCAACAATGCAAAAGAGATCCTCTTTCTCCACATTCTTATCAACATCTGTTGTTGCCTGAGTTGTTAATGTTAGCCATTCTGACAGGTGTGAGGTGGTATGTCATTGAACTTTTAATTTGTATTTCCCTGATGATGAGTGATATTGAGCATTTTTTCATGTGTCTGTTAGCCATCTGGATGTCTTCTTTGGAAAAGTGTCTATTCATGTCTTTGCCCATTTCCTCACTGGATCATTTGTTTATTGGGTGTTGAGTTTGATAAGTTTTTTTATAGATTTTGGGTACTAATCCTTCATCTGATATGTTATTTGCAAATATCTTCACCAATTCCATCGGTTGCCTTTTAGTTTTGTTGTTTCCTTTGCTGTGGAGAAGGTTTTTATTTTGATGAAGTCCCAATAGTTCATTTTTGCTTGTGTTTCCCTTGCCTCCAGAGACATGTTGAGTAAGAAGTTGCTGTGGCCAAGGTCAAAAAGGTTTTTGCCTGTTTTCTCCTTGAGGATTTTGATGGCTTCCTGTCTTACATTTAGGTCTTTCATCCATTTTGAGTTTATTTTTGTGTATGCTGTAAGAAAGTGGTTTAGTTTCATTTTTCTGCATGTTGCTGTCAGATTTTCCCAGCAACATTTGCTGAAGAGACTGTCCTTATTCCATTGGATATTCTTTCCTGATTTGTCAAAGATTAGTTGGCCATACATTTGTGGGTCCATTTCTGGGTTCTCTATTCTGTTTCGTTGATCTGAGTGTCTGTTTTTGTGCCAGTACCATACTGTTTTGATGATTACAGCTTTGTAATATGTCTTGAAGTCTGGGATTGTGATGCCTCCTGCTTTGGTTTTCTTTTTCAAGATTTTTTTGGCTATTCGGGGTCTTTTCTGGTTCCATACAAATTTTACGATCATTTGTTCTAGCTCTGTGAAGAATACTGGTATTATTTTGATAGGGATTGCAACTCAAAGCTTTTCAACTAGTGTTCATTAGTCTGACAGCATGATTTGTAGCATGACGGGATAGCAAGAACTAGGTATATTTTTAGGGCCATATCTTAAAGGATTAAATCTATTTCCAACCTCAACTTTTTTTTAAAAGTTTATTTATTTATTTTGAGAGAGAGAAAGTGCAAATCAGGGAGGGGTATAGGGAGAGGGAGAGAGAGAGAATCCCAAGCAGGCTCTGAACTGTCAGCACAGAGCCTGCCATGAGGCTTGAACCCACAAACCGGGAGATCATAACCTGAGCCAAATTGGATGTTTAACCAACTTAGTCACCCAGGTGACCCTTCCAACCTCAACTTAAAATGAAAATGCAGGGCACCTGGGTGGCTCATTCAGTTAAGCACCAACTCTTCATGTCAGGTCATGATCTCACAGTTCGTGAGTTCGAGCCCTGCATTGGGCTCTGTGCTGACTGTGTAGAACCTGTTTGAGAGCCTCTCTCTGCTCCTCCCTTGCTCGCTCGCTCTCTCTCAAAAAATAAATAAAAACTAAAAAAAAAATTAATGAATAAAATAAAATAAAATGAAAATGCAACACAGGATTTACCTATTCCTACAAAAATATCTGTAAATCAACTTTCATTATATAATGACCAAACACAATAATATTTAACAATAAATACTACTAGATCAAGGCAGGGTTCTAAGAAGTATATTGTAAATGAATACACTCAACCTCATTACAGATCTTTGAGATAGATAGCATTAGTCCATTTTTCAGATGAGGAAACTGAAGCATAAAAGATTTAAGTAAATAATCAAATGGATATTAAGTTATATTAGATGGTTAAACTGGAAAGTTCTGCCTACAGAGCATCTGTAGCAGATTTGGTTTATGGTCCACTTGTAAAGCCAGATTATCAGCTCTCTATCATTAATTACCTGTGCACTGAGTCTTTAAATGGAGCAGATTGAATGCAGGGGTATTTATACAATATAGACACTTGCATCAGAACAATTAAGTTAGGGAAACAAATGAGAAAAAATCTACATGTAATCTATAATGTATATGATTCAAAAATGAATTAGTTAGTCAAATAATAATATCCTACATTTTAATATGTCCAAAGACACTGAAATTCACTTATTGTAAAAATATAAAACATATTTCAATGATTCTTTTATTTTTATTTTTGTGCATAGATTTCATTAACAAGTTTATATACCTATATTTGTCTTAATATTTATTCTGATTTTTAATAAGATGAGGACTTGTATCTAGTTTAAGTTCTATGATAGTATTCTTTCTATTTTGCATCCATCTATAAATGTAAACACGTAACCACTTCCCATTTGATGAAATGCTTCTTCACTGACAATCTAACCTTGGCTGAGATTTGTGAACTTCATAATATTCTGCTTAATCCATCATTGGCTGACAGAGGATAGCTAAGCTCTATGTTTTAAACTTGTCCAAGTCAAAACTAATGACTTTTAAGAAATTGCACAATTTTTTATGTTTATTTATTTTTGAAAGCATGAGAGAGAGAGGGAGAGAGGGTATGCACAAGTGATGGAGGGGCAGGGAGAGGGGAATAGAGAATCTGAAGCAGGCTCTGCACTGACAGCAGAGAGCCCAATGTGGGGCTTCAACTCACAAACCATGAAATCCTGACCTGAGCCGAAGTCAGATGCTTAACAGACTAAGCCACCCAGGTGCCCCAAGAAATTGCACAATTTAATAGAAGATATTGTGAAAGCAGCATTCAAATATCACTCACAAAAATATGTTAAAAAAACCTATATATATAAGCCATGAGATACAATTAAATTTGTAAATATATAAATATTTAATATTTATAATATATATTTAATGGCAGCCTGTTAAAAATAACTCTTATAGACACTTTCCAAAAATTAGAAATGCATTGATTTGATGAGAAAAAGTAAATAATCCTAAAGCAGTATTATCAAAATTTAGAATGTAACAATTATTTAAAAGTTCCCATATATAAGAATTTGATATTTTCATGAAATGCTCCAGTTATACCCATAACAAAACAAAAATAGTAGATACATTTCTCGGGTTATATCATGCTTAGTGTGATTCAAAATCTCAACTGTTATTTGCTAGCTGTTTGTTTAATCACTTTTTTCCTGTCCAAACTTTCCTTTAAAATCTTGGCTGTTCTATTTGTTTCCTGTTGTCTGCTAGGATAACAGATTTATACAACAGAAGATTTGATTTGACTGTAGTACAGAGTATATTGGATGGGCATCAACACTGAAAAGCAGGTGAAAGGCAAACTATGAGACACTTGCAATAATCTGTTGTAATCATTCTTTTCCCAAGAAGAAAGAAATTGAAAATATTTGAAGTGAATTTGCTGAGGTAAATAGTCAAAAAATAGTAAAATTATATTTCTGTCTTGAGCAACTGGATATTTGAAGATAGAAACATAGAAGAAAGTTTTAGAGGTAGAAAAGGAGGTTTTGTAATTTATTTTTAATAAAAATACTTACATTTAAGGTGTACAACATGTATCTCATATACATTTAGGTAGTGAAATGGTTACTTGATATATACATAGGCAAGCTAATTAGCATATCCATCTCCTCACATGGATACCATTTTTGTGTGTGATGAGAGCACCTGAAGTCTACTCTTTTAGCAGATTTCCACTATCCAGAACAGTATTATTAACTATATCATGTTGTATCACGCTGTCATTAGATCTTTAGATTTATTCATCCTACATAACTAATTGCAACTTTATACCCTTTGGCTAACATCTTCTGTTTTCCCCCAACTCTTTGTCCTGGTAACAATCTCTACTCTCTGGTTCTATGTATTCAACATTTTTAGATTCCACATATAAGTGAGATCATGCAGGCTTTTGTATTCTTTTTGTGTCTGGTTTATTTTACTTAGCATAATGTTCTTGTTGATTATTTTGGCAGGGGGGTATGAGTATGAAAGCTTAGACAACCTAAGCAAAATAAACAAATGGGACTATATCAAACAAAAAAGCTTCAGCACAGAAACAAACAACAAAATGAAAAGGCAACCTACAGATTGGGAGAATATATTTCCAAACAGTATATCTGATAAAGGGTTTTATCCAAAATATTTAAGAATACCAATAATACAGCTAAATTGCAAAACAAAACAAAACAAAACAAAAAAACAATAAATGACACAATTAAAAAAATGGACAAACAACATGAATAGATATTTTTCCAAAGAAGACATACGAAAGGCCAACAGGAATATGAGAAAGTGCTAAACATCACCAATATATCAGGGAAAGGCAAATCAAAACCACAATAAGATATCACCTCACCCCTGTTAGGTTGACTATTATCAAAAGATAAAAGAAAGAGTTTGAAGTGCCTGGGTGGCATAGTCGATTAAGTGACCAGCTCTTGATTTCAGCTCAGGTCATGATGTCATGGTTCATGAGATATAGCCCAGCATCGAGCTCGTGCTGTCAGCATGGAGCCTGCTTGGAATTCCCTCTCCCTGTCCCTATGCCCCTCCCCTGCTCTTTCTCTGTCTCTCTCTTTCTCTGACTCAAAAACAAATATATAAACATTAAAAAAAGAGAACGAGTTAGGTTTGATGTGTCAAAGTTCTTTTCAATAAGCAGTTAAAATTGCAAATCTTGCACAAAGAAAAAGATCCTGGTTAGAGTAACTAATTTGGTGTTACTCTGCATACAGATAAAAATGGAAACATAGAAGTTAAATAAGATCACCCAGGGAGCTTGTACCAAGCAAGAAAAGAAGAAAACTTTGCAAGAGAAGGAATCCCTCCCAATTAAAAGCACTTATGAAGTTTCTGCTTGCATCCCACTGGATGTGTCTCATTTGGTCAAAAGTAATCACAGAGCCAAACCCAGAGTCAGTGTAAAGGAAACTACTCAAAGATGTTAATATAAGTGTTGGCCATTGGAGGCCAGTCTGCATTACAAAAAGCAGTCTACTGCAAAAGAACCAACCACTGCTATAGAATTCATTGTTGTAGGATGATAAGGCTGAAGTTGTCATTTATAACATCCTTCTTTCACAGTCCATTCTGTTTTCTTTGTTCTCAAAGCATGAACTCAATAGGTCCCCCTTCTAGTCAGGGAGACCCCACATTTTGTTATTGAAATCTCTAATCCTCCATGGCCCTGTCTATTTTTGTTTACTGTAATTTTCCCTTAACTTAGACTATTGGAAATGTAATGGATGAGTGGAGGTCCATAAAATCTCTTAAAATTCAGACATGGCCCTTCCTGAACCTATTAATAGTAGCAACAAGATTTCCCTTTGCTAATTAGAATAAAATATTCCACTGAGCATTGTAATCTCCTTTACTTCTTGATTCAATGTAACAAAAGCACGACTGGCATGGTGGCCATGTCAACTTCCAGTTTAACAGGATTTTATTCTGTCATCCCTGATGGAGGTATACCTCCCTTGGAAACCAAGATTTCCCAATTAGAAGAACTCAAAAGTTTTCAGGACAGGAAGCAGTAATTCTGTGGGTGGCTATTGGGTGTAATGGTGAGAGAATTTCCTTTTTCCCTAACCCCAGGACTTGAAGATTTATGTATTCTGGCTATGGGATAGATAGTGCCATGTATTGGTTGCTGATTAAAGGTATCTACTTTACCTTTCAAGATAAAACTCTGTACCTTCATGGAATTTCTTCTGACCTGGTGATGTAACTGTAGTCCATACCAGTGTATTAGGCCAGCTACTTCTAAAAGGTAGCTTCTACTCTAAAGGGAAATCAGGGTAGTTCACGAAGGCACCATAGAGACAGGAAAGGAGAACAATTGAGAACACAGTTGGAAATTGTAGAGAAGTGAGAGAGAACTATCTAAACATGTGAAATGAAGAGACATGTGGACAAGGTGAAGAGAGGAGCATTGCATACCATGAAAAGTAGTGAGCTACAGGCAGCTCATTGAGGGATAAATGGAAGAAAACTAAGTAAGGTAGAAAATCACTCATATACCTTCAATCAAATTGAATGCCATACAGATTGCTAAAGGCAACTGAAGACTTATATTGTGCTATTTGAAATCAAGTCACTATACACAGCCTACACTTAAAGAATAACAGTTAAGCTCCAACTTTCTGAGAAGAGTATTTATATAATTATTTGGAACTCTGCTGGATAGGACATTTATCTCTTCTTTCTCCATTTTTTTCTTAACTTTTTTTCACTTATATGGATATAAACTCTTGGATATGTATTTTATACTTTGAATTATAATTCAGTGCTACATAATTTATTCATTTGTTTCTCAAATTGCCCCGCTTTACCGTCAGAAATATTTTTATTGAGTTCCTGGTTTCCTTTTACACACCCTATGTTTCCAGAGTCCATTTCTTTTCTTTTCAATATTTTTAAATGTTTATTTATTTTTGAGAGAAACAGAGCATGAGCAGGGGAAGGGCAGAGAGAGAGAGGGAGGCACAGAATCCCAAGCAGGCTCCAGGCTCCGAGCCGTCAGCAGAGAGCCCAATGCAGGGCTCGAGCTCATGAGTCTCATGAGCCATGACATCATGACCTCAGCCAAAGTTGGACGCTCAACCCACTGAGCCACCCAGGCGCCCTTTGGGAGTCCCTTTCTTATTTTATGGTAGTTCAAGATATCCTAGGCTTATCTCGTATATTCCTTATCCAGCTCTAGAATCAACTAGTTCTCTAAGGAGTTTTGGTTCTTTTTTGAGGGGAATGGTATTAGAAGTCAAGATCTGAATGCTGAGGTGCTTCTTATGACTGGAGTATTATTGCATCCAGTCCTCCAGTGGACAGAATATACTAAAACTATACACACATGCCCATGTACACACATACACGTATATAATTATTTAGGTATCTATTAATCTGTACCTATATATCTATAGTAAGCTATATACAAGCTCATGCTAATGTCTGCAATTCTAATCCAATGCCACATGATTCACTGTGCATTCCCCTTTTGGTTATTTGTAACTTCCTTCTCTGAAAGTAAGTAAACTGACTCTCAATAGTTGCCATCCACTTACTCATATGTTTGATTCTGGAATATATATGGCAGCTTGAGTTATTAGCCTTTATTTTTGTGATACAATGCTTTACCAACTACAGTGTTGATGTGTAGTTTATTTTCTGACTTATAGTTTCTAGGTGAAACACTATGTTCCATGGTTACTTAAGTCCGTGCTTTCTCCTTCATTCTTTTTAAGTGATGGGATGATGTATTTTTTTTAATAATGTTAGACTCTTTTTTTTGTTGTTGTTTCTCAGTCAGCATTCCATCCTGGGACCTCCTGATCTCCTGGCTGATTTTTTAATTTACATATATTAAGGTTTTATGGCTCATTCTTAATGCTGTAAAGTTCTGTGGATTTTGAAAATGCATAGAATTATTCATACACCAGAAATTCATTTTGAGTGCAGATTTACATGTGTTATAATGGAACCAATAACTTAACTTTAACACATAATAAAAAGAAACAATTGAAAGCACTATAAAGAGAAATACACAAAATTACAATCATAGTGGGATACTTCAACACTCTCAAAACAACTGAATGAAGAAGCAGGCAGAGCATTACTAAAGATAAAAATATCTGGTGAATACAATGAAAAACTTGGCCTAATTGATGTATATCAAATTATACTTCAGAACAACAGATTTTCATTGTTTTCAAGTATCTCATTGTTCTCACGTTGGACAATTACCATAGGAAACCACATATTGGAACACTAAAATTTCTTAACAAATTTCAAAATATCGAATTATTGCAGAGAATGTTCAACAGAGTGAAATTAAGCTATAAATTTACAGCAGTTTTTATTTTTTTTTCCTGAAATTCCAATACAGTTAACACAGTGTTACGTTAGTTTCAGGTATACAATGTAGTGTTTCAACAGTTCCATACATTATCCAGTGCTCATCACAAGTACAGCAACTTTTAATTTATAACTAGACAATCTCCAAAACCTTGTTGATAATAATTTATTTCTAGATAACCTATGGTTCAAAAAGAAATAAAAATAAAATTATGACGATATTTTAAATAGATAATAATGGCGCACCTGGGTGGCTCAGTTGGTTAAGCAGCCGACTTCAGCTCAGGTCATGATCTCACGGTCTGTGAGTTTGAGCCCCGCGTCAGGCTATGTGCTGACAGCTCAGAGCCTGGAGCCTGTTTCAGATTCTGTGTCTCCCTCTCTCTGACCCTCCCCTGTTCATGCTCTGTCTCTCCCTGTCTCAAAAATAAATAAAACGTTAAAAAAAGTTTAAGTGGGTAATAATGTATGCAAAAGCAAAACTTTTGAAATAAAGATAAAGGAGTGAATAAAAGAACATTTATAGCACTAAGTGGTATCTATTAGAAAATATTACAGGCTATAAAGCTTTTATCTTCATAAGCTAAAAAAGAAAAGGAAGAGAAAAGCAAGATGAGAAGTAAAACAATATTAAAAACAGAGAGAAATCAATAACATACAAAATGAATATGCAGTAGCAAAAATTGACAAAGTCAAAGTTGGTTTATTAAAAAAGCTTGAACAATAGATAAATGCTTAAAAAAAATCTGATTTAAAGAAAAAGCAAAGAATGGACATATGGAGGAGAGATAGTGACAGAGGCAGAGACTTAGACGAGGAGGGAGGTGTCAGTTTAAAAAGGGCAACAGACTGTTTACAAGCATCTGAGTTATGACAAGAGGATATTCTGTATGATCTACTAACATTTTTGGAACGCTGATGATATCGACAGATGCTTCAAATAAAGCAACTTGCCTAACCTTACAAAAGAAAAAATGTAAAAATTAGGAAAATCTGCTAGCAATCAAATTATTCATTAGAAATCTTGAAAAAGAACATATTTAAAAAAATGTTTAGTAGATTTTGTAGTGAACATTTTAAACATTATGGGAAGGAATTCAAAAATGACCTAAATATGTGAGAAGATACATCATGTTCATGAATTGAACAACTAACATTTAAATAAATCAGTTATCCCCCTATTGACAGATTCAATGCAATGCCAACAAATATACAAGCACTAGTACATGCATTATATCTATCTATCTATCTATCTATCTATCTATCTATCTATATATATATCATCTCTCTATATATCTATCTAATGCATTTTATATATATACACTACACACACACACACATGTATGTGTGTGTGTGTGTATAGTATATGTGTGTGTGTGTGTGTGTGTAGTATGCATGTATTTCAAAATTGACAAGGTCATGAAAATGCAATGTAACAAAAATAACTGTAGTAAATTGTTTTCAAAGATAAGCATATCATTTCCTTCCATCTTTGTTTGATAAGTGGCTTTGCCCTTAATTTGTAGGTCTGTTTTCCTTCGTCTTAAATTTGGGCTATCTTGGTTACTTCCATTGACCAATAAAAACAGATAGAAGTAAGAAACTCGACTCTGAGGAACCTTGACGCTTCCACTTTTGCCCTTATGGAGTTTTACCCCCAAATTTTCACACTGTGAAAAATTCCGGGATAAATGAGAGCCCTAGGTGTCTTAGCTGTTCCTACTGAGTCCAGCACCTCATGTATCCAATCGCATCATTGAACCCAAACAAAACAACATGAGAAGCACTCCAGGCAATGCACAGAATCATGAGAAATAACATAGTATTGCTGTTTTAAGCAGCTGAATATGAAAGACATGAGAAAGAAATTTGTGTTTATAGTTGCCTACCATGAGGTTTCTGAGTGAGTTATTATACAGCATTACTGTGAATATATCTGATTATACAGAAGTTGTCACAAATGTAGTAAACATTGAGAATCATGTGATATTGGCATTAAGAGCCCGTTGCAGGCAGCAAGATGACTATTATAGAAATTTGGAAAATAGTTCTCCATGTTAAGTAGTGACAAAATATTTGGTAAACTGTCACCTATCTTAACTTGGAAGAAGAGAACATCTATCTAAAAAACTTTTAGTTCTGGAGGGAAAACTGTGTGACAGAATGTTGAAATATGAGTTGGTGGCTAACTGACTGTATGTGATAAAATGCTATAAGAAAGACGTGACACCGTTTTGTCAGCAGAATTTAGAGAGAATATAAACAGTTCAGAAATTGCCTGGTTGAAAAGAAGCTGCTTTTCACCAATTCGAAGGTGTGGCCATTATAACAGAGTTAGGAAAAATGTCGAAGTAAAATATGACCTCAGAGTAAAGACCCAGCTAATCCATTTAGAAGAATTCTGAAAAGATCAAAATTATATCTGCTAAATCTTTTCAAGTGGAAATGAAGTGCTCCTAGAAAGCTTAAGGTCATGATCCCATAGAAGCCTGATTCACTTCAAGTACCATAGTTAGAGTTGTGTTTCGTATGATTTGTGGATGGGACCATTTGTACATATAACCAACTGCAATCAAATGCATATAGGATCTGCAAATTGTTTGTTTAAGATACTGGCATAGCAAATCACCTCTGGCCTGGGATATAAGAAATCAAAATTGTTTGAGATAAAAATAAAAAAAAATTCTGGATCTCCAAATTTTTATGGATAGGAAGCCATCTGAAACAGCTACTAAGCTGCAAAACAGTGGGAGGGGTAGCTATTTTCCAATGCTCTATTAAGAACTGGAATAGTGGAAAAATAAAGACACCTCCCATGCCCAGAGAGCAGAGTCAAGAGCTATGGCGACAATGGCTGAAATAGTAATACCTTGAAAGCTGAAGCAGGGAATCGGGGCTGAGCAGACGTTCATGGATGCTGTGGATTACTGACTGCTCTGCACCATCTATTCTTTATTTTATAAATGACAATATTTAGTGTTTTTACCCTATTTTTTCTACCATTATATAAGAGAGACATAAGTCTTTGTTATTTGTGATAGGATGCTGTATTGGAAATGTGTCAGATAAGTGCAAGAAGTGTATGTCAGACAGAAGAAATGACATATGATAAAGCTGCATCAGGATGAATAAAGAGAGAGTAAACAATTATTTGCCAAGAAATTAATTATAGTTCAGTCTCATTTCAAGGAGTAAAGTGAAGGCATAGGAGTGGATCTTTATGACAGAAAAAAGAGTGATAAGTGAGTGTGTTCAAGGTCTTAACGAAGTCAAAGAAAAACTAGAAGGATAGTGCTAATATATTTGAGCTGCAGGACTAGGAGACTGATACCTGAAAGTGAGATTTTTTTTTTCAAGTGGTATAGTATTGGTGATGATCTGACCATCAAGAATATGACCACGGAAGAGGATGAGTGTGATGGGGTAAAAAATATAATTAGAACCAAGTGCCTGACCTGTCCAATATAAAAGCTGAAGCCACCAGAGGTGGAGAAGGATATGAATGTGTGGAATGAAAACAAGGAAAGATTGCTATGAGTATCCAGGAATGTGCTACAAGACTAAGATCTGTACACCTGCCAACGATAGCAACACTAAGACATCACAGATGACAAAGTGTGACGGCGCGAAGTTGGATGAGAAAACACTCTGGAAAAAACAATGGCGACCAATATCTATACTATCTCCAGGCTCTGAGTATGTGAGCCTTTAGAGGAAATATAAATTCTTTTGCTTCAGCATTAATAAATGTATGTTAGTATTACTGTTATTGCCATTGCAGTTGTCCCTTTTTCTCTGTGCCTAACACTACATGATGTTATTAAAGAGGAACCACAGTGATTCCGTTTTATTTCATGCTGAGTTTGTGTCCACAAACTTCAGTAGGCATCTGTGTTAGTTTCCTAGAGCCCCAAAACAAATCATATAAACAGGATGTCTTAAAACAAAAGGAATGGATTCCATCACAATTTAGAGACCAGAAGTCTGAAATCAGTGTCCTCAAGGTGGGATCCTCCTGGTGCCTTGAAGAAAACAATCTTCCCATGCTTCTCTTCTAGCTTCTGGTACTTGCTTGAAATCCTTGGAGTTTCTTGCCTTGTAGATACATCACTGCAGTCTCTGCCTGCAATTCATATTGTCTGCCCTGTGCTTCTGTGGATCTCTGTGTGTCCTTTTCTGCCTCTTATAAGGAGACTCTCAATGCATTTAGAACAAACCTTAAACCAGAATAATCTTATCCTGATCCTTATGTTAACTAATATAATAATTCAAAGACACTATTTCCAAATGGAGTCACTTCTGAGGTTCTGAGTACACATGAATTTTCGGAAGACATTATTCAACACATGCACTCTGTCCTCTCACTGAGACAAGGATGTTTGGCATCCTAATAACTCATTAGCCACTGTGTGCTTGCTATAGCATAGCAGGTGACAAGCTCGGCAGGCAACAATTGCAGGGATGCCAGAGTAACTTAAAATATTTTTTAACTATATAATATACTTGATTACTTGCTGCTTATAAAGATTGCTGATTAGTTTTAGTGAATACATTTTTAGCGTGTAATATTATATACTTAAAGAAAATTATTTTCTTCTAAACAAATTGAAATGTTAAGTAGAGAAAGATACTACCCTTGGGGTGCCTGTGTGGCTCAGCCACTTACGCGTCGGACTTCGGCTCAGGTCATAATCTCATGGTCCGTGAGTTCAAGCCCCAGTTCAGGTTCTTGCTGTCAGTTCAGAGCCTGGAGCCTGCTTCAGATTTTGTGTCTCCCCCTCTCTCTTCCCCTTCCCCACTCATGCTCTGTCTCTCTCTGTCTCTCAAAAAATGAATAAATATTAAAAATTTTAAGTAAACATATCGAAAACAGATGGGTATTTGAGTAACTATTTTAGGTATGACTGAGCTCAAAGTAATTCTAAGAAGAAAAAGAAAAAAGAAAATAGGCAGGACAAGCCATGGATGCCCATCAGGGTGCTACAGAAAATGGTGAAAAGCATTAATTGAAATTTCACATTCCTATGGTAGTGAAGACATTTTATGATGGGTCTGAGAAGAAATAATTCAAGACACAGCTGAATATGACTGGAAAAATATCAAAAAGGAAAACTGTTGCTAGATAAATAGGAGAAGAAAGATCAGTAAGGAACAGGAAAAAAAGTGGCAGCTTGATAGATACATATCGATAAAATTGCATTTTTTATTTGAAAAAGGGTATTTCAGAATGTACATAGATTATGAATTGAATTCTTAATGAATATTGAAATAACAAACTTTTGTGTTAGGGATGTTCCAGAAATTTTAGATTTTTCCCAAATGGAAAATATATTCTATTTAGGTACTACTATTTTCCAAGTGACAGCTAATACATATAAGACATAACTACAGTGACCCCCAACTTTAGGAAAGTGTGGGAAGTTGTCTGAAAAAAGAATTCTGTGAAATATCAAGGAATGATGATGAGGCTTGATGATATAGACTGGATCAAATACTCAGGAAATTTCTGTTATTGTGAGGGAAGTGTGATTGATAGCTTGTCTAGTTTAATAGTGAGTCGGTGCTTGCTGTGTAGGAGCCTTAACAAGTAGCAATAAAGCTTTTAGCTCAATGTTTCCTGTAGTTAATTTTCTAACTTATTCTACATACTTTATGTTTACTAATTTTATGTTCCTTACCCTATTGAAATTTGGTTGGAAAATAATCAATCAATAAAGTTATTTATATTTGGAAGCAACCCAAAAGTCCAGCCATAGATGAAAAGATAAAGAAAATGTAGTATATACATACCATGGAATATTATTTAGCCTTAAACAAGAAAGAAGTTCTATCATTTGCAACGACATAGATGAACTTAGGGAACATTACACTAAGTGAAATAAGCCAGTCACAGGAGGACAAATACTACATGATTCCAGTTACATGAGATATCTGAAATAGTCAAACTTACAAAGAGAATAGAATGGTGGTTGTTACGAGCTGGGAGATGGGGGGATGAGGAATAGTTGCTCAATGGGTATAAAGGTGTAGTTAGGGGCGCCTGGGTGGCTCAGTCGGTTAAGCGTCTGACTTTGGCTCAGGTCATGATCTCACGGTTCGTGGGTTCGAGCCCCACGTCGGGCTCTGTGCTGACAGCTTGGAGCCTGGAGCCTGCTTCTGATTCTGATTCTGTGTCTCCGTCTCTCTCTGCCCCTCTCCTGCTCATGCTGTCTCTCTCTGTTTCTCAAAAATAAATAAATGTAGAAAAAAAATTAAAAAAAAAATAAAGGTGTAGTTATGCAAAATGAGTACATTCTAACTATCTGCTTTATATCATAATTCATGTATGTAACAACTTGATATTATGCATACTAAAATATATTAAGGATAGTTCTCATTTTAAGTGTTCTTACCACAAAAGGAAACAATCAAACAAACAAAAACAAGCAGAAAAACCCACAAAAGAACACAAATTTTGGAGGTGATCAATATGTTTAGTACTTTGATTGTGGAAATGGTATTATGGATGTACACATATGTTGAAACTCATCAATATGTGTACATTAAATGTGTGTATTTTGGGAAATGTTTTTTATGTTTATTTATTTTTGAGAGACAGAGCATGAGAGGAGGAGGGAAAGAGAGAGGAGACACAGAATCTGAAGCAGGCTCCAGGCTCTGAGCAGTCGGCACAGAGCCCAACATGGGGCTTGGACTCATGAGCTGTGAGATCATGACCTAAGCCAAAGTCGGACATTTAACCTACTGAGCCACCCAGGCACCACTGCACATATTTTTTAAAACTAAGAATAAATTCTGACTACGCTATACCTTACCATACTAAAATATTGATATTTATTGCACACAGAACATATTTAATGAGAGTAAGTCCAGTTCTGAAAAATCAAAAGTACAAAGAGTAAAGAGGGCCATCATAAATGGTTAGCCATTGAGCAGCATCTAGGCTCATGTTTCCTGAAGATTTTATTCCTTTAGGGTAGCTACCTAGTGGTACACAAGACTGAACAGCTGTGGGAAGAAGAAAGGGGAAACGGCCACATGCTTTCAATCAAACAAGGTAGTTCATGCCATACTAGAGAATTCCAGAGCAACTCTGTTAAGAAGGTGATAAACACTGTCCAGGATGAATAGGTAGTCAGAAAAGGCCCTGCTTTTAAGCGGCACAAACAGGAGTTGCCCCCACAAATGTTAACATTCACTGATAACAAACTGCTCTACGTGCCATGTCAAACCCAATGGTTTTTTCTCACTCCTTGTTTTCCTTGGTCTCTTATATGGTCATGGAACTTCTCACAGCTCCCAACTTTCTCAGAAATCTGTCCACTCTTGTAGTTTAAAGGAATTCACTGACTTTTTTTTTTTTTGTAAGATTTTAAAGTAATCGCCACACCCAGTGTGGGTCTCAGACTCACAACTCCAAGATCAAGAGTCACGTGCTCTACCGACTGAGCCAGCCAGGTGCCCCAGAATTCACTAATATTTAGTATAGTCTATGAGGATGCAAAATAAAGGAACTTTGTTGTCACTACGACATTTATTTGTGAAAGTGTGTGTATAACTCATTTCTCTGTCTTTGGTGTGATGCTAAGGAGGAATATAACACTTGATCCAAATTAAATATTTGACCTCATGTTTGAAAATCACATTGTTGGAACATTTGAAATGCTTTTAATACTTCTGTCTCAATTTCAAATCCAGATTTTTATCTTACTGATACAATGGAAGAGGAAAACTTACATGGTGCCAGTGATGAGAAATTATGGAATCTGACAGATTAAATGCAGTATTCTTTTCACCAGCATAGTCTTCTGTTGACATCATGGCTAGTAGATAATAGCAGGTCTTCAGTAATCTGAATTTCAAAGATATTTTGATTAGGAATGATCTCAGCAAGAAACAGAGTTCACCCAATGATTCATACAAAGATACTTTGATAAAGGAACTACTCCCTGATGGATGTGATTCCCTAATCTAGGTTATAACACCCTTGAAAATAACTTGGATCTAGCAAAAATGATTCTTTTTTATTTTTTCAGTTTAGAAGCCAGACTTTTTGGTAACTATTGTAACTTAAGTCTAGAATAACTGTTTCAGAGCTCTTCAGGAGAATCATCTGTAAAACATTAAAATAATTGACATGCATATAGTCCATCATAGACCTGCTGAATTTGAATCTCTGCAATGAGCAGCCTGATGGAAATCCAGGGTTGGGAACCTGTGTTCTAGGAAGTGTTTATACCAAAAGTGAGGGGAAACTGGGCCCTGAATTATCGAAAAATAGAAAAAAAATTTAGAAGACAAAGCATCAAAATTAGAAATCAAATTTATTTTATTACCCTTTAAAAATACATGCATCTCTTAGTATAACATTAATATTTCATATATTTGTTTATTTATTTAATATTTTTAATTATCAAATACATACTAAGTTTGTTATACATTGGAGATACAAAGGTTAAAGAAATTCTTCCTGCCTTGATGAAATTCACAGTCTGGCAGAAGGATTATTCAATGCCATCTTTTTAATCATAAATTAATCTGTGGGATAGCATAATAAAAACTGGTAAGTCACACTAAAGTATTCTAAATTGTAATGGCCTAGTATTTGGGCATGTTTTCTATTTGTTGTCCTTTGAGGCATAATAAGTCAGGTACAGAGAATCTTAAAATATCATTATCTTTTCTTCCAACCACCTAAATATTATTTTTGACATGGAATCCATAATTTTACATTTCTGGAAGAAAACAAAACAAAACATTGCATTCTACAGAATTTTGATCCTTTAAGTGTCCTTTCTGATAAGAAGTCATACCGTCTCTGACAGTTTAATTCCTTCTCTTTTTAGAAATATTCGGTCCTTTGTCTTTAGTGTTTTTTGTCCATATTTCCAGGTTTGAAATGGTTAGCTTAGATGACCAGAATTTGACCTCCAGTTTAATGGGAAAGTATGTTCACATCTGAGACTGAGTCAGTCAAATTCAAATACGAAGAAGGTACTGTCAGTCTAAATATGTGACATATCACTAACGATCCAAAGAGTTGCTTACCCTCTGCAAAATGCAAAGGACAAAATCACAGAAAGCATAAAACTCATTTCAGGACGGAAGCAAGTTCCTGATAAAGGTGTGAAGACCAAACCACCTTGGTATATGGCATCATTAAATGTAATGCACACCGACGCAGAATCACTTACTTCAAATTATTTTAGTAGCAGGGTGATGGCTATGCTCTTAACCTGTGGCTTCATAATGAAGGTCTTTTCACCTTTAAAATAATCTTGAACCAATAAACACATCTGCAGATAATAACATTTGAAAGGTAAGATAAGAACATTCCTGGGATCGTGAAGGTTTAATTGAGGAGTTCTGCCATTAAATTCCTATTACTGTGCAATGGAGCTTTACAAACCACCTAGAAGAAAATGAGTCATTTCAGGGTAATGAAATAGTACATTCAATGGGTTTTATCAATATTAATATTATGAATTTTAAAAATAAACATTTAATTAGACATCTCAAAGAAGAAATCACAGAGTAATAAATATATTATGTATTATATATAATACATATATCATCAGAGTATCTTATATATAATATACTACTATTAGCATATTATATATAATATTAATATATTATATATTTAAGGATTGCTTTTATATCGCAATTCCTAAAAGCTTCTGATCTATGTAAGCATCTGGCTTCATGACTAATAACTCCAGCTAATTAGAGAAAAACAACTAAAAAATATTTCAAACATATCTCCAAGTATACAATTTTTGATATTTTATCTTTCTATCTTTTTTAATATAGGGTGGGGAGAAAAATGCACCTCTTCCCCAAAATCCACATCCTAATTCTTGAATCCTGAGGATAATTTATATGAAAAAAGAAGTTTTGAATACATGAGTAAGTTAAAGTCCTTCAAATGGGAAGATTATTCTGGGTTATCTATCTAGCCCTAATGTGTCCTTAAAAGAAGGAAGCAGGAGGATAAAGAGTTGTGACAAAGAAAGTAGAGGTCAGGGTGACGTGAGACCACAAGCAAAGGTGTGCAGGCAGCAGGTGGAAGCTAGAAAAAGTAGAGAAACAGATTGTCCCCAGAAGCTCTAGAAAGAATACAGTGCTGCTGACCCATTGAGACTACTCACATAACTGTAAGATAATAAATTTGTGTTGTTTTAGTTTGTAGTAATCATTTACAGCAGCAATAGGAAACTAATAGAGAATCATACAAGCAGAATATGTGCGTGTGTGTGGATACAGACATTTATATCCATGTGTATATGTATACAAAGATATTTGTATACAGGTTGTATATATAAAGATATTGTATACAGGTATTATATACAATATTTGTATATATTGTATATTTGTAATATATTTATATAGTCGTATTCATATGTATCTGTACAGAGTGATATATATTACATGTGTAATATGTGTATTAGTGTGTATATGTGTATTACTCACTATGCACACATGTAAATGTCTTTAATATCTAAGATATTACCACAGAGAAATACCTAATACCCTTTTAGTGTTTACAAATGATTGCTCTACTTTATATGTGTTGAATTAGTTTGCAAATTTTAATGTGTTTATTGATACTTTTTCTTACAAGCAAGAGCAATTTAGCTCTAATATTACTTCTACAGTGATGTACATACGAAGTCCCACATTGAGTTGTGAGAAACTCCTGTCCTTCTATTGATGAGGAAAAGGGAATTTGTCATCCTCTGACCTTTCCTTCTTGACCCTGCAGGAGTGGGCAACTCCTCAGGTTCTAATCTTACCTGAGGGATGTTTCAAGGGGTGGGACTGGGAAAATGAACTGAATCAGGGAGGCTGAGTGTTCAGATGGAAACAAAAAGAAGGACCTAAAGAGCGCGTGCAAGGTTTAGAGTACGGAGTTAGGAAGCTGTGGGTTTTGAGTCTGCTCACAGGTCATTCACTTTTGACCTGCTTACCACTTACATTTTGAGCCATGCTTTTCTTGTAGAAACCTCACTTCATTAATTATACTTCTTAGTCTCAGTATTTTTGTTTGTTTGTTTGTTTGTTTTCACTTTTACGACGTTAACCAGCACTATGGACTACATTACTTATATTATTGCTTGGGTCCATTTGGCCTGCTATAACAGAATAACTTCTAGGTGGGTCATAAACAACAAACATTTATTTTTCAAACTTCTGGAGGCTGAGAAGTTCAAGATCAAAGCACTACTGAGAACTCACTTCCTGGTTTATTTACAGCTGTCCCATCACTCTGCCCTCATGTGGCAGAAAGGGTGAGAGAGCTCTCTGGGGTCTTTTTTATAAGGTCCTAATCAATTCCTGAGGGCTCAAACCTCATGACCTAATCACCTCCATATACCATCACATCAGGCATTTGGACTTAATACGTGAATTTGGGAGAACACATTCAGTCTGTAACAGTTAATCAGTTGTGAGTTCTTCCTGATGTAACATGTGAGCCTTCTCCCTGTCTGCACCGCCAACTTTCTAGAAAGAATTGAATGTACTCCTTTTTTTTTTTTTTTTTGCTTTTTGTTTAGTATTTCCTGCTATCATGAACAAATCTTGCAAAAAAAAAAAGCTAAAATCCTTCCAAGTACCACGTTCAAAGGATACTTCTCTTTTCTTTTTTGTTTAAGCATTTCTCTGTATTTGATACAGATGATCATGGATTTTTTTCAGAAAATCTTTTTGCATCTGCATCTTGTAGTGCTTCACTATTATTCATTATCATTTCATCCCAAGTTATTCCCTGAGTCTTCTTACCTCACTATCCAATTAAACAATGGTGTGTTTCTCATGGTTCGTTTCTTGGATCCTTTCTCTTTTTTATAAGACCAACCTTGAGAAATCTGTATCTCTGCATGCTTGTGTATCCCCTAAACTGTGTCTGTAGCTCAAATCCCACCTGTATACTCTACACTACTTTTTCCAAATGTCTACCTGACAGTCTTCTCAAGATTTGAAAAACATGGTAAAAGTTAATCTTATTAAATTTCTAAAAACGTTCTTCTATTGTATTTCTCATTTTGATTGGCCTTTCTATTTACTTAATGACCATGCTAGAGGAATCATCTGAGATTTTACACATCCTTTCAAAAATCTAATGTGTTACAAAACCGTAGTTTTAATATCAAATCCTTCCTCTCAATTTGTCCTTATATTGCCTAAGTTTAGTATATGATTTTTTTTCTCTGGAATTCTCATTTCCAACTATGGCTCTATGAACCTTTCTGGTATGCTCTTTTCCTATTTCCCCCATGACTACCTAGCTATTTACTTTTGTTAAAGATTCAACTCATAAGAAACACCTGGGCTGATCATTCTATCTTCCTAGAACACAGGCAGATTCTCCTGAGAGACTGCATCCTTCAGTCCCTTCTTTTATTGCTTTAAAACACTCAGACTAGTAATTTTTTATGTTTGTCGAATGGTTGTTATGATTTGGATGTGTGTTTTATGTAGGAGAATGAACAACATAAAGCTTAAAAGGTCAAAGTAGGATTCCAATTATGATGAAAAGTTGAGTAATTAACTAAAGCATTTGAATTTTATACTGAAGGTCACAGTATGTGACTGAATGATCCCAAATATGAGACTGATATGTGTGAATCTGCATTTTGAAATATTCTTCTTAGGTTTGTATAAACTGGAAAGTTCACAGATGGGTCTAAAAGGTATTATGCTAAGTGAAATAAGTCAAAATAAGAAAGATAAATGCCATGATTTCATTCATAGGTGAGATCTAAAAAATGAAACCAATGAACAGAAAGCAGAATCAGGGAACCTATAAACCTCTAAATACAGAGAACAAAGTGCCAAAGGGAAGGGAGGGTGGGAAGATGGGCAAAATGGGTGAAGGAGAGTAAAGACTTCCGATTATGGGATGAATAAGTCATGGGAGTAAAAGGGATAGCATAGGGAATATGGTCAATAATATTGTAACAGTGCTGCTTGGTGACAGATGGAAGTAGGACAGTTGTGAGCATAGATACCATATAGAGATTTTGAATCACTATGTTATATACCTGAAACTAATGTAACATTGCATGCCAACTATATCCAAATTAAAAAAAAAAAGAAATTAAAAGGATGAAATTTAAAAGTTTATAGAGAACACTCAGGAAGATCACTTAAGAAATAATTCTTGAAATCTCTATAAAAGTTTTAGTTATGACAGAGTAATGGATCTTGGCCATATTCACATCAAAAAAGCTGAAGAAAAGAAAAAAAACCTGTCAACCCACAATTCAAATCCAGGAAGTTTCCTTCAAGAATGGTAGTGAAATAAAGATATTTCAGCTAATCAAAAGCTAAGAAAATACATCGATGGCAGGTTTCCACTATCAAAAATACTACTGAAAAATTTTTAAGCTGAAGGGAGATGATTAATATAGACAAACACTTGGAACTACAGAGAGTAATACAAACACCATAAATGAAAAATATGTAGGTAAATAAAAATAATTTCTTTTAATTATTAACATTTCTTTAAAAGATAAATTTTTAAAGAAAAAAACAATTGTCACATTTTAAAATACGAAGAGGTAAAGTGGATAGGAACAAGCAAATAATAACAACATGGAAGAATATTGTTTTAAATTCTCACATTATAAAGAGATACAATGTTAAGTCAAGATAGACTGTGACAAATTAAGGATCCATGTTCTAATTCATGATGTGATTGATCAATAGATAAATATGTTCAAATAAAACATCATACATAATTAAAAATCAAATGCATGCAACATAAAGAAAAAATGGAATAGCAGTTTTTGAGACCAATATTCTCTAAAAATGAACATCCAAAATCCCACAATAAGATACTAGATACTTGGAACACCTGAATGTCTCAATTGGTTAAGCGCCCAACTTTTGATTTGGGGTCAAGTCATGATCGCACAGTTGTTCAGGTCGCTCATGATCTCAGGTCATGATCTCACAGTCTCCGCTGGACATGGAGCCTGCTTAAGATTCTCCCTTCCACTCTCCCCCTGACCCCCCTGCTCATTCTCTCCTCTCTCTCTCTCTCTCAAAAGAAAAAAAAAAAGAGGATAGTAGAAACTGAAGTCTTTTAGTCTTTTTTAGGAACAGGAATGAAGGAATGTCTCTCTTTCTGGTCTCTCCTCCCAGACAGAGTAGCAGTAGGGAATTCCATAGGTTCAAATTCCTGCCTCCTGATTTTGCACATGTTTCAACATGCAGGACCTTGCTCTGAGATTAAGACCAATGTTGGTTTTGATAGGTTGGTAATATTAGAAATCCAGCTTCTATATAAAGGCTCAGATAGGTTAAAAGGGTGAAAAATTGTACTATGCAAACACTAATCATGAGACAGCTTGAGTGGTTGTATTAACAATAAGCAAAAATAAGCATTTAGACAAAGAATGTCCCCAGAGAAAAAGGGAGTATATAATAATGGTAGATGTTCCATCAAAAATCCGTTAGAACCATAATGTGTAGGCTCCTGATTACAGTGCCAATTTACAAGGAAGTGGTACATTCAAGGATTGTGGCATTTAGTTAGCAACTTTCACTATTTAGATAGAAAAAGAATATGAAGCATCTGGTTACATATGTTCTAGTTTTAATGTTGTTTGTTATTCTAAATTGTAGCATAAAACACTACTATGATTCCAGCAGAATATGACTTGTGGTACTTGTGATAGCTCTTAAAAAAGTTAGTGTTGACCTTCAAGTGCCGGGTAGAGAATTCTGGTAGCATTTGATGTCTCTAGAATCCTTTGCAGTGAATTATTAACTTTGGGTTGAACAGAGAGTGTCTCAAAATTTTATAATGCTTTGCAGTGCTATTGCTGCTAGATGCATAATCTATTTTTTTCTTTTAATTAGCATCTTACTTACTCCCTAAATATATAAATTCAAATGAAGTGCCATAGGTAGAAAATGTTAGTAATATGATCCAGATGGTCCAACAATTCTGTGTCTCTCTGCTTTCTATTTCTTCAGAGAGACTTGAGCCGTAGTATTATATTGATGCTCTAATTAAGCTTTATATTTAATCACTTAATTTGCCTATATTGGAAGCATACTCTGCTATCTTCCCTAGCTTTTTATCACTACTGCACTAATAACTGTATCCAAAAAAAGCAAGCTTAACATCTTTATTGATCTATGTAATTAGTCCTGAAATCACATTATAGAAAATCTTTTAAAAGTCAGGGTGTACCATGCATAAAGAACTATTTCTACTTATTGCTTTTTTAAGCAATTAGCTTTGTGACCACTGTGCTATTTCCCCACAGTATAACAAATATAAAAATGACACCAAGAATTTATTACCTGTGTTGGACAAAATTGAAATAGTTACAGTGTTTATGAATGATATGCAAAAAATTTTACAGTAATGGAGGTAGTAAATTCTATTACAAATCTCTGTCAGTAATGTTTGAGTAACAATGACAATCGCCGTTTTGTGTTCTTCTTTCTGGTTTTGATAAAGAACCATAGCATGTTCAACATATATGCCCTCAAGTGATTTAGAAAGCAATAATGTACAGCAATAATTAAAACACCATAAAGTGCAGCCTTCCAAACAAACAAATGCCAATGTTTTATTAGGGAGTTTTGTAAAGAGTATAAAGGTCTTTGGATCATTATCACAAATGCCAGTCCAGGTTGAATCAACATGCAAATGAGATTGCGAATCTCTGTAGGATGTTCAGTGCACTGATGCCCATCAGAGGTTTAAATATTAGAGAATTATAAATAGAAACTGATGAGCCTCACATATTACTGAAAGTAATTTCAAGCCCTTTGCAAAAATAAGATAAAATTTCATTCAAGGAAGTTATCAGGCAGCAGAGCATAGTTAAAACTCATTGGCCTGCTCAATCATGGGAACAGTAATAGGTTCTGTAATTTACCATACGGATTTTTGCCTAATTCAAATGTTTTCAGATAGCTTCAAAGGCTCTAATGAAAGTAAAACTCCATCTTGTATAAATTATCCCTCCATACATTTCCCTAATCCCTCTGTGTAATTTTAGAGGTCAAATCACCAACTTGGGAGGTTTTCATATAGTGAGAGGTGGATCCAATGGCTAGAGAAAATGGCTATTTACATTGAGTTATTTTCACAGGTAAATGGGATTCCTCGGAAATTGTTTAAATTAGTGAAAATAAGCCAGCAGGAAGTTGCAGGGCAGCGATTAGGTTAGGTAGAATCTAACCTAATCATAAAAAGGTTTTTGATTAAATGCCTATCTTGCAAACAATATGCTCAAAATAATTGTAGAATAGAAAAATATGTAAAATAAGTTGTATTCATTCTGTAGGTGAAATTATGTCATGATTGGGATTTTTACAGTTGAAAAAAGTCAAAACTAAAAGGGCATTTATTTGAAATATAATGGAAGTAATAAATACGATAAACAATAAAAACTATCCATCTGATAAGTATAAATGAAAACAGGCTTACAAAGTCAAGTTTTCCTCCTTAATTCCAGACAAACTTTATTTAGCACTAGTTATATGTAGTGACACATTTTTTTTTTCAAGTGTTGTTTGTTTATTGGGTATTTTAAAGTGAAACTCCAGCATTTTTATATCATTCATGTTACCAGTTACAAGTGAACCAATTTGTGCATTTCTGTGTGAATACACATACACACACACACACACACACACACACACACACATATATTAAAGAGTATCTGTAACTATCGTTAAAATTATGTATTAACTTCTTCCCAGGAGCTCTGGCTCATAAGACAGTTTAATAAGAGAGCCAGAAATCTACAGTCATTATTTTTCATAACCTAATGAGAAGGAATAAAAATTAAAGGAAAACTCTAGCTAATTGCACAGAACAACAACAACAAAACAACCCACAAAGAGAAAAGAGTGTATTCTGGTAATTTTTCACTGAAGCATATCGTTGATAACCATTCTTTGTGCATTCTTTGAATTTATAGGGCATTTAATTTTCTCAATTTTCCCAATGGTAGTAACGATTTTAGTACTACATCACTCTTGTTCTAAATCATTGATTTAAAATAGCCAGCCGTTGACTGGGTTTTCCTCTTCACTCCAAAGTAATTTACTTCAATGCTGACTTTCAATAATCTGTCTTGGAAACACATTTTTCATTATAATTCTCGTCCTTTAGGTGTTCTACAAACCAAACAAACAAACAAAAAACCATTACCTTTGGGAGGCAAAAATGTGTTTTAGATGTAGTTTATTTTCTGAACTTATGAAAACTGAGACTATTACATGTAAATGCAGCCTAAATGTATGCTGCAAAAAGCAAATGGGTTTTTTCCCTTTCTGTTAAAGATTTGACAGTTTTCCTACATTTTCTCTTTCTTTCTCTCATCTCCCATTCTCCCCCATCTCTCATGTGTTCTTTCTCGATGATTTTTTCTCTCTTCCTTCCTGCAAGCCTAAACAATCTCTCTGCATCTTGACTAAATAGCTCTACTTAATTATTGAGTTATTTCTCTATTATAAGAATAACATTTTTACTTAGGTTAACCACAAAATAAATTCAATTTATATTTAAAAAACCCTAATTTTCTTTTTTTAAGCATAGAATTTCCTTTTTAAAAAGAACTAATTATTTAAGAAATAACTTGAAATATAGTTTAGAGGCAAAAACTTATAATTTGTAAAGTTATTAATAGATAACTGAGGATTTGTCAGTTGATACCATAATTTTGATCATAGACAAATATCCAATGATTCTAACCGATCATTCGGGATTTTTGACCAAAGATTAATGAAACAAACATTCAGATCTCTGAATTATCTGGGTGGTCTTGTCGAATACTGAAAGGGTATCATATAATTCTGTGTTTTTATTCAGTTAATATTATCTATACTAAGGAAAGATTATTCTACCTATGTGAACACATCTTTTTAAAGCATGTTATTTTTTTTGTGAAACATAAAAGTGGAAAAGATATGCATTCCATTCAATTTGGAAATATATTAAAATAAATATCATTGGATAATTCAGAGATCTGAAAGATGTTATCAATTAAATTCAAACACCTCAAGAGAAATACAGCCACTGTGTGTGTTTGTGTGTGTGTGTGTGTGTGTGTGTGAAGAGTGCTAAATTATTGTTTTTTAAAAGCAATGACTTAAAACTTCTTCCTACATTTAATGTAAGTAAATAATTCAGATGACTGCTTCCCAAAGAATCACACTCTAGAGAGTACCTAAACACTCACAAAATCCAACAAGAAATAGTTTTATATTACCATTAATCAAAATTTCTTCATTAGAGCCCTCCAGCTATTTACATGGACACTAGAAAAAAAATGAAAGGATAATTACAGAAAATTATTATTTAATAATTTTATTTAAGGCTTACTCCTTAAAATTTTGACTCTACATATAGAAGTCTTATCTAACGTGCATTAATTTAGGCTATACACACACACACACACACACACACAAATACACACACAAATAAGTAAAATTATATAACCAATATAAGTGGCTAACAGTGATTCCATGTGAAATTCATATTGAAATTTTTGAAAGCCCTTCCTAGTTAAGCATAACTTTTGGTTGCAAAGTACACTGTAGTTGCAATCCGTATTATATCACCAAAGGTAATTTGTCCATCTCTACAATCTATCTGGTTTTGCAATTTGGCAGGAGGTCTTTCAATGGAGTGGTAGAAATCCTGAGCCCTCACAAGATGGCAGTAGTGTAACATTAATGTTAACAATATTTGTCATTCATAAAAGGAAACTCTTGGGTTTTCAAATCGTGAAAATACTTTAAAATACTAACCATGGGAGTCAGGCCTGAAAATAGAAAATGATCAGCAAAGTGGAATTTGATATAAATATAATATATTAAGTCTCAGAGAAGCAGCTTAAATGCAATGATTCTTTCTTGTACCAATTTATTTTCTACTTATTTGTTTTTCATGAGGAGGTGATACAAAAGAGTGCTCCTACTCATCCTTTCCTCTCTTATGCAAGCTGGTTAAAAGAGAGTAAGTCCTTGAATCTATTTTTTCGTATTTTATTTTTAAAATCCTAGCAGCCATAGTAAATTCTCTATGTAACAAATACATAAAAATGATGCATACTTTGTTTTAAAATTTTGATAGAATGCAGGAATATGAGAAATCACACTGCACAGTCGTTAGTGTCAGATATACCCATATAAAAATAGTGGTTTCTTCAGTTTAGGCGTGTTACTTAAATTCTCTTAGTTTCCACATCCGTAATATGAAAGTTATAGATCCTATCATTCAGAACAACCTTGAGAAACCAATGACACAAAGCTGTTATTACTGTCATTGCCTTTAACACTTGATTGGAGTTTACAGAACATATTCAAATTAATGCATTTCCTATCAGCCTCAAGTCTTTTCAGCAAAGGTTATTATATTTCTGTATGCTTCTGTGACAAAATTTAGTGCATTTTTCCCCTGGGACAACCCCACTGTTTGTGTAGTTAACATTTCTCCAGTTTAATTCCTCTATTTCATCTGAGTTGTTGGACTAGTCAGATAGGTTCCAATGGGTTGTTATCACAGAGCCTTCCAAAACTGGCTTGTATTAATTCTTTACTATTTAGCTGCACTTATCTTTTCTTCCTGTTGACCACTTGTTACCCTGAACAACATTGCTGACTTTGTTTCTCCTTTTCCATTACATTTAGTCAATCACAGTTTTTGAGAGAAAAAAAATAAGGCTCTATTTCAATGTCCATTGTCTTATCAAATTGTCCTAATTCATATATATGCCCAGATTGTTGATAAATAGAAAGGAAGGAATTTTGTGTGCTCCTGTCCTCTTAGACATACCCATATAAAATATCTAATGTACTTATGTAATCCTGGATTTAGAGGCATATGATTTCTATCTAGTTGGATAAAACCCCAAGAATTATTAAATAACAATTATTGAGGTATGACCAATACACAAAAAAATTACACAAATAAAAATAATTCGGCTCAAGTAAATATCATAAAATGCACATGGTGTAACCACTGACAAGATCCAGAAATAAAAAAAAAAAAAATTATCCCATAAGCATGCTTCATGCTTTATCCAGTTTTTATACCTGTCTTCTCCCCGAAAATAATCCCTACTGATTTCTCAAGCAGATTAGTTCTGCCTGTTTTTGAACTTCGTATAAATAGAATCATGCACTTTCATAAGCTTTTCTGTTAGGTTCTTTTTGGTCAACATTATGTTCAGGTGATTCATCTTCATTTTGTAGCGCTATAGTACATTCCATTTTATTGGTGCATAACAGCATATTAAGTGAAAAGACCACGATATATGCATGCATTCAACAGAAATTTAGGTTGTTTCAAGTCTGGGGTTATTATGAATAATGTTTCTATGAAAACTCTTTTTTCTAAATTTGTGTTATCACCTAGGGGTGAAATTACTATATTCATAGCATATTGCATATGCTTAATTTTGTTAAGAAAATGTAAGATTCCTCTGATGTTGTAATACCAATTTATATTCTCATAAGTTGTCGACGAGATTTCAAATTGCCCCCACAGATTGCGTTTTTAATTGTAGGGATTCTAGTGAGTATGCAGTCTCATCTCAGTATGAAGATTTTTTTAAAAAACATTAAAAAAAATTAAAACATTCAAAAAGCGAAGAACTATCCAGTTAACTCATAGTCACCGCATAGATTCAAAAATTTGACTTTTACAGTATGTGCTTCAAATCATATTTACCCACATATCTAATCAGTCTCTATACCCGTCTATCAGCTCGTCTTCAATTTTTAATGAATTTGAAAGTAAGTTACAAATTTCAACATATAACCCCTAAATAATTTGGCATGCTTATCATAAACTAGTTTTGCCATTTGCTTATGCTTTTTTGAGAGAAAACTAAAAATATATAAAATCTACAATTCTTAAGTTTATCAATGGATAAGTTGACAATGTAGGTACTAGATAAGTCCAAATCCTATGAAGATATAGAAGAGCACAATCACTTTCATTTTTCTGATGATTAATAGTGTTGAGTATGTTTTCATGTGCTTAGTTGTCATATGTATTGCGTTTTTTAAACTGGTTTATTGAAGTATGATTGACATGTTAAAAACCTGTACATATTTGTGTATACAATTCAGTAAGTTGGGGGTTAAGTATACACCATGAAAACATCACCAACATCAAGGCCATAAACCTATCCATTACCTCCCAAAATTGCTTCCCATCCCTTTTATTATTATTATTATTACCATTATCATCATCATTATTATTATTATTATTAATGTGCATGGTAAGAAAACGTAGGAAAGGTCTACCTTCTTAGCAAATTTTAAATATACAATATAATATTGTTAACTATAATCACTGTGCTGTATAGTAGATCTCTAGAACTTATTTATTTTCCATAACTTTGTATACTATAATAATCATATCCACATTTTCTCCTTCCTTCAGCCTCTGGTAACCATGATTCTCTTCTCTGTTTCTATGAGTGTGATTATTTTAGATTTCACACATAAGTGAATATATGAAATATTTGCCTTTCTGTGCCTGGTTTATTTCACTTAGCATAATGTCTTCAGATCCATCCATGTTGTAGCAAATGGCAGGACTTCTGTTTCTAAGGCTGAATAATACTCCATTTTATGTATATAACACATTTTCTTTACATTCAGATAATTTACCCATTGCTTAAAATTTTTATTTCTTTTTCTTTTTTTATTTTATTTTTGTTAAGTGTTGAAATGTTTTTATATATTCTAGATATAAGTTGTTTACCACATATGTGATTAGTAAATATTTTTTCTGTCTTGTGAGTCCTTGATCTATCCTATTTTGATGTCAATACCATAGTACATTTTTGTATCTATAAAAAAATTTTTTAATGTTTATTATTTTTGAGAGAGAGAGAGTGAGACAGAGTGTGAGCGGGGGAGGGTCAGAGAGAGGGAGACCCAGAATCGGAAGCAGGTTCCAGTCTCTGAGCTGTCAGCACAGGGCCCAACGCGGGGCTCAAACTCATGGACCAGGAGATCATGACCTGAGCTGAAGTCAAACGCCCAACTTACTGAGCCACCCAGGCGCCCCTATTTTTATATTTATGATAAACATGCAGGCTGATAGTATAACTCTACAGCATTTGTTCTTCATTTTAGAATATGAGCTGGTTGTTGTAAACTTTTCAATATTCATGTAAATTTTAGAATAAGCTTATCTTTTCAATAAAAAGAATGAAAGAAGCCAGGTGTTCAGAGTTTTCCTAAATATTAGATATTTTGATGTTAATGTAAATGCTGTCTTTAGACAAATACACGCAACTGCCTGGACTTTTTTTTAATGTTTTATTTGTTTTTGAGAGAGAGAGCATGAGCCGGGGTGGGATTGAGAGAGAAAGGGACAGAACATCCAAAGAGGACTATGTGCTAAGAGCAGCAAGCCCAATGTGGGGCTCAAATTCACGAACTGCAAGATCGTGTTCTGATCCGAAGTCAGATGCTTAACTGAGTGAGCCACCCAGGTGCCCCTGTAAATGCTGTTTTTAAATCTCAGCCTCCAATATGTTTATTGCATTGTATAAAAAAATACAATTTATTCGTATACACTGATGTTATACCTTTCGACTGTGCCAAATTTATTAAATAGTTCTTGCAGACTTATTTTTGTCCATCCCATTGGATTTTCTATAGAAATAATTTTTTGTAATCTGTGAATACAGTTGTTTGTATTTCTTTTCAATCAAGATAGTTTTTATTTCCTCTCCTTGATTAACTGCAATGCTTAGAACCTCCAGTATAATACAGAAAAGAAATATTAACTGTAAATACGCATGCTTTGTTTCTGTTCTTAGGTGGAAAACATTTAGCTTTCATCTTAAAGTACAATGTTAACAATTGGTTTTCATAGCTTCAAGAAATTTACTTCCATTCCAAGTTTGGTAAGAGTTTTTGTTTTGTTTTCGTTTTTGTTTTTGTTTTCGTTTTTGTTTTTGTTTTTGTTTTAAACCAGGAATGGATATAGAAACAATTGTATGGACAGAGATGAGCTATGAATATTCTTTTTTTGTTTCATAATGTGGTGAATTACAAAAATTATTGTTAAATGATAAACCAAGTCTACATTTATGGGATAATACCCACTTTAGAAATATACAGAGATGATATTTTGTACTTATGTTCTATAATGTCAATGTGAATACTGAATTAGTAGATACTGAACATTGCTTGTAGAGAAAATGCAAAGTTAGGTTCCAGTGAGCCTATGGATCACAACATATTGATTAACTGATCAATACATAATCTTGTTTTATGTATATTTCTCCTTAAAGACCCTTTATTTAATATATACTGTTGATTATTAGCATTGAATTCATGACCAACAGTACCACCACTCACTTAATGAAACTCAGACACGTGTATATCTTCCATCACAACCTTCTTGCAGTTGAGAACACAAGACAGCACTTCAGTAACACACTCAGGCTCATTTTAAACAGCAAAATTCCCAGTAGGAATGTCAAAAATGTGACACTAAATAGATCAAGAAAAGGACATTTTTTTAAGGATAAGAGCTGAATCAAGAAGGCACAGCATTGCGTTATTTAATCCCATTAGGAATGTAAGTGTCCTATGAGTCAAATCTGCGACCACTCGGTATGTGTCTGCAAATGATTATGAAAATACAAGTACAGTTTAGGGGGTTACAAATAAATTTTAACCAATAAGCAAATGAGAATAATGAGAAAAATGAATAATGAGAATCCACTGCATATAATTTTTGTTTTGCTGGATTTTGTTTGCTGTTCTTAAAAGAATTTTTGCAGCTGTAATCTTGAGAGATATTGGAATGCAATTTTTTAAATTTAATTTTTGTCTTGATTCAATATCAGAGTAATTCTGGTATCATAAAATGAGAGGAATTCACCCTCTTCAATTTATAAAGTACTTGTGTCGCATTTGTATTGTTTCATTCTTAAATATTTGGTGAAATTCCACACTGATGTCATCAGGGCCTGGAGGATTTTTGTTTGTTTGTGTGGTCTGTAAGTTTCTTAAGTACAAGCTAATTTTTTTCTAATAAATAGTGGCCTATTCATGTTATCTGTTTCCTTTTGAAAGAGATTTGGTGGTTTATATACTTCAAGTAATATTACCATTTACTATAAATTGTTAAATTTATAAAATTTTCACAGGAATCTATCCCCAAAACCAAGAGCACACTGTATACACTGTATGTTAGCCAAGTTGGCAATCAATCATATTTAAAAAAATAAAAAAAATAAAAAATAAAAACATATTTTCTTCCTTTTCTTTTTATATCTATAGAACCTTTTCACAATGTCAGCTCTTTCATTTCTGACATTGGAATGTGTGTCTTCTCCCCTTTTTCCTTCAGTCTGAGTAGAGGTTTATGAACTTACTGATCTTCTCAAATTGCAGGATTCATTTTTCAAATTGACTTTCTTCGTTATTTCTGTTTTCTGTCTTATTGAGTATCACTCTCTCTCTTTTTTTTAGTATTTCCCCCACCACACCCCCTTTTTTTTTCTGGTGACTTTGGGTGTTTTTTCTTTCTCTGTTTTCTAAAGGTGGAAGCTACTGTTGTTAGAGTGAGACCGTTCTTCTTTTCTAATGCAGACATTCAGTATTATAAATTATCCTGAAGGTACCACTTTAGTGATTTCCCATAAATTTTGGCATGTTTTGGTATGTTTTGTTTTCATTTTCATTCAGGGCAAGGTAGTTTTTAATTCAATCTGTTCAAGGTTCATATGTTAAAACTCTAACCCCCAGCACCTCAGAATGTGACAATATTGGGAGATGGAATCTTCAACCAGTTTACAGTTAAGTGAGATGGTATGTGTGGGCTCTAGTATAATCTGATGGTTGTGCTAATAAGAAAAGAAACTGTGGACACGCAAGAGATAGCAGGAATACATGTGCATTTATTTCATTGGAAATAGGAGTGCCCGATGAGTCAAATTTTTAGCCACTCTATGCATGTAAGGCCATGTGAGAACACAGCGAGAAAGTGATCATCTGCGGGCCAAAGAGAGAGTCCTCAGAAGAAACCGAACTGTATCAATGCACTGAACTTGATTTTTTAGGTTCCAAAACTAAAGAAAAAATTTCTGTGCTTTAAGCCACCCAGTTTCTGGTATGTTATGGCAACTCTCGCATAGGTTCTTTAGAAATGTGTTTTGTTCCAAAATATTTGGGAAGTTTGTAGCTGTCTTGTTGATTTCTCATTTAAGTCCATGGTGGTCAGAGAACCTACTTTCTATGACTTGAATCTTTTTAGGATTATTGTAAGCGGTTTCTCTGTCCAGCATGTGGTCTTAGTAGTGATTCCTCAGTGTGGGGTAGAACAGAACATATTTTTTATGCATTTTCTATTCGGTATTCTATAAATTCCAATTAAGTCACTTTGGTTGATAGTGTTGTTCAGTCTCCTACATATTTACTGAATATCTCTTTCTCCTTGTTCTTTCGGTTTTTGAGACAAATGTTAAAATCTCTGACTATAACTATGGATTTGTCTATGTCTTCATACAGTTCTTTCAGTTAATGCTTCATGTACTTCAAAATTCTGTTATAGATTCAGAGTCCTTTAGGATCATTAGGTTCTCGTGATAAATTGTGCTTTTTATGGATTTATTTTAGGCAATTAATCTTACATATCAAACAGCTTAGATATAGCTATTACGTTGGGATCTGATGCTGGGCCTAAAAGTCAACAGGGCAAATAGTAGAGGAAGAAATATGGGGATAAATAAAGTGGGGAAGCACAAGACCAGACTGGAACACCTGAGGACTATTTGGACCCTGCATTGCTCTCCCACCACCTCCAAGCTACCAACTTTGATATTGTGGTGGCCGGAAGGAGAAACAGGAGCTCTTTGGCAGGGAGCTACACACAGACTTGGCCCAGGAATGTTGAGAAGCTGAAGAATCAGATCTGGCAGGAGCTGCAGAAGCCTCTGGGCTGCTGCGGCCCGCCATCTGCAAGGTGAGCCACAGTTTAATGCCATGTGGGCTACAGGAGTGCTGGGTGCCCTGAGTACAGAAAAGAATGTGGCGGTTGACTCATGTTGCTGTCCAAATCTCATATAGAGTATCTCATGGAGCACCAGCAAACCTGAACCTTTTCAGGGATGGAAATTCTCCACATTTTGTAGTTTGCTACACTGCCACATACAACTTACCATATCTCCGCCTCAGGGGAAATGGCAAGATTTCATCAGATCCAAAATGCAGAAATGTGTGGACATTGTGCTGTCATTTTATCACTATAAAGTAAGCTTTGATCTATGATTTATGTGTATAGATTATATTTTTATCTCATTTTATCTATGATATTTATGATATATGAACTATATATATCTTTTTTTTCTTTGCTAAAATCTGCCACATCTGATATTAACGTAGTCTTCCTATCTTCCGTCAGTTTGATGTTACCTTGGTACACTGTCTCCATTCTTTCACTTTTAACACATTTGTGGCTTTACTATTTAAAATGGTTTTCCTGTATCAATTTATATTGATTCTTTTTTTAAAATGTAACCTGAAAATCTCTGCCCCTAAAATCGCATACATTAAATGTGGTTGGTGATGATATAATTGAGTTTAAAACCAGTGGTTTCTCTTTGTTTTCTATTTTCCCAACTATTCTTCCTTTTTCTCTGACTTCTTTTGGAAAGTTTCAGTTCATTTGTCTCCTGCCTTTCAGGGATTACTGTTTATTCCCTTTTGTCCAATGTTTGGAAAATGGTTGTTTTATAAATGTTGTCTGGGTTTTTTTTTTTTAATTTGCTTCAGGCTGCAGTATATATTTTAGTCCCTATTATTTTATCTTGTCCAGAGGTGGATGTCTACGTAGACAATGATTTAAAGCAGCTATTATAAAAATATTCAAGAATTCAAATTGATAGATGAGCATTATAAAAGAACAGATAGGAATCCTAAGCCGAGGAGTGAGAACTGTATAAAACAACGAAATGAAAAATCTAAACCTGAAAAATTCCAATATGTAAAAATTTGAAAAACTAGCCAGATTAGCTTAACAGCAGATTGGAGATAAATGAAGAACCAGTGAGTGAAGTTGATTATAGATCAATAGATATTATCCAATCTGAAGGTCAGAGAGAAAAAATAAAGTTTGAAAATAAAACACAGATCCTTAGAAACCTGACATACTATGTCTAATAGGCCCAAAATATATGTTAATTGGTGTCTCAAAAGGAAAGTAATGTGGTGAACCACCTTTCTTGTTATGTGTGTTAGCTGCTTGGGCATTCCTGTGAAGTGAATATTTAGGTATCTTGTCTATGTTTTGTTGGTTTGTCTCTGCTTTCTCATTGATTTACAGAGGATCTTTATATTTACTGAATGCAAACATTGTTTGGGCTACGTGGGTTGAAATATCTTCCTCCACCCTGCAGTTTTCTTTTTCATTCTTAATCTGCCTTTAATTAATAAATGCTTTGCATTTTAATCAATATAATTTATCTCTTTCTGGATGTTACTGCTTCGTGTAAGACGTTTTTGGCTCTTTTGATTCCTTGATAGTATCTTTCTCCTCAAAATTTTATTATTTCTTTTCTTCCATTTAGGTCTCCTTTCCACCTGACATGTGTTTTAAGTACTAGGCAAAATGTCACTTATTATAGACTGTTCTTCCCCTACTACTCCATCATAAATCAAGTGTCTTTTTTACATGTGCATCTATGCCTGTGCTCTCTATCCCTTCCCATGAGCCTGTTGTCTATCATCACACTAGTACTAAAGTTTAAAGTCAAACCATTTTAGGAGCGCCTGGGTGGATCAGTCAGTTAAGTGTCTGACAGTTCAGGTCATGACCTTGTGGTTCGTGGGCCCGAGCCCTGTGTCAGGCTCTGTGCTGACAGTTCAGAGCTTGGAGGCTGCCTGAGAGTCTGTCTCCCTCTCTCTCTCTGTCCCTCCTCCACTCACACTCTGTCTCTCTCTCTCTTTCAAAAAAAAACAAACATAAAAATTTTTTTTTAATCAAACCATTTTAAAATAAGTCTTGGTATTTGGTAGGGTAAATCCTAAGTCCCTTACTTTTGTTCATATATCTTTAAAGTTATTGCTAGCTATTTTTAGCCACCTGCATTTCTATGCACACTTTAAATTGAGTGTATTAATTTTCACAGTGAATTTCCTCGAGATTTAAATTGAGTTGGTGTTAAATCTTTAGATGTATTCAGATATAGTTGATATCTCTACAATACTGAGAATTTCTGTTTCAAAATCTGTAATATGGAGCATCATTCATAGATATATAATAAATTGAGTTTAATGCTACCGGTAAAAAAATAAAATAACATTAAGAAGAGAGTTGGAATTAATTTCATGAATCTAATTTATGGGTTAACACACATTGAGTGTGATTTTCTTTTCAATCTGTAAAGTTTAACTTTACCTATATTATTTTTGTTTGATTAAAATTTTTCTATGGCATAACAGTCAGTTAACAATAATTAAATATTTCAAATTTTAACACCATGCTTTGACTTAACTGACTCTTCAATGATTACACATTATACATTTGTTCATAATTCTCACTTTCTTATGTAAAGACCACACACATGTGCACAAATTTATTTTGAGACAAAAAATACACTCTTTTTATGTATTTTATTTATTTTTTAAGCTTATTTATTTTGAGAGAGACAGAAATAGCACAGGTGGGGGAGGGGCAGAGAGAGAGAGGGAGAGAGAGAATCTCAAGCAGACTCTCAGCTGCCAGCACAGAGCCCAGTGCAGGGTTTTGGGCTCTCACGAAACGAACTCACAAAACAGTGAGAGCATGACCTGAGCTGAAACCAAGAGTCGGGCGCTTAACTGACTGAGCCACCCAGGTTCCTCAAAGTGCACTCTTTTTACATGTCTCAAAATAACTGGTTCCAAAACAACTGGTAGAATAGAGGAGAAAAATGAGAAAAGTTTGGTATAACAATTTGTAATTAAGCACATATTTACCCAATTGAATATTTTGTTCTTGGATTAATAAAACAGATGTTAACATCACATATCTATTGCTCCCAAATGTCTAATTCAGTGCTTTATGATAAATTACAAAACCCCTATAAGATATAAAATATTATTCATGACTATTGCTATATTTTTTCTACAATCTAGCTTACATAAATTTGAAAAAAGTACAACCAGAAACACTAAATTGATATTGATTAGAAAGCAGCATGGTAATGAGAAAACAGCTCCAAATGTAGAGCATGTGAGATTTTGATTCTAGCCCCAGTTCTGTGAACATCTCTCTGCATGGAGTTGAGAAGCATTCCTTAAAGTCTCTGATCCTCATTCTTCCTATTAAATAAAAGACCTCAACTAAATACCTCCTACAGTCATTTGAAAATCTAAGCATCATGATTTGATATTCTACACTTCTACAGGGTTATTTTTCCACATCTGGTTATTAGAACTTCAAAAATGAATTTCCTATGCCCCATACTAAAACAAGAAGAACCAGACGTTGTTTATGCCTGTGTAAAATACTTAAGCTCACACCGAACAGCCAATTAATGTCTAAAACAAAGCCATCATCTTCCCATTTAACCAAAATCCCGCTATCAATGACCCTATGTATAACTCGTATCACTATCATCACAATCTCTATCATATATCTTCTGAGAAGTCATCTCAAATTTATTTCCCATTTTAAGTTCCTAATTCCTGTCCGTTTTCATTCCATACCAATAGGTATTTTTTCCATGCCGGTTATTTCTGACAATTACCCCGTATGCTCATGTTTCACATACTGTGCAGACTGTCCTCAACTTACAATGGTTTAACGTACGATTTTCCAACTTTACAGTGGTGTGAAAGTGATATGCATTCAGTAGAAACTGTGCTTCAAATTTTGCGTGTGTGATCTTTTTATTTTCTTTCAATCCCAGTGTAGTTAACATACAGTGTTATATTAGCTTCAGGTGTGCAGTACAATAATTCAACGATTCCAAATATTACACAGTGCTCATCAAGATAGGTGTGCTCTTAATTCCCTTCACCTACTTCACCCACCCTCCCTCCCCACTTCCCTCTGGTAACCATCTATTTTCTATAGTTAAGAGTCTGTTTTTTTGTTTGTTTGCCTCTTCCCCCCGCCCTTTGTTTGTTTGTTTTGTTTTTTAAATTCCACATGAGTGAAATCATACGGTATTTGGTTTTCTCTGACTGGCTTAATTTGCTTAGCATTATACTCTCTAGATCCATCCATATTATTGCAAATGGCAAGGTGTCATTCATTTTTTATGGCTGAATAATATTTCATGTATATACATTCCACATCTTCTTTCTCCATTCACGGATCAGTCAACATTTGAGCTGCTTTTGAATTTTGTTGTCCTCCCAGGATTACAACATGCAGTACGAAACTCTCATGACGTTGGTAAGCAGCAGCAGCAAGCTGAAGCCTGCAGTCAGCCGCATGTTCAGAAGCATAAACAGCCCATACACTGAGAACCATTCTGTACCCAGCCATTTTGTTTTCTCTTTCAGTACAGTAGTCAATAAATTACATAAGATATTCAACAACTTATTATAAAACAGGCTTTGCCTTAGATGATTTTGCCCAACTGTAGGCAATTGTAAGTGTTCCGAGCATGTTTAAAATCGGCTAGGCAATGCATTTTTGACTTATGATATTTTCAACTCATGATGAATTATTCAGGACATAACCCCATTGTAAGTTGAGGAAAAGCTGTATCATGTTGCATTCAGTCTATCTCTTTCAATCCATTCTGTAAAAACTGCCCAGCTAAATACCAGTTTTGTAAATTTAGTTTTTTTTCATAAAATCCAAAATCTGACATTTCCATTGTTCCTTCTACAGCTTTTCCTCTTTAGATATGTTATAATCTTAGATAAATTATACACATAAGAAAAATTGTAATTTTAACATATATTAAAGTAATGTAGATGTTTAGAATATGTATAACAGTAAAATAGTAAACACAAATGTACAACATTTTGCATTATCTTATGATGCAAACCGCATCAAGTTTTTATTAATGTGTTATCATTAGAAATTACCATAACCCCTGCTGGATTTACATTTAAGATTATTGCTTCATGATCACTTTCAGAGTGATCAACTCAGCAGGTTTTTAATAACCTAAAAACTTCATAAAATCCACTTTCTACAAAAAGTCTGTTGCTTTTACAATAAAATGACAATTAATATAAATTATTTTATTTCAAAAAAACCTAGAGTGTTTTTATTAACTTTAAAACTCATACTAATGACATATACTATATTAGAACTATTTCTTTCAACAGGTGTAAAATAATTTAATCTTAGGTTGAAAATATTAGAGGAGAGGCATTGATTTTCTTCATAATGCACCAGGGTTCCAAGTTCTGAGTGTTTATAGCTGTGAATAATTTAAATGTTGCACTTCTAAGTGATGTGGATTGTATAGATACACACATGTTCCCAAGTTATATACATTATAAAGAGTTATATGTTTTTTCATGTCAATACTTGTTACTTGTGAGAATAGATCATAGTAACCTCTTGATGTCACCCAGGCTAAGTAATGATATAGAAAACTCTAGCATTCTGTATCTATTTACAAATTTAAAATCAATATCTTCATATTTTATAATTACTTATGAACAAATATTTATTGGAAATTTACTAGGTGACATAATAGACTAGAAAAAATGGAGGCTGACAATATATCTTCAAGATCTGATACAGAAGCACAATATCCTTACAAAAATTACTTAAAATTGGAAATTTTATGTCCATCTCAGCACCTCTAAATTTTTCTATAAACATTGAAAACAAAAGTATTTCTAGTGGTTTTTACAAAGATTTGTATTTTCCAAAATTTTTCTTAAAATAGCTACTCCTTTTTTAATTTTTTTTTCTGTAATTTTATAGAAACCTTATGTGTACTTTATGCTTATATCCTACAATTTGGCTATTTTCATGTAAATAAGTGATTAGGATAGGTTATATTTACTCAATTATATTTAAAACAAAAAAGGAACATTTGTTGTGTACTTGCCCATTTAATTATATCACATTTTTAAAGCTTCCAGTACTGTTTGACTCATAAAAGACTCCCAAATATCCTAGTTTTTACTTAACTATCTCAAAACAAAACACTATGTATGGTCATAGCACATATTTTGAGTTTCATAGATAGTTGTAATTGCTGCATGAATTTCTTTTGACAGAAACATATTTTCCCTTGCTTTTTTCTTTTAATGTTTGTTTTATCTTTGAGAGAAGAGACAGAGCGTGAGCAGGGGAGGTACAGAGAGAGAGGGAGACACAGGACCTGAAGCTGGCTCCAGGCTCTGAGCTGTCAGCACGAGGGCTCAACGTAGGGGTCCAACCTACAAACCAAACCGAGAGATCATGACCTGAGCCAGTCAGATGCTTAACCGACTGAGCCACCCAGGCACCCCTCCCTTGCTTTTTCACCACGCAGAAAGGAGGCAGAAATAGCAGAGCAGATATAGATTAGTGAATAAATAAATTGTATCACATGTGAAATCTAAAAATATATATATATATATATATATATATATATATGTATATATATATATTTATTTTTGAGAGGATGGAGAGGAGCAGAGAAAGAGGGAGAGAGAATCCCAAGCAGGCTTCGCATAGTCAATGTGGAGTCCTTACAGGGCTCTCTGTCTTTGGGTTCCCGAGATCATGACCTGAGCTGAAATCAAGAGCCAGAGGTTTAGCAGACTGAGCCACCCAAGTGTCCCTTGGGATCTTTTTTGTATCCTTGAGTTTACAGAGTGACTAAGGGTAGAAAGTAGATGGGCCAAAAACAAAATTATGGCTTTCTATTTAATTGTAGAGTGAGTGGAACATATTTGCATTGGTGAATTTGAAAGATTCTTTCTCCTTTTCTAATTTGCCAGGTTTAAATTTCAAGGTTCAAAAAGTACAATGAAGTAAAATGTACTTTGGTTAGTACCAATGCATTTTTCAACATTTTAAGCATTTCAGAATCATACCAGGTGGAATTTATGTGCTAAAGATTTATTTTGGGGAAGAATAAATGATGGTCCTGTAGTCCTTCAATTTCTGTTGCTTATGAATTTCTCAGCATTTAATTGACCCAAAGAGGCTAACTTGATTTTTGCTTTACAGTCATTTTGGTGTTACATCAATACAATGAGTTTTGTATTCAGAGAATACACACAGATGCAGAGTTTAGGTGTGCAATTAAATTAACAACATATATTTAGAAGTAAAACCTTTTTTTTTCATTTAAGTACTTTAAAGAGTAAATACGTTCATTCTTTCGAGAAAACATTATGGGTGACATTTTCTGAAAACTTTGCCAGCTGAAAAATGTTTTCCTTTTCTCATAAATTTAGCCAGATACAAAATTCCAGGGTCACAGTTTGTTTTCCTCAGGTTTTTATAAATATTTGCATATTTTTCTTATCTTTCAATATTGAAGATGAGAAGTCTATTAATACCTATTACTCAATTCTTTTAGGTAAAAACAAGTTCTCTTTCTCTGAGAGTTTTGTATCCGACTCACAAAGATTCTTACTAACATGAGCAACTTTAAGTATTATTTTTCATTAAAAATAAAGAGTTTAAAATAATTCTTTGAAAGCCATCTTTGAATTTTATTTTATTCCAAATTTAAAATTTTGATTAATATTTTGTTCTGTCAGTAGCCATTTAACAAAAAATCATAATTTAACTAATTATGATTGTTTCTATGAATATATTCGTATTAATTTATCAAATTATGCTTTTATAAATCATAGTTACTCTATTAATATATTCCAGAGAAATAATGAAACTAAAATGTAATTAGGAAGTGAAATATGCATTGATCACTAATCTTTAACAAGTTGGAATATAATTTTGAACGATAAGGTGAGCACTCTTTTTTCTTTAATTAACATTTATTGAATGCCAAGGATCAGACCGCAGGCACTGTGAGAGCACTGAGGCAATATGGCAGTATTCACAGCAAAGTGTATTATCTTAGCCTTTACCGTTCAATTGGGAAGAGACAGACAATAAACATATTAACAAAAACAACAGCAACAATAACATATTTTCATACAGAAATAAATAATTGGGAGCAGTTAATGTTTTTCTTGGAGAGGGGAATTTTATCATATAGGCACAGGTAATATTTTGAGGTTATATGATTTTTAACAAACACACTGAATTATAATGGAGATTTGCTGGATGGACAATAAATACAATATCCTTTAAAATTAAAATGAGAGGAGGGGAGCCTGGGTGGCTCGGTCAGTTAAGCGTCCGACTTCGACTCAGGTCATGATCTCACGGTTGGTGAGTTCAAGCCCTGCACGGTCGGTGAGTTCAAGCCCTGCGACGGGCTCTGTGCTGACAGCTCAGAGCCTGGAGCCTGTTTCAGATTATGTGTCTCCCTCTCTCTGACCCGCCCCAGTTCATGCTCTGTCTCTCTCTGTCTCAAAAATAAATAAATGCTAAAAAAAAAAAAAAATTAAAAATATTTTTGATGAAAAGAAGTAAATAAAATTAAAAGCATGTGTTTTTGTGCACGTAACAATTAATGTATTGATCTTTTGTTTTGTTTTTCTTTTAGGTTTCAGGTATGTCGAGTAATAAAAATTTTGTTAATTATTTTAGTTAAGACAAAGCAGAATTACTGTAATTCCCTCAGTTATGATCTCACGACTGTTTGTTCAGTGTGGCTACAGATAGCCTCCTTAGGATTTCACTCTGGTTGGATGTGTTTGTATGATTGCTATGTGCAGTAAAACAGCTCAAAATTCAGGCAACATTAACTCATCCAAACTTAGTCTTTATTATGTACTTTTAATATATAATTATTGTTGTGGGGAGAGCAATGAGATGGCTGAAACACTTCTGTTTATAATGACTTCATGGTTCACATTTTTGTCATGGTAATAGATAAAAATATAAGTGAAATTGCTATCTATTAAAATATGAATATAGTAAAATTTGTGAGTCCAACCTTTATAATATAGCATCTGCACATGTAGATGCATTTTTATAATGGGTTTTATGTGAAAATAAATTTAAAGACCATAACCTAAAGGTAACAACATTGCAACCGTTAAACTCAAGTATAACTATATAATAGATGTTTATTTTACTAAATCTTAGACATTTAATGAGTGGAGTTAATTTCATATTATGTCTATCACTAACTAGAACCTGAATGTCATTTCCTGTGGACAAGTTGGATATTTACTAAGTGCAAGAGTTTGAATCTGAGACTTGACTGGAAGGACCCTGCAACTTTCCTCTGCATCACTGTTATTACCCAGATAGCAGCGACATGAGCATGGCACCAACCACCTGCTTCTACACAAAATGCGGCCAATAGGCATGTGTACAATATAGGCATTTTAAAGTTCATTAAGAAAGAGCTGGCAAGCAGCAGCAGTTTTCCCTGATAAAAATCCCTTGATCTTTTTTAGAGGAAATGTCTTTTAATTGTATTTAGGAGTTCAAATGGACCACAAACCACTATAGTATATCAAGTCTCTATACAATCGTACCACTGTTTAAGTGTAGCATTTTCATTACTTCTAATTTAGTTAATTACACTTTACCTACCTAAATTCCCCTGGCAGTTTTCATTGGAGGCAACAGTTAATTGCCTTGTTCCAAAGAGGCATTTTTGTGAGCTATTAAACTACTACTATTCTTAGTTTGGGAATGATTGCTTTCATTCTTGCTTCTGATGGATTCCTGGATCAGTGTCTTTCAAGCAATTTAAGAGAATAGAATATGTACGTTCTACTTTAGTTCAAATTTTTTAATGTGTCAATTATGAAGTATACTAATTGTTGAAATTGTTTTATCAGTTGTCACTTTATACTAGGACAATGTAAATTAAATTTCTATGTTTTCTCTCAATTAGGAACATAATTATATGGTATATAAGTGTGGACAAGACTGTAACAAGCAAAAAAATGATAGAAAAATGAAAGTTCACTAATAGATTATAATATTGAAATTAAGCATAATATATAGCAATGATAATCTGACAAAAGTTATATTTATTACATGGCAATGAGAAGCCTATATAAAACACACTTCATCTAAATGATGGTAATTTCAGGGCGCCTGGGTGGCTCAGTCGGTTGGGCGTCTGACTTCAGCTCTGGTCATGATCTCACGGTCGGTGAGTTCGAGTCCTGCATCGGGCTCTGTGCTGACAGCTCAGAGCCTGGAGCCTGTTTCAGATTCTGTGTCTCCTTATCTCTCTGACCCTCTTCCATTCATGCTTTGTCTCTGTCTCAAAAATAAATAAACATTAAAAAAATTAAAAAAAAAAGATGGTAACTTCACTTTTAACTAAAAATTAGAAACAAAGTGTTCAAAAGTCATGTAAAGGGGAACATTGAGCTATGCAAAAAACAAACAAGCAAACAAAACCACATCAATTCTATGATCACTCTTAAGAGTCCTTAACTCATGCTGATGTAGACAAATGGTCTTCTACACCACATTCACGGGTAGTACATAGAAACATGAGAAGTAGGAATGCCTAAATTTTGGAAGTCGTCACCCCAAACTGATACTCTGCCTCCTTTTCCAGAGCTCCCAGTCATGTCAGAGAGGAACATCAGTAATTGTTTCCCTTATCGCCACTAATGAGGCACTATTTTGTTAGTGCCTGGGACACAGGCTTCTATAAATACAGGGTAGAGGAGGTGACAAACTCTGAAATTAAAGAGAAGGTACTATTTGTTTGGGTTTCTAGCAATTGCCCTATTGGGTCTCCCAATGGGGGAATGGGAAAAGAATTTTCTGCTGTTCTACCTCTAAATGCTATCTTCGATGTCAGCTCCCAGAGAAACTTAATAATAAATCATATTTCCTTCCCTATCCATCTCTTTCTCCTCTTACATTTTTGCTAATTGCTTTTAAATTAATATGCAAACTTTCACCCCACCATTCAGACAACTACACATCTCTCTCCTTTCAGCCTTATCTACTATCAGTTTCATAGAACCACAAGACCTCTTCTAATCTGCCAAGCAAGAGCCAATCATTGTTTCCTCAGACTCCATTGTTGTTTATTTGTACATTTTATAACATTTGCCAATCTTCTGGCTTATATTATTTGTGCATAAATCTTATCCTTCTTCCTAGAATATACTCTCACAGGCCAAGGACTTATTTCTTTTCTCTTAATAGTTAATGAATCATATTAATAAATGGATAATTGAATACAGTTTTCAAATGAATTTAAGAGATTATTTAACTGCATGTTTCTCTCAAACCATGGGTTAAATTCTAATGCTATTCTCCAGCAGTAACTGGTGTGTGAAATACATGTAACCCCATATGACCATCGTCTTTCAGAAACCAAGCTTCTCTTTGCAACTAGTACTTGAATCTGCTATTATATGCATGTTACAAGGTAAAGAGGTTTACTCAAAGAGTGTTATTTCTTTTAATTGTTTTGTTGGGTAAGTAGGGATGGGTTTATCAACCAAATAAAATGATTTAGGTCAAAACCCAAAAGGAGAAGCCTTTCCAAATCAAACCTTTTCTTTAGCCGCTCTACCACAAATGGTCGTCTTTCTTCCTCCTGGGCTAACTTAAGTTAGAATTCCGGGGGAACTGACCCTGAATAATCATTTGGCAGGAACTATACCAGGCGGTGCTTTCTGAAGAAGAAAAACAAATGGCCGAGAGGGGAAACAAGTCCAATTCAGCCCAAATAAAGCTCTCAGCTGATCCAAAATCCTCCTTGAACTGGGATGTCCCTTAAGAGTCGTTCCAAATTGAAGAGAAGGTAAAGAGGTTTTGTACTCTCAGTTCAGTCATTCTTCAGATGGGAACATCCCTAAATAAAGAAGCTCTTTTCAGCAGGAAGCCATAATTCAGGAAGGACTCAGCAGCCAAACATGTTAACAGCTAAAGAAAAAGTGCGTAGGTTCATTCTAAGCAACCATCTTGTAGCGCCTCACAGCACCTACTGCATGGATTCCTCCTCACAGAAATCCACCTCCTATCTCCAGCCTTCACCTCTTACAGAGTTTTGAAACCTGGGTTTACCCACATTGCCATCAATTCCACAGCGGATAAAACCCTTTTTGTGTTTCACCACACCAGATGTGACCACGCCCTTCAAGTTGGGAATGATTTTTCAGACAATATCACTTAATAAAAAATCCTTTTGTCTATCAACCCCCTGATGGGTGTACAAATTATATCTAATAATATTACATTTTCTTTTGTACAATATAAAATTTTTTGACAAACTAGGATTCTTTCTATTTAAAACCTTTATTAAGCGTGGTTTGGATATACATGTAAAACTATCTTCGATAAAGAATGGATCTTAAATCTGTACCCTTTTTTTTTTGTTTTTGTATCTCATTGTGAGAAAGGAATCTGGATTCCTTTGAAAGAGGGTCTCTGGCATAGCAATGAGACTCTGGAAGATAGTAGTCAGTGACTTTTGTATGAGTGACAAAGCCAAATAATAAAATAATAAGTCCATTTGTGTGGAAATCATTTTCCTGAAAGCCTAAATATTTATTCACATTATAGCATTAAAAATATGGGAAAAGAAATCTCAAATTGGATTTTAGCGAAGTGACCTGTAGGGGAGAATTATTTATTGAGCTAGGTCATGACTCCTAGTATCAAACTAGTTCAGACAGTATGTGTATTAAGCATTTCTACAGGAAAGCAGTAAACTGAAGAATGCTGCAAATGATTGACTTTCACAAAATATCAGATAAAAATGGACCCAAGAAATATCAAGACACAATTTAGGTAAAGTCCAATTTGCCTCTTCTAAGGGGTGAGCTAAACCCCTGCTTGAGAGAAATTTGCTTTTTTTATCTGCACTGTTTCTGTCCATTTCTGTTTTCAAACTTGCTGTGTGAATTTTTCTTTCTTTTCTAGCTAGGCAGCTAATTTAATCCTGAATATTTTAATGTAGCACTCAGCACAAATGTGTACTAAGGGGTCCCTTAAGTAGACCATTCCTATTTTGCAGATGTACTCAACCTTGGGTTTTTTTGTATTTTTTTTTTGTTTTCTTTTTTGCTAAACACAGCCTTTTGCTTTCTTATTCCTTGATATCACATTGAACACCCAAGAGTAAATGTTCAGTCCCAACCATCTGGCTTTTATTGTCTAACAAATAACAAACTACACTTTCCCTTTGATTCTCTTTAAGGTTAAAAGTATTTTAACATGTTTGCATATACAGCAATTAATATGACATGTTTCAGCTCTTGACACAATAATATGAACTGCAATATAAAGATATACTCTAAGAGTTTACTTAAATTATTACTTATATTTGTGATTCCATATTATATTAGCTCATTGCTGATTACTTGAAGTGGTGCATGGGCAAGCTTCCTGTCTAGGAAGCTGCAAAGCTCACTATCTTTGGTAATATCTGTGAACTGGATTATGATTATAAGATAATGCCAGTGCACTGAATCAACTGCTCTCTACTTCATGATGCCAGCAAGGAATATTGAAGCCAACCTTCGCAATGTTGGGGGCTAACAAAGATACATCGGATATCTTTTTAAGACCCTAGATTTGAGAAGGGATGAAAACTGAGCTTTTCTTAGTTTACAATCATTCATCTCTATATATTCGTTCTCAGAAATTCTAATCTATTCTTTTTAGTGTGTGTGTGTGTGTGTGTGTGTGAGAGAGAGAGAGAGAGAGAGGGGAGGGGGAGCATAAAGGAACATTTCTTTTCTTTTTTTTTTTTTTTTTTTTTTACTAAGATTTAAAGACCCACTCAAATTCGAAAGTTTAAGTTTCAATGCCTAATGTGTTCTATGAGTATTTTCATAATAGGGTTGTGAGTAGTTATGATAGTAGACGGATTAACTCTGTTTTTTTTTAAGGGATAAGAATCAATAATGAAAACAGAATTGGAAAACAGAAATTGGCCTTATGCTTTTCCTAATAGTTTTTATGCCCTACATGTGAGAAAATAGATGCTAAATTTTTCACCCTACCTATCAGACAACAAACAAACCATTATCTTCAGACATCTGGAAGGCTGTATTATGCTGACTACTTTATCTTGATTATTACTGGTTTTTAGAAAAATCCCAATGCTTTTCAATTTAATAACTAAGGATCTACTTTATATAAATTCCAATATCTTTTAAATGAGACTATTAAAAGTACATTCCATGCCTTTATGTTCTTCTTGAAGAATGAAAGATACTTAATTACCTAAAATAATGTTTTATCTGTTGGGGAGCTTATATACTCCCATCAAGGTTGTCTTTGTCTTTGATAGATTCACTATGTTTATGATATCATTTCACTCTCTCAAATTGACATACATTTGACATTGTAAAATTGTGAAGTTTTGATAAATGTATTTTTTTAACAGATAGACTCTTATCAAATCTCCTAGTTGCCACTATTTGTAAACAAATACAGTGTAATTAAATATATATGAAAGCATCTAGTTATTTACTATTCAAATTAGGAAGAAAGCTAAAACAGAAAAATCAAGTTGTTATTCCTGCTACGTGTTTAATATGAGTAATTTCATTAGGTCAGAATGAGTCCTGTACTGTGTTCAATACACAAAAGATCACTGACTTCAGGCAATTGAATAGCTGTATAACTTGGAATAATCATACATTTCACATGCTTCATGTTGGTTTAGGATTATAGCAATTATTGCAATTTAAAGTTAACCTTTTCTGACTTACATGTAAAATTATTTAATCAATTTGATACAAAAATAAATCTATAATTCCATATGAAAAATATCTGTGCATCAGAACATTGGCTTTTTATTTGACCAAAACCTAAGAAAGGTTTTGGTACTAAATATAAGGTGAAATAAACTTTTAAATAAATCTGGTAGTGATTTTAAAATAAATTTTAAATTTAAGTTCAAGTTAAGGTAACTGAAACCTTGAAATACACCACCTCTAATTATATTAGTTATTCATATACTTACTACAGTGATACACGGCAAAGTTTCTAGAACCAGAATTTGATCAGATTTACTAGAATCTGTGCCTTTATATACTATAAATCATAGCTTCAGTAATTATTGAATATATGTGAAAAATACCATCAAAACAGGGAAACCAGAATCTCTATTGAAAAAAAATTATATTGGATACCTCTAAAAATATTCATGTGGTCATTACAGAGAAAAACAGAGAAACGTTTGACTTTCTTACACTTTACTTCAATTTAGTGTTATTTTATTTGGAATTATGTGGCTGACGATTGGTGTATATTTCCAATATTTAGAGTTGCTTAAGGTTTTCTGGCAGCCTCACCCCAAACTTTTTTCTAATTTGGAATATGCTGTACCTTTATACATTTGTACACTTGTTTTTTGTTTCCTATATTGAGTATCTTTCCCTCCTTAATCTGGAAATTTTTTATTTAAACTTAAAGATTCAATTCAAGTATTTAAATAATCTCTGCATATCTCTGCTTAAATTATCTGTTTTTCATACGTGGATCCCTCAGTAGACTGAAGACAATGGCTTAATAATTTTTTTTTCTACCAGAGACTATTATAAGTGACTGGTGCATAATGACAAACAAATATGTACTGAATTAATGAATACATAAATGAGTTAATTGATGAATACCTGAATGAATGAGACTTGAAAGGACAAATGCATACATAAATAAAATGAATTTTATTAAATTAATGTATTAGATAACAGAACAATTTATTAGTTTGGGCTGTGTTAGATTATTTCCTTTTCCACTTCTTATTTTTTAAAAAAAATAAAGATGAAAAACTTGTAGATTAGAAGTTTCCTTTTTTTCAAGTTTATTTATTTATTTTGAGAGAGGTAAGTGCAAGTGGGGAAGAGGCAGAGAGAGAGAGAGAGGGAGAAAGGGAATCCTAAGCAGGCTGTGTGCTGTCAGTGCGGAGTCCGAAACAGGGCTCATTCTAATGAACTGTGCAGTCATGATCCGAGCCAAATTTAAGAGTTAAGAGTTGGACCCTTAACCAAGTGAGACACCCAGGCACCCCTAGAAGTTTCCTTAAAATTCTTTGATTCCGATACTGTCTATCTTACTACCTATATGTCCTTTTTAGATTACAGGAAATAAAATAAGTAAAAATAATTAAAAAAATTATTTAACATTTAACTAAAATTTTCAACATGTATGCATGTTTTCATTTGTGTTTATGTATGTATATCTATATCTATACCTATATATAGATATACATACATATCAATATCTTAACATATTGAGTAAATCCAAACAGAGAAATGTATAGAAACACAATAAGAGAAAAAAAGGGAAATCATATAATTGCAAAAGGTTATTATTTTAGCTACACAGTGTTATAATACTGGTTATAGTATAAAACGAAAAAGGTGAATATATTTTATTAACATTGTTTTCTTGCAGATATGTCTTTTCTGAGGAGGAATATGTGTACAGAAAATATGATCATGTTTAAAGGCAAATTTTGAGTGGCTTATTAGGTGATGAAATGTTCCATTTTTGTAATGAAAATAAAAACGTGTAGGGCAGTGCTTTGGCTTTTAATTTCACCTCAGCCTAAATCTGCTCACGTACAAACCTGGCTTGTTGATTGAGTTGTTTCATTAAGGATATGAAATGAGACATGTGAAGCACTTGGGAAAACAGGGAGATTTAGAAGCAAAGAGTAAATTCAAAGAGATGATTTGAAGGTTATATGGTAAAAATTCAGTTTCTCCAACTAATTAGGGCTGCTGGGACTATTATAATGTTTAGTTTCTAGGTCAAATTAAGTTTAGTGACTTATTCTTTAAACAAATGAAAAATAAAGTTAATAAATATTTTACAATACAATATTTTCCCTTGGTAATCTGTCACCATTTGTTATTTCCTTTTTTCTTTCCTTTTTGTTTTTCCTTTTTTGGCAAACAGAAAAGCAGATGGTTAAAAAGTAAAGTGACTTGAATGTTAAATTTGCATATTTGGAATTTCCATTTTTAAGGAGCTTATTTAAGAATTTTTAAACATGACATATCACTTAAATACTCACTGTACTTTCATGGTTATGACCTAATTGTATTACCAACCATCAGTTCTCTGACATCCAAGATTTTTTTATCACATAAAAATAGGTTGTAATGGAACTAAACGCCAAACTGTTCTCTGTAATAATTTTATATCCAGATTTGACACTCTCGCAGAACTTCCCCACTGGTTATGATCGATGAAAATTATCTTGATCCCACCATATGTGTCTATGCTATTTTTATGGGGATTGTGCATTTCCAATTTCTCAGTCATTCCCTTTCTCTTGTTTTCTAACACTTTTGTTAGTGAACATACATACGGAAAAGGACATAAAACATAAATAAGATTAACAAATTATGTTAAAGCAAACATCCATGTAACAACCTCTTGGGTTACAATATAAATATTGAAAGAATTCCAGATTTTACCCATAATCTCTGATGGATCTCAGCACTCTCCACATAACAGAGGTAATCATAGCATGCCTTTTTGGTAATCATTTCCTTTAACTGCCTAAATATGCATCCTTGTGCAATGTAGCTTCAGTTTTGGCAATTTGGTAAATGCTTTGCCTATTTGATACTTTATAAAATAGAAACATAGAGTATGTAGTTTTTGTGTGTCTGGTTTCTTTTCCTCAACATTTATTCAAGTGTTTTATACTTTTTCTATTGGGTTGACTGTATCAATCTTTCCAGAGGTCTATCAATTTTATTAGGCTTTGATTGTTTTCAAACACCATCTTTTAACTCTATTGATTCTTTTTTATTTTATTTTAAAAATTTGTTTTAATGTTTATTTATTTTTGAGACAGAGAGAGACAGAGCATGAACAGGGGAGGGTCAGAGAGAGGAAGACACAGAATCTGAAGCAGGCTCCAGGCTCTGAGCTGTCAGCACAGAGCCCGACGTGGGGCTCGAACTCACGGACTGTGAGATCATGACCTGAGCCAAAGTCGGACACTTAACGACCGAGCCACCCAGGCGCCTCATTAACTCTATTGATTCTTTATGTGTATTGTTATTTACCAACTTTCTTCCATGTTCTTTACAATTTTATTCCTTTTGCATTCTTTTGTAACATATCACTCTTTTTTAAGCTTTTGACATATAGGTGTATTTCATATAAGCTTATGATATATGAGATTTTCAGCACTTCTTTTTTTTCCCTAATATTTTTATTTTAGCCTCTAAACTTTTATTTAAATACTGATATAGCTGTATCCAAGTTTTTGTATACACTATGCTTATTATAATTCAATTTCAAATATTTTTAATATGCATTTTTATGGAAATAACTTTTTATATATATTTTAAATTTACATATAAATGATTGTTTTAAAAAAAATTACCAGTTTGATTGAGGTATCACTGACAAAAGAAATTGTATATATTTAAGGTATACAACATAATGTTTATATATGTACATATTATGAAATTATTACCATAAGATATTTAACATATCTAACAACACACATAGTTACGGTTTATTTTATTTATTTCTTTGGGTAAGAACTCTTGAAACCCACTCTCTTAGCAAGTTTTAAGTAAATAATACATTATTATTTCTTCATTGTCTTATGAATTAAGCTTAAATTTTTACATTAATTTCCAACTATATATGAGTATTTTGTGCATAACTCTATCTTAATTTTTTTTGCATAGTTTTATAGTCTTGTCATTGGCCTTTACTAATTCTTCCCACTCATCTCTTGAATCATTCATTACTTTCTTATTATAAGGTACTGATACTACCTGTACTTATAAGGTACTTATACTACATTGTTATTTGAAAGTAGATTTGTATTAGTTGTAAATATATATTGTAAACCTTAAGGCAACCACTAAAAAAAGTAAAAAAAAAAAAAACATAATATACTAGGAAAGGAAAAAAATGGAATTATGTAAAATGCTCAATTAAAACCACAAAAAGCAGAAAAAGAGTGGAACACAAAATAAGAACAAAAAACAAGGGCAACAAACAGAAAACATTAGTAAATATAGTATATATTAATCTAACCATAGCAATAATCACTTTGCATGTCAGTGGTCTAAATGCACCATTTAAAGAGATTGTTTTAGTGGATAAAAAACATGACCCAATCATATGTTGTCTAGAAAAAAATCCATCTTAAATATAAAGACATATATAAATCAAAAGTAAATGAATTGATGAAGAAATATATACTATACACAAATTTATCATTAGAAAATAGAAATAGCTGAATTAATTTCAGACATAGCAAACTTCAAGGCAAGAAATGTTATTGGGGATAAAGAAAGGTATTACTTAATAATAAAAGGAAATTCTTATTCTCCAAGAAGATGTAACAATTCTTAACATGTATGTTTTTAACAACAGATTACCAAACACAAGAGGCAAAACCTGATTGAATTGCGATGAGAAATCGATGATTCCACTATCATGATTGGATACATCAACACTCCTCTGTCAGAAATGGACAAATACAGAAGGCAGAAAATTAGAAAGAACATATTTAGCTCAATAACATCATTAATCAAGTGTATATAACTTACATCTATGGACTACTTTATCAAACAACACTGAAATTAAGAGTTGGACAATTAACCAGCTGAGCCACCCAAGCATCCCTCATCACTCCTTTCCGACATCAAACTGGAAATCCTTGTTAATGTAATAAGGCAATAAAGGTAAATAAAACGTATACAAATTGTGAAGGAAGATGTAAAACTATCATTGTTTGCAGATGACATTATCATGCATATAGAAATTCCAAAAGAACCAACAAAAAACTTCTAAAACTAATAAGCAATTATATCATTTATTATGGTATTGAAGAAATAAGACACAAAGAGATCAATGGAAAGAAATAAATGGCCCAGAAATAGACGCCTACAAATAGTCAAATGATCTTTGACAAAAGGCCAAAGGCAACACAATGAAGCAAAGACAGTCTTTTCAACAAATGGTGCTGGAACAACTGGACATTCACATGAAATAAATAAATAAACCTAGAAATACACCTTAAACCTCTCACAAAAAATTAAATCAAAATGATCACAGACGTAAATTTAAACACAAAACTATGAAACTCCTAGAAGATAATAGGAAAAGACCTAGATGACCTTGGGTATGGCTCTCTCTTTTTAGATACAAAACCAAAGACATGATCCATAAAAGAAATAATTGATAAGTTGGACTTCAATACAATTAAAAACTAAACAAAAAGCAGAATCAGACCTATAAATTCCAAGAGCAAACTGGTGGTTGCCAGAGGAAAAGGAGTAGGGGAATGGGCAAAATGAGTGAAGGGCAGTGAGAGATACAGGCATCCCATTATGGAATAAATAAGTCAAGGAAATAAAAGGCACAGCACAAGGAATATCGTCAATGATGTTATAATAGTATTGTATGGTGACAGATAGTAGCTAAAGTTGTAACCGTGAGATAACATATAGAGAAATTGAGTTGCTATGTTGTATACCTGACACTAATGTAGCATTTTGTGTCAAATATTCTCAAAGAAAAAAAGAAAAAAGAAAAAAGAAAAAAAGAAAACCAACTATGTTCTCTAAAAGATAATGTCAAGTGAATTAGAAAACAAGCCAAAAACTGTTAAAAATATTTTCAAAAATCACATCTTATAAAGGATTCATCCAAAATATATAGAAGCCTCTTAAAACTCAACAATAATATAACAAACAACCCAATCAAAAAATGGGCAGGGCGTCTGGGTGGCTCAGTTGCTTAAGCATCTTACTTTTGATCTTGACTCAGGTCATGACCTCACAGTTCATGAGATTGAGGCCTGAGATGGGCTCTGGACTGACAGCCCACAGCCTGCTTGGGATTCTCTTTCTTCCTCTCTCTCTGCCCGTCCACTGTTCGCTCTCTCTCTCTCTCTCTCAAAAATACATAAATAAACGCAACCACAACAAAAAAGGCTAAAAACCTTAACAGTCATCTCACTAAAGAAGATACACAGATGCCAAATAAGCAAATAAAAAAGATATTCCACATCAGGCACCTGGATGGCTCAGTAGGTTAAGCCTCCGACTTTGGCTCAGGTCATGATCTCATGGTTCCTGAGTTCAAGCCCTGCGTTGGGCTCTGTGCTGACAGCTCACAGCCTGGAGTCTGCTTCAGATTCTGTGTCTCGCGCGCTCTCTCTCTCTCTCTTTTTTCCTCAAAAATAAATAAACATTAAAAAACTAAAAAAAAAAAAAAAGATGTCCCACATCATAATCATCAGGAAAACACAATGATAAAAATAATGAAATGCCACACCACACCTATTAGAATGGCAAAAATCTGGACCAGTGCCAACTGCAAATGCTGGTGAGGATGTGGACCAGCAAAATCTTTCATGGATTGCTGGTAGGAATGCAAAATGGTGCATCCACTCGGAAGGATAGGTGGTTTCTTACAAAAATACTCTTACCATGTGATCCAGCAACCGTGCCCCTTGGTATTTGCCCAAAGACGTCAAAAACTTGTGCCCACTTAAAAACCTGCAAATGGATGTTTATAGAAGTTCTATTTGTAATTGCCAAAACTTGGAAGCAACCAAGATGTCCTTCAGTAGGTGAATGGATAAACTGTGGTGCATCTAGACAATGGAGCATTATTAAGCAGTAAAAAGAATTGAACTATCAAGCCATGAGAAGACATGGAGGAAATTTAAATGCATATTACTAAGTGAAAGAAGTCAATGTGAAAAAGCTATGTACTGAATAAGTCCAATCTATAAAGTTGTAGAAAAGGCAAACTTATGGCACAGTAAATAGATCAGTGGGTTGAGGGAGGGAAGAGGAATGAATGGGTGGAGCACAGAGGATTTTTAAGGCAGTGAAACTATTCTGTATGATGGTGGATACATGTCATTATATATTTGTCCAAACCCATAGGATGTACACCAAGCGTGAACCCTAAGGTAAACTATAGGTGTGGGGTGATTATGATGTGTAGGTTCATCCATGCTAACAAATGTACCACTTTGGTGAGTGATGTTGACAATGTGGGAAGCTATGCATGTGTGAGAGTATATGGTAAATCTCTGTGCCTTTCTCTCAATTTTGCTGTAAACTTGAAACTGCTCCTAAAAAAAGCAGTCTTTAAAATTCATTAGTATGTAAATTTGTAATTTATGAACTTTGCCATAGTCCATTTGGGAGAAAATAATATAGTCATGAACAAAAATAAAAGTGGAAAGAGATATAAAATGTAAAATCACTAAAACAAAGGTAAGAAATATTTTATGAAATGAAAATATTCAATTATTTTCTGAGCCATCCGGACACTACTACTAAAATGTTGAGGCTTCTTAAGTAATCCAGAGCCTCTATCATATAAATTAATTTTAAAAATATATTTCACTCATGTAGAAACAACGATAAACCTAAAGCATTTGGATTCCTTTTTCCCAATAAACAATCCACTTATTTTTATTGTACTGCATTTTATAAATTTAGTTTATAATGCGACTATCAATTTGTCAATGAAGCCAGAGACATCTTTGTGTAGTTAAAATATTTTCATAATGATTTGTATGTTTGATGCTTTGAATTTTTATTGCTAATGTACTGTAGAAGTCTTGTAAGTACCAAAGGCAGGGAGTCTCAAGGGAAAAACACTATTAACAGAAAAAATAACAACAAAACCTCCCCCCCAAAACGTATGTCTTAAATTTACAAGGTTTTAATGTATTTTTGAAAGTCCATTCTGTAGTTTATATCAACTTGCATTTTAAAAAGCTGGGTCAGAAATGAATTCATCCATTGAATTCAGATTATTTAATTTAGCATCGGATAACTTTAAAACAATGTATTTTGCCTACAGAGCTGATCCTAGAATTTCAAAATCTTACCTTAAATTTTCCTTATTGCATTAATTAAAAATGCATAAGGCATTCTTCCAAGTTCCCTATTTATTGAATTATACTTTCAAAAGACATAAATTATACTACTCTATATTAACTAATTCTATTTACTGTGCTTTGAAAGTATCTATTATTCTTAATAAAATATTAATTTACTATATAAAGCCTCATTTTAACTGCATGACTATGGAACCGCAGTGTATGCTAATTTAGACATCAAATACATATTTTAAAAATACATAGAATTCTGTATTTAAAAATAAATATTTTATTTAATAGAAATTCAGAATGCTGCAGTATTTATAGTACCAGGTGAAGGCTTAATAAATCCTTTCAATTATTTATTATTTTAAACTCCTTAACTTTGGAAGAACAATGTAAATTGATAGGTGTTTTGGTGGTTACAGAGGGAAAAACAGATACATTTATAAATGCATCTATTATTTTTTGTCGCCAAATGTTAATCAGAAAAACAATTTACTTTGCCATTGGAACTTATATTGAATTGTTTGTGTTACTTCTTGAAAGTGCTAAACCTTGGGCTCTTTTGGGTCTGTTTTCCATGTATTACCTTGGCCACCTAACTCAGCCTAGATTCCTTGTAAACTCCTTTATGTGATACCATTTTAATCATCCTCAAATTCTTACTGATTTTTGCCCTCTTAATTCCTACTCCTAGACTAATTTTCAACGAGTGTCCCCTTTTACAACTCTCAGATTGATAGGGAGCTTCAGGTAAAAGTGCTTAACTCTGACTTCTGAAAACAAACAAACCAATACATAATTTTGAACTGCTATTAAGCATTCAATGTTTTTCACAGATCTTTTTGTTTATTTATTTTGAGAGACAGAGAGTGCCCATGAGCAGGGGAAGGGCAGAGAGAGAGGAGGAGTGAGAGAATCCCAAGCAGGCTCTAAGCACTGTCAGTGCAAAACCTAACATGGGGCTGGATCCCACAAACTGTAAGATGATGACCAGAGCTGAAATAGAGTCAGACACTTAACTGGATCACTCAGGCACCCATATTCACTTTTTAACCCCATTCAACTCTTGTATAATTTCCACAGGTCCTGTTCTAAAATATTTCCTCTCACCTAAAAGTTTCTATTTCACTCCCACCTTCTCACACTTCCAGACTGATCTAGTCATGCAGGTGAAAACAAGGAAACAAACAACACACAATTTACCAGGCAGAATTCTTCTAAATGTCCCTTTCCTCTTCTTTATTGTATTGTCTATATTGGCATCATTTTCTGGTGCTCTCAAAGAACAGCAGCCTAATTTAGGCTAAAATGATCATGAAAGCTTCCATAGGAAAGTGATAACTTGATGAACATTTCAAATCTTTCAGAATTAGCTTGAGGAGTTAGAAAAGACCATTTAGGCAGAGAGATTTGCAGAAATATGTCAAGGGATATTTCAAGGGATTGAATGCTATATGTCTAGTGTGGATTTTTTTTTGTATGTTATTGTGTTGTTGTGTGTATATGACCAATGGATTGGAAAGGGAGAGAGGGGATCATTAATGTCAGTGCAGCCAGGATCCTTAAAATAGGGGGAAATTTGTGGGAATATAAAGAAGCCTTTAGAGGGAGGCAGCCCACCTCAGAAGGCTTGACTCAGAAAACTGGGGTATTTATTTTTCAGTGGAAATGGAAAACAGATGTTGAAGTACAGATATATTTAAGAAGTTAAAATCTTTTTTTATTTTTTGAATATGGTTTAATGCCAAATTGGCTAATATACAGTGTGTAAATTGTGCTCTTGGTTTTGGGGGTAGATTTTTAAAATTGAGGCAATTGGGTGGCTCAGTTGAATAAGCATCCAACTCTTGATTTCAGCTCAGGTCATGATCTCACAGTCATGAGATCAAGCCCCACATCGGGCTTGGCACTGAGCATGGAGACTGCTTGGGATTCTCTCCATCTCTCTCTCTGTCCCTCCCCCAACTCGTGCTCACTCTCATTATTCCTCTTTCTCTCTTTCTCTCTATCAAAATAAATAAATAAATATAACTGATGAATGGATAAAGAAGATGTGATGTGTATATACATATATATATATATATATACACATATATATACATCTCTATATACAATGTATATTGTATACACACACACACAATGGAATATTATTTGGCAATCAAAAAGAATGAAATGTTGCCATTTGCAACAATGTGGATGGAACTAGAGTATATTATGGTAAGTGAAATAAGTCAGAGAGAAGGAAAATATCGTATTACTTCACTCGTATGTGGAATTTAAGAAACAATACAGATGAACATAGGGGAAGGGAAGGAAAAACAAGATAAAAACAGAGAAGGAGGCAAACCATAAGAGACTCATACAAAGAACAAAATAAATACAGAAAGCAAACTGAGGGTTGCTGGAGGGGATGTGGGTGGGGGGATGGGTTAAATGGGTGACAAGCTTTAAAGAGCGCACTTGTTGGGATGAGCACTGGATGTTATATGTAAGTGATGAATCACTAACTTCTATTCCTGAAAGTATTTCTATACTATGTGCTAACTGATTTGGATTTAATTTTTAAAAATAAGTAATAATTTTTTAATTGACAAAATGTGAGAAAACAAGGAAAGAATAAATATAGAATGAATTTCATTTTTCTGGTTTGGCTGAATATAAGACTGGGAAACAGAAGAGGTATGGCTTTGAGGGAAAAGTTGATGAACTTGGTAGTGGACACAGTGAATTTGCAAAATATTGCATGGCAAACTGAGAATTGAATATAGCCCACAATATTTATTCTATTTCCTCAAGTTTCACTTTTATTTAGCAGAGTGCAGTCTGGTTTTCAATCCAAAATTTTTACTGAAATGAGAAATGCTTGGCATAACTAAGAAATCAAATCCAAAAATAACAATCATGCTCATAATGATGAAAATAATCCAAATATGCATCTCTAGGTTTGACTAAAAGTGACAAAATCACAGTATCCATAGAAGGAATAAATGGATTTTCATCATGCTTACTTTACCTAAATTATTCAATTTACTTATATATTTTGCTGTATAGTAATGACAAGAAATGATTGCTTATGTTCTTGTTGAAATTTGGTCAGAAACTGGTTTTAAAAAAGAAGTTATATGGAACACTGAGTGCCTCTAAAAATTTAAAAGAGAGAATTGTATGACTATCTAAAACTAAATTTTAGCCTGTTTTTACAACATTTACCATTGAATTATATTTTAAGTATATTTTAACTTGGTAAGAGGTGTGGAATTACAACAGCCTATTTATATTTCATTTAGACGGAGATTTTTTGACCATTTATACTTGGGGTTCCAACCACCGTATTGGATTAAAATAATTCATAGATTTATTAAAAGTTTATTGAGCATCAATAAATTTGATTATCTGAGCATGATTATATTATATGAGCTAGGGATAAAAACAATTTAGAAATGAGTTGGATAGCATAAAGACAGAAAGGAATATCTTGTGTTTTTATGGAATGTTTTGAATCTTGCTAAATATATGTTTTAAGGTTGTTTATGCTTGTAAAGTATATTTTAATAGACAAAAAAAACTTGAGGAAGAGAAATGATTCTAAGCATGGGTTATGCACTGCTTATATTTTTAAGAACAGCTACTTTGTAAGAGTGTATTCATCACCTAAGTTTGAGTATAGGTATGCAAAGTTTTTTAAAACAGCATCTTTATGTAGGATCACAATAAAGTCTACTACATCCAAATACTTTGGAATTGCAAACCCTTCGTATTTTAATTGACTATTTCTTGCATAGTTACAACTAAAGGTAAATGAATTCAAATGAATTGTATTGTGTAGGATTTTAGAACGCTCCCATGATGTACCTAGTACGGGCGTATTTTTAAAACTATTTAACGACTGATGTGACATGGGCTTTTGTAACAATTCATAAGAAATGACAGAGAATACCAATTCAGATTAACAAATACACAAATGAAAGACACTTGTAAAAGGTAAAATTTGTATTTCCATGCTTCCTCCTTTTTTATTGGTACACCAATACAATGCAGCTTAGAGAAGTTTGAAAATAAGATGATCTCTGTCAAAACTAAGAGTTTTATTGCTTCAAGTGTACAAAACACTTTTACATAAATTATTTCAGGTGCTTTTCACAACTCCTTCTATTTTCTTTAATTGTAATTGTTCACATATGTCACCACTTAATTAAGAAAGATTGAGAGAGATTACTATGAACTTGTCTGCTCACAATTTTAAATTATTTTTAGCTGCTAAAATTAAAATGGTAAACTTATTCCTATGAAAGTATTATGATATATATTTATATATATAACATATATATTATTTGAATTCATATAGATGTGTCATTTATCTAATATGGTTAATCAATCGAATTACCAACCAAGTTAGGTTTAGAAAAGAAAAACTAAAAATACACTTCCAAAATTGTGTTTTTGCTAAGATTACCTGAGTAATAATCTTAGTCTTTATTTTATTATTTTTTGTCTTTAAATTTTTGATTGGCTCTGTGTGTAAGACGAATCTACCAGATAATTGCCAATGACCATATTCATAACACTCCATATATTGGCTTCAATATGCTATACTTCCTTTGCCTGTTTCAGTGTACTGTATTGGCAAATTGTCTTGAACTCAAGGGCACAATTTGCATAATAATTTGCATAAAGATTTAATCAAAAATAAAATCAGTTCTGAAGTCCATTTGCATCTTCATGATAAATTAGAAAAATTACATGGTAGATGCCTATCCCAACAATTAGAACTGGCATTTGGTCAGCATTTTTTTTTTTCACTTTGTTTTCCCGGGGAATAATTACCATAACCTGGGATAGGGGGACAGTAGGTTAAGTCCCAAAAAGAGTCATTAAAATTTTTAAAACCTGACAATTAAACATCACTAACAATTAGAACAGAAATTGCAAAATTGTCAATAATTTTTCTGTAAATATAGTAAATAGCTTTTATTCAAAGATAGTTTAATACTCTATTTCATATATATATATAATATATCACACATATATAATATAATATCATATATATAATATATGTTATATATATTATATATATTTCTAGTATATACATATATATCATTCTAGAACATACAGAGAAGAACTTTTAAAATATCATGGCTATTAGAAGCCTTAATTAAGTTAAAAATATGTAAGTAGTAATTAATGATGCCTCTAGCTTATGAATTAAAATGTTAACTATACATAATTAAATCATCCATTTTAAAATACCCATTTGCTCAATTTCTATTTATGTGCCACAACCCTGATCACCTGATCTACAGTTTTATGTTATCAGGTGAGTAGAACAAACACAAATATGTACTATTAGAAATTATCTGAATTCAGTCTCTTTTAACATGGAAAAAAAGTAAGAACCACAAAATTTCTTACCAAGTTAATGAGACCAATATCCACTTCCCCATTTGTCATATACCAAACTTGAAAATATTTATAAATACCAATATTTCATAATTTGTTTAGGGAGTATGTTTTATCAAATCATCACTATAAAGTGACTTTGGGGTCCTGGTATCCTATTTCTTCACTAACTGTGTTATACTTACCACTTTTGATTGATAATGGCATAGGCCCTTATGGATAAAACAAAGTTTTTGTTGACTTAAGCAATTTTACTGATAATTAAGTAAATATGGAAAGAAGTTTTGATCATTTAGTTTCTAAAGTAATATTTTTTAAATTTTATTTATTTATTTTGAAAGAGAGAGAGTGAGAAAGAGAATCCCAAGCAGGCCATGCAATGTCAGCACATTGAACTCATAAACCATGAGATCATTACCTGAGTCGAAACCAAGAGTCACTTAACTGATTGAGCCATCCAGGCACCTCTAAAATCACATTCTATTTTTTTTTTGTTTGTTTGTTTATTTTGAGAGAGAGAGACAGTGTGAGTTGGGGAGGGGCAGAGAGAGGAGAGAAAGAATCTGCTCTGTCAGTGCAGAGCCCCATCTGGGGCTCTATCTCATGAACCATGAGATCATGACCTGACTGGAAACTTAGAGTCAGATGCTTAACCAACTGAGCCACCTAGGTGCCCCTAAAGTCACATTCTTAAAAGTCATTTCTGATATGGACAACTGAGCTCACCATTTCTGTGACAGAAGATATATAGAAATTGGCAAGAAAAATAATCAGGTAGAATGAAGTCATTATTAAAATCAAGCTGGAAACATAAATGATAAATATAACAATACTAACATTTTAAATCAGTGAAGGTGAATACTAAAATATTTTAAATCACTGTTTTGAGGATTAAAGTCTGTATTATAAGGGTTCCTGGGTGGCTCAGTCCATTAAGCGTCCCACCTCAACTCAGGTCATGATCTGGCAACTTGAACCTTGCATCAGACTCTGTGCTGACAGCTCATAGCCTGGAGTCTGCTTTGGATTCTGTGTCTCTGTCTCTCTCTGCCCCTCCCCCAGTCTCTCTCTCTCTCTCTCTCTCAAAATAAACATTTTTAAAAAATATATGTATTGTAACTATGGATTTGAATAATAGTAGCTACTTGTTTAAAAAATATAATAAACAGTATTTCATGAAATGTACTAAAATGGTAATAACTTTTGACTACAAATTTTGACTTACAAAAATTTGTGACTGTGTGACATTTTTGTGACATAATTCAGTGTGGAACATGCTATAGAAAATGATGGAGATGTTGAAGAGTTACAATAAAAAGAAAATATTCTGAAGCCAGATAGTTTAAATATATATATATGTGCACATATATATATACTTTAAACTCACCAAATACCAGTTTATTACAAATGATATTAAAGGATACAAATCAATAGCCAGATGATGAGATACACAGAGTGAGATCCTAAACAAAGGAGTTCTGTCCTTGTGGAATTTGGGGCTTAGCAAGTTGGCATGCAGAAGCATTCTGGTTCCCCTACCTGGAAGCTCTCTGAACTTTGTTTATAATTCAGAAATGGCCAGATGGAAGAGATGTGTGGTGCAAGGTATGGGGAAGGGCATGGAGCTTCCCTGCCCTCTCCAAGCACACAACTCTCCCCCCATCTCTACATATCCACCAACCCAGAAGCTCTTCAAACACTGTCCTTATGAGTTTTTATGAAGATTTCATTTCATAGGCGGGATTGACTAAATCATTAGCCATTGGTGATTGATCCAACCTCCAATCCCTCTGTCCTTACAGAAATCAGGACCTGAGAGTTGAGATTTAAATCATAGCTCTGCCATGGACTAGCCAGGTAACCTTGGGAATTTTACATTAATTATTCTCTTTTGTCCACATCAATCACTATGTAAAATGGGAAATAATAAAATTATACATTTCATAAAGTTATTGTGAGGATTAAATGAGTTAGTACATCTGATGTACTTTAAAGATTGCTTAGAATAAATGAAACCCTATGTAAGTGTTTGCTATGAGGATGATGGCCACTTGTTACCTAGTGGAAAGAACCTAGGAGTAAGAGTCAAGAAACCTAGTTTCCAGTATTAATTTTGTCTCTAAATGAGGCATATCAGAAATACTTTGATCTGTCTATACTTCAATCCCTGTCTTTAAAGTGAAAGAAATAGATCAGTGTTTCTCAACACTGTGTAAATAAAATTTCTCAGGATTCTTAACATTAAAAAACAAGGCCATGAACATGCATGAAATCAAGTAAATCAGACTCCCAGTCTAGAGCCCAGGCATCAGTGATTTGCAGAAGTCCATGATGCTAAAGAGTATCCAGGGTTTTTAACCTAGTGTAGATGATTGATCACTTCTTTGTCACTCTCATCATTTTAAGTGATTCAATTTGGCCTTCCCTATGTTTCTTTGCCTTATAAAATAATGCACGAATATGTCCTATATTTCATAGAAATTTGCTGAGGACAAACTAACACATATAAAACTAATATCAAAGAATAACAGATTCACTAAGTATTGTTAGGTAGACTTATGTAAATAATGATGTTATTATTCCTGCTACAGTCTCTGTTCTCAAGATAGGTCAGCCATCAATCTAGACTGTACATATTGATAAGTAACCACCTTTTTTTAGATCTTACTTTAATACATTTTAAGTGATCTATTAATACCATTAGCCTTTGTAAAATAAATATCTGAAAAGATATTGCCCACAGAAAACATGGCTAGGACAGGGGTGTATGGTTATCAAGTCATTCAGAACTATGTAGCAGAGTAAATTAAAAATACAGACTGTAAACAACCTTACGCTAAAACATTTAAAATTAATTAGATAGCTACACATTTCAGTAGGCAAGTGCTTGAAGTCCATTCTTAAATGAGTAGGACACTGCCTCAGTGTTAACAGATCTCACAATCTTTGCATATGTGTTGCTTGCTTGCACACATACAGCACATCTGAAGGTCTGAGCAAAGGTTTATACTAATGGGACTGTTTTGTACCTTTTTAACAAAATGATAGCTCATATTTATTGAGCACTGTCTATATATCAGGTGCTACCCTAAGCACTTCACAAGGATTGATTTATTTACTCCTAACAACAACAAAATTTGCAATCCATGTTTGTGTGGTAGTCTTCTGGCTGTTACGTGGTTAAATAAAAATAGTCATGGGGCACCTGGGTAGCTCAGTTGTTTAAGAGTCGGATCCTTGATTTTGGCTCAGGTCATGATCTCAGGGTCATGGGATCAAGCTCTGTGTGGGGTTCCATGCTGAGAGTGGAGCCTATTTAAGATTCTCTCTCTCTCTCTCTCTCTCTCTCTGCCCCTCTCCCCAATTTGTGCCCTCTCTCACTCTAAACAAACAAACAAACAAACAAACATACAAGCATTTAAAAAATAGTCCTACTGGGTAATTTTGCATACTGTTGCCATCGTTATATAGTGATAATCACGTGCTTTTATCATTAAATATTAATATTTGACTTATTTCTTTTTCTAAAACTGATGGTATACTGAACAAAATGATAATTAAATATCTATATCTTTTTTTTAATATTTATTTATTTTTTGGGATAGTGCAAGCCGGGGGGGTGCAGAGGGAAGAGGACAGAGGATCTGAAGCAGGCTCTGTGCTGAAAAGACAGTCAAGAAACAGCAGACACCAAAAAAAACAAAACAACAAAACAAAACAAACAAACAAAACAACCTCTCTGCCCTACCTCCCCCACCATGTGCCAAAAATCTAGCTCAGAAATGGTACTGAGAAGATTCTGCCATAACAAACCTTACAAAACAACTCATTTTCCATTTGTTTTCCCCCTATGTTTACCTTCCCTATTTGATAACCTTAAAAGCCTAAATCCCTTTTTTTGTCTTTTCACTTGTCTACAAGTTTTACGGGTTTTTGTTGAAATGCTATGAAAATCCAAATGCTAAGCACATCTTTGAGTTACTCATCACTGAGTTTCTCCTGTACGTATGTGCTCTGCTCATGTTAATAAACTCGGTTTTTCTATTTTTAATTTGTATTTTGTCATCATAATTTGCAGGTTCCCAAAAGGAGAGCCAAGGAGGGTAGAGGAAAATGATTTTTTCCTCCCTTACATAGGCTTAACTTTTTCTTTTAAGTTATGGGAAATTGACTTTTTCTTTTCTAAAGTACTACAAAAAAAAGTTTTAAAATTGGTGTTTAAAATGCATCTAGTGTTTTCTGTAGACGTGGTTGGCATGTAAATCTTTTCTCAAGAGTAAGTAAAGTACCATTGTTTTCTGAACAGCCTTCCTAATGTCTTGAACTCAGATGGAGCTGAATCTCTGATTGAACATACTGCCATTCTCAGTTCATTTGTAATCTTAGTCTTTGTTCTAATGTAGTCTATCTGGTCAGAGGATATCTGTAATTCTGCATTATGCAAGAGATGGACCCATTTTCTGCCAAGAATTTGATATAAAGTAAGTGCCAGAAATCTTCTGATGTTAATAAAAAATTTCAGGTTTAAAATATACCCAACCTAGGCAGTTTAAAATAATAGCACTGTCAGAACAAGCCTAAGGGACTAGAGAAGTACTCTATAACAATGGTGAATGTCTAAAACTAACAAAGAAATAAGCAAAGACATTGTTGTATTAGAATGAACAGAAGACTGGAGTCGGGAAAGCTTAGATTGAATTCTTATTAATAATTCTTATTAATAACTAGGTGTGAGCCTTGGAAAATTATCCAATTTCTCTGAGATTTAGCTCTTTTGCCTTCAAAAAGTGAGGTTCAATACTTGAGCCTAATGTGTTAGTGTATGACACAATATATTTAAAGGTATCCAGCACAGAGTTCCTATAAGATAGCCCTGACAGTGCTCAGACATATCAGTTTCTTTCATTGTGTCCTTACTGAAGAATCCTGTTCTTTGGTTCATCAGCCTTAACCTGGTTTCTGCGATATTTTACTCTGAGCATCTAGCTATGTCTCTCTATGTATTGCTTTCCTAGGCGAAGAAGGTAACTGATCATGAGAGATGCTCAATCTTCCAAGATAAACCATGTATGAAATTCCAATCAGCCAGATTTGTTCAATAATGTATTCATAGCATCAAAATAAAAGGCAAAAGTCGATCTTGGGACGAGCCCACTTTAAGTTTATCACATAAACATATTATTGATTTGATGCCAAAAAATTGCACCAATTAGAAACAAATGAATATCAGCTTTATGTTTTGCTGTGTGTAAAAATTAAACTTTTAATGTGCAGTTATTAGGAGAAATCTAGTAAGCTTGCTTCATTTGAAACGGCTTTTCTTCTCCTCACATACCAGAGGCAAATCTGACAACTTTTTTTTAAATTTATTATTTATTTATTTTGAAGTTTTTTATTTTTGACAGAGACAGTGACATCATGAGCAGGGAATGGGAGAGAGAGAAGGAGAAAGAATCCCAAGCAGCCTGCACACTGTAGCACAGAGCCCGACCTGGGGCTCCAACTCATGAAACCATGAGATCATGAGCTGAGCGAAACCGAGTCCACAGCTTAACCAACTGAGCCACTTAGACTACCCTGATAACTATTCTATAGAAATAATAATTCCCTTAATGTTTAAAGAATCCACCAAAGGAAAAGAAAAATGAAAGTTACTTATGAAATTTATATACAGCTACTTTTAGCTTTAAAAGGTTTATGGATGGGGGCGCCTGGGTGGTTCGGTCGGTTGGGCAACCAGCTTTGGCTCAGGTCATGATCTCGCCTTTGGGGGGTTTGACCCCACAATGGGTTCTGTGATGACAGCTTAGAACCTGGAGCCTACTTTGGATTCTGTGTCTCCCTTCTCTATTGCACCTACCCTGCTCATGCCTTGTCTCTCTCTCTCTCAAAAATGAATAAACTTAAAAAAAATTTTTTAATGGTTTATGGTTGTGTTTGTATATGTGCAACTACCTTAAATCCATGTCTAAGTGATCAGTTGTGTCAATTGTAAATATGTAAAGTATCAAGACAAACAAGATCTGTAGATTAATTCTAAATATCTGCATTATTTCCATTTTATTCAAAGACAAATGATCTTTCTATTATTGCTTTATCTTAAGAACAACCTGCCAAGAGAACAAACTGTAAATAGAAGTGCACTTTGTCTCTACACTCACAAAGAATTTGATTCTAAGTAGTATTTCCTCCTTCCACCTAGTTTTTTAAAATGTATTTTTGACCTAGTGAAGTCAATATAAATGTTTATCCATTTCCTTCAAGTCTTGAGAGGCAGTTAGAAAAATTGTCTTCCCACATCTGTTGTTGGGGCTATTTCAACTAAATTATGCTTACATTTATTCAAAGCTAAAACAAATGAGTAGCTAAGACTGAAAAATTTAACTGACATTTTGAGTTTTTTTCCCCCTTAATTTTGACCTTATGCTTCCATTCGTTTTTAGGATCATGAAACTCATGCTTAACCTAAAATAAATTTGTATCATTCTATAATAAGGACCTGACATTTAAAATGTGAAAGAATTACTATGAAAGCATCATGACTTTCAAATATTGTTAATAATATTTAGGACTTCTTTGACATCTTTTACATTGAAATCAGCTTTTCATCTAGAAAAAAATAGGTCTAATTATATGTGGTAGTGTATAGAATGAATCAACTAGCAAATAGGCATATTATGCCTCAAAGAAAAAAAATTAAAGGAAAAAAAGTTTAGACTAATATTCATTATATAGTGTATTTCTTTCCTTTTGCCATCACTAGGCACTGAGATATCTCTACTGAAATCTTAATTATAGTAATAATATTCATTTTTAGAAGAAGTCAGGAAATACAATCATTATCACTAACAAGAGGAATCTAAAGCAGCACTTCTCTGAGTATGTTTTATAAAATAATAATCCTACAGGGTCTCAAGCAGCATTCTGTGAACAGTAAAAACAAATATGAAGTCCTTCAACACATAAATGTTTAACTTTATTGTACCAGATTTTTCCAAAAGTATTTGAGAGGATAAAAGTCATTTCATGAAACTGATTTTCAATGGACATTTTTCAATGGAAAAATGCAAAAATGTAAAAATCTTATTGGCATTAATAGGAATTACCTGTTTTAATGCCATATAATTATCAAATAAGCACATGATGAAACTTTAGAATTAAGCACATACATAATTTAAAGAATTGTTGCATACATAGAACACAAGGCAAGTGTACAGTTTTCCCATCAGATAAACAGTAGATAAAATACAATCAAAATCAAATTAAACCTCTTTACTTTGTTATTCTATAAAAGAGGATAAGACTTAAAATGCAGCTTATGTGGTGACAAAGAAAATCTAAAATCAGAAGCAGTAAAGAAAAAAAAAAAAAAAGAATTCCCAGACCTTGCTAAATATTGTGAAAATCAACCAGCATTCACCATTAGTTTTACTTCTTTGTCAAAGAGAACAATAACACATTACAGGGATATTTCAGGCAGCCTGGCTTTTGCATAATGTATGGCATAGTGGTATTCATCAGTGTGTATTCTTTGCCAATCAATGGGACAGTTTCCCATTGTGTAGTGGTGCAAAAGGAGGCCTGAACAACTGGAAATAAAGAATAAAGAAAAAAATAAATGGATTTGTATAAAACATTTATCCAAAAAAACCATGAAAATCATGTTTCAACTTTTTAAAAATATCTGAGTTGGAGTCAGTTTTGAGCCAATACAGGCTTATATAAGATACAGCAGTCCTGATCACCACCTCAAAAACTATTTTAGCGGCTCTTTAATGCCAGTTAATAGAGCTTTAGTTTATTTAATGATATGAAATTGTAAAAAAAAAAAATTGGTCAAAATATTTTTCAAGTAGGAGCAATGAATTCAAAGATCCTGAAGGTGTGTAAGTCTACAAACATGAAACTTTGATTTTTTAAAATCTACTTTCAATTTTAGGTGTGATTAGTTCTCTAATCTGCGCATAACATTTTGATAGGTCACAAAAACAGAAAACTGACATTGGATCAAGAAAAAAACTTTTAGTCATGTAGGTCTGATGATTACCTTAAATGTATTTCCAGTTAGACTTTGAGCATTGCTTGATGTTATATTTTGCTGAAGTAACTGTGTTCCTATGCCCTCAATTATATATGTGAATTCAAGGTTATGAATTTGCATAATTATTGTACAAAAGTAAAGATCTGAGAGAAAAATTTCTCTACTGTAATCCTTCTATATGGAGGTATGCATATTCCCCCCACCCTTAATGTTAACATCCATTACCATGCAATAAAAGCAAGCCCTTCTTCATTTTCCCCCTAAAATCTATATGGTGTAATATTAATAAAATTGTTGATTGAGAAATTTATATTAATTTCTTTCATTCTACTTGAATCTGAATATTTTCTGAACTCTTATGTTATTCAACATAGCATTGAGAATAAAAGAGAAACCAAATTCAGTGCCATTCAAAATTCTTTTTAAATATTTTATTTTAATTCATACTGAATTTTAATTTTTCTCCTCAAAGAAAAATCTTTCTTCTTTTTTTCTCTTCAGAAAAGAGATTTTATTACTACAAATTATGATACAATGTTTTCATGACTCATAAGTTCAATGATTCATAGAAGATACTGAATGTTACCAAATTAATATTCAAAGTAAATTCATTTTGTTGTGATGATTGATGTTTTTCATGAATTCTAATTCAATGAGGTTCAGATTCAAGCTCTATCATTATCATTTTGGTAAAACAATGACGTTTAAATGCTAAAGGCTGAATATAACTGCCTAAAGCTTACAGCAAACTAATCTTAAGGTGTTTTAAATATAGAACAGCAGAAACTTAATGTTTTTTTTTTTCCTTACTTTTGGAAGATAGAAAGTGATTCTTAAATGGAACTAAAAATACTCATTAGTCATAAGTAGATAAGAAACCATAACAAGGTCTCATTAAATTGAACATTCATAGCTAAAAGTTCTTAGAAAATTCAGGACTTTGAGAGGAAGTTAATCAAAGACAGGAAGCACTATAAAAATAAAGTATGGGCTTGACCCTAAGGGCATAAAAATTTTAGATCTGGAAAGAACAAAGAGATCATTCAGCCCTTAGATTCCATAACATGGAGAAGTGATATTCAAATTCAGATCTTCCAATTTGAAGTCTCCTTTCATTTTGAGCAATTACTCCATTCTACCATATTAAGATAAATTAGAAATCAGAATTTTAATTGCATGTATGGGAAAAAAACAGTATCAGAGTAGACCATTAGTTCTGAATCTTTTTATTTACAGTACACCTAGAAGACAGTACAGTAGGACCCTATAGCAGCATATTCATCACTTTTAACATGCGAGTGTCCCTGAGTACATCCCTTCCCATTCTGTATTTCTCCTCCATAAGATAATTTTATTCTTGCTTGTCTGAGGGTGATCACTCTTTGAAGATTAATGGGAAAGCTTACTAAAACATTTATCACCCTGTTAATTTAAGCCACCTCATCCACCTTTTGTAAGACATTGAATAACCATGGATAATAATGCTGACCAATAATATTTTCAAATATTTCTTTCTCCATTATCAGTTAAATCTCTGGTCTTTATGTACAAACCTTCATTTCTCTTTGTCATGGCCTTATACAAGTCCCCTTAATCAAGTAAACTTTGGCAACTGGTCATAATCTTCCTCTCTATTCTGTATCCTGCCATCATTTTACACATTCGCTCAACATTTTTTTTTAATTTTTTTTTTTTAACGTTTATTTATTTTTGAGACAGAGAGAGACAGAGCATGAACGGGGGAGGGGCAGAGAGAGAGGGAGACACAGAATCGGAAACAGGCTCCAGGCTCTGAGCCATCAGCCCAGAGCCTGACGTGGGGCTCGAGCTCACGGACCGCGAGATCGTGACCTGAGCTGAAGTCGGACGCTTAACCGACTGAGCCACGCAGGCGCCCCAATATTTTATCCTTGGAATTTCTTCACCTCCTCAACCCCAGTGATCTTCTACATCCCACTTCAGCCACATATGTGCATGCTTATATCTTAGATATTGTTACTACCTAGACAGTTTACAACTTCTAAGATTGTAAGTGTAGCCTTCCTGCTATCTGACAAAAATATTTCTATGTTCCTAGTTTGCTCACTCAGTTGGTCTTGTATTACTAATAATTTTACCAGGAGCAAGATGTATTAACATGTGACTGTCCCCGAGCACTTCCCTTCCCATCCCACATCTCTTCACTGTAAAATAATTTTTCCCTTGCTTCCCTGAGATTGAATACTGACTAAACCACTTATAAAACTTTATTTTTAAACCTTGTTCCCTATTGTGGTAAATGATGGGATTGCTCCCAAGTATTGACAGTAAAACCGGGTTTGTGAGCATAATTCGTTCTGGAAACGTACTTGTAATGCAAAGCACTTGCATACCAAAATGAATTTCCTCATAAGAAATAATGGATACTCACATGATTCATTCCACAACCCAAAAATATTCATATAAAAATGATTATAGTATTGTAATATAATAGAAAATAATAAAGAGGATCCTGGGAAGATGGCGGCCAAGTAGGAGGATGCTGGGCTCACCGCGCGTCCTGCTGATCACTTAGATTCCACCTACACCTGCCTAAATAACCCAGAAAACTGCCAGGAGACTAGCAGAACGGAGTCTCCGGAGCCAAGCGCAGATGAGAGGCCCACGGAAGAGGGTAGGAAAGGCGGAGAGGCGGTGCGCACTCCACGGACTGGCGGGAGGGAGCCGGGGTGGAGGAGCGGCCCGCCGGCCAAGCAGAGCCACCGAGTCTGGCTGGCAAAAGCGGAGGGGCCAGACGGCGTGTGTTCCGACAGCAAGCGGGACTTGACATCTGGAAGGTTATAAGCTAACAGCTCTGCTCGGAGACCGGGAGGGCTGGAGGACAACAGGGGGGAGAGTTGTTAAGCCGCAGACATCAGAGCCCAGCTTGGTGGGGAACAAAGGTGCTTGCCAGCGCCATCTCCCTCGCCCATCCCCCAGCCAAAATCCCAAAAGGAACCAGTTCCTGCCAGGGAACTTGCTTGCACAGCGCAAACACCCAAAGCTGTGCTTCTGCGGATCCATCCCTCCGGCTGGTCTGACTCCCTCCCGGTGCCCCAGGGCCCCTCCCGAAGTGGATCTCTGAAGGAAAAGCGATCTGAGCCTGCCCCTCCCGCCCCTGTGCACCTTGCTGATCCATCCCAGCTAATAGGCCAGATCCCCAGCACCACAAGCCTGGCAGTGTGCAAGTAGCCCAGACAGGCCACACCACCCCACAGTGAATCCCGCCCCTAGGAGAGGGGAAGAGAAGGCACACACCAGTCTGACTGTGGCCCCATCGGTGGGCTGGGGGCAGACATCAGGTCTGACTGTGACTCCGCCCACCAACTCCAGTTATACACCACAGCACAGGGGAAGTGCCCTGCAGGTCCACACCACTCCAGGGACTATCCAAAATGATGAAACGGGAGAATTCCCCTCAGAAAAACGTCCAGGAAATAACAACAGCTAACGAACTGATCAAAAATGATTTAAACAATATAACAGAAAGTGAATTTAGAATAATAGTCATAAAATGAATCTCTGGGCTTGAAGACAGTATAAAGGACAGCAGAGAATCTCTTGCTACAGAGACCAAGGGACTAAGGAACAGCCAGGAGGAGCTAAAAAATGCTATCAATGAACTGCAAAATAAAATGGAGACAACTACGGCTTAGATTGAAGAGGCAGAGGAGAGAATAGGTGAATTAGAAGATAAAATTATGGAAAAAGAAGAAGCTGAGAAAAAGACAGATAAAAAAATCCAGGAGTATGAGGGGAAAGTTAGAGAACTAAGTGATGCACTAAAGAGAAATAATATACGCGTAATTGGTATTCCAGAGGAGGAAGAGAGAGGGAAAGGTGCTGAAGGTGTACTTGAAAAAAATAATAGCTGAGAACTTCCCGGATCTGGGGAAGGAAAAAGGCATTGAAATCCAAGAGGCACAGAGAACTCCCTTCAGACGTAACTTGAATCGATCTTCTGCACGACATATCATAGTGAAACTGGCAAAATACGAGGATAAAAAGAAAATTCTGAAAACAGCTAGAGATAAACGTGCTCTAACATATAAAGGGAGACCTATAAGACTCATGACCGATCTCTCTTCTGAAACTTGGCAGGCCAGAAAGGAATGGCAGGAAATCTTCAATGTGATGAACAGAAAAAATATGCAGCCAAGAATCCTTTATCCAGCAAGTCTGTCATTTAGAATAGAAGGAGACATAAAGGTCTTCCCAAACAAACAAAAACTGAATGAATTTGTCACCACTAAACCAGCTCTCCAAGAGATCCTAAGAGGGATCCTGTGAGACAAAGTACCAGAGACATCGCTACAAGCATGAAACCTACGGACATCACAATGACTCTAAACCCATATCTTTCTATAATAACACTGAATGTAAATGGACTAAATGCGCCAACGAAAAGACATAGGGTATCAGAATCGATAAAAAAACAAGATCCATCTATTTGCTGTCTACAAGAGACTCATTTTAGACCTGAGGACACCTTGAGATTGAGAGTGAGGGGATGGAGAACTATTTATCATGCTACTGGAAGCCAAAAGAAAGCTGGAGTAGCCATACTTATATCAGACAAACTAGACTTTAAATTAAAGGCTGTAACAAGAGATGAGATGAAGAAGGGCATTATATAATAATCACAGGGTCTATCCATCAGGAAGAGCTAACAATTATAAATGTCTATGTGCCAAATATGGGAGCCCCCATATATATAAAACAATTACTCACAAACATAAGCAACCTTATTGATAAGAATGTGGTAATTGCAGAGGACCTTAACACTCCACTTACAGCAATGGATAGATCATCTAGACACAGGATCAATAAAGAAACAAGGGCCCTGAATGATACATTGGATCAGATGGACTTGACAGATATATTTAGAACTCTACATCCCAAAGCAACAGAATATACTTTCTTCTTGAGTGCACATGGAACATTCTCCAAGATAGATCACATCCTGGGTCACAAAACAGCCCTTCATAAGTATACAAGAATTGAAATCATACCATGCATACTTTCAGACCACAATGCTATGAAGCTTGAAATCAACTACAGGAAAAAGTCTGGAAAACCTTCAAAAGCATGGAGGTTAAAGAACACCCTACTAACGAATGAGTGGGTCAACCAGGCAATTAGAGAAGAAATTAAAACATATATGGAAACAAACGAAAATGAAAATACAACAATCCAAATGCTTTGGGATGCAGCGAAGGCAGTCCTGAGAGGAAAACACATTGCTATCCAGGCCGATCTCAAGAAACAAGAAAAATCCCAAATACAAAATCTAACAGCACACCTAAAGGAAATAGAAGCAGAACAGCAAAGACAGACTAAATCCAGCAGAAGAAGAGAAATAATAAAGATCAGATCAGAAATAAACAATATAGAATTTAAAAAAACTGTAGAGCAGATCAACGAAACCAAGAGTTGGTTTTTTGAAAAACAAAATTGATAAACCTCTAGCCAGGCCTCTCAAAAAGAAAAGGGAGATGACCCAAATAGATAAAATCATGAATGAAAATGGAATTATTACAACCAATCCCTCAGAGATACAAGCAATTATCAGGGAATAGTATGAAAAACTAAATGCCAACAAACTGGACAACCTGGAAGAAATGGACAAATTCCTAAACACCCACACGCTTCCAAAACTCAATCAGGAGGAAATAGAAAGCTTGAACAGACCCATAACCAGCAAAGAAATTGAATCAGTCATCAAAAATCTCCCAACAAATAAGAGTCCAGGACCAGATGGCTTCCTAAGGGAGTTCTACCAGACATTTAAAGCAGAGATAATACCTATCCTTCTCAAGCTATTCCAAAAAATAGAAAGGGAAGGAAAACTTCCAGACTCATTCTATGAAGCCAGTATTACTTTGATTCCTAAACCAGACAGAGATCCAGTAAAAAAAGAGAACTACAGGCCATTATCCCTGATGAATATGGATGCAAAAATTCTCAATAAGATACTAGCAAATCAAATTCAACAGCGTATAAAAAGAATTATTCACCATGATCAAGTGAGATTCATTCCTGGGATGCAGGGCTGGTTCAACATTCGCAAATCAATCAATGTGATACATCACATTAATAAAAGAAAAGAGAAGAACCATATGATCCTGTCAATCGATGCAGAAAAGGCATTTGACAAAATTCAGCAACCTTTCTTAATAAAAACCCTTCAGAAAGTCGGGATAGAAGGAACATACTTAAACATAATAAAAGCCATTTATGAAAAGCACACAGCTAACATCATCCTCAATGGGGAAAAACTGAGAGCTTTTTCCCTGAGATCAGGAACACGACAGGGATGTCCACTCTCACCGCTGTTGTTTAACATAGTGTTGGAAGTTCTAGCATCAGCAATCAGACAACAAAAGGAAATCAAAGGCATCAACATTGGCAAATATGAAGTTAAGCTTTCACTTTTTGCAGATGAAATGATATTATACATGGAAAATCCAATAGACTCCACCAGAAGTCTGCTAGAACTGATACATGAATTTAGCAAAGTTGCAGGATACAAAATCAATGTACAGAAATCAGTTGCATTCTTATATACTAACAATGAAGCAACAGAAAGACAAATAAAGAAACTGATCCCATTCACAACTGCACCAAGAAGCATAAAATACCTAGGGATAAATCTAACCAAAGATGTAAAAGATCTGTATGCTGAAAACTATAGAAAGCTTATGAAGGTAATTGAAGAAGACATAAAGAAATGGAAAAACATTCCATGTTCATGGATTGGAAGAATAAATATTGTCCAAATGTCAATATTACCCAAAGCTATCTACACATTCAATGCAATCCCAATCAAAATTGCACCAGCATTCTTCTCGAAACTAGAACAAGCAATCCTAAAATTCATTGGAACCACAAAAAGCCCCGAATAGCCAAAGTAATTTTGAAGAAGACCAAAGCAGGAGGCATCACAATCCCAGACTTTAGCCTCTACTACAAAGCTGTCATCATCAAGACAGCATGGCACTGGCACAAAAACAGACACATAGACCAATGGAATAGAATAGAAACCCCAGAACTAGACCCACAAACGTATGGCCAACTAATCTTTGACAAAGCAGGAAAGAATATCCAATGGAAAAAAAGACAGTCTCTTTAACAAATGGTGCTGGGAGAACTGGACAGCAACATGCAGAAGATTGAAACTAGACCACTTTCTCACACCATTCACAAAAATAAACCCAAAATGGATAAAGGACCTGAATGTGAGACAGGAAACCATCAAAACCCTAGAGGAGAAAGCAGGAAAAGACCTCTCTGACCTCAGCCGTAGCAATCTCTTACTTGACACATCCCCAAAGGCAAGAGAATTAAAAGCAAAAATGAACTACTGGGACCTTATGAAGATAAAAAGCTTCTGCACAGCAAAGGAAACAACCAACAAAACTAAAAGGCAACCAACGGAATGGGAAAATATATTTGCAAATGACATATCGGACAAAGGGCTAGTATCCAAAATCTATAAAGAGCTCACCTAATTTCACGCCCGAGAAACAAATAACCCAGTGAAGAAATGGGCAGAAAATATGAATAGATACTTCTCTAAAGAAGACATCTGGATGGCCAACAGGCACATGAAAAGATGCTCAACGTCGCTCCTTATCAGGGAAATACAAATCAAAACCACACTCAGATATCACCTCACGCCACTCAGAGTGGCCAAAATGAACAAATCAGGAGACTATAGATGCTGGAGAGGATGTGGAGAAACGGGAACCCTCTTGCACTGTTGGTGGGAATGCAAATTGGTGCAGCCACACTGGAAAACAGTGTGGAGGTTCCTCAGAAAATTAAAAATAGACCTACCCTATTACCCAGCAATAGCACTGCTAGGAATTTACCCAAGGGATACAGGAGTACTGATGCACAGGGGCACTTGTACCCCAATGTTTATAATAGCACTCTCAACAATAGCCAAATTATGGAAAGAGCCGAAATGTCCGTCAACTCATGAAAGGATAAAGACATTGCGGTTTATATACACAACGGAGTACTACGTGGCAATGAGAAAGAATGAAGTATAACTCTTTGTAGCATAATGGATGGAACTGGAGAGTGTTATGCTAAGTGAAATAAGCCATACAGAGGAAAACAGATACCATATGGTTTCACTCTTATGTGGATCCTGAGAAACGTAACAGAAACCCATGGGGGAGGGGAAGAAAAAAAAAGAGGTTAGAGTGAAAGAGAGCCAAAGCATAAGAGACTCTTAAAAACTGAGAACTGAGGGTTGATGGGGGGTGGGAGGTAGGGGAGGGTGGGTGATGGGTACTGAGGAGGGCACCTTTTGGGATAAGCACTGGGTGTTGTATGGATGCCAATTTGACAATAAACTTCATGTATTGAAAAAAAAGAAACTAATAAAGAAAATACATAATGTAAATAAAAATAAAGAACTTAAACTGCACTTACCTTTGAAAACCTTTGTGGCTAGCGTGAGGGAGACAAGAGATAGGAGAGCTTTGTGTAGGATGACTTTCACTATCTAATGGAATCACTACTATCTATTGGCTCAATGGAATCTTTGTGCACAGGTGCCATTGTACACACTTGCATGGATGTTGACTACAATGCAATACTAATCAACTCTTGTCATGTATTGTATTTAATGTAACTGGCAACAAGGCATCAGAGGAAAGGGTCTCTAACTGCAGGCAGCCCGCCGTAGAATGAAGCAAAGCATTCCTAAGCTTACTCTTGTGTGGAAAAGCAAAGGACTGTCCACAGGTACATTGAAGTGACGAAAAATACACTAATTCCCATTATAGGCACCTTCCAACATTCTGAAAAATCACGGATTTCTCAAACTCTACAGTCTCAGACTGAGCATCGGAGCATGGGAGACGATCACTGATCACCCACAATCCCACAGCAAGAGAGAGAGAGAGAGAGAGAGAGAGAAGAACCATTGGCTCAGTTGTGATCATGTGACATTCGGCATCAGGTACCACTCGTATTGCAAGACATCACTCATTTGTCATGTTAAAATTTACTAGAAATGTTTGCTCATCTTGCAGAACACTCACAGAACAGTTCCTCACAATCCCAGGTTTTACTGTACTTCCTTTTCCCTGTAAGAAGATTATGCACCTCTACCCATTTGCTATGTGATTTCTAGTTTTCCTTTGAGAAGAATATTCTTCCCACATCACTGTCAGATTTAGTTGTGTGTCTTGTTTTGACCAGTGAAATGTGAATACAAGTTCTAAGCAGAAAGTTTAACTATCGTACATGTTTCCACCAGCGCCCTTGCTCCTTAATGTTGCCAAAGGAAAAATGTACTGCAGCTTGAGACTGTTCCTCAGCCTGAGTTCTTAATGAAAAGACACAAGGAACAAAGCTATCAAGTAAGCAAGAAATAAACCATTATTGTAGTAAGTGAGGCGAGTAATACATAGAGGTCATGGAGAAACTGCAGTGCTAATCGGACTGCCAGAGAAAATTTTGGTGTTTTGGCATTTAATATGAAATGTTCCAAAGCATATTAAGGATAAAAGAATACTGACAAGAAAATAATGTATCAAAGAATGCTTTTTAAAAGTATTGCTGTAGGTTTTATTAGATAATTTTTAAGGTGAATAAAAGTATTGAAGTTATTTTACAATTTACTTTGCTGCATGGTATTTTTTGAAATGTGACACCATGCACAGTTTAAATAATATGTACTCCAGGCTTATATTCAAAGGATATGAAAACAGCAAATAGTTACAGGATATTTATCACTTTAAAGTCGGGATTTTTTTTAAGTATTTATTTATTTATTTATTTTGAGAGAGAGAGAGAGAGGGCATAAGAGCAGGGGAGGGGCAGAGAGAGAGGGAGAAAGGGAATCCCAAGCAGGCTCCAGCTGTCAGCACAGAGCCCAATGTGGGGCTCAATCTGATGAACTGTGAGATCAGGATCTGAGCCAAAATCAATCCTTGAGATCATGACATGAGCTGAGACCAACAGCCAGATGCTCAACTGACTGAGCCACCCAGGTGTCCCTAAAATCAGGATTTAATGTAATGTCATAATCATAGGAAAACAAGGTTTACAAAAGTCCTGTAACTTGCCTAAGGAAAGAATCTAGCAAGCCACATTTCTTACATTTGAACCCTGGCTGGTAGTATTTGAAACCCTTTCATTTATTATGTAACTGCTCTTCAACCTCATTGCTTACACCAGTCCTTTAGAATTCTACTTTACCCGAATGTTTTTAGAGAAATAAATACAGACTGAGTCCACAGTATATTACAATATCTCAATTATGCCTTTAACTCTCAAGAAAATCTACTTCTGTTTCCTTAATCATCTTGCATATGAAATTGCTGCATCCATGGAAAGTATCATATCCTCCACCTTTCCCTTTATTATCTGAAGATGGTTTTTATGACCAAGTAGTTCTCCCATTTTCTTTCCATCTCTCTGGATCTTCACTCTCTTACTCTTTTGAAGGTTTTTCTTACTTTGTACAAATTTTAAATTTTGTACATTTGTCATATTGAAGAGTGCTAGATTAGGCAATCTTTCTCACTCCACACATCCTATTTACATGTTATCATTGCCATTCATGCTGTATCTTTAGCTCAGTTCTAAACCTGTGGACTTTTTCCTCCAGGATCATCACATTACACTGAAACAAAATCCAACCCAGTTCCCCAACCGAAAGGTAAAAAATGATGCATTAATCCTATATATTCCTGTTGTAAAACATCTAACCATTCATCAAACTTTACTGGTTCAACCTCCTTAATATCTCTTGATTCCAATCCCATGACCTTTATAACACTTCTGTTTCAGGCCATGTTCACATCTCACACAGAACTTCCACACGTTCTCCTCTATAGTTCATTTTTACTAAGAACACATAGTAATTAATTTATCTGTTTATTTTTATTTTTTCTTGTATATTTATCAAGAAATAGTCAACATATAATATTGTGTAAGTTTGTACAATGTATTGGTGTGACACATTTATGTGCTGGATTATCGTTTGGTTTGTTGTTGAAGATGCAGTCTCTTAGCAACTTTGAAGTTTATAACACAATATTGTTAATTATAATCACTGTGTTGTACATTAGACCTCCACAACTTATTTATCTACTCTTAAATATTTCTCCAATTCTCCCACCCGCCAGCCTCTGGTCACTACTATTCTACTCTCTGGTTTTACAAATTCAAGTTTTTTAGATTCCACATGTAAGTGATAGTATACAGTGTTTGTCTTTCTTTGACTTAACTCAGTGTAATGCCTCCAAGGCCCACCCATGTTGTTGCAAATGGCAGTTCTCTCTCTCTCTCTCTCTCTCTCTCTCTCTCTCTCTCTCTCTCTCCCTGAGCAATATACTTTTAAATATAAATCAGATCATGTTACTGAAAACCCAAAAGCATTCAGCCATTCATTTCACTTTAGGGAAAATATAAATTTCTGAATACAGCTTATTGGATCTGTCAAAATTTGACCCCAGTGATTATTCCTGGCTCATTTCTCTACAACCTTCCAGAAGGAGAATCTTCGGTAATCCTGTACGTCTTCTAGTTTCTCACATGCGCTCTCCCCATCTCTGGGGAAGTTCATAGAGAGCGGTTTTCTCTTGCTGAAATGCTCTTTTTTCACTCTACTCTCTGACCTGCCTAAATCTCATTCTCCCTCCATGTCTTAAACGTCACTTCCAAGAGAGACCTTGATGACCTCTAGATAACTTTGGCCTCCCACTTATATATTATGATATTACCCTGTGGTTTCACTAATACAACTTACATCATATTTTATTTAAATTACATATTTAATGTGTAACTTACTTCAAAACAAAAACCTTTGTGAAGGCAGAAGATTTTCCATTTTTTTTTCTCTCTCAAATCTCTTGGGTATAGAAGCATGCCTTATGTAAAAGGCATGCCTTATGTAATACTATTCAATAAATATTTAGTAAATGAATGTTATGTTTAATTAAATAATACTCTTAAATGAATAATCACATATTTATGAACTTGTATCAAAGACCAAGGGCATAGAGTCTGTAATAGAAAAACAAGATAAAATTGAAAGAGCTCTTTTATGACTATTTCTATTGAAAGGACTATAGCACTGATATCAGCAAACTGACAAGAATAATTATAGTATTTATTTTGAAGGCAGCAAGAGCTCTGAATCTGGATATTAGAAGGCACTGATAGCAAAATTGATATTTTAGCACATAGCAATATCTTTGCCTACCATCAGCAACATCAATGTTATTTTTTAAGTATAAAGCAACCAGAGATGTCACCAAGGTAACCTAGGAAGGAAATAAGGAAAATGGTTTGAGGCAGTTGCCAACAAAGAGGACATGTTTGCAGAGTATTGTGAGATGTTCACCTGGCAATTCCAGATAAATCAACATTGGATAAAGGAGTTAATTTCTCACAGGTTGATGGGTTGAAATATTTTGCTTTTGATATTCTGACCTTACTAATATCCTCATTTTTTGTGTGTATGCAGCACAGAGAACACTCAAAGTGGGATTACACTGAAGAACCGTCCTACTGTGGTTAATTTTCCTTAATGAGACCTTTCTGGAATGTGGGTGAGACATTAGAATTTATTAGAAAATTTTATATTAAAATAGGCAGAGCTATTATTGGAGCTGAGATCATTCTCTCCTTTAGGGAACCATTAAATATAAACCTCACACTTTTTTATTTTATGTCAATATTGATAAGAATGAGTCCTGAATGTCACTTGGAAGGAAATCCTTTTATTGAATTGAGCTTATAGATTCTACAGTAATAGTTTTAGGAATAGTGTTATTGGGATTTGCAATAAACAACAACCTGGAGAAGAGGACACATATCTACCCATACCTAGGATCTAAATCCTCCAGTGGGAGTAATTTTATGGTTTATTAAATTAATTTTTCTGTGAAGAAATTAAAATAAATCAAAGAATAAAGATTTAATGCTAATTTTTATAAGATCCTAACAATGTTACTTAAAATTTTTATGTTTTAATGTCCAACCTGTAATATGAGGTTTTTAGATGAGACGGGTAGTTACCAATCTTCATTATTTCAGAGCATATTTCATTGTTGGTGTGATTTTCCTATCTACACTCACTAATTCAATATGTGAATCTCATTTTCTGAACACTATACTAGATTGCTTCTAAGGTTCCTTCCAGATTTAAGTAATCAATGATTATTCCAATAAAAAAAGAAAAAAATATATATATATTAGACACAAACACTCATACACATATAATTTCTACTTGTAATAGGAAATATTAAAATGCTCTAAAATAAGAAAAATGTGTAATATTACTGAGGTAGAGGTAGCTGAATCCATAGAACATTAAAAAAAAACATTATGAAGGAAAAGGAGTCACTATCCAGGGATATAAAAGGAAAACATATTACAGGGAAACAAAGTGGAGAGAAAATGCAAGGTAAATAAATAGTAAGATCAAAATAGGTTTGTTGCAATTTTATGTGAACAATTCTGTTTTCAACACCACCTCCCCTCCCCCCGCATCCCCTAGGAATGTCTATAGTCTTGATTGTTGAATACCTTAAAGGCCTTGTTTGATGATGGTGAGGAAGCCAATAATGTGATGACGGTAATGATATGTAGAAAAAAAAAAAAAAGGAAAAGGAATAGAATAAAGAAAAAAGGGAGCCTTTAAATTTTCTGTAACTTAATTCCACCTACTTTTTTTCTTTTCTCTTTTTTTTTTCAATTTAAATTCTAGTTAGTTGACATATAGTGTAGTATTAGTTTCAGGAGTAGAATTTAATGATTCATCACCTACATATAACACCTTCGTGCTCGTCACAAGTGCCCTTCTTAATATCATTACCCAATTATCCCATCTGCCTGCCCACCTCCCCTCTATCAACCCTCAGTTTGTTCTCTATAGTTAAGAATCCCTTATGGTTTGCTTTCCTCTCTTTTTTCCCCCTTACTCTAATTCATTTGTTTTGTTTCCTAAATTCTACTTATGAGTGAAATCATGTGGTATTTGTCTTTCTCTAACTGACTTATTTTGCTTAGCATAATACTCTCTAGCTTACATTCTTTTTCATTTCATTCTTTTTCATGGCTAAGTAATATTCCATTGTGTATATACACCACATCTTCCTTATTCATTCTAATGCCATTGTTTTTGATGAATAAGTAATGTTCCATTGTGTACATCTTCCTTATCCATTCTAATGCCAGCTACTTAAATTCATATCTCCTATTAGAGATTAGCAAACCCTGTGCTGATAACACATGTGGGAGAAACTAAAAACTTAAATTTCATATAAGAAAAACCACTCAGGAATGGAGGGTCAGGTGTAGATTGTGTGGAAAAGAAAATAAAGTAGCAGGGTCCTTGAACAGATGACAAAATGACTCTATATCAGATGGAGGCCCATTCTGAGTGAGCAAATACTGGTGAGAACCTTTTGAATCAGAACACTGGCTACTGGAAATAGAAAGGACTTTGAAAGAACATGGGAAAATGGATGGAAGAACACATTGCTCATCAGTCAATACTGTATCAGTATTAAATTCCTTTGGTTATGATAATGTTAGGTTGTTGTGCAAGAGAATTCCCTTGTTCTAGGATGAGGATCTTCTTCAAACTTCTCTGTAAATGGCTGGATAATAAATATTTACATTTTTGCATGCCTCATGTACAACTACTCACATCTGCTGCTATAACATGAGAGCAGGCACAGACAATACATAAATGTATGGAAATGACTTCATTTCAATAAAATCATTAACAAATACAGATAGATGGTGGTCCAGAATAGGTCTGTGGACCATGGCTTTCCAAACTGAATTGTTAAGGAAGGAAGAAGTATCTTATCTGCAAAATATTTTCTAATGATCCTCCCAACTTCTGCAAAACTACACACACACATGCACACACACACACACTCACACATGCACAAAAGGGCACTGAGAATTTGCTCTGAGCTAATCACCAAGTTAAACACTTAACATGTATCAGCTCATTTAAGCCTTAGAGCAAATGAAGGTATAGAAATATAAAATGAAATATATATTCTATTTTATTTCCCATTTCACACATGTGAAAACAAAGATGTGTGCGCACACACACACACACACACACAACTTAATTAATTAGCATTTTGGAAGTCACAGGTGTAGTTAGTGGGAAAGCCAGAAGTTGAACTCTGATAATCTAATTCCACAGTCTGTGACATTAATGACTTAAAGACTTTTCCAAGAACACTTACAGTGTAATTTTAGTTCTATAAGGTAAAATGTGATCATAAGCCTACCATTTATCTTTTCAGAGCTTTGCTTGATCGCAACTATAAAATGGGGTACTTGGGCAAGAGATATATGAAATTTCCTTCAATTTTAAATATTTAAGATTCTTATTATCATATTATGCATCTTTTATTTCCATTTTGTTTTTAACTCATTTTAGTCCAAGCTTCAGTAAAATAAGAAGGGTGAGCATAATGGCCTCTTAGCTTTTTTAGATCCAAAATTGTATGATTCTATAAAATGTTATCGCATCCTGACCCAATTACTGAACCAAATGTGAATTAGGTCATCTCTGTTTAATGGACTGCATTCTCTGTAGAAGTTCTTGTATTGCCCTTGTATTGAGCTCAGAGGAAAGCATCCATTCTTTCTGATGTGCCTGGTGCCTTATCAAGATTACTGCACGGCTTGTTATGTGCTCCCTCACAAAATGCATGCCGATAGTTATGCTTAATCACTTTACTGAAGAGCACTAAAACTAATAGCCCTTGCTTTAAGCACATGAAACTCCATAGAGTCTATTCAGAAATAGTGCATTACCTGGCATTCTGTTTCTAAGAGGATATGAAACAACATTAGAAATGTCTATTCTTGGTGCCTAAGGAGGGAAGAAATAGCTTTATCAACATCTAGGGCTATATTGGAGGTAAGGCTCCTATCTAAAGGAGCCTTAAAATTATGAGAAATCTTCAACTATAGTACAATTTCTCTTGGAGAGATGGTGAGCTGATTTAATTTAATATATCAATAGCATGAAGTAATATGTCATCTAACCCTATAAACTAAGAATGATACGGTATGATTAGTCAAATCATTTTATGTACATATATACATAAATATGCACAGATGTGCATAAATAGGTATGTATAAATAATAGTCTTAAGTCTAAGAGCTCCAGCCAAATAAAAACTAGAAATGCTAGAACCATTTTTAGTCTTTCATTCCCATTAGTTTTATCTTACTTTAATATTATTTTTTAGACAAGATTCATAATGTAAATAAAAACATTTGTTTGTCTCTATAAGTTGGTTTACTTTGGTCTCTCTCTTCACGTACACACATACACGTATACATATATGTGTGTTTATATAGATACATATATATTTCTATACATATTATGGTGGTTTTGAGTTTTAAACATATCATTTTATAGATGCTATGACTAAACAAAACAAATCTTAAGATTTTGTTTTCTCATGTCTAGGAAATAAAATTCAGCTTTAAATTCAACTTTGTATTCCATATATTTCTAGCATTTTTAAAAGGCTAATGAATACAAATATTTCATTGTATTTTTAATGTAATTAAAATGGCTGTAATTTACATGGCTGTAAAACATGACAAATTTTATGAGAGTCAACTCTCACTTTGATGGCATACCACCTCGAACTTTAAAACTCCCATAGTTTCGCTCTTCCTGGCTTCAGAGATTTTTTCCTCCGTGGGTGGGAACTCAAGTTCAAACTACAAACTTGCACTCAAAAAACATTCCTGGGGCCAACAGTGCCAAATACTAACTCAAGGGATAATTAGCTTGTCTGGAACTAAGCCCCCAACCCCAGAGCGAAGAGGGATCTTTGTAGAGCAAGAGCCCTCAGTAGAAAACATTTCCAGTTATTACCTTTCATACCTTATAACTATGACAAAGCCATTTAGCATTTGGAGATGATTAAGTTTTCACACACTTCTATGCTACCTTCTGTTTTCCTTCATTTTAAACAAAACAGCTGTTCCTCCATTTGCTTCTTAAGGCATTTGGATCATCAAACAGGCATTTCCATTTGATCTCGCAGGCTGGTACTCATGGGTTTTGCACTAATTAAAGATGATAAGGTGAAAGTGAGACAGAGAAGGTCCAAACCGTTCATCTAATAGTAAAAGTGTGTATTCCTCAAAATAAGCAAATGCTACAGTAACTTTAAAGTACTCCCCTGACACTTTGAAGTTTGTGTGTTGTACTGGCAAGTCTAAAATGAGACTCAGCCAAGACAGGCATTAGCATGTCAAAGAATAAGCTTCATTTTCACCGTGAGGACTCTATTTGAAGTCTTGTGCTCAATGGCATGGTGCTCTGGAGGCAGCTGAATTGCGTGCTGTTATTCCAGATGTGCATTGTCTCTGTAGAAATACAATTTCACAGTCATTAAACATGTTAAGTTCATCAAGAGATAATTATAGCAGAAAGCCTGACAGAAGTGCTTTAAAATCTTGATAGAAGATTTGCTTATTGATCTGTTTATTGATTTTTATTACCTTGGTATCGGGCTATATTGTTTATATGTATTGTTATAATCAAGTTAATTGATTAGCCTTGACCAATCGTACTATTGAAAACTGCACAGAAATGTTTTTATTCCCAAATATCTGTGGCGTTATGTCACAGTGAAGTAATTGCAAATATTAGCTGAATTCCTTTTCTTCTGAAATGCATACCTAGATTTTAATTAAGAAAAACTGTTAGAGTGCTCAGAAAAGCAAACACGTACTAGCATAAATGACTCCAGTTTGAGAAATCTTTTCATTTAAGAAAACACTAGCTTCTTATTCTTAAATATGATTTCTATCTGAATTGAGTAAAAGCCTTCAGAATTTAGCAAGATTAAGTTTTCAAAATTTAAAAAGACAAAGATGATCTTAGGATTTCAGGTAGTTCTCAATTCTTAAAAACCAATAAATAAAAATAATTTTTTTAAAATAAATGAGAATTAATTTTAAATAGTTTTAGGATAAAAATAATTTCATTAATTATTCTATGTTATTTAGAGATTTTCTTATGACCTTTGCTCTGAGTGAAAGATAAATACATCTCTGCTCAAATTAATGTTATCTGTATATAGCATGTTTCTCTCATAAATATGAGATAGGAAAACTTTTAGCACAATTAACATTTATTTTGCTAATTTTATCATATCAAAAATAGCTATTTCTCATGACATGATTTATAAGAATTTGGGGGAAAATTTTTATCATGTTTCTTGTCTGATTACAAAAAAATACTCTATCCCATTGTAGATAATTTGGAAAGTACAACAAAATGTAAATTATCCTTACCACCATCATCATCTGACTATTTAGAGAACAATGTTATTATGATGGCCTCTTTTTTTTTTTTTTGATGTTTGTTTATTTTTGAGAGAGAGACAGAGCCCAAGCAGGGGTGGGGCAGAGAGAGGGAGACACAGAATCTGAAGCAGGCTCCAGACTCTGAGCTGTCAGCACAGAGCCTGACACGGGGCTCGAACTCACAAGCCATGAGATCATGACCTGAGCCCAAGCTGGACACTCAACCAACTGAGCCACCCAGGCGCCCCATTCATACTGTTTAATTTCCATATATAAACAAAACATCTTACAAAAAACTTTTTATATTGTATGTATAGATTTTATCTTGATATTTATCAATTTTCTATAATTACCAGTACCACTTTTTCATATCTAAGGATTCATCAAATAAGTGATATAATGACTAACAATATGCCAACCTATGGTGTTTATAATTGTTCTATCATCAAACTTGGTTAGTTCTAAATTCCTGACATAACACATAAAGCAACACAAATATTTATGTACATGGATATTGATCATATACTGTTCATATTTCCCAATATAGATTACTAAATGAGGAATTGTGAAAACAATTGTTTTAAATGTATTTATTTACTTGGAGAGAGAGACAGAGAGGGAGGGGTAGAAAGAGAGGAAGAGAGAATCCCACACAGACACTGTGTCCGCAGGGTGGAGCCAGATGCAGGGCTTGAACCCATGAACTGTGAGATCATGACCTGAGCTGAAATCAAGAATCTGTCACTTAACCAACTGACTCACCCATGCACCCTGTGAAAACAATTTTGATAAAAATAAATATACTCTTTTACTCAATTTCTTACTATCACTTCCCTCAGTCATCAAAAAGTCATCAGTTTATTTAATATAATTTGAAAACTATTTTCATCATCATTTTTCTCTTTCTCTATAGTCTTAAAAGAATTTTCTCAATATTTTACCCTTTCATGCTAATGCAACCTTTATTTGGCAATAAAATCATCTGACATACAAGGTGAACAATATAAATACAGTGTCCAAATGTTTTGTTTTGTTTTTTGTTTTATTTAAACTACAGCTGTACACAGCACTGGGAATTACATGATCAACAATTGAAAAGACTTCTTGCTGCTTATCTTCTTCCTTAAAGGCATGATTCCAAAAAGGATAGTGTTAGTAATTGTTGGAGAGAGACAGTTGCTAATTCCATCTAGGGTTTTGTGATATATGCTTACCTGAATACACAGTGCTAAAAAGTGTATTTTCATGCAAGTCCAAGGAAATAAAATATACTGGAGAACCAGTTCATCTACTATTAATATAATATACAAAAAAAAAAAAAGACACTGAACCTAATAAGAGGTATTAATGATGAATACAGTTTTTTTTTTCTTAGTTCTTAGGGATTTTTGTTTTTATTTATTTTATTTTTTTTAACATCTCCTCTGTCTTAGTTTGATTTTAACAGAGGAGAATGAACTTCATTTTAAAAATTTTGTCTTAGTGCACCTGGGTGGTTTGGTCGGTTGAGTGTCTGACTTGGTCTCAGGTCATGATGTCACGGTTTGTGAGTTTGAGCCCCGCATTGGACTCTGTGCTTACAGCCTGGAGCTTGCTTCAGATTTTGTGTATCCCTCTTTCTCTGCCCCTCCCCCACTTGTGCACTCGCGTGTGCTTTCTCTCTGTCAAAAATAAATAAAGACATTAAAACACTAAAACAAATTTGTCTGAATATTTGACTATAGTTATGATGTAACTTAGAATATAGGAAATGCATCATGTAATAAGGCAAATTACTTTCTTTTTCTCTGCCTAACAAGTAACACTACCAAAGCATTTATTATAGTGAAAAGCTACTAAAGTGACTTGTACATATTAATATGCCTCTCAGAATTTGTTGCAAATAAACTAGTTCAATGCCCACTGACCCCACTATCAAGATGTAAGAATAACTATTTTAAGCTAAAACCTTTTTTTTTTGTTTTTTGTTTTTTAAAGTTTATTGTTGACAGAGAGAGAGAGAGAGAGACAGAAAGAGGGGAGGCAGAGGGAAAGAGGGAGAGGGAGACACAGAATCCAAAGCAGTCTCCAAGCTCTGAGCCATCAGCACTGAGCCCGATGTGGGGCTCAAACCCACGAACCGTGAGATCATGGGCTGAGCCAAAGTGAGATGCTTAACCAAATGAGCCACCAAGGCACCTTCAAACATTTATTTTTAAAAGTTTTCTTTTAAATGAGCACCATATGGAATTTTCTCATATGCTTTTTTATTTACCTAGTTGGCTTTAAAATCCAGCTTCTGTGTTGTGTCTTAAGTAGACGTGAACAAGTTCAAACTGTAATATCTATATAATAAAATTTTTCTATATAACAATAATTTTCCATTCTAACCCATTCTTTTATTTAAACTAAATATCCCCTGATATATTCTTAGCATTTTTTAGCATTATTTTCCAATTCCTTAGCAAGTTAAGACATACCTAACTGTGAAGCTGTAATTGGCCTTGATAACCACCTGGAATGGTTGTTTTTATGGGAACTGCTGCTGGGTTTTCTTCTTCAAGCTACAGAAGACAAATCTAAATTGAATGATAAAAAAATATTTTAAAAAATCTCTGATGCTGTGTGGTAGCATTCAAGCAGGAAACTGTCTTGCTGGGTTCACCTCTTTCTCATTTTAAAAGAAAATTAGTGAGCTCCATCAACCAGAACCCCATGAAACACGTGTAAGCTGCTTCTGGCCTATGGAGTTTTAATGTCTTTTAAGATAACTCTACCAGGTAAAATTAAAGACTAGAAGGAGAAATAGACAATTAAGTTGGAACTTATTTTAAAATATTTAAATACAAGGGGCATTGATTAGAGACTATAAAATTCAATAGTTTCTTAAGTAAAATATAGTTTCATATATATAAACCCTTGAATAACCTAATAAAAATTAAAGATGTTAAGTTTTTATTAATTTAAATATTTTAAAATTTATTGTGACATTCACATTGGTAGATTTAAAATAAAGAAGTCCTAGAAAATGATTGTCTCTATTAGATTTCTTAAAATAATAATGTCTACTAGCCAGAAATATAAATTCTAGTAAAACCTTTGTCTTTAGAAATTTTTTACCAATGTATGAAGGAGTGGAGAAATGTATTATGTGTATGATTTTTCTGAAATCCAGATACTTTCTCTTTTTTCTAAGAGGGATTAATTAAAGCTCATAAAACTTGGGAGACTTATCTACTTGTCTGAGATAGTCCATTATTTCAGGGTTTCCCAGGCTATCTCAGCTAGGGGTCCTTCATGTATAAATTCGATATTCCATCTTCTTCAATTAGCTAATCACGTTAGAAGAGAGTCTACATTTTTTCAATTTTGTTATGTTTATTTAAACATTAAATGTGAACAGGGGAGGGGCAGCGAGGGAGGGAGACACACTCTGAAGCAGGCTCCAGGCTCAGAGCTGTCAGCACAGAGCCCAAAATGGGGCTTGAACCAACGAACTGTAACATCATGACCTGAACAGAAGTCAGAGGCTTGACCCACTGAGCCACCCGGGTGCCCCGAAGAGAGTTTATTTTGAATTTTATTGTTTCTCTTCTCTCTGATCTTCCACTCTGCAACCCACCCATTCCCATCCATGATTTACCCCCCCGACCCTTACCACACACACTGGAAGCCCTGGGCACCTAGCTTCCAATTTTATGAACAGGACACTTGATATGCAATTAGTCTTCCTAATGAGGACATGGCACAGAGCATTCTTGCCAAAATGCAGCCACTGATAATGAGGATAGTTGATGAGACTGCATTCAGCTACAGCCTCCAATCTTACTTTGTTTATTAACCCATCACCTAGACATCTGCTTAACACTCAGAATCCATGGGATATGCAGACCTTGTCAAACCCCACTCCCTCCCCATCCCAAAGTGCTGTAACTGAGTCTAGCAGCTCAAATATACTCAATTCAAACAATATTCTATAGGTATTGGGAAATTGTAATTCTTTTTGAACAGGGAAGTAAAGTAATAATTGTAAATTTAATGTAATCTGTTGATTCTGCTGCAATCAGAAAGATGTATACTATCACAATTATCTAATTAAATTCAATTGTTTAGATTATGGGGCACCAAGAAAAAAGCCCAACACCTTATAAAACCATAATCTTCATTCCTATGAAGACAATACAACAATATATGATGTGACATTAAAGTTGAGAACAAAAAGGAGGGTGGCTTTGGATTATCAAGTCAAAATGAAAGGAAGTTTTGGAATACAGCTGACTTAGAATTCATCTCAAGTATATAATGAAGTGATGGTGAAGTGTGGTGGCTAAAAAGGCTCACAATCAAAGGAAAGTAAGTTTCAGATAGTAGAGTATCTGTCACTTGACTCAGCAGCACAATATATCTTGGAGGAAAGAACAAAGATTTGAGTTCACAAAAGGAGCTGTCTCACTAAGTTGTGTAGGACCCTTATAACGATATAACCCAAGAGTAAATCAATATTTTCTCTCTAATATCATGGCAGAATGCAAGCTGTCTTAGCAGTATTGTGAAGATTGAGGCTTATGTAATCAGAGCAGGCTGCATGAATCTGCAGCTCCTCAACTCAGCAGAGATATATTGAAAGCAGCTTCCATGTGTCTATGAGTGTCTGAGAGAGCAGCAGAGCCCTGGTGCTATAATTAACATTGGTATTAAATGAACATTTGCTAAGTGCAGCACAGGGTACAGGATGGTGAGCTGTAGTTCAACAATAGACCATGAAAGAAACTGAAATTCGAGAGTTTATTACTTTCGGTTCTAAAGGAAGTATACTGCACAACTTGAGAGGCCACACAGAGAGGGTAAGGCAGAGAGCACAGAAAGAGAGAGAGAGAGAGAGAGAAGAGAGAGAGGACCTGGGCACATGCCTTTATTTAGGTCTACAAGTAGAGTGTTTTGGAGCTCTTGGGCTAAGGCCAGGTTTGTCAATTCCAACTAAAAGAGCTGGGTTTTCTTAAGCCCTATAGACGTCTTATCTAAGAGGCACACAAGGAAGAGGCACTGAGAAGCAGGAGAGACATTGATCACAAGGGCTGTTGGGAAATCACATCAGGAATTTACATTTGCATGTGACTCTGTGAGCTGTTATCTAGTACATGCACTTGCATGAATGGGCTAGTGTCAGTTTAAGGTCCCTCCAGTCCACTTGGCCAAATAAATGGATGCTAAGGCAGTAGTACCATGGAGTAGTCTAGCTAAACTCTTGACACTTGGCTAGAAAGAGGGCTGCATGATGGCCACACCAATAGAAAGACGAGTAAGGTATCTCTTGGAGGATCCTGAGAGTAAATGGTTGGAACACACTCTCCTGATAAAAACATTCAACAAACCAGGAATAGAAATGAATATCCTCAAGCTGATAAAGACCATCTATGAAATATCCACAGCTAGAATCTTACTCAAAGGTGAAAGACTGAATAATTTCTCCTAAGATCAGGAACCAGACAAGAACATCTACTTTTACTACTTTTATTAAACATGGTACTAGAGGTTTTAGCCATGGCATTTAAAGAGAAAAAGACAAAGAGACAATGACAGAAAGAGAGAGAGGGGAAGGAGGGAAGGAGGGAAGGAGGAATGGTGAAATGAAAAGACAGAAGGAAAGAAGGAAGAGGAAAAGAAAAGATCCAGATTGGAAAAGATGAAGTAATATTAGCAGATAATATGATATTACATAAAAAAAATCCTAAGGAATGAACTAAAAAACTATGAAGGCAAAAACAAACAAACAAACAAATAAAAAAACAAGTTCAGCAAGTTTGTAACATTTAATATCTTTATACAAAAATCAGTTATGTTTTTTATACATTTGAGATGAATCCAAAAATGAAATAAAATTATATGCACAATAGGATCAAAATGGATAAAATACTTAAGAATAAATTTAACAAAAGAAGTACAAACCTTGTAATGTGAAAACTACAAACGTTGTCAAAAAATAAATAATATCTAAATAAATGAAAAACCATCCCATGTTTGCAAATGAAAAGATTTAACATTAAGAGGGCAATTGTCCCCAAACTGAACAACAGGTTCAATGCTATACCTATCAGAATCCCTGTTGACTTCACAGAAATTGACAAGATGATTTTAACATTCCTATGGAATGACAAAGGACACTGAAAGGCCAAAACAATCTTGAAAAAAGAAACATACAGTAGGAGGGCACACACTTCCCAGTTTCAACACTTACTACAAAACAATAGTAATCAGGACTTCATGACACTGGCACAAAATACACATTTAGATCAATAGAATAAAGTTGAGTCCACAAATAAACTCATAAACATAGTCAACTGATTTTTGACAATGGTTTCAAAACTATTAAATGAGGGAAGAATAGTCTTTTCAACAAATAGCTCTAGATAAGTAAATAGCCACATGAAAAAGAATGAAGTTGGATTTTTACCTCACATCATACACAAAAGTTAGCTCAAAATGAAGCAAAGACCTATGTGTAAGAAATAAAATTATAAAAATCTTGGATGAAGACAGAGGGGTAAATCCTCATGAACTCAAATTTAGCAAGTGGTTCTTTGATACGACACCAAAGCACAAATAAAAAAAGAAAAAAAATAGATAAATTAAACTTTATGAAAAGAAAAAAAATGCTTCAGTGGACACCATCAAGAGAGTATAAAGACAACTTCAGAATGGGAGAAAATATTTGCAAATCACATACCTGATAAGGGACTTGTGTCTAGAATATATATAAACTCATACAACTCAATCATCAAAGGAAAAATAGCGTAATTAAAGAATGGGAAAAACATTTTGAATACTTTTCCTTTTCAAAGGAAGCTGTATAACTGGCTGAGACGCACATCAATAAATGCTCAATCTCATCAACCATCAGGAAAACGCAAATCAAAACCATGATGAGATAATACTTCACACCTACTAGGATGACTAGAATCAAAAAGTGTGTTACTAAGTATTGGAGAGAATATGGAGAAACTGGAACCCTCATACACTGCTGTTGGGAATGTAAAATGACACAGCCACTTGAGAACACAGTCTAGCAGCCCCACAAACAACTACAGAGTTATCGTCAGGCATAGAAATTCCACACCTAGATACATATCCAAGAGAATCATCAACACCTATCCACCAGAACTCTCTGAATCCCTTAACTTGATGTCATTTTTTTTAAATTTTAAAACCACTTATCACCCTCAGACACAGAGAAAGATTTGTTTATCATCTGTCCCTATGGACTTAGAACTTAGCACTGGATGAGTAGAAAGACTTGCTTGGTTTGTGATACAGTCTTGGTGCCTGGAAGAGTGTCTAGCACAGGGCAGATGCTCAATACTTATGAAATAAACAAGTTACAAATGTTTTCAGTCTGTGTCATAGTCTAGATTACATTTGGGGCTTGTATTTTGTTGTTGTTGTTAAGAAAACGCATTCTATTTTTTGTCTATACATAAAACATTAAAATTTTAGTTTATGTCATTTGTCTCATATTATATGGAACATGAAATAATATTAAATTTTAAATTTTAATATTAAATTCTACCCCTGTATATAAAATATTAATTTCTAATTTAATCCCCATGTATAAAACATTACCTTTTTACCTTAAATATTAAATTCAAATAAACATTGGCATCTGATTCCTGAGGAAATCTTTCAAAGTAAACTATTTACATTAATTTTTTTTTCGAATTCTAATCAAAAGGGAGACATCTGATTTAAGTTACTAATTTATTTACTCAATCAACATTTATTTGGTACCTAGGATGTGCCAGACACTATGTTAAATTCTGGGCACTAAAAAGGTGTATATATTGGGAGGGATGTCTAAAAGCATATGAGATCTTATGAATCTCGCATGGAGCTGACTAGGCTAAAGAACCCATTTGTAAAGTCCATAGTTTTTGTTTGTGGTGTTTTAAAGTAATTTATCCTCTTTTTATATTTCTTTATAGCTAGTTTCGAGGGAAGACAAAGGTTTGATTTTCACCCATAATTAGTTTAAAGACTTTTTTTTTAACGCTTATTTATTTTTGAGAGACAGAGCACAAGTGGGAGAGGGGCAGGGAGAGAGGGGGAGACACAGAATCCAAAGCAGGCTCCAGGCTCTGAGCTGGCAGCACAGAGCCCAAGGCGGGGCTCAAACTTATGAACCATGAGATCACTACACGAGCCAAAGTCAGAGGCTTAACCCACTGAGCCACCCAGGTGCCCCTCACTCACAATTAGTTTAATGGGTAGCCCATTTCTGTTGGATAGAATTGAACTTAAAATGATTAGCTTGCTAGTTTGCCCCAAATTCCCACCATTTCTACCTGCCCTAAGTAGTAAAAATGGTATTTGTTATATAAAAGATTAAAGCAAACATCTCATTTTTATTTAATTTGTATTTCTTTGATTGGAATGATAAATGTACTATCCTAAGTTTATTAAACATTTATCTTTATTTTTAGGAACATCTTTTTAGTTTAAATGCTCATTTTTGTGGATTTTTAATTTATTGATAAATGCTCTTTATATTAAACTGTTCATTCTACTAGAATCTTTACAATAATTGACTTGGGGCCCTTGACAATCCAATTACACAATACACTGAAGACAATACAACACAAAACAATAAACATATAAGAAAATACAGTAAGACAATAAAAAGAAGGCCAGAGCCCATATTAGAAGTTATATACTGAAACCCTCCACTCGTGTTCATGCCTTGCACCTGATTGCTAAATTTGTTGGTAGAACTATTTCTTCTGCAGCCTGACAAATGAATGTGTTTCCATTCTTCTTTCAACCAATCCCTTGTAGTTTATATGGATCTCTGTATCTAGCCCATTTATGACTTTATACTTTCAGCTAATGTGGCCAGTCCACGTTCCTTTGGGTGAGTGTTGCTTTGGAGCCCCAGAGAATTTTGGCTTATGCTGATTCTCTAAGTCTTCTGAGAACACTCCCTGGTGACCTGCGTGCCTCCTTTACTTCTTAGCCAGCTTCAAATAATTACTCCTCCCTTTGTTATTGCTTATCCATAGCAGAAAGTCTTTGCCTAAATCTTGATGTATGTAGTTTTTTCTTATCTCCCATAATCTGTACATTAATACTCCATATTCTAAAACCACATAGTTCAACTTCATTAACTTTATATAATTTGAATTTTTCCTCTAAATAAAAAACTTACAACATAGCTTATGTATTTTAACTTCCAATTCATATACTCATATTTTATTTCTGTATCTCCCTTTCCTGTAACTCTTGCATATTCCTCTATGATTAGCATATCAAACCTGCATCAGCCATTTATGTTACTCTGATTTCTTTGTGAAGACTATACCTTTCAAGTTTCACAGTACACATATAAAAAATTAAATTTAGGTATAATTATGGCATATCAGAATCCTCTCCAACATTTTTTTTCATGTTTTAATTAACTGAATGCTTGCAATGCTCCACATATATTACCCAGCCATACATAGTTATGATTATCATCCTATTTTGAAGATTGGTTTAAAAAATACCCAGCATCATATGCTTCATAAATAAGAGAGCCAAGATTATCCCCAGGACATCTTATTTGGAGGCTGTGCTCCAACCCATAACTTCAATATTCTACTACTAATCGTCTGCTCTTTTAAACTCTAACATTTTCTATGGCTTTCTATCTACAAAGAGGAAATGAGTGATATTCTCTCTTACTTAACGCCACCAAAAATCAGCATCACAAGATGAGGTAGTGTTCCAGGTGATCAGTTGACAAGCTGATAATGAACTTGGATTTCTGGGCAAGGTTTACTGAGAGTCTTGAATTAGTCATTTTTCTCTCTATATATTTTAGGTGGGTAGTTAAAATACTAATTATTTTCATAAGCAAGATCTTTCAACTTAATAGTTACTTTAATAAAGCCATCACTATGTCAGGCTTAGAATTAACATGGTCATGGCAGAAAAATATAAAGTGTTATTTGTCCAGCAATAGCATTGGTGCCCAAGACCAATGGTGTCCCACAGTAGTGATGATGGCTGAGTCAACAATACCCCCTGATAAGACTAGCAAGGACTTGGCTGTATTTCTTGCAGCTTGGTGTTTTTGTTTCTTTTTCATTTCCTCCTGTTTCTCAACCTTTTCCTGATTTCTGTCAATCTCTCAAACAAATTCAGAATTATAATGAATTCCTTTTCTGTTTAGTGAAAGTTGGACTCGATTTATTAAAGCCAGTATCTTTGACTAATAAGGAATTCTTCCAAAAATAGAGATGTGGGCAACACACCCTCAGGGAAATGTAGCAAATCTAGGATTGGTTATATAACCTAAATGGGACACAAGATAGTTGAAATCCTATAATTAATACCTCTTGATACTAATGTTGCCAGCTCTGGTACACACTGGAAAATGAACTGATGTATTTATTGTCTGTGGTCATCTGCAATATAGTATCCATTGGGGGCAAGCCTTCTGCAGATGTTTTTGGCTTGGCACTAAAAATATAAAATTAAAATTTCATGAAAAATTTAATGAGTTGGGAATGGTTGGATGATTTTTAAAGCTAAAGGGAAGTTGAAGGAGGATTATAAACTCTAATTCCTTAATACTTGCTTTAAGGTATGGATTTAAACTGACAATCTTTATTTGACCATGCCAAATGAATATATTTATTACCACATTTGCATTGCTGAAAACCAAATTTCAATTTTGATCTTGTATGTGTGAGACAGGAAAACTGAAGGCACCCCATAAAAAGGCCACTTTTTTTTTTCCTTTGCTCCAGCTTCTATTCTTGCTAGGACAAGCACCCCCAACCAACTCCACAGACGCCTTCTTGTAATGCAAATAGCATATGTACCCCTGGTCAGGGACAAAGGAGACAATATCTTTGGAGTCCTCCAGCACAGTAGATAACAAGTAAAAAGTGACAGGGTAGGAACATCATAAATGTTCTCTAAGACCACTGATTGCAAACACCTCGAGGCCAAGGCGCCTGACTCCAGGAAATGAATGACTTAAGAAGGATACCTGGACCCTGTCCTTATTCTGACCAGTTCCTGAATGCCTAGAGGACATGTGTACCAGACCACAGTCGCCGGTAAAAACCCCAGACTCCAAGCGAAGGCGAGTCTCCCTTGTTTCATTTCTGAGTCTCCTGGACACTCAGTCCATCTGTATCTGCTCTCTCTATATCTTGAATAAACTCAGCTTTCACCTCCTGCTGGCTCACATTTGATTTGCACCCCTTGGGAAGCCAAGGATCCGTTGGGCTGGACCTCAGGACCCCTCTCTGGGTCCTCAGACCTGCTTTCCTGCATCATCTGAAAGAATTTAAAAGGCAGCTTAATTTATAGACTCATAGATATATAAATATCGGTGTAACGTTTAGAAAGAATGAAGCACAGATTTACCTTTAAAATGAAAACAAAATTCTTCTATGGATGCACTGTTTATGGATCTCGAATAAGGAAAATTTTGATGAGAATTTATTTATAACATTGTAATTACAGTGTCTCGTGTTGCTAAAATGATTATATGAAAGAAAAATCAGGAATACTATACTATATCTTCTAGATGTTCTGTTTTCTTGTTAATTAAATGTCAAAGATAGGGGTACCTACCTGGGTGGCTCTGTTGATTAAGGCCCTGACTCTTGATTTCAGCTCAGGTCATGATCTCACGGTTCAGAGGTTCAAGCCCCACAACAGGCTCTGTGCTGACAGTGTGGAGCCTGCTTGGGATTTTCTCTCTCTGTCCCTTCCCTTCTTATGCACACCCTCTCTCTCTCTCTTTCTCAAATAAATAAACATTAAAAAAATGTAAATGTCAAAGACCAGACTTTAGTATTTTTGTTGTTGTTTTCATAGTTTTACCTTTTCCATTTAATTGAAAGTAAAATGGCTTTGATATGAAAGCATAATTTAAAAAAAAGAATATGAAGGGCACCTGGGTGTCTCAGTTGGTTACACTTCTGACTTCAGCTCAGGTCATGATCTCACAGTTTGTGGATTCAAGCCCCGAGTCGGACTCTGTCCTGACAGCTCAGAGCCTGGGACCTGCTTCAGATTCTATGTCTCCCTCTCTCTCTGCCACTCTTACGCTCACACTCTGTCTCTCTCAGAAATAAACTAAACACTAATGTGTGTGTGTGTGTGTGTGTGTGTGTGTGTGTGTGTGTGTATGTGTGTGTATAAATGGACATATTTGCTCATATGTGCTTTTCAAGGCTGGGGCACCTGGGTGGCTCAGTTGGTTAAGTATCTGACACTTGATTTCTGCTCAGGTCATGATCTCATGGTTTGTGGGTTCGAGCCCCACAGAGCCTGCTTGAAATTCTTTCTCTCCCTGTCTCTCTGCCCCTCCTGTGCTCTCTTTCTCTCAAAATAAATAAACTTTAAACAAATAAGGGAACATTTGGTAATTTGGTTAATAGTTATTTTTCAATATAAAGCAGATGTTTAGAATCAGTAAACTATTTTTAGTTTGTTTATTATTCAATAAGAGTCAAATATCTTGACATTTACAGGCTCATGACTCTCTCTAAAATTTAATGGTCAAATATAACCCTGGATATAGTTTAGGTCATTTGCTTCAAAGGGACATTACAGTGAAAAGCAGCCAAGAGAATAAGAGAAAAGGGAAAACAAAATTAGTTTACTTATACATACCAAATATATTGGTAATCTTTCATTTCTCATGAAGAGCATATTTTTATATGAGAGATACAGCTGAGATACTTTGTCTCAAATTGAGTTTAAACACTCATCAAAGGGAAAAAGGCAATAAAAATACTGAAAAGAGCAAAACAAAAGAATTAAGTTACATTTTCAGTCAATGAATCGGAAGCAGGTGTTAAACACAGAGAAGTTTCTCATTCCATATGTGTCTTCTAGTCAAAAACTATGAGAATAAAAAGAGTAACAGTAAATTCATAAAGATAACTATAATTTACTTCTATCGACATCTATTAAGGGAAAACAACCACAACATCAACACTAAGATTAACATTGACTTTGTAATGCCATTTTTTTGTTTCTATGAAGTAAATTTGAAATTGAAGCCAAGAATAATTTGAACATTTACAGAATACATCAATAATACATCATTACTCAGATCTTCTTCAATTCAGTGATTTTAATTTTCTGTTGAACAAGTGGGGTTTATCAGAGGACTTAGCATCTGAATGTAAAAGGGGAAATTGTAAAATGCGTTCTTTAAATTTGCATGTCTTTGGCTCCTGAATAGCCATCAAAGTAATTGTTTCTTAAATGCTATGCAAATCTCTTCTCCTGTGTTGACCCTAATCAAAGCAATTAATTCCATAATGAAGTCTTTCTTTATAGACACTATCTTATTATTATCTTGGTCTAAATTAATAACATCATGATAATAATTAGTAGATTTGAAATCATCTATTTCTTTCTTACAGCATGTGGACTTCTTATAAAAGAGCAACAGGGATGGAAATTAGAGTAAAACATGGCAGCTGTGTTGATTGGTGTGCCCTCCTAACCTTAGCATCTGCAACATCGGCCTTATTTAAATGTGAATGTGATGTGGTTGTAATGTTCTTTCCTTCTCCAGACTCACTGCTAACTACCAGTATATGTATTATATAATACATATAGCTTATTATGCTATATTAGGTGTAATAGAATATATATAAATATGTAACTATTATGTAATAGAATATGTATTGTGATATATAGGTATAAAGCTTATATATACCATATTATGTATAATACTATAGATATATAAAACTATATGTATCTATTATGTAACACAATATATATTATGTTATATATGTAACTATGTGAAACTATAAGTATATAGTGTGTGTGTATATATATATATATATATATATATATTTGTGTATATCCCATACGTATTTATATATATCCAGTCTGTGATTATTGGAAACATCCCTTTATCCTTTTTCTATAGCCTTATTTATCTCAAAGATTCATATCTAATTATACAGTTCACATATTCATTACAAATTTATAATTAATATGGTCCTAGCTGATGAAATCTAGAGAAAGTGGGCATATCATAAAACTTTTCAAACAACTGCAATGTACATGGATCTTTTGTGTTAACACAAGAATATACATGAACTAGATCTCTATGTACTTTGTCTTATATGCTTGAATCAGTTTCTCCCATTGACTTGTTTTATTTTGGTGAGATGTCCTGATATCTTTACCTCTGGTATACTGGGGTCCAGGAATTTTACATAGTTTTACTGGTTCATCTTATGTGGTGTCATCTTTGCAGTTCTCTCCCTGAAGGGATTTCATTTTGTGGATATTCCTAATAAAAACCTTTTTCAGAAACAGTTTCATTTGTACCACTGATATCTAAAGGTGCATCATTTAACTAATTTATACTAATCACATTCTTTTTGATCATTCATAAGTATAATTATCTAACTCAATACAAAAAGCAATTATTTATATATAAGTACAGCAATTATTTATACATATCCTCATAATATTCTACTTATGTTTAATGTACCTCTGTAAGTAAAATGTAGAAACATTAAACCACATGGGAACATTTCCCACGCTTGATGCTATAATCACAGTATTACAATTTTACATGATAGTGATATAATGTTGCTTGAAACCATATATGTACTTTAGAGACAATAAGAAAATATAGTCTTTTACATTTATCAAGTTTTTAGCATTTTTGATCCCCTTCATTCCTTTCTAAAAATTTTCTTGTACCATTTCTTTTCAGTCCAAAATACTTCCTTTATCATTTCTTATATTACGTTCTGGTGGCAATACATTTTATGCGAACATGTCTATTTCATCTATCAATAAATGTCTTTATTCCATTAATGTCTTTATTTCATCATATACTTACAGATATTTTTGCAGATTATTCCTGAAGGTATTTTTGCAACATATAATGTTTCTGAATTCATAGATGTCTTTTTTATCTCTTAGCATCTTAAAGATTTTATTCCACTGTCTTCTGGAAGCCATGGATTTGGTTCCACTCTTCCCTGTACAACTTGTGTTACTCTAGCTTCTTTCAGGCTTTTTCTTATTTTGGGTTTGCAGTACTTTGTCTATGGTATTTTGGGCATGGTTTTCTTATTTCTATCCTGCTTTGAATTCACTGAACCTTTTGAAACTCTATATTTCTATTTTTTAACCAAATTGGGGACATCTTTATTATGTATTTTCTCAAAAAAAACTTTTTGCTGCTCTTCTCCTTTGGGGACTGTGATAACAAGTATTTTAAACATTTTGATACTGTCTCAGAAGTCCCTGAACCTCATTAATATTATTCAGTCTTTTTCCTCTCTGTTCTTTATATTGGATAATTTGTATTGATCTTTTTCAATATCCCTGTTTCTTTCCTATGTAATCTCCATTTTGTTGTTGAGAACAATCAGTGATTTTTTTTTCAGACATTATGTTTTACTTTCTAGTTGAAGTATTTCCATTTTGTTATTTTTTTATTGTTTGGAACTTTCTGCTGATATTCTATACTTTTTCACCTATTGAAAACATATTTTTCTTCATGTTAATGAGCATAGTTATCATACGGGCTTTAAAGCTCTTCTCTGGTGTTATCAATATCCGGATCATCTCAGGGTCTTCTATTTTTGACAATGGGTCACATTTTCCTGGTTATTCAGATGTTGAGTAATTTGGGTTTACATTTGGACGTTGTGAAAATAGTATCATTGATACTAAGGATTCTGTTACATTCCTTTTAAGAACATTGGTAAGCTTAACAGGAAATTTAACTTGAAGAGACCCAAAATTCAGACTCCACATCTTGGAGAGCAGCTGAAATCCAATTTCACTGTCTTCATCCATAGTTTGGTTGCTTGCAGTCTACCCTATGCGTATGAACCTTTATGTATCAGCCAGATCCTGGACAGTTTGTGCATAGAATGCAGCCATGTCCTGTCTTGCTCTCCTCCCTTTGAAATTCACTCTGCATTTTTCTGGGGCTATTTGTACTGACCTTTGTCCTCTGTGTCTTCACACCATGAAGATGAATTTTCTTTCTATTAAACTTCCAAACGCCTTACACAGAGCTATATGTGGGTTTCCCTCTAGCTGAAAGCCAGAAAATTCGCCCATGTTGTTCCTGTTTGCTTCTATGTGGCAATTGATCTTTAAAATCTGCTTGTCTTTGCTCCTTCTCCAAAGGATCTGAGTAGGTTCTGTTATTTATTTGTTTATTTTTTGTCATTTTGGTATTATATACATAGTTTAAATTTATTCCTGCAGAAGAGTCGGGCCCACCAGGAGCTTACATACATGTAGATATTGTGTGCAAAACACCTAATGTGTTTTTAAAAATCATGTTACAGATATATCTCTATTAAGTGTGTAGGCTTAGCTTTCTTTGTTTTTATTCTGATTCATATACATTGAGCTTCATGAATCTCTAAACTTATTATTATCAGGTATGTTTGGTGTCCACAAAAATTCATATTTTATTGATCAGGCAGCTTACATGTGCATCATGTTTTTCTTTCTCAAAATTATCAGTGACTCAACTTAGACCAATGTTGTCTAAAAGATTGTGGTTTTGGGGCACCTGGGTGGCTCAGTCATTTGAGAGTCCGACTTTGGCTCAGGTCATGATACAACCATTTGTGGGTTTGAGCCCCACGTCGGGATCTGTGTTGACAGCTCAGAGCCTGGAGCATGCTTCGGATTCTGTGTCTCCCTCTCTATGCCCCTGTTCCGCTCACGTTCTGTCTCTCTGTCTCTCTCTCAAAAATAAATAAACATGAAAAAAAATTTTAAAATATATGGTTTTAATAGTGAATATTATAATGATTAATATCAATGAATAATGATTTATATGAAATTTAAAACTTAGGGATAAAATAACACACTGAGGTAATTATGGCAAATATCATTGTTCCTTTAACTGAGGCTAAATAATTTTTTCACACTCAGGGAGTCAAGAAAAGTGGAGACAGTATTTCAGCTCAGAAAAAGTTTACTTATTCTACTCCTTTCTCCCACAATACTTCCAAATTCAAAACTATTTCAAAATTTATTATCATGACTTCTAATGGGTAGGTTAAAAATAAAGCTAGTTAAAATCTATATATTAAGTATACTTAATGCCCCCAAATCATAGTTTTAATGCAAATATCACTGCATCATTAGGGAGAATTCCATATTTGCTTCTTATTATACCTCAAGCTTTGAATCCCTCTATAGGCAACATTCAACAGATCTGAGTTTTAAATATTATTCAATAGCTACTCTAACATTTATTGTGGATTACAAAACTAGCTCTGAAGAGGACAGAAGTCAATGTGATCAAGTATTTACGTAGACTCATTTTATCTATCGAAAGAAAGAAAACGTGTACTTCTGCTTCTGGGAAGAAGCTTCCTTATTGCTTCCACTTAGCACAATTAAAAACACTGGACATTATATATAAAACAAACAGAGGAAGACTACTAAAAGTGGGCAGAAGAATGTAGACTGGTTAATGGTCTGTCTTGGGTCTTAGAAATGACATGGAAGTGAATTCCCTGGGTTTTATTTGTGCCACATATGCCCTAGATTAACAGATAACGAAGTTGACTATGTAGAAATACTTAGCAGCATACAAAAATAAAGTCCAAACAGAAGCTTATACTCTCTAGTAAATGGACCAGGGCCAATCTAACAGATATACTATATTTTTTGTATTTATTCTTTCTTTAAATGCATATTTGTTTTGGAAAGAGAGAGAGAGAGTGAGAGAGAGAGAGAGAGGGAGAGGGAGAGGGTAAAGGAGAGGGAGAGAGAGCATGAGCAAAGGAGGGACAGAGAGAGGGGAGAAATGATCTGAATTGGGCTCTGCACTGACAGCAGTGAGCACAATGCAGGGTTTGAACTCACAAACCGTGAGATCATGACCTGAACCGAAGTCGGAGGCTCAACCAACTGAGCCACCCAGGTGCCCTGAGATGTACAAATTTTAGATTGTAACCACTGTATCCCAGAAAAATACCACAGAAAAAACTGCTCCCACCCTCACTCCCTCCAGCTAAGATTGTGGGGAACATTGGCTTCCAGCCTCCCAAGGCTGTAATGAAGCACTTGTTATGATGGTGTCAGAGAAGACAAAGCAAAAAGATGATGCTTTCGTTCCCACTGGCCAATAATAAGACATCCCACTTCCCCAATGTCAGTGAAGAATATCTAAAGCTTACAATTTCATCCCCCCCCCCCAATCAGGGCGGGTGCTCCGTCCCACACTGAGGAGGTGTCTGAAGAGGCTACTGGAAAGGCAGGATTTTCACTACTGCCTAGCAGTGACCAGGTCTCCTCACTGCAGTGTCAGTGGAAACCACGTGAGGAGCCAGTGTTCCTATCCCTGCTTAAGAGTAAAGAAAAGCCTCTCAACCCCTTCAGTGTCAATGGAGACCCAGTAAGTAACTGACTTGCCTCTACCTGGTAATAGTGAGGTGACCTCACCATTCCCCAGCAGAGCAGCATCAAAACAAAACAAAACAAAACAGTTAAAACATAAAAATTAACTAAGATTCAGAATAATGCAATAATTCAAATTTCGATAAAAAATCATTCAATATACCAATAACCAGGAAAACAGAACTCAAACTGAATGAAAAAAAAAAAAAGACACAAATACCAGCACCAAGATAATAGAGATGACAGAATTACTTGATACAATTTTAAAGCAGCCAGGATAAAAATACTTCAGTGAATAATTACAAACACTCTTGAATCAAATGAAAAAGTAGAAAGTCTCAGCAAGTAAACAAAAGATATAAAGACGAATCAAATACAAGGTTTTGAATTAATAATACACTCACATTGTGGGACACAGATGGCTACTTAGAAATAGTTGGATCTTTTAAGGTATTATTTAATCTTTGTTAGGCGGGTCCAAAGATACATTTAATCTAGGGTTAGATTTTTCCCATAACTAAGGCAAGATCCTTTCTAATATCCCAACTGGCATCCCCTGAATTATGAGTTTTTCAGCTCTGGGCTGTTGACCGTATATAAGTTTCAAGCAGTATTCGCTGCACCTGTCACATACTTCCTTTGTCAGTGTTGGACAATTTCAGCATGTACATGTGGTAATCAGTACTCAACTAAAGGTCCACAGAAGACCCTCCACAGATTTCTGGGGTTCTGTCCCTCTTGCAGCTTCTCCACTCTAACACTCTGTTCTGCAAACTCTTGCCATCTTGTTTTCCCTAGAATTTCAGCCCAGTGTCCTCAAATCGGAGACTGACAGTCTTTACAGGGTGACTCCACCCTTGGATCATAACTTGGCTCTGGAAGTAAGCCAGCTAGCTATGACTCACCTCATCTGTTTCTCATCATTCAAGGGTCATTCTCCTGCTGTCACTTCTTGAGTGCTGCTATTTCATTGGTGTTCTGTGTTCTACCTTTTTATGACAAAAGGTACATCAATTTTCTGTGACTCCATCTTCATAGGAAGTTGAAACTCTACTTTTAGTCATCTGTTTATATATTTCTAAGCTGCTTTTTTGTTGATAGCCTATAGTTTTGCGTTAATTTATAGCTTACCTCACAATCTGTGCTTTTGATTGTAATGTATATAAAATTAATATTTAAAATAACAATCCAGACAGTTGGGTTTCAATCTACTGTCTTGTTCATTGTTTTCTATTTGTGCCACCTGTTCTTTGTTCTTTCCCTCTCTTTTCTGGTCTACTATTGGATTTTTAAAATGATTTTATTTGTCTTTACTATCAGCTTATTACCACTTTATTATTGTCAATTTTAGAGGTATTTCTGGGTTTTTAATATACTTAACTTATCATAGAATCTTCCAGTAGTACACTTTTGTATTTCTCTTCCACCTTTTATACTATTGTTGTCACATATATCACACTACCTGTGTGATAAATCTCATGTTACACTGTTTTTATATTTGTTCATTTATTTTTTAAAAAACATAAAACATTAGAAAAAATATATCCTCATAATTTCCATTATCAGCACTCATCATTTACTTAGATTTAAATTAACATATGGTGTCATTTTCTTTTTGCCTGAAGTACTTCTTTTTCAGACTTCTTGTAGAGTCACCTTGCTGGCAATTAATTCTTTCAGTTGCTGTTTGTCTTTAAAAAAGTCCTCATTTCACTTTCAATATTGAAACATATTTTGCTGGTTAAAGAATCCTAGATTAAGTGTTTTCTTGCAATAGTTAAAGATACATCTCTTTCTTTGTCTTCTGGCTTGTATACTTTACAAAGTGCATTGGGCAGTCATTCTTATATTTAATTTTGTCATGAGTACTTAATGCTTGGTAATTTTTTGGTCTTTTAAGATTATCTCCTATTTCTGGCATTTAGAAATTTGATTTTTATGTACTTTAATGTGGTTTTATTTATATTTGTTCTGCTTGGTTTTGTGGAGCTTGTTTGATCTGTGGATTTAAAATTTTTATAAAATTTGCAAATTTTTTCATTATAATTCATATATATATATATATATATATATATATATATATAATCTATCTATCTATCTATCTAATCTCTCTTTCTTTTTTTTCTTCTGGAACTTTGATTGCATGTATGTTTGTTTGAGTAATGTCTCAGAGTTCACAGTTGCTCGGTTTTTATTTTCTGTCTTTTGTCTTTCTATATTTGACTTTAGTTTCTATTTTTTTTTAATTTCTATATTCTTTCCTTTTATAGTCTCTACTCTGTCTTTATTAATTCCAGTGTACTTGTAACTTCAGATGTTTTATTTTTAATCTCTTGGTATTTATTCTATTTTTGTCTTTTATTTTTGTCTTCCATTTGTCTCTTCATCATTCATGTTTCTTCTAACTTTAGGAAGGTTTTGAATGTATAGTATCCCTTACTTCTATTTCTATCGTCTCTTGTCATTTCTGTGTTGATGCTAACTGAATGGTACTTCTCTTGGTTATGGATTACACTTACCTGCTATTTTATTGACTGTCTTTTTTTGTTGTTGTTGTTTTTCATTTTAGGGTGAACTTTGCAGATTTTAAACTCTTGCTTGCTAGATTTTGATAGGTCCCCTACATAGTATTTGATTTTATTCTTATATTCATATAAGTTTCTTGAAATTAGTTTAATCATTTCTAAGATTGTGTTTCTGCTTTGTTTAAACAGAGCCAAAGTAATTTTTAGTTAGGAGGTAAGACAGTCTTACTACTAAGTTGATATAATTCTGCAGATTCTATATTATTTGGTCTTTCCATTCTGATTTGTATAAACATAAACTATTCCAAGCTCTGTGTGGGCTTCAATAATTGTTCTTCTTACTACTTTTCTGGGCTTTGATTGAGTTCTAAGAATGCTTAAGCTTATGATTTTCTGTTCTTCGCTGGAAGTTATTCTGTATTTGTCTGGGAAATTGTACACTATGCTTGCATAGATTGATATGTAAGAGGATAAAAACAAAACAAAACAAAACAAAAAAAAAAAAACAAAAAACTTCTATGAAGATGTCTTGAACTCTCGTCCTGATAATCTTGTTCTCTCTGGTACCCTGCCCCCCAAATTCTACCTGCTTTGCTCTCTATGAACATCAATCTCTATCTTCCGGCTTCATAGTGACAGAAGACCAACCTTACTTTGGAAACTCTTTCCCTGTGTTGCAGCCTGAAGAGATAGATGTCTTTGCACCATAATTGAAGTTGTAAAACTATGAGATTAAAAGACTCACCTTGTTTGATTCTATCTCTCAGAGATCACAGTCCTGTTCTACCTTTTTTTTTTTCAACTTGTAAAAATAACTACCTCATGTAATTCTGTTCAGTTTTATAAGTATGCATGAAATTTATGCTGACTTCTGGGCCACGTGTCTCCAACAGGCCAGCTTCTTTGCACTGTGACTAGTTTCCAAATGCAACAGGCAAGAAAGGGCAAAGCATTATCCGCAAGCATTTTTCAAGGCTCCAGGGTCATTTTTGTTGTATCTCATTGGCCTAAGCAAGTCACATGGTGAAGGCCAGAGTTAAGGAAGGGATTAAGCCAGGAAGTGGATAGGGAGACAGGTGATTCATTAGGCGCCATTACTAGGATGATGAATCACACAAAATTCATCAGTAGCCAAATAATAAGTAACGGGGACTGTATTAATTTACTCCAGTAAAGAGATCACATCTGGAGTAATAGCTGCAGTGGAAGATACTACCTGGTATAATGTACATTCATCGCCATCTTCCTCCAAGGTGAAGTGCTCTTTTACAGACACTGAAAAGGTAAGTTAAACTAGGCTATGATGGGAATTCCCATCCCTGCCTGCATTTTCAACATTTTGAGGGTGGCAGTAATCTCTGCAATCCCAGAAAGGATGTAATTTTGCATTTGACTTATGATTTTTAGAAAAGAGGAAGCTGCAAAGCTTTTCTCTGTTTATTCCTACCATAATAACCCTCACTCCAAATATCAGGGAGCAATGTAGAGTCCTCCCATTTGCTGTGTGTAACAATTTTAACTATATATGAAGAAACTGGGCAAATAAAAACAAGGTCTGTGGACCCACTAGTTTCACTGTAGTACAGGTTTACTTAAAAATCCACTTATCACCTAAACTCAGTGAGTATTCATTTTGACCAGTAAATGGATTACATTCCATTCATCAAAGCATCAACATTAGTTTTTAGATTACAGATGGTGTGCAGTAACCCATGGGCTACCTGACAGATGATCCTTTAGAGACCACTAGAAGAAAGATTTGTGGCACACATTTATGATTTTGTCATATGGTTCTTCTTTCAGTTACATGAACTTTTTTTATTGTAGGAATCCTGAGCCTGCTACTAGTCCCAGACCTTGGAACACTATGACTACACTGGCTTTATTACAATGTCTCAAATGAGACCTATTTTGTTTTTTTAAAAAGATTTACATGGTTATTTATTTATTTTTGAGAGGAGAGAGAGGAAGAGTAGGGGAGGGGTAGAGAGAGAGAGAGAGAGAGAGAGAGAGAGAGAGAGACAGAGGGAATCCCAAGCAGGTTCTGCTCCATCAGCACAGAGCCCAACACGGCGCTCAAAACCATGAAGTGTGAGATCATGACCTGAGCCGAAACCAAGAATCAGACGCTTAACCAACCGAGGCCACCCGGGAGCCCCTCAAGTGAGAACCTACTTTCAACAGAGCCAGATTTTTGGTTGTGTGGTAAAAGATACATAACATAAAATTGATTCTATCAGCTTTTAAGGGGAGAGTTCAATGGCACTAAGTGTAGTTTCATTTTTGTGCCACCATCGCCACCATCCATTCCAGAACTTTTTCAACTGCCCAAACTAAAACTCCACACTTATTAAATAATAGCTCCATTTTCCCCTCCCCTCAGCCCTTATCAGCCATCATTCTATTTTCTCACTTTGTGAATTTGACTATTCTAGGTACCTCTATACAAGGGAAGTCTTAAGGTCTTCTCTGGTGCATTTTGGGTATGATTCCTTCCTGGGCCTGTGCATGTGCTTTCTTCACCTGATTTCACCATATGGACAATTTCTTTTAAATGTCTTAATTTCTTGGGGCATCTGGGTAGCTCAGCCAGTTAAATGTTGGAATATTGGTTTTGGCTCAGGTCATTATCTCACAGTTTCTGAGTTTGACCCCTTCACTGGGCTCCACACTGACAGCACAAAGCCTGCTTTGGATTGTCTCTCTCTCTGCCTATACCCCACTTATGCTCTGTCTCTCTCTCTGTCCTCTCTCAAATTAAATAAATAAACTATAAATAATAATAAAAAAAGTAAATGCCTTAATCTCCCAAAAGTCTTACCCCTTTTTTTTCTCAAGGCCTTAACCATTGGATTTCTTCTTCTCCTTCTTCTTCTCCTTCTTCTCCTCCTTCTCCTCCTCCCCCACCTCCTCCTCTTCCTCCTTCTTCTTCTTTTTAAATGTTTATTTATTTTTGAGAGAGAGAGAGAGAGAGCATGAGCAGGGGAGGGGCAGAGAGAGAGACACACACACACACACACACAGAATCCAAAGCAGGCTCCAGGCTCTGAGCTGTAAGCACAGATTCTGATGTGGGGCTGGAACCCATGACCGTGAGATCATGCATGACCTGAGCTGAAGCTGGCCACTTAGCCAGCTGGACCACCCAGGCACCCATGGATTTCTTAATTAGTAATTTCTTGCCTCATACATCTGAAGCTCTATATTCCCCCCTGCGATGCCAACTGCTGCCTACTGCTTCCCCTAACCTGGGATCTAAGATGTGTCACTTTTGACCATCTGCATTCTGAGTTAGGTGACAAAGACCAGTCACACAAGCAACAGCCAAACAAGGTTATAAAACTGCAAATTCTTTCTATGCTGCTCTCTTTGGCTGCTGGAAGGGAACTGCGGACTGGGCCACTGCTTTCTCCTAACTGGGGTCTGCTGAGGAGTAGATGGCATAAGAGCAAATGAAAACACTATAAAACTTCCAACTATTTTGAAGAAGGCTTATTCTTGATTGGGCATTCACTTGGTTGCTATAGATCTTTGACCAATTTCCAGAACTGCTGTAAAGTTATTGTAGCTAATTTCTAGTTGTTTATTTAAAGATTCCTTGGGGGAAGGAGTGTTTGGGGTTTTCTAGTCTGCCATCTGGCTGATGTCACTTTTCTCCAACTTAGAGATCAAATTATTGTTGTAGGTGTTTATTTAGATCATATTGAAGTAATTGGACTACTTTTTCATATTGGTCTTAGAATCCCTACACTCAATTAACTCATTAAAAAATTCTATTAATTTTATAAGTTTCAATTACTTCTCTAAACTTGTGCTTATTCGAGTAAACCATGGCATCTTTCCCTGAATAGTTAATGTTGCTACATTCACGTCATTCAGTACCTTCCACCTTCATCACTGGGCTACTGAAAAGAGCAGTTACAGTTATTTTGAAGAATGCTTGCTCTCCCTTTGCTGATGTATTTCATAATACCTTGATGAAGATAATGCCTTCAGTCCCCATTGGGAAAATATTTAAAGGATGATTAAGAAGATAATATAATAAACCCACTCAACATAGTCTTGTTTTTATTGTCTTGGATTCCTTCATATTGTATCAGGAGTTTTCTGGCATCACAACTTAACTTTGTCTCATCCATGGTAGGATTTAACTTTTAGTCAGCTGCTTCAATTAGCACATTATATCTGGAATATCCAGACTGTTACACAAATCTATAAATTTAGGCTGAATTGTTTCAAAATGATGTTCAACATTCTTGGTATAACAGTGTTAAAATCTATACTACAAATTTATCCAAGTTTTTACTTAGATGAAATTGTAAAAGCATTTCCTTCAGTTTGATGTTGTAATTGGCCATTAATAAAGCCTCTTAGACTTTTA